>NC_136265.1:36140031-36880031 GCF_964187855.1 Myxine glutinosa | reverse complement strand
GCAGGCACAGCACACGTACGGCACACACACGTACGTACGTACGTACGTACGTAGCTGAATGCTTAACCGCGGTTTTCGCTTCGCGAGCGCAGGGTAATAAATCTCACGATGGGGTTATCGACATCCGTTGTAGGTAAAGAGGCGTGGTTATCAACCTGGTGACATTTAAAATGGGGATTAACAAAAACTTTCCCTTTCCAAAAACTACTTTCCAAATGACATCATGAAACTCACCCAATGACGCAGGAGAGGCTGAGTGAGGGGAGGAGGGGGGCATCCAAACACAACTCGAGATTATATTTTTGGAACTGCCATCTGAGCACTTGGCTCAAGGTGCTGGGATCCCAGGTTCAAATCCTGTATTCATTTTCTTGTCACCATAAAATGTTCTGGTTACCTCCACCACAAAAGGTGGACGGATGTTATGTTTTCATGCCTGTCTGCCTGTTTGTGTGTTTGTCTGTGAGTAGGATATCTCAAAAAGTTATGGACGGATTCAGACGAGATTTGGTGGACAAGTTGGCTGTGCGACAAGGACGAATTGATTCGATTTTGGTGAAGATACAGATACTGCAATTTTTAAGTGATTCTTCACCATTGAGAGATAAAGGCCAAACACTATATGAAGAAGAAGAAGAACCACCTTTATAGGCCATTTTTCCCCGCAGAGCAGGGTTGGCCTTTTTCGGGCACCTTGGTCCATTTTTTGAAGCAATGTTTTATGGCCGGATGCCCTTCCTGCCGCCAACCCTGTTAGTCGCCTCTTGCGACACACAGGGAATTACCAGTGAACTGGTACTCAATTTGCCGACCTCGGAAGGATGGCAGGCTGAGTCAACCCCCCTGGTGTTCATTCAGCGATCGACCGGGATTCGAACCCAGGATCCTAGGATCCCAAGCCGACACCCTAACCGCTAAGCCAACACCAGGCTTGCATCATAATTTTGGATTCCAATGAAACGTAATCACCTCAAGCAGAACACGCTGCTCCAAGTTCTTATAAGTTTTCTGGAGCAGCTCTTTGGTTCCCAGCACCCCATACCACATCAGGTTTTTGGTTCGACTTCTGGAGGAGAAACACGCACAGTGGTTCAGAAAAGAGTGGAGACAGGAAATATTCATAGCCATGACACCAGCTCGTTCACAATCCATGCAATCACCACTCCGCTTCCTCTTCTTCAACTGCTTCTACCTCCCACTCACCCTCCAAAAATTAACAAACTAAAAAAATTCCTTCGGTCACAACTCTACTCTCCAGACCTGCATTTCTCCGGGTGCTCATCACGTCGGTTATTAAAGTCCAGAAGAATCTTGGCATCGAGACCGATTCCAAAGTAGTTGTTCATGACTCCCTTCTCGGAAAAGTCCTCACTGCAAAGGTAAGACGAGGTATTTGGGTGTTGTGAGATATAAAAAGGAAAAGATAATCAGACCCAGTAAACATCCTCATGTAAAACCTCCATTGATAAATCTTATTTACCGTGAACATCCTCCATTATTTACAATCCATGCTTGCACCTATTCCTCAAACCTAATGGTGCCTCTTCCTTCTCCATCCTTAATCCCCAACCATTTTCATCGGGTTCCTGTATACTTACAGCAAATCATTATCAGTCCCCATCGCTGTGGAGATGCAGGATCCCAGCATGTAGCATGAAGAAGGCAGGTTTGAGCGCAGATCTGCACAAAAGCATAAAGCAGAACTTGCACTTTTTCTTTTTGCAAATGAGAACAGATAAATAGAAAAAAAAAGAAGAGGGAGATTTGCTTTGCAATACATGCCCCCTACCGGTCAAGTCCAAAAAGAGCATAACTCCATGAAAAATTTGTGAAACACCCTGAAACCCAAACATGTTCTGTAACTTACCATACTAACGTCAGCTACCAAGTTTCAGTTGAATATGTTGAAGGACATGGGGAAAAAACTACAGAAAACTACAGGTGGGATGGACAGACGGACGGACAGACAGACAGACAGGAGAGCAAACCTATTGTCCCCTCCAGGTCAATGCACAATGACAATGTTTACATGGTGTGCGCAGTGGAAGTTTATGAAAGCTACTGAAAGCCACAAGGGGGTGAAATCAAAACTCTGCAAAAAGGAAAATAAATAAACAAACAAGACGTCATGCAGAGCACGATACTTGCAAAATCCACCCCTCCCCCCACTGCCCCCCACCCCCCCCAAAAAGGTTGCCATGGATACATCAAATCGTCAATTTCATTAAGATTCAAATTCACAATGTTAATCAAAGCTCGGGTCAATCAGATTAAAATTGATGATTGTTCAGATGAAAATTGATACTGGAAGCTTGACCTTTGACCTTTTGACCTTAAAATAGTTGGCTTTCCAATTCCTTGACGTACGTCGTACAATGCAATTGCTCTTTAATGTTTAGGTTAATTGGATAAAAATTGATGATTGTTCAGATGAAAATTGATTTTAGAAGTTCGACCTTGAGTTGACCTTTGACCTTTTGACCTTATAAACAGTTGCTTTCCCCCATTCAATGAGGCACTATGCAATTGCTGTTTAATTGTCAGATCAGATGAAAAGTGATGATTTTTCAGATGAAAAATTGATGATTTTCGAAGTTTGACCTTGAGTTGACTGACCTTTTGACCTTAAAATAGTTGGTTTCCCAATTCAGTGTCCCAATATGCAAATGCTGTTCAATTTTCAAGTCAATCGGATGAAAAATGACAATTTAGAAATTCGACCTTATGACCAACTCTACCATCTGGTGAAGTTTCATGAAGATCGCTTTAAAATTGTGATGGATGATGATGAGAGGATGAAAAAGAGGAAGACAAATGATGAATTGCGAAAGATGATGGGAATAGAGCCTGTGATTGATGCTGTGAAGAGGAACAGGTTGAGATGGTTTGGTCATGTGTTGAGGAAGGATGAAAGTGACTGGTTGAGAAGTGTGATGGAAATGTCAGTGAAATTCCTTGAAGCTGAGCGGTGAAAATACAAAAACATTTCCTTTGTCTCATTGACTTGAAGAACCAAAGGATGGTTGCACCAGTCAATGAACTTCTCAACTATCACCTGGTGTTAGCCTAATGGTTAGGGTGGTGGGCTTGGGATCCTACGGTGCTGAGTTCGAATCCCGTTGGCTTAACGCCAGGTGGGATTGACTCAGCCTGTTCATTCCTTCCAAGGTGGGCAAAATGAGTAAACCAGATAACTGGGTATAGAGAGGTATTGACCTTCCTTCCGTTTCCGGTCTTGCTGGCGACGGTTCGTTTTTTCGCAGGTCTCCACGCTCTCCATCGAAATCGAAGTTAAGTCATTGTTCCAATTTGTATTTTCGTTATAACTGTATTTCTTTTATGGTGTATGTACGTTTATTGTCCCGTCAAAGATTTTCGGTGCAAATCTTTCATACCTGTATTGAAAATCGCGTTAATTCGTGTCGTCTCGAGGTCTTGTACAGTGTACACTGTACAACCTTGAGGCTTTGTTTTTCTCTCAGCGCCTGTCGTTTGTGATCCAATAACTTTCGTTCTCTGTTTTCGCAGTCTTTCCACCCCAAAGCCTACTTCCTTATGTAAATCTCAACTCAAAAAAAACAAAAAAAAAAGACTACCTTCTCTGTGCTCATTCGTTTATTCATTCTTATTCGTTCGTTCGTTCTTCGACCACGTGTTTCTCCCCCATTTCCCCAGATAGATTGTCAAATTTCAATTCGTTATTTTATCGTCCATGTGATATTGTTTGATTATAGTTAGTTTTGGTTTGAATTTCCTGTAACTCGTAATTAATTAATCGTTTTCTGCCCTTGTGTGTGGCCTTGTAGTTGTACCCCCGTCGGTGTTTTGTTAACTTAAGTGTGTTTTGCTTGGCTCTTGGTTTTTTCCCTTCTACCCCGAACATAATACTGTCTAACGTTCTAATTCCCCACCCCCCCCCCAAAAAACAAAACAAAAAAAAAACAAACATTTATTTTCTTTTCTCCACGTGTACTGTTGTCTCATCCTGTATTTTCTGTCCAGGTGTGCTGTTCGCCCCACCCCCATTATCTCCTTGCCATCCACCGTTTGCCCTGTTCACGTGACTCGTGGTGGTCCCTCTCGGCTCTCCCCCCGTTGGTATTTTTGTGCATATAAGATTGTTCATAGTTCTGTTTAAATATTTTTAAATATGTTAAACCTTTCCCCTTCTGTTTTTTATTCAGTGGTATATTACAACACGCTGTTTTTCTTCCTATTTAAAAGGCTTTTCTCAATTTCCTCTCCAACTCATTCCACTTCAAAAAAAAGAAATTCAATATCTTATACGTCTCCCTCACTACATGGTCTAAATTCACATTCATTCCATCCCTCCTCCATCATCCTGAACCGGATTGCTAACTTGAAAATCACAACAAACCCAATTTGTTATCAATGTTCGTCTTTCATTAATCATCCACTTTCTAAACTCCCCTCTTGCCCATCCCATCCAAATCCCCCCCCTTGCACCTACACTCCGAAACTTCCCCCTTGCCCCTCCACTCTTAAACTCCCCCCTTGCCCCTCCACTCCTGAACTCCCCCCTTGCCCTTCCCCTCCTAAACTTCCCCTTTGCCCCTCCCCTCCTAATCCCCCCCCTTGCCCCATCACTCCTGATCTCCCCCCTTTCCCCTTCCCTCCAAAACTCCCCCCTTGCCCCTCCCCTCCTAAACTCCCCCCTCACTCCTCCCCTTCAAAACTCCCCCCCAATCCCTCCCATTCAATTCTCCCCCCATACCATTCCTCTCCAATTCTCTCTCCTCCACCCTCCTCCTCCAAGCTGCCTCCTCCCCACTTCGTCTCCCTTCTATCTCATACCTCCACCCCCCCAAACCTTCTACTTTCCTCTGCCCCCCCTCAAACAACCCCTCACTGTGCCGCATCCCTTCACCAGCAAACCTTTCATCCTCCTCATCCTTCCCTTTCTTGGAACTCTTCTGCAACATCTGAAACACTATCAACTGCTCTCCCTACCTCCCCCTCTCATCCTTCATCTTACCCTACTCCTCCCCTCCCCTGTCCTGTACCCGATGCTCCCCCTCTCTCTTCATTAACGGTATGGACCTCAAACATCCGGGGCCTTCGCTCAAACCTGACTGATCTCTCCATACAGGTTGCTTCTGACAATCCAGACTTGATCTGCTTAACAGAGACTTTCCTCCTTCAAGATGTCTCTGATTCCTTAATATCTCTTCCTGGTTACTCCCTCCTCCGGTATGATAGACCTGAGCCTCGGCCTGGTGGTGGGGTGGCTATCTTTGTCAAAAACTCTCTTCCTCACTCTCCTTGCACTGCTCTCTTTCCTCCTCACCCGCAGGAGTACCTCTGGTTACGGCTTCCTCTCCGCTCCCACCTTTTGTTCATATGTGTTCTGTACCGTCCCCCAAACAGTGATGACTCCATCTACATTTCAATGTCTGACAACATGGACCAACTTCTATCCACTCATCCCAACTCTCTCTTCCTCATATGTGGTGACTTCAACTGTCATCATGCCACCTGGTTGGGTGTGGGTTCCTCTCTCACTAGTCATGGCACCTCAGCAAAGGACTTCTGTGACTCACTGGGATTGACACAATCTGTCAATTTCCCGACCCGGATCTCAGCCAATGGAGTATCTTCTCTTCTAGACTTGGTTATGACAAACTTCCCTGCTAATGTCTGCTGCTCTTCTTCTGCTCCAATCGGTTCTTCTGATCATGTGCTTGTCAAAGTGGACATCTCTCTGGCCATTCTCAGAGAGCCTCCTCAGCGTCGACGAGTCTGGCATTTCACTCAGGCCGACTGGGACGGTCTTCAAGCAGCCATCAATCGTCTGGATTGGTCTCCCATCTCCACTGCCTCTGACATCAATTCTTCCTGGGAATTCTTCCAAAGCAAACTGATCTCTCTCATGCACAGATTTATCCCATCTCGCCTTCAATTGTCTTACCCTTCCTCCCGTCCATGGTACACTGAATCTTGTGGTGAGGCAGTTGCCCTGAAACAACTTGCCTTTGCCTCTTGGAAGGCTAATCCAACTGAAGGAAATCTCAGTTCCTTCCACCAAGCTCGGAACAAGTGTGTGTCTGCCCTCAGGAGTGCCAGGAAGCACTATCTCTCCTCACTCAAGAATGAACTCTCAAACCTGTCTCCTTCCTCCAAATCCTGGTGGCGTCTGGTCAAATCCGTTTCTGGTGTTTGTTCCCCCTCCATCCCCTCCCTTACCTCAAATGGCCACACAGTTGACATCGCACGTGACAAAGCCGAATGCCTCAACTCTGTGTTCGCCTCGAAATCCTTAGTCCCAAACCCATCTCTCTCTGTTCCCACCTTTCCCAGTCGAACCCAAATGCTCCTGGACTCTGTGTCCTTCTCTCCTGACAAGGTGGAGGAGTTTTTGTCAAACCTCGACTCTGATTCTGCAACTGGACCAGACGGCATCAGCCCACGGGTCCTAAAATCCTGCTCTGCCGCTCTATCTCACCCTCTCTCTGTTCTTTTCACCCTATCTTTTGCTCAAGGTCATCTGCCAGCATCCTGGAAATCAGCTAACATTACCGCTTTACACAAAAAAGGTGCAAAAACAGATCCTTGCAACTACAGACCAATCAGCCTGCTCCCAATTATCAGCAAAGTCATGGAATCCATCATTGCTTCGGATATGAAATCTTTCCTCTTCTCCAATGGCTTGATCTCTGATCATCAATTTGGTTTCAGACCAGGTCACTCTACTCTGGACATGCTGCTTCTGCTGTCTCAACAATGGATGGAGGTCCTGAATGCCAAACAGGAAATCAGAGCTGTCTCCCTTGACATATCAAGGGCCTTTGATACGGTCTGGCACCCAGCTCTGCTCACCAAACTCTCCTCCTATGGTATCCATGGAAATCTCCATGCATGGCTTGCGGACTTCCTCTCTGGTCGTAGTCAACGTGTGGCCCTGAATGGATTTCTCTCATCTCCCCTTCCTGTTCAGGCTGGAGTTCCCCAAGGAAGTGTGCTGGGCCCTGTGCTTTTTCTGGTCTTCATCAATGATCTCTCCGACTCTCTGGAAAATCCTCTCTATCTCTTTGCTGATGACTCCACTCTCTGCCGCTCCATTCCTCTTCCCTCAGATATAGTCTAGGGCGATTAGTAATTTCGTGTTTTTTGTTTGTTAAAATTGATTTAGCAATGGATTCTGCTTCAGAATATTATAGAGATGTAAAAAAAATAGGGTTCCATTTTTTCTTTTACGTCTAATAGGTAGTAATTCGAAGAAATCCAATATGGCCGCCATAAAATTTGGAAAATACACTTTTGTGCATATCTTTGTATCTAGATATCATATAAACATGAATAATATGTCCTTTTATATGTTTTCAGACCCAAGGAAGCCATATCTGCCATTGTTTTTACAGAAAAATGCAAGGAAATTAAAATAGTGGGCAATATACCAGCCAAAATGGAGACGGCCGTCGTGAAATCGGATCGTATAATTTCCCAATTAGAATCGATTCAATAAACAATCTTCACTGATAACATTTATTTTGAATACACACACACGCGCACACACACACACACACACACACACACACACACACACACACACACACACACACACACACACACACACACACACACACACACACACATACACACACACCTAAACATAAACGATGAATGAACATAAACGATCACATAAACGAATGCCTCATTCATCCTCATCCATATCTATCACACGCGGTTCATTGATGTTTGCTTTGTTGTTACAACTGTAACCCACACACCCACAAACTTCAGTACAAGGAATATTGTTATTGCGACAGCTACATCTTCCCATACACCCTTTCTTGCACCCACAGTTCACGAGATTCATTATTGCTTCTGGGGCTGGAGGATTCAGGCATCGACTTGGGGCATAAACCCCATCATCCGAAAGTAACTGCCAACCATACTCGACAGGTGATGGAAGGGACGGATGGCTTTCTGCTGCCTTTCTCCATATCATTGCGATATAATGTGCTCGCTGAACGTGTAACTTTAGCGAACCAGTGGTAGGTGGAAGACTCTCTCCCTCAGCAGCACGGTTGGAGAATAAGAACCAGCGAAGCTCGTTTACTTTCGTGTGAACTTTAGACTTGTACAGCAGACAGACGAAGCGTTCCAGCTGGGAACACACTTCTGGTGACGGATCAGTTTGTCCCAAAGACTCCAGAGCCTCCCATATCTTGTTGTCACATGTCATGAAGACCTTAAAGCACCAGTCCTTGCTCCTGCCAGCGAACCTTCCAGACATGTCACTTCCCGTGAATGCGTGGAATCCAAGTATTGCAGACGCACGTTTCTCTCCTAGCATGCCATGAATAGGTTGGACTGCAATGCTCCTCCTCAACTTTCCCTTCCCAGTGAGAAACCTCGTAGCAGGTGGTAGATCGTGAAATCTCTGAATCAGTAGGAGGAAGATATCGGTATCTGGCGAATCAATGATAACTTCTGCATCTTTGTCGACTGTGAGAGCATGCAGAATTAAGAGTGTATCGGCCTCTTCTTGGCTGTGCGTGAGTAGACTGTCTGGAACTTCAGTGTTGCCCGTGGTCTTAGTTCCTGATGTCACCATGAACTTCTTCAACTTGTTTGGATGAGCCTTGCTGTAAGATAGACACTTCACAGCCAAGTACTCTGTAAGCTCTGCCTTGGTCTTCACATTGGAAAGGAAATCTTTGAGTGAAATCTTCTGGATCAATGTACTATCCCTGACGTGATAGTATGTTGATTTCCCCTTTGTCCTCTTTAGGCGCATTTTGTCTTTCAGTGAGTTATCGATGTATCGGTCGAATACCAACCTCACGTCATCATAATGCACGGCAATATTTTCGAGGCGTTCAATGAACGATTGAGCAAAGTCACTGCATGTAATCATTTGTTCTGTTTTGGAGATCCCGTTAACAAGAGCCATGCCATCAATGATTATCACTCTATGGCGAGAAGTAGTCTCGTTTTCATTGATCACTCCTGATCTTGTGGTTGTGTCTGGGTTTTGGCTGATCTGAGAGGGTTCCTGCAAATTTTGGCTTGAGATTTCATAGTCAGTTGATGGGTCATTAGTTTCTTCCCCAGCGTGTGCTGCTGCATCATTCAAAGCGGCAATTCCCGCGTCTTGATGCTCATTGATTTCTGTCGAAATAGGTTCTCCTGGTGGATCATGTACATCCTGCTCTTCAGGCTCAGCCAGATGCTCAAGTTGACGAAGGATTTTTGCCTTGTCGTATGCCAACAAGAGGGATCCATCAGATGCAAATAAAGAACGTGGAACGATGCCAAATTCATAGGTGCCAATACATTCTTTCAGGTCGAGCTCTGGTCGGCTCCGTGAGATAACGATGAACCTCTGCAACAATCCTCGCTCTTCTTTGACTTTGATCAGCTTGTCGCCCGATCTCACTTCTGTTGTGGCATTCGAACTCTTGAATGTTCGAAGTTTTCTTTTCGTCATTTTGTCCCACACAGAAAGTTTTCCCTCAGCTAAACGATCTGTGGCAAATTGCTGGAACATCTGTTGTCCGATCTCGTCGCGCTCTAAGATGTCGCTGGACACTTTTTCATTCATGACTTCTTTGGTGAGCAGGTTGTAGACCTCGTCTACTTCCTCTTCCATAAATGGATCGCCATGTTCACGGAACACCCTAGAAAGCTTGGAGGCATGGCTCATCACCCGGGAAAGCTTTCCCCCCGTGATTTCGTGGTGTTGTTTTCTGCTCTGGTTTTCACCAAGACCATATCCCTCCGCAAACTCGTGCAGTGACTTTGACAGCTCAGGTGCAATGAGGAAGAACTTGTCAAGCGCCTTCTCATTTTGAGTTATCCCTACGATTCCTCCAATCACCTTCAGTGTACGGTTTTCTTGCTCAATGCCATGGTCTGGGGCTATTGATGTGAAGCCTGCCAATCCTTTTGTCACACAGAAGTTCCCTTTCATGAATTCCCTCCACAGTTCTGGGTGCTGCTTTTCAGTCTCCTGCATTGTTGAAATGTAGAGAGGGAGCAACCGAGCATAGTTTAGATGATCGTGAGCGAAGAAGTACTTCGTGAGAGACTCGATGCTCTCCATATGCAGCAGCAGATCACGTTGTCTTGTACTTCTAATGAACAGAAGGATAGTCTCAAACTGTTTCATGTAGTTCAGGATGAAGCGCTGTATCTTGTTTGTGCTGACCTCAAATTGTTCCAGTTTTTTGGTCATATCTCTGGACTCCATCATGGCCAATGTTTTTTTGAGAATGTCGCATAGATTCTTCTCTGGCTCCATGCTCCCGCTGATGTCTCTCTGATATGCCTCTCCCAGACGAACAGATGACTCGTTCAGATAGGCCCTTTCTTCAGGTTCCATTGCCAGGAATCTCTGGAAGTACAGGTTGTACAAAGCGATCAGTGTTACCATGTGTGCCTCCAGAGCTCGATACAAGTGCCTCCCATTTAGTATTTGGCTCACTGTGGTTGGCGAGAAAAGTCCAGCCTCGACCCATGCCTGATCAATTCCACTCCCTTCCACGTATTTTCCTAATGCAGCTAAGGCCCAAAACACAACATGTAGCTCACCAGGTCGGAAGAGGAATTGCTTCCTGATGTCCTCGCGTTCCACCCACAGCTTCATCGCCAGGTCGTATAGCTGCAAATCGAGAGTCATGACTGTGATTGCCTCACTCCCCATAACACGAGTTGTGATGTTGTGAGCTCTCATCAGACCCGTGTACAGTGTATCATAGTCTGTAGGAGGCGACCTTATCAACGGAGGAACGAGAGCAACATTGGTCTTCTCACTGGACGAAGATAGCAAGGAATTGAAGGCTCCCCACGTCCCCGGAGCTGAGAGTTTGACGTCAACTTCTCCTTCTTCCTCGAAGTTCAGGCATCCAATCATCCAGGTCATATCGGTTTTCTTGTTCTTGTCTGTCTCGGGTTTTGATGTGAGCAGCTTGCAGTCGCTCTTTCTCTTCTCGGGTGCTGGCTTCTTGCAGGTCAACGTTTTACAGCCAACTGCATCATGTATCGTTTGAGCTTTTGATGACCGGTCAAGTTCAATTGGTGGTATCATGGGTGATTTCTCCGGTGATACAGGCTGGTAGATCGCAATTGCTGTACCATGAAGGGTATTCATCCCGCAAGGAGTTGACTCTAGAAAATCGATGTTGTCCATGGCAAACCAGACGAACGTGTCCTGAACCAACCATGGTGGTAGACAGATGCCTCCGGTGGACTCCATTTGCTTCAGTACGGAGTTGGCAATGCTGGTCTCAATCTCCATGACCTTTTTGTAGGAGATGGCGAGGTCCAGATGTGCAAGTTTCTCTACAAGCGCCTTGGATCGTGTGTTTTTGTGTATGTCGAGAGCTAAGCCCACACTCAATGGAGTTTCAAATCGTTGTTTGAATGATCCATCCTCGCTTCTTGGTTCGTACGATACCTGTCGGTCAGATTTATAAGCACCGACAAAGTGCTGCGCCAACAATGATGCACTCACACCAATGGAGTCCTCCCTGTTGCTATTTCCTACTTTCCTTGTTCCCATGACTGCATGCTTGCAGAAGATGTTGAGCATCGGGGGTGGCTTGTAATCAGCAAAGGTTCCATTAAATTTCCATGCTGGGGAAGATGCGATGTCTTTCCTCAATATTTTCGCAGCTCGCAAAAGTACTTTAAAATCGTCTTTGATGCTGTCTGCTGTAATTGTGCTTGATATCATGTGGTCTTTGAGCTTTGTGGAAAGAATCTGCTCTGGCTTTGTTTTGTTTGAGGGCCGGCTGAAATGAACATCGGCAATGTTGTCTAGGATCAATTGTTTCAGGTATGGCTTATAACTATGGTTGTCTGAGACCGGAAAGTCGTGCTCCTTAAGTAAATTGACATAGGTTACATGAATTTCATTCATATTCAGCACAGCATTTTCAGTAGTATCATTCAACGCAGTTTCAACAATTTCAATGAGTTCAAGGTCTGATAACACCTGACCAAAGTTAACATTGGTTGTTTCTGTTTGTTTTTCCGTCTTAACTATAGCACGTTTGGCCTTAACTACACATGGTAAATGATATTTCATGTCCTCAGCCATTGCTTGCAATGGGTCAGGCGAACTTATGACACTGTTCAGTCTCACTTTCAGATTGTCATTACTTGTTTCTTGGCCAATGTTTCTGATCTGGAGTCCCATGTTCTTTGTTGACACATTGTGTAGTTCACTTCCTCTGTCTTCCTGGCATATGACACATCTGAGCGCGTCAAATGTCTGTTCTCGGGAACACCTTCTGGATGTTGACGTGCTTTCCCCTAGATCACTAGAACTTGGTCGTCCTCTCTTTTTCAGTCGGATTTCTGCGGCACTGCCTGATGTTGTTCCTTTCTCAAACCTAGCCTTTGCTCGATCAATGTGCATCTTATTGGTAACATCTTTGTAACAAGCTTTATGGTAGCAGAGACCTTTTGCGAGCAATTCTTCAGCAGAGGAATATTGCAAACGTCTATTCAATGATGCAAACTTTGTTTCACCATACGTGTACTGTTCCTCAGCACCTGCCATCAGTTTCTCGACAGAGGAGAGTTTTGGTTTCGTTACAAAGGTTGTATAGTCTGTTTGCCCTATGGCCATTTGGCATACAAAACAAAGTCCGAAATCTACTGACTTCTCAATCTTCCTGGGTGGTGAGTCACTCATCTTGAAGGTAGGTGTAATTTTCTAGACACTCTTGAACTGTCGTCGGTCCTGCAAAGATAGATACTACTATTCAGATTCACATTTCGTCAACACAGTCAAAACCAGACCTTAACTAGATGGTGGAAACTTAATTAACCGATTTCATGCCGGCCGACCCCACTTTGGCTGGTATATGTCCACTATTTTATTTTCCTTGCATTTTTCTGTAAAAACAATGGCAGAAATGGCTTCCTTGGGTCTGAAAACATATAAAAGGACATATTATTCATGTTTATATGATATCTAGATACAAAGATATGCACAAAAGTGTATTTTCCAAATTTTATGGCGGCCATCTTGGATTTCTTCGAATTACTACCTATTAGACGTAAAAGAAAAAATGGAACCCTATTTTTTTTACATCTCTATAATATTCTGAAGCAGAATCCATTGCTAAATCAATTTTAACAAACAAAAAACACAAACAATATTGTTATGACATATGGGCCTGCACTAATAGGCAGTCTGCAGCCTCCTCACTCTCTGAAGACCTGGACAAAATCACAGACTGGTCAAACAAGTGGAACATGTCTTTCAATCCTGCCAAATCTCACTCTCTTACTATGTCTCTCCGAAAAGATCGACTGGACAACCCTCCCATCTACTTTCTCAACAATCCTCTCCAAGAAGTTCTGTCACTCAAGCTTTTGGGTCTCACTATCTGCCATGATCTTTCTTGGGAAAACCACATTTCCAAGCTGGCCTCCAAAGCCAGTCGCCGACTGGGCATCCTCCGTCGTGCGAAGTCCTTCCTCGGCACACCTGAGCTCCTCACCACATACAAGGCTTTCATCCGCAGCTCAATGGAATACTGTTCTCCCCTATGGGCTGGTGCTCCTGCCTCACACCTGGCTCGGCTTCACGCTGTTGAATCCAAAGCTTTCAAAATCATTGGAATCTCCCGCGATGAAGCTATCTCTGAGGGCCTTTCACTCACTCACCGCAGGCAGGTAGGTGGTCTTTCTGTCTTCTACCGACTCCTCTCCGGCCTTGCTCCCCCAGCTCTCTCCGTGCTCTGTCCCCCAAATATTCCTACAGGTCGCACAAGATCTGCCAGCAACCCTCTGATGGTAAACTGCCGAAATCTCGGCTCTCTGCTCACCTTCACTCTTTCATTCCTCTTTTCTCCCGCCTGTGGAACAAACTCCCACACTCCCTTCAATCCCTCTCCTCCCTCCAGGTCTTTAAAACAGCTGTTCACCACCATCTCTTATCTTCCCCCATCCATAACCTTGATCTTTTCTACCCCCACTAATTCACCCCAGATCCACCTTATTTGAAATTCCAACTTATTTCCTGGAAATCCTGGCAGTGTCCATATGTTTATACCTCTCCCACCCCCCCCCCCTTCACATGCCTCCCCCCCTTCACATGCCTCCCCCCTTCACATGCCTCCCCCCCAAAGCCCTCTCCCTCCCACAGATCTCTCGATGTCTCCATGTCTCTCGGTCCCTGCTCTCAAATGTTGTGTTTGTGTCCTTCCCCCTCTCTCCCCATCTTGTCTACCGCTCCCGATGTTATTTGTTTTATGTGTCTGTTTGTCTTTCTGTGTGATTAATTTTCGCTCTTTCACGAGCCTCGATCTTGTATACAAAAAAAAAAAAAAAAAAAAAAAAAAAAAAAATGAATGTAGAAGGAAGTAGAGGACGGGGAAGACCGAGAAAGACTTGGCTAAAGATGGTGGAAGAAGAAATGCGGGCAAGGGGGTTAACAAGGGGAGATGCAGAAAATCGGGCAAGATGGAGAAGATTGTCATGGGGACCGCAAGGCTAACCCCCGCTCTCGCAGGGAAAATGGCCTTAAAATGCATGTTGTTGTTGTTGTTTGCTTTAAAATTGTGACAAAATCTTTGATTTTGCAAGTAAGAATCAGTTTACAAATACTAGGTGAGAAGAAAGGACTGTAGGTAAGAAGTAGGTAAGAATAGAGAAGTAGGTAAGGGTAGAATAAGGTAAGAAGTAGGATAGTAGGAAAGAAGAAGAAAGGATGGATATTCGATTGTGCTTTGCAAGACAAAAGTAACGAATGACAAAGTACGAGGGATACAGTTGTGTTGAGAAGTGGTGACGGTGCAGGTGTGCAAGCGGGTTGGGTAGCCGTTTGGATACCTGGCTTGTGAGAAAGTAGGATTATGAAAAAATCATCCAAATGCTTTCCCAACAAGCGAGGAAAGATTTCATAAACAACACAACAACATGCATTTTAAGGCCATTTTCCCTGCTAGAGCGGGGGTTAGCCTTGCGGGCCCCATGACAATCATGGTTCCCTGTTTGGGGCAATGTTTTTATGGCCGGATGCCCTTCCTGACGCCAACCCTTGGTCGCCTCTTACGATGCGCAGGGATACGGTGCACCTGTTCTAAACCGGGGTACACACCGGGATTTCATAGACAACAGAACAACTAAATACACCCGAAACCCATGTGATGTTCAATTTGATCCGAGACCTACTGTGGGCAAGGAAACGCGAGCTGAGCATGGGAAGGTTTTCTTTGCTTCCGCTTAGGCCGGAAGACACCTCGGATTGTTTTCCAGACTTTGCCATTTGCTTTGAATCTGTATGATATAAAAGCAGTGATTTTTGGTGTAAGATGTTTATGTTTTCACAATTCCTACCATTTCGGTCAACAGAAGACCCAAGTAAACAGTCACAGCACAGCCAAACAAAGACTTAACCAATTACCCTTGTGAACTATTCCCAACATTAACTAAATCTCCTGGCAGATGGTTCAACATATCAACCACTTCCTGAATTAAATGCGTCACTTTTTGTCTGCTTTTTCACATTCTATGGCCCCTTGTTCTGCAACTTCTTCTTCTTTCATACGCAGCATAATTTACAGATGGCGCAGGTATACCATGGATGCAGTACCCTCTGCAGGTTAGGGCAGGAATTTGTAATTTGTTTAGAGTGCCGGTGATATCTCGTCGACTCTTCACGAAGGACACCGTGGGATCTTTAACATACGCCAACGAATGAGGGCAGATGGGACGCCCAGTTTAACGCATATCGGAGAGACGGCACACACATTGATACATCACCCTACCTGTGAAGCACTAGGATGACAGTTTATACCTGGGTCAGCATTCAAAGCCATGCTAGAACACGCTCTGCTACTGAGCTCCTCACCACTTACAAATCATTCATCCGCAGCTTGATGGAATACTGCTCTCCCCTCTGGGCTGGTGCTCCTGCCTCACACCTCGCTCGTCTTCACGCTGTTGAAACCAAAGCTTACAGAATCATTGGAATCTCCTGTGATGAAGCTAACTCTGAGGGCCTTTCACTCACTCACCGCAGGCAAACTGATGATCTTTCTGTCTTCTACCGACTCCTCTCCGGCCTTGCTCCCCCAGCTCTGTCTATGCTCCGTCCCCCAAATATTCCTACAGGTCGCACAAGATCTGCCAGCAACCCTCTTCTGGTTAAACTGCCAAAATCAAGACTCTCTGCTCACCTTCACTCCTTCATTCCTCTTTTCTCCCGCCTCTGGAACAAACTCCCTCACTCTCTTCAATCCCACTCATCCCTGCAGGTCTTTAAAACACTGGTGACCAATTTGAGGAAGTAAAAAAAAAAATGAAACACATTCGCTCAAACTCATCATATTTACCCCGTGCACACAAAGTGAAAAGCGGGGTTAAGCAATTGGGGCATGTCCATCCGTCCGTCTGTCTCAAAACGTCAGTTTATGATCAAGGAACAACTTATTTTCATTAAACAAGTGGGCCAATTGGTCCATTGCACCAAATTGTCATTGATCTTCACTGCCTCGTAGCATACCTGTCTTCTGGACTTGGGAGAGGGGTCTTTTGGGTCCTCTGGGACTTTGGGGTCATCTGGGACTTTGGGGTATTCTGGATCCCAAAGTGAACCCAAAGATCAATGTGACGCACCTTTCTTGCAGGCAAGATCGGCGATTTTCCCCTGTTCCTCCAACGTGCCCTTCTCCACCTCCTGGCCTTCGGACTCTCCCATTCCCACATCCTGCTCCCGGTCTCCCTCCGCTTCCGGCTGCTCGGGAACACTGGCAGTGAAGTGGCTCAGAGCAGCCATAGACGTCGTGATGGAGGAGCTCGAGATTGACAACTGGCTCTCGGTTTGGGCGTTTTGCTCATCCACAGCTGGAAGTAGGGGTTCGGATTTTGACAGAAACAAAGGAGGAGGAGGAGGATGACAGTGGGAGCGGTTTGTGAGGGGAAAAAAGGACCTTGGAAAGAAGCACGTCATCATCTGCCATTAAATGACTAAAACTCGCAGAGGCTCTCCTTAATGCTGCTGGAAGACCAACATCCGATTAACAAGGCTACAGAGGGCATCAAACCCCAAACCAATGATAACACAATGAAGATGTCAATGCTGGTCATTTCCAGATGGATAAAGTCTCTTTGTGTCCGTGTATGCGTTTGTGGAGAATGACAGGATTAGAAAAGCAATTCCCAGTGCACCGCATTACCCTGCTCTGCATGCTCAATGATTTGTCGGATGGCCTTCTTGAGGCTGTTGGCACGTGACATGAGCTGCTCCCGTGGCCGAAAGATCTGCGGCTTGGAGGTCCGGCGGGAGAACCGGGTTCCAGGAGCGGCCGAACATTCGGCTTCGGGAGAAGAACCAGACTGGGAAACAATATGGGTGAGGGTGTGGGGGGGGGGGGGGGGGGTTGAGAAGGGATGTGTGGGTGGTTTGAAAAACATGTGCAAGGGCAAGATCGATAGATACAAAGGTGAAGGAAATCAATAGTGGTTTGAAGTGTGAAAAAAGATGACACTTCTATATTCTAATCCGACTGATCCATAAGCCAAAGCTTTCAAATATCCGATCGGTTCAGAATCCAAAATTCCACCAACAGAGGGTAAACTAGTAGCTCAAAGCTGGAGCATCGGATGTGATTTAAGCAGATTAAAAATAAAGAAAAGCAACAATACATAAGAGGGGAATTTGCGGAACCTGTCGTCAGGGCCTTGAAAGGATGTTAATATTAAATAGGAAATCCCTTCCAAAAACCTCAAGACAGGAGGAGGCCATTTGGTCAGGGTCTGGTACGACTCGGCCAGGGTCCAGGCCGCTGACCTCCCAGACTCGGAGCGGATGCTCTAACGATTGCACCACCTGGTGTTTGTTTCCTTTTGGACATCTTTGTGCATATGGATTGTCAGATCTACATTGGTCTTGACAAATGCTCAATAAGGTAGTGAAGTCGCAGAAGGATGGTTGGACCCTCTGTGTTCTCTGTGATGTATTAAGATGTTTAAAACATCTATGAAGGTATCTCAGCGAGTCTTTATATTGAGTCTTTTTGAACCCTAACCCATACTCTGGAAGAACACAAACTTACGGACGGGTTACTATCCGAAGAATAACGGACGGGATGACTTGTAATACTCACCCCCACCAGAAGCGGCGGTATATGATACACATTTGCATCTTACTATAATTCACCAAATGTCCGTCTGTCTGTCTGTCTGTCTGTCCGTCCGTTCCCAGGTACCGCAAAAACGGCTGAACCGATCGCAACTAAATTTTGGGTGGGTAATCCTGTGACCCCCCTACATTGTTTTTCCAATTTTTTTTCCAATTTTCCAATTTTTCCAATTTTTCCAAACACGATGTAATAATATTCACCGATATGAACGGTGATGTGGCTTTTATTGAAATTCTACAAATACTGTTTACATTTTGATGATTTGTGTGTGATGTGATTTAACAGATGTTTATATAAATCGTTTAAAATAAAAAAAGCCTTCAATTTCTGATATTTTGCCTTTTCTTTTGGGCCGCCCAATTGAAGCCCCGCCCGTAGGGTGGGTACCGTTGCTGGTAAGGAAAATTGGGATGTTCCGCCCACCATGAACCCCCCTAAGCTATGACTTTTTAGCACGAGTTTTCAACTCATTCCATCCAGAATTTTAATACCACTACTCGACAGTCCAGATAAGTGGCGTAGTGACCCCCCGCTGGGAGGGATAGACCCTTTTGCACTTCATTCCCCTGGGGCAGGGGGGATGTGAGTTTTAATAATACACAGATATCATGAACAGACACTTCTCAAATTACATAAACAGTCGTGAGATCTCTCACCCCAGATGCAGGAATCTCTGCCTCTGCTGGCTCTTCCACAATGGTCGTCGTGGCGATGGGTGCAGGGCCAGAAGAGGCTTTTGACTCGTCGTTGAGGGTGCACAGTAGAGACGCCAGCTTCTCATTCAATACAGAACACTGTCACGCCATAACACAGCACATCAACATTACACTACGAGGTGGCAATTGTTACGAGGAGGACACTATTGTTAAGAACCCACACAATTTACAATCTACTATAAATGGATGAAGTGTGTGTGTGTGTGTGTGTGTGTGTGTGTGTGTGTGTGTGTGTGTGTGTGTGTGTGTGTGTGTGTGTCATACTTTTTGTGTCTATTAATTACATACGTCCATTTATTAATTACGTACTATTGAAATGTACCTTTTAACCCTTTGGACTGCTGAAACCTCTTCAACCTTTTAAGACCCTCAGATCCTAAAGACCTCAACGACACCAAAATACCCTTAAGACCCAAAGGATCCAAGAGATACCGATGACCCAAGAGACCCAAAAGTCCCCAAGGGCCCAAAATAACCAGACGACCCAAAAGACCCCTCGAGTCTGACAGGTATGCTACAAGGTGATGAAGACCAATGAAAATTTGGTTCAACGGACCAACAGGCCCACTAGTGGCAGAAAGAAAATGCCTTGTCCTTAGACTTTACAAAACATTAATCCTCTGGGAAAGGCTGCATACTAATATTTATTATACTAGGGCATGCCCGTACGTGGGTGCCCGTTCCTTGCCAAAAAAAAAAAAAAACGCTACCCGTACGCTCTACCCCGCCCGTACGCCCGTACGCCCGTAAACAAAAAAAACAACGCTCTTCGCTTCCGCCCTTCGCTCTGACTGAATTGGGAGAAATAATGCGCATAAGAAATCGAGAAATTATTATTTTCTCCGGAAGAAATCGAATTACGAACCGTAATGGCGCACGCGCTCGGCTCGGCTCGCTCTCACATCGGCCATGCCTACGCAACAACGCGTTCTGTGATTGGCTGCCGGAAGTGCAGTCTTCACTGTCCGGAAGGTCGCATATCGCAGTTACGATGAATCGCAAATTAGTTTTAATTAGTTTTAAAACATAGTTGAACGCCAACATAGTTTGCCAACGTGAAATAAATGAATACGCCCTCAAATGTGCCGTCCGAGGCAGAGTCTGTTCGCCACGTTCGGCACACGTGATAGCTCGCTGCTCTCTGATTGGTTGAATCGTTTTTTGGACATAGCTCGGTAACTACTTCTCCGATTAATATGAAACCTTGAAAAGGCACATCCTCGGGTCCCCAGCAATATACCTGGCAAGTTTAAAGTATATCGGACCGGTAGTTGTCGAGAAACAGCGGTCACAGACAAACAGACATACATACATACATACATACATACATACATACATACATACACACAGAGATTACTGGAATTATAGATAGATTGGACCTGTTTTACTATTAGGAAAGTTATTCCAGTTATCTAATGCAGTTTAGTATGTAATCACTTGGTATTGATACTTCCTTTGCCCATGAAACCCAAGGTCCCATTAGTGCAAACAAGCTGCTCGTTTCTTCATGACATTTACTTCAATACACTTCCCTTGGAAGTTGGCATCTTTTCAGCAATTATTCTTGAACCAATCCTTTTTGTAAGCCTCTTTACTCCTTTACTTTATTCCTCTTTTCTCCCGCCTCTGGAACAAACTCCCTCACTCTCTTCAATCCCACTCCTCCCTCCCAGTCTTTAAAACAGCTGTTCACCACCATCTCTTATCTTCCCCCATCCAAAACCTTGATCTTTTCTACCCCCGTTATTCACCCCAGATCCACTTTTTTTGAAATACCGACTTCTTTCCTGGAAGTTCTAGCAGTGTCCATGTGTTTTATGCCTCTCCCACCCCCTCCCCCCTTCCCGTGCCTTCTCCCCCCAAGCCTTCTCCCTCCCACAGATCTCCCGATGTCCCTGTTCTCTGCTGTTGTGCTTGTGTGCTTCCCTCTCTCTCCCCATCTTGTCTCCCGCTCCCTTTATTGTATGTTTTGTGTGTCCGTTTGTTTTTTTGTGATTGATGTTAGCTCTTACACGAGCCTCGATCTTGTATACAAAAAAAAAAAAAAAACTGGTTTGTTATATTGAAGAGGATCTAAATCGTCACTGTGTAAGATGCTGATCGTCTTTCCTCCCTTTCTCTTTTCTCCCATCCGTATAAGTGACTTCAGACTCGGGGGAGCTCAAACTGGCAGGATAGCCTAGAGATGCACACTCACCTCTGAGAAATCTAACCTGGGTTTCAATCTCGGCCAAACGCCAAGCTGGCATCAACGCATTCGCCATTCCTTGGCTGGATGTTAAGCTGGCCTTCCTGTCTGCCGGCATTCGTTTGTGGACATTAAAGATCTCACGGTGTCCATCGCCGAGTATGCGGGCTATCGCCGGCACCATGGCTAGATTGCAAATTCCGACTCTAACCTACAGGTGGCACCTGTAGACCTGATCCAAACCTTCAGTTACGTACTGCACATGAATGAAAGAATGAATAAAGGGAGGAAGGATTTTTCATGTGCATTGCATGTGGAACAAGGAGACTAGCACATGTCACTGTACTTTTACCTGGATTGCAAGGGTATTAAATGACAACGGACAAATTAACACAGTATTATGCATGTTTTCATCGATTGACATGATTTCTTCTTTCGTGTATAGATCTGTATTTTTGATCGCTTGCGTGCCTGCGGTTTCCACCCTGATGCCCACATGTGACTCTTCCATGTGTTCTTCCTAGAAACTTCCTTTATGCAGGGTGAGGCTGATAAGTAGTACACTGCCGCTCCGCCTTATTCACTCCTTCACCCACCCATTATCACATTAGTTCCATAATTCCATAACCAGCTATTTGGAGCCAACTCGACATGCTTCTCCATAATTAACTTTTTCCATAATTAGCTTTTCCATAATGACTAGGCTGAGGGACGACCTGAGGAAGGTCAAGCAACAGGGACATGGCCATCTCACCTGACATCTGCCAGGCTTTCGAGACTGTTGCCATCTCACCTGACATCTGCCAGGCTTTCGAGACTGTTGCCATCTTACCTGACATCTGCCAGGCTTTCGAGACTGTTGCCATCTCACCTGACATCTGCCAGGCTTTCGAGACTGTTGCCATCTCACCTGACATCTGCCAGGCTTTCGAGACTGTTGCCATCTCACCTGACATCCGCCAGGCTTTCGAGACTGTTGCCATCTCACCTGACATCTGCCAGGCTTTCGAGACTGTTGCCATCTCACCTGACATCTGCCAGGCTTTCGAGACTGTTGCCATCTCACCTGACATCCGCCAGGCTTTCGAGACTGTTGCCATCTCACCTGACATCTGCCAGGCTATCGAGACTGTTGCCATCTCACCTGACATCTGCCAGGCTTTCGAGACTGTTGCCATCTTACCTGACAACTTCCAGGCTTTCGAGACTTGCCATCTTACCTGACATCTGCCAGGCTATCGAGACTGTTGCCATCTCACCTGACATCTGCCAGGCTTTCGAGACTGTTGCCATCTCACCTGACATCTGCCAGGCTTTCGAGACTGTTGCCATCTTACCTGACAACTTCCAGGCTTTCGAGACTTGCCATCTTACCTGACATCTGCCAGGCTTTCAAGACTGTTGCCATCGCACCTGACAACTTCCAGGCTTTCGAGACTGTTGCCATCTCACCTGACATCTGCCAGGCTTTCGAGACTGTTGCCATCGCACCTGACATCTGCCAGGCTTTCGAGACTGTTGCCATCTCACCTGACATCTGCCAGGCTTTCGAGACTGTTGCCA
This sequence comes from Myxine glutinosa, assembly GCF_964187855.1. NCBI lineage: Eukaryota > Metazoa > Chordata > Myxini > Myxiniformes > Myxinidae > Myxine > Myxine glutinosa. The sequence continues at coordinate 36,857,436 of NC_136265.1, read as the reverse complement.
CCTCACCTGACATCTGCCAGGCTTTCGAGACTGTTGCCATCTCACCTGACATCTGCCAGGCTTTCGAGACTGTTGCCATCTCACCTGACATCTGCCAGGCTTTCGAGACTGTTGCCATCTTACATGCTTTCCAAACTGTCTGCAAATGGCCTGTACTTACCTTTTGGCCAGACAGATTTTGTATCACTCTTTTTTTAATACAAGGTTTAAGGCCCGTTCAGACCTTGACATTCAGACGTTGTATTTGTAATACAAGTTCTGAATGTCAAGCAAGGAAGCAGCATGTACCATTTTTAAAGTCTTTGGTAAGACCCGGCCTGAGTTTGACCTCTGACCTCCCAGACTCAGAGTGAATGCTCTACCGATTACACCACCAGTTCTGGTATAAATTCCCTAGGGTAATTCAATTAAATTCCCAAGGAGGGTAGCATGGTCCAAGGCAATGTTGCAAGACAAATTCTGCATGTGGTCTTCATTAAAGACACTTCATTAAAGTGTCTTTAATTGTCTTCATTAAAGACCCTGTAAAACCTCGAATTGATAGACCACCTCCAACCAGACTCCAAGGCATAATGGTTGGAGCGTCCGCTCCGAGTCTGACAGGTTGGCTGGTGGTTCAAACTGAACCCTGGCCAAATTATACCAAAGACCGATACATGGTAGGTGCTGCTTCCTTGCTTGAGGCTCTCCATTAAAAAAAGGATAGAGCACAAACAAACTGCTTCTGTTTTTCCTACAATGGATGGAGGCCCTCAATCTGACATGAGATCAGGGTCGTCTCTCTGGACATATCTCGAGAATTTGATACAGTCTGGAATCCTGCCTTGTTCTCCAAGCTCTACCTATGACATCCAAGAATAGCTCCACACATTCCTTACTGACTTCCTCGACTATTGTAACCAACATGTGGGTCTCAAGGGGAAACTTTCATCTCCTCTTCCTGTTAAGGATGGAGTGCCCCAAGGCAGTGTTCTGGGCCCAGTTCTATTCCTGATATTCAAAAGTGATCCCTCTAACTCTGGAAAATCCCCTTTATCTATTTGCTGATGACTCCTCCCTCTGCCGTAACACTCCTCATCCTTCAGACACAGGTAGGCTCCAGCCTCTACCCTCTCTTCAGACCTTGATAGAATCACGTAAGCTGGTCAAACAAGTGGAACATGTCTTCCAATCCTGATAAATCTCACACTCTCACTATCTCTCTCCGAAAGGACCCACTGGCGAACCCTCCCATCTACTTCCTCACCAAACCTCTTGACAAAATTCATTCATTCAAGAGTTTGTGCCTCACCATCAGCCATGAACCGGCCTCTTTCTTGAGCAAAGCACATATCTAAGTTCACCTTCAAAACAACGCGCTGACTGAACATCCTCCGTTGTGCAAAGTCTTTCCTTGGCAAATCTGAACTTATATCCACATACAAGGCTTTCATCCGCAGCTTGATAGAGTACTGCCCGCCCTTTTGGGCTGGCGCTCCTGCCTCACACTTTGTTCAGCTCGACGCCATGGAAACCAAGATCTCGAATAGTAAGGGAAACAGATGAAAATCTGTTAACTAAATTGTTACCAAAAAATTTCTTCACTAATATGTTTGTAAAGGTGTGTAATAACATGTGTTAAAATGTTGAAGGTCAACTCCCGTGGGAAACCCAGAAAAAAAGCTGTTGAATTCGGGTACCGAAAAATTATTTTCGAGAATTTTTTTTTTTTTTAATCGGCCCTTAAGTAACTTATGAGGGGTCAAATAAGGGTTTTTCATGATTCTGAGTTGATTGTTAACATTTATATTTCACCACAGACACTCCTTTGTGGAAAAATAATTTCTAAATATATCTCATTTTCTACTTTGCAGGACATGGAGTCTAGCAATATGGATGAAGACGTTACTCCTCCACCTGTGCTCAATTGCTTCATCTGTGCACGCTCGGATACACCAGCTGAAAGGCTCATACAGGCAACTCCAAAGGGATACTCAACTTTATTGAAACAAGCAGAAACTGTCGAAAATGTTACTGTTGTGGAACGTATGAAGGAGGCTCAAAAGGAAGGAAAACTGAGGTACCACCAGAAGTGTAAAAATGATCTGTACAACAACTTTGTTGCAACCACCAAGAAGTCAGCTCAAGCATCAAAGGCAGAGAAAGAGTCATCAAAGTTGAAGAGAAGACGCACTACTTGTGAGTTCAGTTCATCAACTGGCTGCAGTTCTAGAAGATCACAGTCAGTTGACCTCCTGTATAAGGATGTATGCATTCTTTGCAACCAACCAGCCCAGCTCTACAAAAATAATCCAGCACAAGCTAGAAAGAAATACAGAGTGCCAGATAATTTGACTGCAGATACACTGAAGGCAAGCTTGCTGAAGACAGCACGGAGTCGCGGGGATGACTGGGGCACTGAAGTCACTGGACGCCTGGAAGGGATCAACGACTTGGTAGCAGAAGAAACACTGTACCATTTGCGATGCAAACTTATGTTTGCGAGAGGTGACAGTTTGTCCAAGACTGATGAGGAAGGAAAAAGGAAGAGAGGACAGAGGAGTATTGATGAGGAGCGAGAGGCAGTTTTTATTGAATTCTGCGAATGGTTAGACTCAGAATTAGAGCATGGGGTAATGAACATGGACCAAGTCCATGAAAAGCTGCAGGAGTTTGATCAGTCACCAGAGAAGAGCCTTTCTTATTCAAAGCATTGGCTAAAGATAAAACTTCTAGAGAAATACGAAGACACCTTGTATTTCACAACACAGGAAAGAAGGGCAGATGTACTCTGTCTCAAAGATGGCACCGACAATATTCTGCGAGGGCATCATGCTAATCTTGACCATGGAGATGAGAAGACTCAGATCATAAAGACGGCACTCAAGTTCATATCCAATGATATTGCCTTGATTGATTTAGGTCCAAAGTCATACCCCACCACACACAGTATGACTGACATCGATAGTCAGCTGACACTTGTTCCTGCAAGCCTTCAGATGTTCTTGAGACCGATTGTCAAGACAGACGAAAGAGTTGCCGTTTGGGGGCAGAATTTTATTAAGGCCTGTCGACCTCGGTCTGGAGTATTGCCACACCAAATGGGGCTTGCCATACAACTTGATCATAGATTTGGGTCAAAATGGATGCTCAACAAGTTCCACCGGCTGGGATACACTGAGTCTTACGGAGACACAAAACTACAAATACTGCTTCCTTAATAGTAGGAGTGGAGATGATGTTCCAGATACTTCTGGCACTCTTGACACCATTGTGGAGGAAACCGATGAACAGATCAATGATGAGGTTGCGGTTGATGCTGCGCTTGAGGATCAATCAGTGATGACAGCCAAAGTGCCAGCCAGTGAAAGTGAATTGTCAAGTAATGATCAGGTGGTCTTTATGGAGGTTGGGGAAACAAACAATGCAGTCACTCAGTTTGTTGGAGACAATATAGATTTAAACATTGTCTCTATTCACGGAAACACTCCCTTTCACTCAATGGGTTGGATCGAAGTCACCTCTCCGGCACCACCTTTGCCAGATCCACAGACAACAGCAGCTTTCCCCCGGGTGAAGTTGAAGGCACTCGACGAAGCTAAGATCCTGAGAGGAACTGAAGTAAAGATTATTCCATTTACAAACAGGAAACAGATAGGAACGAACGCGATCATGTTTCTCCCCCTCGCTGAGCTTTCCTCCTCCCTGGCTCATGATCAGCCACTCCTCACTCCAGGTGACACACTCTGGGCAGCGGGGTGGGTGATCAAAGCCAACGATCCTGAGTTCCCACACTCCAACTGGAATGGCTGGATGAAGAGAATCCATGCTAATGATGCAAAGCAGAGCACACAGATCGAGTTCCTCCCAGTTATTGAAGGAGACCCTAATGACCTCAACACCATCTTCACCACTCTGAAAGAGTGCATACGGCGCGCTGGGGTCGCTATAGTGACCTTTGATCTTCCGATTTGGCTGAAGGCTGTGAATATAATAAAGCAGGCAAATCTACCCGTCATTCCAAGGTTGGGTGGTTTTCACCTGCTGAAGTCTTATCTTGGATCAATGTTAATATCTTGGATAAATGTTAACAATCAACTCAGAATCATGAAAAACCCTTATTTGACCCCTCATAAGTTACTTAAGGGCCGATTTAAAAAAAAAAAATTCTCGAAAATAATTTTTCGGTACCCGAATTCAACAGCTTTTTTTCTGGGTTTCCCACGGGAGTTGAACTTCAACATTTTAACACATGTTATTACACACCTTTACAAACATATTGGTGAAGAAATTTTTTGGTAACAATTTAGTTAACAGATTTGTGAAATATCTCATAAAATTCCCTTACTAAAAGCAAGGTCCCATGTTGTTGCTGTTTCTTGAAGTGAAAAGTATCTTATCTTCTTTTGAACAACAGCTGGCAAAGATACTGATTCGTCAGGTTGGTGTCTGTCCATTATTGCTCTTCCTTATCAATTTACTGACGTTTTCGCGTAATACACTCAATTTTATGTATTAATTTCTTTCCGAACAATGACAAACTACCCTATCCAGTGCACATATCTCTCTCTGCCCATTCAAAAGTTTATTACCAAAAGTTATGTTTTCACCGCTGTCTGCCCATTTGTCCTCTCTCTGTCTGTGAGCAGGATTTTTTTTTTTTTTTTTTTTTTTGTATACAAGATCGAGGCTCGTGTAAGAGCTAACATTAATGACAAAAAAAAACGGACATACAAGACAAAATAAAGGGAGCGGGAGACAAGATGGGGGAAAAGGGGGAAGCACACAAGTACAACATTTGAGAGCAGGGACATCGGGAGGTCTGTGGGAAGGAGAGGGCTTGGGGGGAGGAGGCGTGGGAAGGGGGGTGAGGGTGGGAGAGGTAAAAAAATAAACACATGGACACAGCTATGACTTCGAGGAAAGAAGTCGGTATTTCAGAAAAGTGGATCTGGGGTGAATTAACGGGGGCAGAAAAGATCAAGGTTTTGGATGAGGGAAGATAAGAGACGGTGGTGAACAGCTGTTTTAAAGACCTAAAGGGAGGAGTGGGATTGAAGAGAGGGAGGGAGTTTGTTCCAGATGCAGGAGAAAAGAGGAATGAAAGAGTGAAGGTGAGCAGAGAGTCTTGATTTTGGCAATTTCACCAGAAGAGGGTTGCTGGCAGATTCCAATGATTCTGAAAGCTTTGGTTTCAACAGCGTGAAGCCGAGCTAGGTGTGAGGCAAGAGCACCGGCCTAGAGGGGAGAGCAGTATTGCATTGAGCTGCGGATGAAAGCCTTGTATGTGGTGAGGAGCTCAGGTGTGCCAAGGAAGGACTTCGCACGACGGAGGATACCCAGTCTGCGACTGGCATTGGTGGCCAGCTTGGAAATGTGGTTTTCCCAGGAAAGATAATGGCAGATTGTGAGACCCAAGAGCTTGAGTGACAGAACTTATTGGAGAGGATTGTTCAGAAAGTAGATGGGAGGGTTGTCCAGACGGTCTTTCCGGAGAGACATAGTGCAAGTGTGAGATTTGTCAGGATTGAAAGACATGTTCCACTTGTTTGACCAGTCTGTGATTTTGTCCAGGTCTGCAGAGAGTGAGGAGGCTGCAGACTGCCGATCTGAGGGATGAGGTATGGAGCGGGAGAGAGTGGTGTCATCAGCAAAGAGATAGGGAGGATTTTCCAGAGAGTCGGAGAGATCATTGATGAAGACCAGAAAAAGCACAGGGCCATGAACACTGCCTTGGGGAACTCCAGCTTGAACAGGAAGGGGAGATGAGAGAAATCCATTCAGGGGCACACGTTGACTACGACCAGAGAGGAAGTCCGCAAGCCATGCGTGGAGATTTCCATGGATCCCATAGGAGGAGAGTTTGGTGAGCAGAGCGGGGTGCCAGACCGTATCGAAGGCACGTGATATGTCAAGGGAGACAGCTCTGATTTCCTGTTTGACATTGAGGACCTCCATCCATTGTTGAGACAGCAGAAGCAGCATGTCCAGAGTAGAGTGACCTGGTCTGAATCCAAATTGATGATGAGAGATCAAGCCATTGGAAAAGAGGAAAGATTTGATATCCGAAGCAATGATGGATTCCATGACTTTGCTGATAATTGGGAGCAGACTGATTGGTCTGTAGTTGCAAGGTTATGTTTTTGCACCTTTTTGTGTAAAGCGATAATGTTTGCCGATTTCCAAGCTGTTGGCAGATGACCTTGAGCAAAAGAGAGGGAGAAGAGAACAGAGAGAGGGTGTGAAAGAATGGCAGAGCAGGATTTTAGGACCCGTGGGCTGATGCCGTGTGGTCCAGTTGCAGAATCGGAGTTGAGGATTGACAGAAACTTCTCCACCTTGTCAGGAGAGAAGGACACAGAGTCCAAGAGCAGCTGGGTACGACTGGGTACGGTGGGTACAGAGAGAGATGGGTTTGGGACACAAGATTTAGAGGCAAACACAGAGTTGAGGCATTCAGCTTTTTCACGTGCGGAGTCAGCTGTGTAGCCGTTTGAGTTAATGGAGGGGATGGAGGGGGAACAATCACCAGAAACAGATTTTGACAAGACGGATATCTCAAAACATTACGGATTGATTCGGACAAAACTCGGTGGACAGATTGGGTGTGTGACAAGGAAGAATTGATTCGATTTTGGTTCAGGCTCCGATGCAGGTCTGGCCTATCAGTGGGATACAAATCGTATAAACTGTTCAGCCTGGCGGAGGTATGCGCTCTACTGAGGGCCCGTTCTAGTTCATGACGTGGCCACTCATTGGTCTCTACTACAATGGCAGTTCACAGTTTGTTCAGTCTCCTCTGTTTCGGTATTTTATAACATCCAGTTAATAAAAATAGAAACGTTGAGATAAAGCAGATACGGTAAAGCGCAAACACTGCCCATTGCGAAAACATTTGCAATGTTTGAAGTCTTTCGCAAATCAGCTGGTTAAATCTCAGCAGGCATGGAGTTGTTTGTACTCCCACACCCGGCAATGGCATGTTGATAAGGCATCAAAAGACTCCACCCCAATGTGCATCAGATGCTCTTCCAGAATGTGGTGGTGTGAGGTGTGCTGAACTCAGTTGTGATGCAGGGGTGGAAGCGTACCTTTACAGCCATTATCTCAGCCTCCTGCTGGTTGTCAGTTGTCTGTTCATACTCTCTCCCTACCTGGGCCACAAAGTCCTTCACAGTCTCACACAAAACCCTAGGATGGAGTAGACGGAAGGGGGGCGGTGATGAGCGAGCAATTACAAATTCAGGACACTTCGAGAGAGCCTCGGAGTTTTATATTTAAATTTTCTGCAAATAAAGTACTTCACTTGTATTCACATCACCCAAACTCTTGAAAATTACTGAGCTGAAAGCCGTTTACTCCTGATCCTTTGTGCTCATCATTCAAATCAGACACACAGCTTCCACGTGAAATCACATACTTGGCAGAGGAGATGACCACAGCATGCTGGTCCGAGTTTAGAATCTTGGTTAGATGTTCAGCCACCGACAGCTCATAGGAAGCAATGTGTGCCTGAATCTGGAATGCAGAAAGAGGTGCAAAAACAGGGTGGGTTGTGATAGGTTGCTCAAAGATGAGGATCGAAGAATGCAATTCAAGGTAGGAAAGCAAAAAAAAAAAGAAAGAAAAAAAGAGAGAGTTTGAGAAGGAATCAGAATGATGGAATGGAACTCACCTTCGACTCGTCAGCATCTTCTTCCGGCACCAATGAAACCGCATCTGTAGCTATGGGATCCCGAGCATTATGTGATTCACATGACATGATGCTCCACCTGGTGAGGGTTAAGAAAGAGAATGGTGAGCCAGCTGTCTTGTCTGAATTCACTTGCTAGCCTTATAGAATCAAATGTCTGAGAATTTCCCAAAAAAACTAATTTTGCTTCTAGTTAAAACAATAACCTGTTGTTATTGTTTAAATTTAAACAATAGCCTGTTAAAAAAAAAAAAAAAGGTCCATATATCTTTGGAGAAGAAAATAGTGTTTAAGAACCCCCATCCCATCCTCCGCACCCTCTTCCCTTCATATAAATTGTTGCATACCTGCGGGCAGGACTCATCATTGACTCACAGTCCAACATGCATACATTAATGCCCGAAACGTCAGCTTCTTCTTGCTTTGCATGGATGTTAGGAAACATCAATCAATGTCTTGTTGATTTTATCTGCTGTTCTACCTGTTCACCGGCGCCGATCGACATGAGCCTTCACCTGCAAGACGAGTTATTACCTCCAACACCAAAGGTGGATGGAGGTTATGTTTTCACCCCTGTCTGTTGGTCTCTCTGTCTGTGAACAAGATATCTCAAAAAATTGAGGACAGATTCGGACGAAATTTGGCGGAGAGGTAGCGTATGTGACAAGGAAGAATTGGTTCAATTTTGGTGAAGATTGGAATCCAGATCATAAAATTTTAAGTGATTCTTCACCATTGAGTGAAAGGTCTAAAGTCGATATATACAGTAGTGTGGTGGGCACAAGGGACAATAATTCCGCGCACCAGTGGGTGGCGCGAGCATCCAGGCGGGGAACGAAAGCGCATGCCCCGCCTTTCGACCGATCGGCCACGCCCGGGGACAAGGCGTGGCCTCGGGACATATATGCGGGCTCTAAGCTCGAGCCCGCCCAGTGCTGAAGTGCGAGCTCTTAATAAAGACTCTGTTTGTACCAACGCGTTGTGGCCTACCTCTCTGGCAATTGAGTCGTGTGTGCACAGCACCACACTGGTGACCACGGTTGGTTCAGCCGTTGCTGACCCCCGAACGCGCCATGGCTACCAACGCCGTCGCCGTCAACTCCCGGAGTTTTGGGAAGCACAAGCCGACGTTTGGTTTGTGCAGGCCGAAGCTCAATTTCAGCTCCGAGGCATCACGGCAGACGAGACCCGGTACTACCACGTGGTCGCCGCCCTCGGGCCCGGCACTGCCGCCCGAGTCGTGTCCATCCTTCGGCGCCCGCCGGGCGACAACAAGTACGAGGCGCTCAAACATCTCCTCCTCGCCACGTTCGGCTCACGGAGATCGAACGGGCCGGCCGCCTCCTGGACCTTCCCGCCCTCAGCGACACATGAACATCTGTCCGGATGGATTACATGCTGTCGCTGCTTGGAGACCAGAGCCCGGATTTCTTGTTTCGCGCACTTTTCCTCCGCCAGCTACCGATACAGGTGCGCCTGGCGCTGGCCGGTTCCAAAATCACGGAACCCCGCGCCCTGGCCGGAGAGGCCGACAAGTTTTTCGCGGCCTGCGTCACGCAGTCGGTTTACGGTGCTGCCGTAGTGGATCCCGGGGCAGAGGCTACAGCGCCCCCGGCTTCCCTCGTGGCCGCTGCTGCGCCCCGCCCACTACCGCCACCGCCACCACCACGGCCGCCGCGGCCGTCACCGCCATAAACCTGGTGCTACTACCACGCCAGGTTCGGCCGCAAGGCTAAAACGTGTCGCCTGCCGTGCTCTTTTGACGGGTCGGGAAACGACCGGGCCGGCGCTCATTAGTGGCCCTGAGCGTCGGCCATTCCGGCAGCCTCCTGTTCATCACGGACACCTTGTCCGGGCGCCGTTTCCTTTGTGACAAAGGAGCGCAGGTAAGCGTCCTCCCCACCTCCACGTCCGACAAGCAAGCCGCGGGCCGGGGCCCCGCTTTGCTTGCCGCCAATGGTACACCCATCCGCACATTCGGGAAGCGTTGCCTCTCACTGCGGTTTGGAGGGCAGCGCTTTCAATGGTCGTTCGTGACCGCCAGCGTGCCAATGGCCCTGCTGGGCATGGACTTCCTATGTGCGCATGGGCTGTTGGTCGACGTGAAGCGCAGACGTCTCGTCCAGGCCGAAACCTTCAGCTCGCTCGCTTGTTCGCTGAGCGGCTCACTGAGCGGCTCACCGAGCGGCTCGCCAAACGGCTTGCTGGAAGGTTCTGTCCCGGTGAGTTTAGTTTGCACGCTTCCGGCAGTGGACGACTTTACCCGCCTCCTAGCCACTTTCCCGGCCCTCACGCAGCCCACCTTCTCAGCGGTGGCCGTTAAGCACGGGGTGGAGCACCATATACCCACGGTCGGGCCGCCGGTCTACGCCCGGGCACGCCGACTCGAACCCACGAAGCTCGCTGTGGCGAAAGCGGAGTTCGCCACGCTGGAGCGGCTGGGGATCGTATGGCGCTCCAACAGCGCTTGGGCTTCCCCTCTGCACATTGTGCCGAAGCCCGGTGGGGTGTGGCGGCCGTGCGGGGACTACCGCCGGCTCAATGATGCCACCACCCCCGACCGCCACCCGGTCCCGCATATCCAGGACTTTTCCGCCCGGTTGGCAAACACGACCGTGTTTTCCAAGGTGGACCTCATCCGGGGCTACCACCAGGTCCCCATACAACCGGGTGATGTCCCGAAGACGGCCGTCATCACCCCTTTCGGCCTCTTCGAGTTCCTGCGAATGCCTTTCGGGTTGAAGAATGCGGCCCAGGCGTTCCAACGGCTTATGGACAGCGTCTTGCGTGACTTACCTTTCCTCTTTGTCTACCTGGACGACACCCTAGTCGCGAGCGCGTCCCGGGAGGAGCACCTGCTCCACCTCCGCACGCTTTTCGAACGCCTGGGCCAGCATGGCCTAATCATCAACCCCGCAAAGTGCCGTTTCGGCATCGCCACCATCGACTTCTTGGGGCACCGCATCACCAGGCACGGGGCCGTCCCTTTACTGGCCAAGGTGGAGGCGGTCAGGGATTTCCCGTGACCCCGCACGATCAAGGGGCTCCAGGAGTTCATGGGCATGGTAAATTTTTACCACCGCTTCGTGCCCCACTTCACCCACCTCCTCACCATGGTGGACCGCACCACACGGTGGCCGGAGGCCGTCCCATTGGCAGCGACGTCTGCGGCTGATGTGGCGCAAGCCTTCATCGCCACTTGGGTTGCCTGGTTCGGTGCCCCCTCGGACATCTCGTCCGACCGCGGCCCCCAGTTCACCTCGGAGCTCTGGGCTGCGGTGGCGCAAGGGCTCGGTGTGAAACTACACCACACCACGGCCTACCACCCCCAGGCCAATGGCCTGTGCGAGCGCTTTCATCGCTCGATGAAGGCCGCGCTCCGGGCCAGCCTCCACGACGGCAGCTGGGCCGACAGGCTCCCCTGGGTCCTGCTGGGCCTCAGGACGGCGCCCAAGGATGACCTGCGCGTGTCCTTGGCGGAGCTGGTCTTCGGGCAACCACTGCGGGTACCGGGCGAATTTATCCCCGACTCCACGGCTCCTTGGTCCGCGGCGCAACAGCGCTCCGCCCTTCAGGAGACCGCCCGGAGGTTCGCCCCGGTGCCAATGGCACACCACGGTTGCCCGTCTTCCCACGTCGGCCCGGGGCTTCGCACGGCGGAGTACGTCTTCGTCCGGCACGACGCCCACCGGGCACCGCTACGGCACGACGCCCACCGGGACAAATATTTCACCATCGACATTGGCGGTGCCCCGGATCGCATCTCCGTGGACCGCCTCAAGCCAGCCCAACTCGATCTGGACCACCCCCTGCAAGCAGCTCTGCCTCCGCGTCGAGGCCGCCCCCCGGTGGTCGGACCCCCGGCACCTCCCAGACCCGCCGTCCCGCTACCCCCCAGCCCTGCACCCATCGCCAGGGGGCGTTTCGGCCGGGTCATCCGGCTTCCCCGCAAACTCACCCTTCAGGTGCGCGGGAATTCTGGGGGGGCACGTGTGGCGGGCACAAGGGACAATAATTCCGCGCACCAGTGGGTGGCGCGAGCGTCCAGGCGGGGAACGAAAGCGCATGCCCTGCCTTTCGACCGATCGGCCACGCCCGGGGACAAGGCGTGGCCTCGGGACATATATGCGGGCTCTAAGCTCGAGCCCGCCCAGTGCTGAAGTGCGAGCTCTTAATAAAGACTCTGTTTGTACCAACGCGTTGTGGCCTACCTCTCTGGCAATCGAGTCGTGTATGCACAGCACCACAGTAGCACGTTATTTCAAAAAGTTATGGACAGATTTGGACGAAACTTCGCAGACTGGGTGGGTATGTGACAAGGACGAATCGATTCGATTTTGGTGAAGATCTGATCTGAATATGGATTCGGATACGAGAGTTATTTAATTTTTAAAGTGATTCTTCACCATTGAGAGATTGGGTGAAAAGTGATAAATAACATGGTATTTTAAAAATTTATGGACGAGTTATGAATAAACTCGGGGGACGAGTTGTGTCGATCACAAGAACAAGCCGATTAGATTTTGGTTCAGATCCGAATCCAGATCCGGCCTATCAGTGGGATACAAAACATAGCTTGTTCAGCCTAGCGAAGGTATACGCTCGACCGAGTGTCCATTCTAGTTCATTCTGTAACTCATTAGACTGGGATGTTTAATCTCGAAAGGGCATCTCAGGTCACCAGGCTAGCATTAGCCAGTACATCAGCACAGAGCACATGCTGAGGATTAGGTATGTACATCCGAAATGTTAACAAATGCAAAGTCCATTCCCAAATTATTACTATAGGCGCCCGCGGACCTACGTAACTTCCGGTGAGTGCACCCTTCGCGACAACAGTCACGTGATTGGATACGTTGAAAACGAACCACAAAAGGGCACGTGTTACAGCTTACTTCCGGTAGTCTCGCCCTCATCCATTGATTCTATTTTAGAACTTTTGTAATTCTACAGGTTGCCATCTCCTGCCCTCACCACAAAATGAAGGGGTAAAAAGAACAACGACAAAGTTGCGTCGCAGCGTACATTTTGTTTGCATATCGACAAACAGCGTCTCTAAACGTTATACCGTGAAATGGGGTGAATAGGGACAGCAAGGTGAATAGGGACAGCAAGGTGGATATGGACACAAACTGGAAAAAAAAGTTCGGAAACTTTTTTCGCTGAAAATTGATAACCATACTGATTTGTTGATATTTGGGCTGAAAGTGTTCTCTTGTTTTTTAAAAAAAGCAACTTATAGTCCCGATTAACCCCATATATGGGTTAAATAGGAATAAATAGGATTTTTATGGCTGTCCCTATTCACCCCGTTTTACGGGTGAATAGGGACAGTCACTAATACAAAAAAATACTAATCAAGAAACAATCCTGACTTTCCAACCTATTGCTAAATTGATCGCTCAGATGGATAGGCATAATATGCACCCATAATATAAACCATCGTGCCAATGAAAAAAAATATGGGATAAAAGGTTTCTCCAAACTGTCCCTATTTCTTGATTATTATTTTTCTGTATTAGTGACTGTCCCTATTCACCCGTAAAACGGGGTGAATAGGGACAGCCATAAAAATCCTATTTTTTTTTTTTTTTTTGTTGTTGTTGTATACAAGATCGAGGCTCGTGAAAGAGCGAACATTAATCACACAGAAAGACAAACCGACACATAAAACATATAACATCGGGAGCGGTAGATAAGATGGGGAGAGAGGGGGAAGGACACAAACACAACATTTTAGAGCAGGGACCGAGAGACATGGAGACATCGAGAGATCTGAGAGAGGGCGAGGGCTTTGGGGGGGGGGCATGGGAAGGGGGCGGTGGGAGAGGTAAAAAAACATATGGACACTGCCAGGACTTCCAGGAAAGAAGTTGGAATTTCAAACAAGGTGGATCTGGGGTGAATTAGCGGGGGTAGAAAAGATCAAGGTTTTGGATGGGGGAAGAGAAGAGATGGTGGTGAACAGCTGTTTTAAAGACCTGGAGGGTGGAGTGGGATTGAAGAGAGTGAGGGAGTTTGTTCCAGAGGCGGGAGAAAAGAGGAATGAAAGAGTGAAGGTGAGCAGAAAGCCGAGATTTCGGCAGTTTAACCATCAGAGGGTTGCTGGCAGATCTTGTGCGACCTGTAGGAATATTTGGGGGACAGAGCACAGAGAGAGCTGGGGGTGCAAGGCCGGAGAGGAGTCGGTAGAAGACAGAAAGACCACCTACCTGCCTGCGGTGAGTGAGTGAAAGGCCCTCAGAGATAGCTTCATCGCGGGAGATTCCAATAATTCTGAAAGCTTTGGTTTCAACAGCGTGAAGCCGAGCTAGGTGTGAGGCAGGAGCACCGGCCCATAGGGGAGAACAGTATTCCATTGAGCTGCGGATGAAAGCCTTGTATGTGGTGAGGAGCTCAGGTGTGCCGAGGAAGGACTTCGCACGACGGAGGATGCCCAGTCGGCGACTGGCTTTGGAGGCCAGCTTGGAAATGTGGTTTTCCCAAGAAAGATCATGGCAGATAGTGAGACCCAAAATCTTGAGCGACAGAACTTCTTGGAGAGGATTGTTGAGAAAGTAGATGGGAGGGTTGTCCAGTCGATCTTTTCGGAGAGACATAGTAAGAGTGTGAGATTTGTCAGGATTGAAAGACATGTTCCACTTGTTTGACCAGTCTGTGATTTTGTCCAGGTCTTCAGAGAGTGAGGAGGCAGCAGACTGCCGATCTGAGGGAAGAGGAATGGAGCGGCAGAGAGTGGAGTCATCAGCAAAGAGATAGAGAGGATTTTCGAGAGAGTCAGAGAGATCATTGATGAAGACCAGAAAAAGCACGGGGCCCAGAACACTGCCTTGGGGAACTCCAGCCTGAACAGGAAGAGGAGATGAGAGAAACCCATTCAGGGTCACACGTTGACGACGACTAGAGAGGAAGTCCGCCAGCCATGCGTGGAGATTTCCATGGATACCAAAGGAGGAGAGTTTGGTGAGCAGAGCGGGGTGCCAGACCGTGTCGAAGGCACGTGATATGTCGAGGGAGACAGCTCTAATTTCCTGTTTGGCATTGAGGACCTCCATCCATTGTTGAGACAGCAGAAGCAGCATGTCCAGAGTAGAGTGACCTGGTCTGAAACCAAATTGATGATCAGAGATCAAGCCATTGGAGAAGAGGAAAGATTTCATATCCGAAGCAATGATGGATTCCATGACTTTGCTGATAATTGGGAGCAGACTGATTGGTCTGTAGTTGCAAGGTTATGTTTTTGCACCTTTTTTGTGCAAAGCGGTGATGTTGGCTGATTTCCAAGCAGATGGCAGTTGACCTTGAGCAAAAGAGAGGGTGAAGAGAACAGAGAGAGGGTGAGATAGAGCAGCAGAGCAGGATTTTAGGACCCGTGGGCTGATGCCGTCGGGTCCAGTTGCAGAATCAGAGTCGAGGGTTGACAGAAACTTTTCCACCTTGTCAGGAGGAAAGGACACGGAGTCCAGGAGCAGCAGGGTACGACTGGGTATGGTGGGTACAGAGAGGGATGGGTTTGGGACACAAGATTTAGAGGCAAACACAGAGTTGAGGCATTCAGCTTTTTCACGTGCGGAGTCAGCTGTGTAGCCGTTTGAGGTAAGGGAGGGGATGGAGGGGGAACAAACACCAGAAACGGATTTGACCAGACGCCACCAGGATTTGGAAGAGGGAGACAGATAAGAGAGTTCGGTCTTGAGAACGGAGAGATATTGTTTCCTGGCTCTCCTGAGGGTGGACACACACTTGTTTCGGGCTTTGTGAAAGGAAATGAGATTTCCTTCCGTTGGATTTGCTTTCCAGGAGACGAAGGCAAGTTGTTTCTGGGCAACAGCCTCACCACAAGATTCCGTGTACCATGGACGGGAGGAAGGGTATGACAACTGAAGACGAGATGGGATAAATCTGTGCATGAGAGAGAGCAATTTACTTTGGAAGAATTCCCAGGATGAGTTGATGTCAGAGGTGGTAGAGATGGGAGACCAGTCCAGATGATTGATGGCTGCTTGAAGACCGTGCCAGTTGGCCTGAGTGAAATGCCAGACTCGTCGACGCTGAGCAGGCTCCCTGAGGATGGTCAGAGAGATGTCCACTTTAACAAGGACATGATCAGATGATCCGATCAGAGCAGAAGAAGAGCAGCAGACATTTTCAGGGAAGTTAGTCATAACCAAGTCCAGAAGAGAAGATGTTCCGTTGACTGAGATCCGGGTCGGGAAATTGACAGATTGTGTCAGTCCCAGTGAGTCGCAGAAGTCCTTTGCTGAAGAGCCATGGCTGGTGAGAGAGGTACCCACACCCAGCCAACTGGCATGGTGACAATTGAAATCACCACATATGAGGAAGAGAGAGTTGGGATGAGTAGATAGAAGTTGGTCCATATCATCAGACAGCGAGATGTAGATGGAGTCATCACTGTTTGGTGGACGGTACAACACACATATGAACAAGAGGTGGGAGCGAAGGGGAAGCCGTAGCCAGAGGTATTCCTGGGGGTGAGGTGGAGAGAGTGCAGTGCAGGGCGAGTGAGGAAGAGAGTTTTTGATAAAGATAGCAACCCCGCCTCCAGGACGAGGCTCAGGTCTATCATACCGGAGGAGGGAGTAGCCCGGGAGAGATACTATGGAATCAGAGACATCATAAAGGAGGAAAGTTTCTGTTAAGCAGATCACGTCTGGTTTGACAGAAGCAACCTGTATGGAGAGATCAGTTAAGTTTGAACGAAGGCCCCGGATGTTTGAGGTCCATACCGTTAATGAAGAGGAAGGGGGAGCATCAGATACAGAACAGGGGGGAGGAGGGGTAGGGTAAGATGTGGAAGAGGTGGAAGAGATAGGGAGAGCTGTTGAAGGTGTGTCAGAGATTTCAGAATAGCTCGGAGAAAGGGAAGGATGGGGCGGACAAAAGGTTTGATGGTGATTGGGTGAGCCACAATGAGGTGTTATTTGAGGAGGGGGAAGAGCGAGGCAGAAGGTTGGGGGAGATGGAGGTGAGAGTTTGAAGGGGGAAGAAGCGGGGAGGACGCTTTGAGGAGGGGGAGTGAGAGGGGGGAAATTGAGAAGCAATGAGGGTGGGGAGATTTGAAGGGGAGGGGTGAGGGGGGAGTTTGGGAGGGAAGGGACAAGGGGAGGGATTTGAAAGGGATGGGATATGGGGGAGATTTGGAGGGGAGGGGTGAGGCAGGAGTCTAGGAGGGGAGGGGCGAGGGGGCGTCTTGGCGGGGAGGGGTGAGGGGGTAGTTTAGGAGGGAGGGGGCAGTTTAGGAGGGAGGGGGCAAGGGGGGAGATTTGAAAGGGATGGGTGATGGGGAAGATTTGGAGGGGAGGGGTGATGGGGAAGATTTGGAGGGGAGGGGTTATGGGGAAGATTTGGAGGGGAGGGGTGAGATTGGATTTTTGAAAGTGTACGATTTATGGGAAACGAACATTTATTGCAAAATGAGTTTCTTGTGACCTTCGAGTTAAAAATACGTTTAAGGACGCTGGATGGAGGATGGAGTGCAGGAGAGTTTAGGGAATGTAGAAAAAAGGCACTATAGGAGATGGATATTTTTTTTGGGATGAATTGATTTGGTGAGCAAGTCGAAAGCAGCCTTTTAAAGAAGAAGAAGAAAAAGGTGTTATAAAATATGACGGAATACATAACTTGAGGGGAAAGTGTAAACATTGAAGGTTAATGAGTGAAGACTATCTGGGGAAATGGGGGAGAAACACGTGGTCGAAGAACGAACGAACGAATAAGAATGAATAAACGAATGAGAACAGAGAAGGAAATGTTTTTGTTTTTTTTTTTTTGTTTTTTTTGGAGTTGAGATTTACACAAGGAAGTAGGCTATGGGTGAAAAGCCTGGGAATACAGAGAACGAAAGTTATTGGATCACAAACGACGGACCGCTGAGAGAAAAACAAAGCCTCAAGGTTGTACAGTGCACACTGTACAAGGCCTCAAGACACGACACGGCAAACAGACGATCAATTTATGAAAGATAAACACCGAGAAACAACCAAAGTTGCACACAATAACTTCACACACCGAAAGATAAATACAGTTTCGACAAAATACAATTGTGAACAGACTTAACTTCGAAAAACGTGGAGACCGTGTGGAGCTTCGAAAATCCCTCCCACCGTCTCCGAGATCTCGCGAGATCCCCGCTATGGGGTTAATCGGGACTATAAGTTGCTTTTTTTTAAAAACAAGAGAACACTTTCAACCAAAATATCAACAAATCAGTATGGTTATCAATTTTCAGCGAAAAAAGTTTCCGAACTTTTTTTCAGTTTGTGTCCCTATTCACCTTGCTGTCCCTATTCACCCCATTTCACGGTACTCAATGTTCCAAAGGGTTTATCGAGCCAACATGGTCAAGACAAACTGGTCTCCAGAGGCCAGCCGATGAGACTCGATCATCTCGGTGAACTCGGCAATCCCAACTACCAATATCCGTGCCGGAATGGATTTTTCCTTTGTGTAATTGTTTACTCATTCGCAAAACTTGAAAGGGCACCATCGAGAGAAAGGCATTTTAAAAATGTGTTCACGATTACAGATGGAACTAGAACGGGCACTCGGTAGAGCGCATACCTTCGCCGCAGCTACTGTTCTGTACTTGGCATGGGAGTGTAGGGAACAGAACAGTGAACAGTTTGGTGCTGATTTCATGCAAATCGGATAAGAATTGACCGAGTTATGACAAAAAACGCACATTTTGCAAGGTCGTGACCCCCCTGACCTTTGACCCCCAACCGCTAACAAGGGTAATGTCTTCACTGGGTCATGTCGTATATCACAAGATCGGGCATTGAATTCTGAACATTTTGGCATTAGTTGCATGCCAATTGGATAAAAATTGACCGCGCTATGGTAAAAATACGATTTTGACCTTTTCGTGACCTTGACCTTGACCTTTGACCCGATTGCTCCCAAAATCTAATCAAATGTGTCCCGTATAATAACCAATCATCCCACCAAATTTCATGCAATTCGGTTGAATACTTTTTGAGTTATGCGAATAACATACACACACACACACACACAGACATACAAATAAATACACAGCGATCAAAACATAACCTTCCGCTTTTGCGAAGGTAATAATACACAAGTGCTGTTGTGCGGAAATGTTCAGAAGAAAAAGAACCAGAAAAGGGCCAAGGACGATTCTAGAACAATTTCCAGAATTATGGAATGAGCGCAGAATTTCAGAAAGAGCTGCATTTTAGATAACACCGATTAGCTGGAGAGGGTCTTTTAGGGAAAAAAATTCCTCTACGATGTTAGCGAACCAACCTTTGGCACGGGACATCCCTCACCACATACAGTAGGTAGCTGCATCGGGTTAAGCAAAAAAATTCTCCTTTTTCTCCCAAACTTCCCATTTCCGCTTCCGCAAGCACATCCAGGCCCATCAAAAGTAAACCTCGTTTTTTAAAGTGCACTTTGCAAGTCTCAATTGTCTTTCCAAATAAATTATCTTTATCCGATAACTTACCGGTCGAGCATCTTCGTACTGGCCCTCTCCAGCTTCTCGAGGATCTGAGGGAGCTGGGTATCATCGTCGCAGGCCGAACCCCACCCCAGCACACGTGCCAAGTCATTTCCTGTACCCAGTGGTAGCACCCCCATCTGGCACTACCATAGAACACAAGATGGGAACATGACAGAGAGGAGTCGTAGTGAACGACCAAGCAGTTGGCCCTTACCCCCCTTCATCCCTATTTTTCATCACAGGTTATGGCCTAAACAAATCTATCATTTCAAACAACCATCAGTGAACGAGACAAAGGCAAATCAACTTCAGTCGATCTCCATTAGTACACTTGGGTTGTGTCTCCCATCACAAGCACAAGATTTTCCACCTTTACCTGCCAACCTCTCATTTCCTCTTCATCTAATATTATCCTCATTCATCTCCACTTAACTGCTTTCCCTCATTTGATTTGCCAGGACACCACACCAGAAGCATCACCCGATGTTTTCACAATATGGCAGGAAGAGAGCAAAAACTCGATTAGGCCGGTTTGCTCCCTTAAATAGCACAGTTCAGGTCCAACGACTTAATACAAAATGTCTTCATACATTATCTGCCACTACGGCAATGGTCACGTGTAACACGTAAAACGTGCAAGGTGTTGTGCATATTGAATACATCTTGGCAGGTAATGCAATGCCGAATCATAAACAGCCAACTTGTATTTAACCACAGTTTAATTTTAACTTTAATTTATTTTTAATTTAATTTAATTTTAACCACAGTATTTTAACCACTCCATATCCACCTGCTTGTGTAGGCTCAGCTGATCTATCTCAGAGAGTACCCAGCCCACACTGCCATCCCCACCGCACACCAGGATACGGAACGTGTGGAACTTCTGGAAGAGACGCAGCCTGAGCGGAAGATTTTTGGGGAAGAGGAGAGGATGCTTATCAAATGCACCGGGCACATATGCGGTATTTTCTTTTTTTTGAATTAAGCAAAATGTTGGGATCAACTGCGACACAACTTTTGGTATTAAAACATAACAGCTTTCAGACAGGAAAGGTACTATATTGCAATAACATATGGTGACGATGTTTTAACTGTCTTTCTTTCTTCCGAGAGGAGGTTCATTGCTCCCAAAGCAGCACCGCGACCGCCATTGCCTTGCCAGTGGTGGGCAGGGCAGGAATCTGTAAATTCGTCCAGGGTACCTGGGATAGCTCGTCGACTGTCTGTGAAGGACACCGTGGGATCTTTAACGTCCACCAACCGGCAGACAGGACAGCCAGCTTATAGTCCATTCAGAGGACGGCACACACATTAACGAGATGCCCTGCTTGCGAAACACCAGGATGACACAGTTTATACCTGGGTCGACATTCGAACCCAGGATCAGAAGGGGGCATGTACAGCTCGAGGCCTTCCTGCCAACTATGATGCTTTCACTACACTAACAGAAATGGTTTGTTTCTATGTTTACTTCTACAAGCCGGAAAAGTGAGAAGGTAAGGATTGGTGGACTTGTCTTCCACCGACGGCAATTTCCATTCCAAACCACATTCCAAACCACAAATGCTTTCCAAACCACAACTTTCTTTTAAAATGCTTTGCCAATGATTAGATCTTTCACAAATGACTTTGTGGGCAGGAAGTTCCTATCTCATGACACAGTTTTTACAATATCCAAGGCGATCAACAACAACAATAACAACAAACTTTCGAAACGGGGGCCGGAGGGTGGTGGTGATGGTGATTGAAGATGGTGGTGATGTTGGCAGTGGGGCAGTCTCACTTTGCTGACAAAACACATCAACTTGTGAGTGGGGTTAAACACAGCGCAAAAGGAACACTCCAACTCAATGAGACAAATGTCACGTGAATAATTGGGGTGGGGGTACTTCCCCTGTTGTTTAGCTAGTCAACACTTACAAAATCAGGGGGTGAGGTTAGTAGAGAAAGCAGGTTAGGTAGAGAAAACAACCCCTCATTCGTAAACGGACTAACCCACGGCAGAACGTTGCGGTATTGGTTTAATCAGAAGTGTGTTGGAGCACCCAGAGATGAAACAAAATTAGCCCAAAGGTGCTGAAAAGCGAAAGGTAGCTCAAGAGAAGGTGCAAATGGTTTAAAAATCACCCAAAATTAACTTCATTTTCACAACACCACAAGCGGTGGGGAATTTGCGTCAGCGTCACCTTCTGAACCCTGGAGGGAGAGCAGAGGCAAACAAAGTAGCTACAACCCTCATCTGATGACACATTTAGTCCCCCTGGAAAGTTTGGACAATTAGGTATCGAATGCATTGGCCACAGACATGCAGAGACAGACAGACAAACAGACACCAAATTGCGCATTTTAGTACGACGACGACAGGTGCCCCCATTGGGAGACCATTGTGTTTGGGGCCTTCAAATGACTAACACCTCCAATGACTTCAAGTCCACAATGCTAGATGTGTAACAGTTTGTGAGGAAGCCAATGCTCATGGAGGAGTGTGGTAGAGAGAGGGGACGTAGGGTGATATTAATTATTATTTGTACATTGCTATTACTAACAAATTCACCCAAACACGATATATGAAGTTGGAGGAGATAGGGATGAGGGATACAGACATTACAGTAGAACGTCACTCGGTAGAGAGCACACCTCCACCAGGCTGAACAGTTTATGTTTTGTATCCCACTGATAGGCCGGATCTGGATTCGGACCTGAACAAAATCTAATCGGCTTGTTCTTGTCACCGAACCAACTCATCCACCAAGTTTAGTCATAACTCGTCCATAATTTTGTTAAACACCATGTTATATATCGCTTTTGGGCTTATCGCTCAATGGTGACGATTCACTTAAAAAAGTAATTCAACTTCTCTGATCTGGATCCGTAATTCGGATCTTCCCCAAAATGGAATTGATTCGTCCTCGTCACACACACAACCTGTCCACCAGGTTTCGTCCGAATCCGTCCAAAACTTTTGAGATATTTGTTCACAAACAGACAGACAGGGGTGAAAACACAACCGGGTGTCTCAATGTAAATAATGTATACAGACTTTATATATCAAAACCTATACGATCTTGTGGTTCTGCATGTCCATGTGTAACAGCTGACTGATGAAATGCAATCTTCTTACTATAATTCACCAAATGTCTGTCCGTCCGTCTGTTCCCAGTTACCACAAAAATGGCTGATCCGATCGCAACGATATTTTGGGTGGGTAATCCTGGGACCCCCTGGAGTAAAAAAGGCTATACTGTTTTTCCAATTTTCCAATTCTCCAGTTTTTCCAAACATGATGGAATAATATTTACCGATATGAACAGTGATGTGGCTTTTATTGAAATTCTACAAATACTGTTTAGATTTTGATGATTTGCATGTGATATGATTTAACGGATGTTTATATAAATCGTTTAAAATAAAATAAAATCCTTCAATTTCTGATATTTTGCGTTTTCATTTGGGCCTCCCAATTGAAGCCCCGCTCGTAGGGTGGGTACCGTTACTAGTTCTATAAATGCCATCTGTTGGGTAGTAGTAACCTCAACCACGCCACTCTCTGCAATATTTAATTAAATCTGAAATATAAATTCTGTATACATTATATTGACACCCCCTGTACCGCATGGCATTGATGTTCTTCAAAAAGGGGTTCACTGAGCATGGTGTCAGGCCCATCTTTCATCCCTTTAAAGCTTGCCTTCCAGACAGCTGTATGTATGTATGCCCTCTCTTTGCCTGATTTACAAGGCTTTAAACTTTTGATGCTCCATCGACACCGTTCATCCAATGGATGATATTTTTAAACCTTCTTTCTCAAAGCCTGTTTATACAGCTGCACATTACACGCTTGTGACTTTCAGTGAAAGTATGAACATTGGTCACGAACACCACCACTCCTCCCCAACCACATAACCCCACTCCCCTTTCCCCCAACTTCCCGAAGGATTGTGACGCCAACCTCTTAAGACACTCCCTGGGGCCATTGAGTATCAGTCAACCAGCAAAGGTTGGTCGAGTTCACCCAAAAGCTATAAGGGGGTCGGCAAACAAGGAAACAGACAAACAAGCGAACTATTGCACATGAAACAGTTAATGCTTTATAACTATAGATGATGATGATTATTATTATTGTTATTATTATTTTTGTCCCAACAGATGATGCAGAGGAAGTATACATAATACATAAGATTGCCATGCAGGGCAATGAATCAATGTGTGCAGTCACTCAGGCGGACGTTACACCATGTGCCCCATCTGCTAGCATGAAGGGACGGAAGTTAAAAATCCCACAGTGTATTACGGAAGGAGTAGGCAAGTTTCTACCAGCACCCTGACCATATTACAAACAACTGCCACCTTGAATTGAACCTCAGGACTGGCCAAATTATTTGTCAAAAAACATGGCCGGCCAAAAATGTCTCTGGCTGACCCCACAAGAAAGTGGTATTAATTGGGGCCACAAAATAAGTGGTTGTATTATTATTACTGCTTTGCTAATGTGATGAGATTTGCCACGGATGGTGTGAAGGGGATCCCTCGACATGGAGCTGGCATAACAACAGAATCAATGGAAGACACCAGGTTGAGGAGTGGTGGGGGGATGCTATTGATGGGTACAGGGAAAGGTGTGGCAGGAGGGTGTTAGTCAAATATAAATATACAGTATATTGTTGTGAATATGAGAATGTTTTTTTATTTTGTTGTGGTGGTAAAATGTTGTAAAAGGTTGTTGTAAAAGGTTGTTGTAAATATCACCCCTCCTCCCTCCGTTGTGGTTGTATAAAGGTCAAAGGGCGTTCCCGTAGTTAGTCCATAAAAAACATACATGCAGGACACGATATATCTTTTCTTTTGATAGTTATCTCTTATTCTGTGTTTTAGGATAAGGCTGTGTCTCCCATTAATTAAAAGTACTCCATTGCACCAGTGAAAGAGAATAGATCCCCTTTCATTCCCATCCCCAAAAATCCCCATTTCCTTCACATCCCCCTTTCGTGATTGCCGACCCTCGATTGCCATATTACATCCCCTCTCGTCATTGCTGAGCCCTCGATTCCCAATCACCTCCCCTCCAATAACCGCCATTGACCACGAGGCTCGAGTCAGGGAAGAAAGGCGTGTCTCCACCTCGTCAGAGGAGGGGAGGGGCGCGCCCGCCCGTCGTCGTCCGGGGCGGAGCCCGAGGGTCGTGCGACCAGCCAGGGCCGAGGTGAGCGCCCCGATGGGCGTGTCCAAAGCGCCGGGGGCGTGATCGCTGGGGGCGCTATAAAAAGGGTGCAACCGGAAGTGGTTGAGGAGGAAGAAGAAGAAAGAGAGATACACTCTGGGTTTGAAAAAGAAGGGTTGTGAAGAGAGGAGGAGTTGGTTGCAAGGAGTTGGTCACAGTCGGTTGCCAGAGAGAGGAGTCGGTGGTGAGAAGTGAGAGAAGCAAGAAAGAGTTGAGGGTTGAGGGTTGAGGGACCAGACCAGTGAGACAAGTCCTGGGAACGCAGCGGACGGAGGCCGCCGCAGCAGCGACACCCGGCAACCGCAAAAGGGGGCCTGAACGGCGGTTTGGAGCAGGGCCAACAAAAAGGAACGGCGGCTGCCAAACGCACGATTGAGCTGCAAGACCCCCCCTTGGACCTTTTCTCTCCCGCCAGCCATCCACCTTCTGCCATCCCTGGCATTCCCCGCGTGAGTCAGCGTTCTGTTTGTTCTGTCCTGGGATATAAGTTAAGTCTGTAGGTAAGCTAAATTTGCACTGTGTCACCTGCGTCTTGTGCTTGTAAATAAACGTGACATCTGTCTTTTTGCTTGTGTGTAAATAGTAGGAATAAATGTAGTAGTATTTCAAACCTTTTTTTGTCTCCGTTTTCCTCTTGCATTGCGTCGCTTTTGTCTTTTCCCTCATTGAGCAGCTAGGGTGCGATACAACCAACGTTCGGGTGGAATCGGGTGAGTTTTGTTAGGTCGCGGTTTTAAACCACCGCTCGGTCTATAACATCCTAACCGCGATCTATAACAATATATATATATTGTTGCGGATATGAGATTGGCCTCCATCCATATCCGCTTGTAAATATTCCCCTATTTCCTCCATACTTCCCAACTATCCCCATTCCCCCATTCCCTAGTCCCATTTTCTGTAAACAACACTCTGTAGACCCGACCTCCCCCTATTTCCCCCATTAAATGTCGCATCCAGGTCCACCGCATCTCACGTAGACAACTATAGGACATCTTGCTAGTTATTCTTAGTCTATGTCAGTTAAGGACTCGTTTCCATTAATTCTGACTCTTCGTTGCACCAGAATGTGATTGTATGGCACCGTTAGGAAGTTTAGGACCTCCCAATACCTCCCCGCAGCTCTTCCTCACGGTTCAACAACAACAACAACAACAGCGGCGGCGGCGCGGGGAGTGCGCGTCCTCACTCCGGCTTGGTTGGTAGGGGGTGTTGAAAGGGCACCAAGCCTTTCCAATGAGCCGCCATCGAGCATGTGCTCGACGGGGTTACCACGTAGGGGCTCGCTGTCAGCTCCTCATCAAGGGCGGAGCCCGGTAACCCCCCGCACCCAATAGAAGCGGCGGACCAATCCCATCTGGGGCGGAGCCAACGAGCCGAGGGCGTGTCACTCCCCGCTGAGCATGCGCAGGAAGGGGGAGGTGATGTCAGATGCGCCCTCAGCTTGGACAGAGAAGACGCCATCTCCGAGCGCTGTGACACCGCCCCGCATCTCTGGACTGGACTGAGCTGTATCCTGTCCCTGAGCCAAGGTGCACCTTGCGCTATCGACTGCCTGTCCTTCCCTGCCATCAATCCCTGTGTAAGTCAGTCTTGTTCCGTTTGTCTGTGGTCTGTCTGGGATAGATAAGATTGTGTCTAAGTGCCTATCTCTTCTGTGCTTTACCTCATACCTTGTAATCTACCCCTTTTCTCCCCCACCAATTATATCCTCCTCCGGAGGTCTTGAGAACTGTACCCCTTGCGTCGTTTCATTTATCCCAGTCGTTGTGTCCTTTCCATCATTGATTTAGCGTAGCGCGATTTGGCCAACGTTCAAGTGTAATCGGGTAAACTGTGCGAACACGGCGGCCATTCCGCTCGGCCCATCACAACATCTTAAGTCGTGTCCGTAACAATTGGTGTCGGGAAGTGGGATTGGACCCGAAGCGCGCTTAACGCGCTCAAAATTACAAGCAGTGTGAAATTTGTTTTGTTTTAAAATAAAAACCCGAATTTTGAAAGTCGCGCTATGGCAGATCAAGACGGCTGGGTTCCGGTAGAGGAGAGTGAGGCAGGGTCGATCCAGGACCAAATTGAGGGACATGAGGAGAGCGAAGCAGCGAGGGCGGCAGGTTCGCAAAATGGCGTCCTCGCGCACGAGGTTACGGGCGCGCAAAATGGCGCCTCGCAGATGGCTACGGCGACCGCGCCCGCGACCGTAGCAGCGCCGCTGGTAGATTTGAACCTTTTTTTAATACAAATGAAGGCCCTTATGGCCCAGAATAGCGAGAAATTGAGGGAGGACATGGGGGCCAATAGCCAACGGTTAGAACAAAGGATGGGGTCCAATAGCGAGAAATTGAGGGAGGACATGGGGGCCCAGATCGGAGGGTTAGGGAGTAGAATAGAGGGATTAGGAAACAAATTTGAGGGATTAGACAATAGATTAGGGGAAATACAGGAGGGGTTAACGGGGGTAGAAAACAGAATGGCCGCTCAAGAGAATCAAATGGAAGGGATGAAAAAGGGGTTAGAGGGGTTAGAAAACAGTATGGAAGGCAAATTGAGGGACATGAGGGACCAAGCGGAAAGGGAAGTTAAAAAAATGGGGCAGCAGATAGAGGGGGTCAGAATGGGGGTAGAAACTAAATTGGATGCTCACAGGGAGGAAATGGAGCAGATGAGGGTGGCATCTGGGCAGGAGATGCAAGTGATGGGAGAGGAGATCAGAAGAGGTGTGAGTGAGGAGGTCGGAGGAGTGCGCGAGGAGGTGAGGCACTGTAAGGAGCGCATGGAGAAGGAGGTGAGAAAGGGGACTGTAAAATTGCAAGGTGGTATAGAGGAGTTGACGCTGGGAGTAGAACAACTGACAGTGGGACAAAAGGAGTTGGGGGACAGGTAAAGAAGAACACAGTGGTAATAGAGGGTTTAAAATCGACACAGAAGGAGATGAAAAAGGACGTAGGGGTAATTAAAAAAGAGTGTCAGACGGTACACGAGGACCTGACGAGGAAAATGAACAAGGTGGTAGAGGTGATGGAGGTTAAAGAGCGGGAGGTGCGGGAGCACATAGAAAAAAATAAGGTGGAGTTAGAGGAAGAACTTAAGGGGGCGCACGAGGAGATGAAGGAGGTGAAGCAGAAATTAGAAGAAGTGGAAGAAGGGGTGAGCGAAATTAAGAAGCGACGGAGAGAGGATAAGAAAGAGATAAAGGAGGAAGTAAAAGAATTGGTCCAAAGTCTGTGTTCGGATCGTGATGATGTGCTCATTAAGCGGATGAGGGATTCGCAGGTGATGGAGGAGAAGCGAAGAGAAAGAGGACCCGGTGTAAGTGGTGACCAATATGGTCGTGCGTATGATGCGCCAGGTGATTTAATAAGCTTGGGGGTCGAGATAGACCCGGATGTTCGTGAGAGGCCAAGAGTGAGGTGTATGGCTGGTCCGGAGGGTATGGAACGAGGGTGCGAGCGAGAGGGTCCGGTGATGGGAGAGGTGCGAGGTGTGGGTGAGCAAGGTTGTGGTGGTATGGAATGGGTAGCGGGTTGCGGAAGTGTGACCCATGCATCGACACCAACAGGGGTAGTTTTTAGAGGGACAGGGGAGGCACGAGAGCCCCTTGGGGGTAATGTACTGTGGGGGCCCGGCCGGTTCGGCCCCGCGCTGACCCCGCAAGGGGCGACGCACGGGGTCCGGCAGGCGGGCAACGATTCGCATACGAGGTGGTCCCACAAGGTCCCACTCGCGCCGTATGACGGCAAGAGTGATCTACGCGCGTACCTGGCGCAGTTTGACTGTGTGTGTAAGGGCAACGGTTGGGGTGAGGACGAAGGTGGAGTACACCTGGTGGCCGCATTGCGCGGCGCGGCGGCGGAGGTGCTGACGGCATTACCACCGGGTGCGCTCACCCTGCCAGCCCTCCGCGACGCCCTAATTAATCGATTCGGCGTTGAACAGCAGAGCGAGCTTGTTAAAGCTCAGCTCGCGCTGCGAAAACGCAAGCCCCAGGAAGCCATCGGGGAACTTGCCCACGACATTCGCCGCGCAGTGGGGATCGCACATGCTAGCATGGCAGCGGATTCCCGGGAAAGCCTGGCGCTGGACCATTTTATCCAGGCCCTCCCGGATATTGAGCTCCGGCAACAGCTCGCCATGTGGCGCCCGCAGACTCTGAGCCAGGCGGCTGACGCTGCGGCCCGTTGGGAAGCAGCGAGGCCCCTGGCCCGGGGGAGCGAGCGTCACGCAATGGCGGTCCGCCAGGTGGGACCCCCGATGGAGGGCGGACCCCTTAGGGGGCCCGCCCCCGACATGGGTCCTGACCTGGCGGGCATGGTCCGGAGGCTGGTGGACCAGCGCCTGGCGGGACCTGGACCATGGCAGGCGGCCCCGGAGGTGGCCCGCGGTGGACCACGAGCGGGTAATCCAATTCGGACCTTCAGGGGGGGAAATTTGGAATTCCGGAGACAAGCACCTTATCAGGTGAGGTGCTATACTTGCAACCGTCTGGGTCACCTGGCGCGGCACTGTCGAGCCACGCGCCGGGATGATCCCCGGCGGTTGAGGTCCTTAACTCCGCCCAGGGGGGAGCGGGTTAGCCGACCCCAGACACCCCCCCGCCAGACCCCGGGAAACTAGAAGGCCTTACACCGGCGAGCAGGCGCCCCCGTGGATTGCCTCGGCTTTAGATGCCGAGGCGGGACCCAGTACCTCTGAATAAGGGGGGCTTATTAGTGCCAGAGGACTGGGGGATTGATGAGCGATGGGCCCGGTGGGTAAGGGTGGCATCCCTGCCACCCTTCCCATGGTGGGGCAAATGCGCTATAGTTTATGGGGTGTATGGCAGTGAAAACTAGCCCGGGTGGGTTAGGATATTGTGTGTAGGGATCTAGCGAAGATGACATTAGGTAACGTTAAGGTTTAGATAGTGACTGATACCTGTAGTGGGGACGCAGGTAGATTAGAGTGGATGATAATGACGTGGGAGCGCAATAGTTTAAAGGGACGACTGGGAAGCGCAAGTTTCAGAGGGGAGTAGTTAGATGAGATGATGCTGTGTGAGAACTGGACAGGTGTGTGGAGCAGTGTATGAGTAGTGAGTGTTGTGGATCAGCGCGAATGCGCTTGGGGGAGAGAAGGGTGCAGGTGGCACCCAGTATGAGAGCACAGGTGTGCAAGTGCAGGTGTGTGGAATACATGGAGTATTGGAATGAGTGGTGTGGAGAGAGTTGGAGTAAGTGGTACGGAGTGGTGTGCATGGTGCGAAGGTGTGGATGGGGGAAGAGTGGACCCCTTTCACGAGTACCCGGGGCGGGTAGTGTAAGTGTTAGGTAGAGGGTATAGGTAAATTGTGGTTGGATATTGGCATTTGTGGTGCGGTTGCAGAATGGTATTGTGGATGGGTGCATTAGTGTTGTGGAAATGGCTGGGCGTGTAGCCTGTTAGTGTGTGTAGTTGGTTTGGGCACTCCACCACTGTGAGGATGTCGGCCAGGTGAGGCCGCAGGTGGGCTCTGGGAGCCGTTAGTGTCAGTGGGTGCCTGAGGATCCCGGGTGTGGATCGGGCAGCCCGTGCCAGAGAGGGCACTGAGGGGGTGAGAGTGCGAGAGGGCCTTCCCCAGTTAGTTAGGTTAGGGTGAGGAGCAGGTAAGCTCGGGTGGCAACTACAGGGGTGGAGGTGTGCAGGTGGGTAGACCTGCTGGGAGAGCTACACGTCACAGCCCAGAAATTGTGCGAGGGCACCGGGAGATGAATCGGGGGAGTGAGACCTCAAATTGAGGAGCACCACAGTTGGTCAATGGGAATTGGTTTTTAGAACCCATAGTGTAAGTTGGCCAATGGATTGGCAGGGAAAGACCCCGGGTAATGTAAAGTTGTTAAAGTCATTTAGGAAATAGTTAGGATTGATGAACCTGTCGCACCATACGCAGCCACTTACCTGAGGTGATGATGATGACTCCACACCTGTGTTCCTTTGTTCTGTGTTGCAGGAAAGGAGAATTGCTGTGTGGATTTGTGAGACGCATCACGACGTGGATGAGACATTGGGGTGATTCCATCTCTCCCTCCCTAGGAGGGACTGATGATGAATTGGTGATGGCAAATTTTGATGTTGAGTTGGAGATGGCAAATTTTGATGAGAGTTGGAAATGGCAAATTTGATTGGTTAGGAGGGAGAGAAGACGAATTTGGTTTATGGGAGGAACGGGGAAGACAGTAGGGACGTTTGTTGATGTGTAAAGTAGATGTTTATGGGTAGTGTTGTGTTTTGTGGATACAGTAAGGGGTAAGGGAGGGGCAATGTAGGTTACCTGGTGGGGGGGGGGGGGGCGTACGGTAGGAACGTACCTGTCTCACCTGGTTCCCATGTGCCCCCAGTGTGCATTACCTAGCATTGCGTGCACTTTTGCGCCCTTACCACCTTACTCACTTGTTTTCTTTTGTCTCCCACCTCCGAGGATCTGGCTTTGGGGCAGAGAGAGAGGAGAGAGAGGTGCTGGCTCTGCAGTTGTGGGCCTGTACTTTCGCTGCTTGCTGCCTGGATCGATACACCATATGGACCGCAATTTTTGTGGCCGCCCACAATGGACCGCAGTTCTTTTGCGGGCAAGCACCACCCGTTGATG
Source organism: Myxine glutinosa (assembly GCF_964187855.1). NCBI lineage: Eukaryota > Metazoa > Chordata > Myxini > Myxiniformes > Myxinidae > Myxine > Myxine glutinosa. The sequence goes on along the minus strand of NC_136265.1, from coordinate 36,826,460 downwards.
GACCTCTGGGTCAACGTGGCACCTATGCCATACAGGTGAACCACTTATAGATGGCCCCCCTGACGGCCACAACTTAGAAATGGACGCAGTTGGCGCCTTTCTTTATTTAAAAAGAAGCCAGAAGGCCAAGTGCACTCCAAGAAGGCAAGACCAGCGGCAGAACATCGGCCGGCTCCGACACCACCGGTGATTAATGAACACTTTATTGGTGCACCGGATGGTGCTGACTGTGTGTATGGGGTGGTGCTTTTGGTGCTTGGATGGGGTGCTCTGCACATTATTAAAGGCCGTAGGGCCACAGGGCACTCGTGGGTTGGTGTATCGATGCTGGCATGCGTGCTCTCTCTCTATGCATAACATCTGCATGTGTTCCTCAAAGAACAGGTCCTGGATCGTAGTGTAAATATCAGTCTTGTGTAAATAATGCTCCCTACCGGCTGTATGTTTAGTTTGAGGATTCTTTCCGCGATTCGGTTATCCTGTGGGTGTGTTTCTGTTAGGAGAAGGGTGCAACGTCGCAGGGGGACATATTTACTCATTTGTGAACATCTGTAAAACTGTCGCACTCAGGGTTGAGTTAATAGTAGAGGGAACTACATCTGAGTGCCACACTAAAGTAAGTAAAAATTTATCGGGTCGGGACGCCCCGAGGTAGAGCAGGGTGCAATGTTGCGGATATGAGATTGGCCTCCATCCATATCCGCTTGTAAATATTCCCCTATTTCCTCCATACTTCCCAACTATCCCCAATCCCCCATTCCCTAGTCCCATTTTCTGTAAACAACACTCTGTAGACCCGACCTCCCCCTATTTCCCCCATTAAATGTCGCATCCAGGTCCACCGCATCTCACGTAGACAACTATAGGACATCTTGCTAGTTATTCTTAGTCTATGTCAGTTAAGGACTCGTTTCCATTAATTCTGACTCTTCGTTGCACCAGAATGTGATTGTATGGCACCGTTAGGAAGTTTAGGACCTCCCAATACCTCCCCGCAGCTCTTCCTCACGGTTCAACAACAACAACAACAACAGCGGCGGCGGCGCGGGGAGTGGGCGTCCTCACTCCGGCTTGGTTGGTAGGGGGTGTTGAAAGGGCACCAAGCCCTTCCAACGAGCCGCCATCGAGCATGTGCTCGACGGGGTTACCACGTAGGGGCTCGCTGTCAGCTCCTCGTCAAGGGCGGAGCCCGGTAACCCCCCGCACCCAATAGAAGCGGCGGACCAATCCCATCTGGGGCGGAGCCAACGAGCCGAGGGCGTGTCACTCCCCGCTGAGCATGCGCAGGAAGGGGGAGGTGACGTCAGATGCGCCCTCAGCTTGGACAGAGAAGGACGCCACCTCCGAGCGCTGTGACACCGCCCCGCATCTCTGGACTGGACTGAGCTGTATCCTGTCCCTGAGCCAAGGTGCACCTTGCGCTATCGACTGCCTGTCCTTCCCTGCCATCAATCCCTGTGTAAGTCAGTCTTGTTCCGTTTGTCTGTGGTCTGTCTGGGATAGATAAGATTGTGTCTAAGTGCCTATCTCTTCTGTGCTTTACCTCATACCTTGTAATCTACCCCTTTTCTCCCCCACCAATTATATCCTCCTCCGGAGGTCTTGAGAACTGTACCCCTTGCGTCGTTTCATTTATCCCAGTCGTTGTGTCCTTTCCATCAGCGTAGCGTAGGGGTAGATTACAAGGTTTCTCATCTCATCTCACAAGCATCTCATCAGCTACGTGAGATGCGGAGAACTGATTTAGCGTAGCGCGATTTGGCCAACGTTCGAGTGTAATCGGGTAAACTGTGCGAACACGGCGGCCATTCCGCTCGGCCCATCACAACATCTTAAGTCGTGTCCGTAACAATATATATACTAGCTTGGCTCGGCTCGCTGCGCTCACCTCACCTCACCAAGCGTCGATACTGAGGAACAGGCTTATTTTAGCTGAGGCTAATGACTGTACCTGAGTTGCTGTGTTGTCATGATTTTCACCAATCATAATACAAACAATTACTTTGCACAAATGTATTTGTTGTGTTTGTGATATTACATTTTTATAGGCAATTTGGGTTGAAGATTTAGGTTGAATGTTTTTTTTTCCAAGAAAGAACCCCTCAGCACATACATAGGGGAGGGGTAGGTGCAGACTGCAAGTTTGGGACGATTACACCTCACCACCACGTAATTCAAAACACCTCACCACCAAGTAATTCAAAACACCGCACCACCACGTAATTCAAAACACCGCACCACCACGTAATTCAAAACACCTCACCACCAAGTAATTCAAAACACCGCACCACCACATATCAAAACACCTCACCACCACGTAATTCAAAATACCTCACCACCAAGTAATTCAAAACACCTCACCACCATAAAACACGTAATAAAAACACCTCACCACCACGAAATTAAAAACACCTCACCACCACGAAATTGAAAACACCTCACAGCCATCAAGCACGTAATAAAACCTCCCAGCCATCAAGCACGTAATAAAAACACCTCACAGCCATAAAACACGTAATAAAAACACCTCACCACAACGAAATTAAAAACACCTCACAGCCATAAAACACGTAATAAAACACCTCACCACCACGAAATTAAAACACCTCACAGCCATAAAACACGTAATAAAAACACCTCACAGCCATAAAACACGGAATAAAAACACCTCACAGCACGAAATTAAAAACACACCACGTCATTTTAAAACACCTCACCACCAAGTAATTCAAACACCTCACCACCACATAATTCAAAACACCTCATCACCAACTAATTCAAAACACCTCACCACCACCTAATTAAAAACACCTCACCACCACGTAATTAAAAACACCTCACCACCACGTAATTATAAATACCTCACCACCACGTAATTCAAAACACGTCACCACCATGTGATTTAAAAACACCTCACCACCATGTGATATTAAAACACCTCACCACCACGTCATTTAAAAACACCTCACCACCACATAATTCAAAATACCTCACCACCACGTGATTCAAAACCACCACAACGTCATTATAACCACTACTTCACAACCACGGAAACAAAAGTTTGAGGGAGTCGTTAAGTGAGAACACAGACACTGCCCAGATGTGTAGATATATAGATAAATGACTGTACCCGAGTTGCCGTTTTGTCATGGTTTAAATAAACCAATCATAATTCAAACAATTATTTTGCACAAATGTATTTGTAATATACGTGATATCACATTTTATAAACAATGAAGTTGAAAAAAAATAATTTCCCAAAGAAATTCCAAAAAAATATATATATATATTGCAATTTTTTTTTTTTTTTTCTAAATACCCTTAGGACATACCGACGGGAGACATATGTGCATACCAGAAGTTTGGTACGATTTCACAAAAGTTTGAGAAAGTAGTTCAGTGACAACACAAGACAACACAACACAACACAGGACAGAGGCTGCACAAATATATATATATATATATATATATATATATATATATATATATATATATATATATATATATATTATATATATATATATATATATATATATATACATACATATATATATATACATACATATATATATATACATACATATATATATATATATATACATATATATATATATATATATATATATATATATATATATATATACTATATATATATATACGTATATATATATATATATATATATATATATATATATATATATATATATATACGTATATATATATTGTTGTGGATATGAGGACTGCATATATTTTTTTTATTGTGTGCTGTATGATTATTATTATTGTTGTTGTGCTGTGCCTCCTGCCTCCGGAGCTGAGTAAGATCAAAAGGGCGTCCCATAGTCCACAAGCATACACGTCAGCCAATCATAGGATATTCATGTTCGATAGTTATATCTTATTCTGTGTTTTAAGATAAGGCTGTGTCTCCCATTAATTGAAACTAGGGCATGCCCGTACTATATATATATCTAAAATTATATCCCCCCCCTCTATTTACATGAAATGGTTTGGTCCAAAGCGAACGGCTTGCGAGTGGTGACAATCCCCCCCTCTATTTACATGAAATGGTTTGGTCCAAAGCGAACGGCTTGCGAGTGGTGACAATCCCCCCCCTCTATTTACATGAAATGGTTTGGTCCAAAGCGAACGGCTTGCGAGTGGTGACAATCCCCCCCCTCTATTTACATGAAATGGTTTGGTCCAAAGCGAACGGCTTCCGGAGTTTGGTAAAGAAATCGCCATCGCGTGCACAAACGCGCAGGAAAGCGAATGAATCGCAAATTCGGTTTTATTAGTTTTAAAACATAGTTTAACGCCAACATAGTTTGCAAACGTGAAATAAATGAATACGCTCTCAAATGTGCCATCCGAGGCAGAGTGTGTCCTCCACGTTCGGCACACGTGATCGTTCGCTGCTCTCTGATTGGTTGAATCGTTTTTTGGACATAGCTCGGTAAGTAATTGTCCGATTAATATGAAACCTTGAAAAGGCACATCCTCGGGTCCCCAGCAATATACCTGGCAAGTTAAAAGTATATCGGACCCGTGGTTGTCGAGAAACAGCGGTCACAGACAAACAAACGTACAGACGTACAAACGTACAGACGTACAGAGATTACTGGAATTATAGATAGATACTCCATTGCACCAGTGAAAGAGAATAGATCCCCTTCCATTCCCATCCCCAGAAATCCACATTTCCTTCACATCCCCCCTTTCGTGATTGCCGACCCTCGATTGCCATATTACATCCCCTCTCGTCATTGCTGAGCCTCGATTCCCAATCACCTCCCCTCCAATAACCGCCATTGACCACGAGGCTCGAGTCAGGAAGAAAGGCGTGTCTCCACCTCGTCATAGAGGGGGAGGAGTGAACCAGCCCCGCTCGACCAACCATGAGCCAGGGGTTTGGCTACAGAGGGCGGAGGAAGAGCGGTCGGGGAGGTTCGCAAAGGTTGAGGGGCGGGGGCCTATATAACCCAAGGCAGGGGTGTGGCCAAGAAGGAGAAGAGTTTTTACCGGCAGACACAAGGGAGCCCAAGCCGTGGAGAGGAGTCAGAGAGATTCGCTTTTGCAAGAGACTGGAAGAGTTGAGCTTTTACCAGAGACAAGACGGTTGAGCTTTTACAGAGAAGAGAGAACCCGTCACACCAAGGCTCCACCAAGCTCCGTGTTGGCTCCACCGAGCGTTCCCCTCCACCAAGCTCCGTGTTGGCTCCACCAAGCTCCGTGTTGGCTCCACCAAGCTCCGTGTTGGCTCCACCAAGCTCCGTGTTGGCTCCACCAAGCTCCGTGTTGGCTCCACCAAGCGTGCACCTCCAGCCGTCCACCTTCTGCCATTCCTGGCATTCCCCGAGTGAGTCAGTGTCTTTGTTTGTGCTGTCCTGGGTAGTTAAGTCAAGTCTGCATAAGCTAATCATTTTCACTGTCACCTGCGTCTCATGTGCCTGTAAATAAACGTGCCTGCTTTCTTCTTGCTTATGTGTGTACATAGTAAATAAATTTAGTAGTATTTCCAACTTCTTTGCCTTCGTTTTCCTCTTTGCATTCGTCGTTTTTGTCTTTTCCCCTCATTGGGCAGCTACGGTGCGATACGGCCAAAGTCTGGGTGAATCGGGTGAGTTTTGTTAGGTCGCGGTCTTACACCACCGCTCGGTCTATAACATCTAACCGCGATCTATAACAATTGGTGTCGAGGAGTGAGATCGGACCCGGAGCGCGTTTACGCGCTCGAAATTATAAAGCCGAAATTTGTTTGTTGTATAAAAACACGAATTTTGAAATCGCGCCATGGCTGTTCAAGGCGACGGGATGCCGGTGGGAGAGATAGACGGGGTAGAATCGACCCAGGACCTCGGGGAAATGTATGTGGAGGAAAGGGTGGAGGAGAGTAAAGAAGGTGTGGTTGAGGGTGTATCAGGTGCACAAGATGGCGTCCTCGCGCACATGGTTGTTGCGGCACCAAATTTAGCCACGCCCATGGTCGCGGTAGCCGAACCCGAGATGCCAATGAATTGGAACCTGTTTATGAAACAGATGATGGCCTTTATGGTAAAAACAGACGATAATTTCAAAGGGATGGAAAACAGGATGGGAAACCAAATGGGGGTAATGGGGAACCGGATGGATGCTCAGAGTGAGCAATTGGGGGTAATGAGGGACGAAGCGAGGGGTACCGGTGAGAAGTTAGACAATAATTTTGAGGGGTTAGACAACGGGATAAAAGAGGTGAAAAATGGGTTAATGGGGGTGGAAAATAGAATGGCTGCCCAGGAGAATCAGTTAGAGGGGGTGAAAAATGGGTTAATGGGGTTAGAAAATAGGATGGAGGACAAATTGCGGGAAATAGGGGAACAATCCGCCCGGGAAATCGAACAGATGGGGAACCAGATGGAGGAAATACGACGAGGGGTGAGTGAGGAGGTCTCGGGGCTGCGCGAGGAGGTAAAGCGAGGCGAAAAGCGTATAGAGAAAGAGGTGAGAAATAATACGGCAAAGTTACAGGGGGGGAATAGAAGATCTGACGAAAGGAGTAGAACAGCTGACAGTGGGACAAAAGGAACTAACGGACCAAGTGGAAAAGAACACAGCAATCATCGGGGGTTTAAAAGCAACACAAAAGGACATAAAAAATGAATTAATAGCGACACAAAAGGAATGTCAAATGGTACATGAGGGATTGACGAAGAGGTTGGAAGAGGTGACAGAAGCAATGGAGACGAAGGACCGGGAGGTAAGGACGCACGTAGAAACGGTTAAGGTGGCGTTAGAGGAAGAAATAGAGGGGGCGCACCGGGAGATGAAGGAGGTAAAGGAAAAATTAGAGGAGGTGGAAGAAGGGGTGAGTGAAATTAAAAAGAGACGGAGGGAAACTAAGAGGGAGATAAAGGAGGAAGTCATGGAATATGTACAGGGTCTGTGTTCAAATCATGATGCGGTGCTCACTGACCAAATAAAAAGTTTGCAGGTGGCAGAAGAAATACGACGAGGTACGGAGGTGAGTGGCAATGTACATGATGTGAGGGGAGATTCAGTCGGCTTTAGGGGTGGTGTAGACCCGGGTGTTCGTGAGGGACCAATGGTAAGATGTATGACTGGTCCGGAGTGTATGGACAGAGGAGGTGTGCAAGGAGGGTTGGCTATGGGGAGTGGGGGTGGTGCTGGTGAGCAAGGCTGTGGGGGTATGGCGTGGGTAGCGGGTTGCGGAGGGGCGACCCAGGCATCGACACCAGGAGGGGTAGTGTTTGGAGGGACGGGGGACGCGCGGGAGCCCCCCGGGAATAGCGTACTGTGGGAGCCCGAACGGTTTGGTCCCGCGTTGATCCCGCAAGGAGTGACGCGCGGGGTCCGACCTTCGGGCGCCCACAAGGTCCCACTCGCGCCGTATGACGGCAAGAGCGATTTGAGGGCGTACCTGGCGCAGTTTGAGTACGTGTGTAAAGGCAACGGTTGGAATCCGGACGAAGGTGGAGTACACCTGGTGGGGGCACTGCGCGGCGCGGCGGCGGAGGTGCTGACGGCTTTACCACCGGGTGCTCTCACCCTGCCAGCCCTCCGTGCGGCATTAATTAATCGGTTCGGCATTGAACAGCAAAGCGAGCTTGTTAAAGCCCAACTTGCGCAGCGAAAACGCAAGCCCCAGGAGACCATCGGGGAACTTGCTCACGATATTCGCCGCGCGGTCGGGATTGCACACGCGGACATGGCGGCGAGTTCCCAGGAAAGCCTGGCGCTGGATCACTTTATTCAGGCCCTTCCGGATCTGGAGCTCCGGCAACAGCTCGCCATGTGGCGCCCGCAAACCATGAGTCAGGCGGCCGACGCTGCAGCCCGTTGGGAAGCAGCGAGGCCCCTGGCCCGGGGAGGCGAGCGCCATGCAGTGGCGGTGCGTCAGATGGGGCCCGTGATGGGGGGCGGCCCCCCAAGGGGGCCCGCCCCCGACGGGGGCCCTGACCTGGAGAGCATGGTCCGGAGGTTAGTGGATCGGCGCCTGGCGGGACCTGGACCATGGCAGGCGGCCCCAGCGGTGGCACCCGGTAGTCCCCGACAGAGTACCCCAATTCGGACATACAGGGGGGGGAATTTGGAATACCGGAGGCAAGCACCTTACCAGGTGAGGTGCTATAATTGTGCTAGGATGGGTCACCGTGCATGGGAGTGTCGAGCTCCGCGCCGGGACGTTTCCCGCCAACCGATGCCCTCAACTCCGCCCAGTATCGATCGGCCTAGCCGACCTCAGACACCCCCCCGCCAGGGCCCGGGAAACTAGAACGTGCCGGGCATGCAGGGCGGTGTTCGGCAGTAGAGGATGGGGAGAAGCCCTCGTTGACGCGACAGGTCATTCATTGTGGCCGAATTGGGACGGGTAGTTTGACAATTCGGTGCAAAATTGCCGGCGTGGGGGTGGACGCCGTGGTGGACACGGGAGCCAGCGCCACGATCATCAGCCCCGTGGTCCTTAATTCGAGTGCAGACGGCTGGGGTAAAATCCAGCGTCTGGAAAATCATAGTTTGCAGTTGGCTACCGGGGCAACGGCTCCGATCATAGGGCGTGGTTTTGTGACCCTCAAGTTGGGATCGGTGAAGCAAGAGATAGAGGTTTGGGTGGCGGAGGTGTGCGACCCATGCTTAATAGGGTTGGATTTGTTGACTGCCAGCGGTTGTAAAATCGACTTGAGTCGGGGGATCCTGCGATGGGGAGTGGAAGAGCTACCATTGGAGGGGGTGAGCACGGCCGAGAGGGTGGAGCTGGAGGCTCCTGAGGCCGTGACCATCCCTCCGGGGGCCGAGGCCGTAGTGCCGGCCCGATGGTCAGCTCGCCCGACATGGCAGGAATCCTGCCGCCTGGTCGAACCGGTGGCAGCGCTATCCATACCTGGTTTAATCGTGGGCCGTACCCTTGTAAAAACGGACGGGCCGGTGGTGGCCGTCCGAGTAATTAATACTAGCACAGAACCACGCACTATAGTGAGGGGCACGAAGGTAGCTGGCTGCACCCCAGTTAGAGAAGTCGCGTCAGTGAGGGGCGAGAACGTCCAGCCGAGCCGGCCCCAGGGGGAGCCTTCAATAAGTTCAAGGAATTGGCCCGATCCCATTTGCGAGATGGTAAATCGTAGTAGTGTAGAGTTGGGAGGTACCCAGAGGGAGGCCTTACACAAACTGGTTGGGTCCCATTTGGACCTCTTCTCCTTGTCCACCGAGGATATTGGACGTACGGGCCTGGTGAAACATCAGATCCACACCGGTGAGGCCCGGCCTATTCGTCAGGCCGCCCGACGGCTCCCTTGGAGCAAGAGGGCAGAAGCTGACGAGCAGGTTGAAAAAATGCTCGACGCAGGTGTGATCGAGCCCTCGGGAAGTCCTTGGATGTCACCTGTTGTGCTGGTCAAAAAGAAAGATGGGACCACGCGGTTCTGCGTGGACTATCGCCAGCTAAACAACGTGACACTCAAGGACTCATATCCCCTGCCAAGAATTGATGACACCCTCGATGCCGTTGCGGGCTCAAATTGGTTCACAACTTTGGACCTCAAGAGTGGGTATTGGCAGGTGGAGATGGATAGGGCAGGGAAGGAGAAAACGGCATTTTCCACAGGTAAGGGACTGTATCAGTTTACTGTGATGCCGTTTGGTTTGTGTAACGCCCCCGCCACCTTTGAAAGATTGATGGAGCATGTACTGGGCGGCATGCCATGGCAATCATGCCTGGTGTACCTGGATGACGTCCTGGTACATGCCCAAACGTTCCCCCAGGCAGTAGCTAATTTGGACCAGGTGTTCGGGTGCCTCAGACAGGCAGGGTTGAAGCTGAACCCGAGTAAGTGCACTTTGTTTGCAAGAGAGGTGGCCTACCTAGGTCACGTGATCGGCCGCGAGGGGGTAAAAACGGACCCAGACAAAATTAAAGCGGTAGAGGAGTGGCCCGCACCACGTACCATCAAGGAGGTGCGGGGATTTTTGGGACTCTGCTCCTACTACCGGCGCTTTGTGGCGAAATTTGCGGAGTTGGCCCGTCCCCTCCACCGGCTTACGGAGAAGGGGACGCGATTTAATTGGACGCGGGAGTGCCACGAGGCCTTCCAAAAATTGAAGGGGTGTCTAACATCCGCACCCCTTCTAGCTTACCCCACTAGCAACGGGGCATTTACCCTGGACACGGATGCGAGCCAGGAAGGATTGGGCGCAGTTTTGTCTCAGACACAGGAGGGCGTGGAGAGAGTGATTGGTTACTATAGTCGGGCCTTAAGTAGGCCCGAGCGAAATTATTGCGTCACTCGCAAAGAGTTATTGGCTATGCTGGCTGCCATGAACCATTTCCACCCGTACCTGTACGGGCGGAAATTTTTGGTTAGAACTGACCATTCCTCCTTGCAATGGCTCCTTCGGTTCAAGGAACCGGAGGGCCAAATTGCAAGGTGGTTGGAAAAGTTGCAGCAGTACGATTTTGATGTGGCCCATAGGGCCGGGAAGGCCCATGGTAATGCGGACGCACTCTCTCGGCGTCCTTGTCTGGGGGAAAACTGTAAATTTTGTGCGAGACACGAGGAGAGGGAGCAATTGGGCGATTCCGCCCCGATTCTCGTCGTCCGGGCAACCCGGGTGAGAGGGCCAATTTTGCCACTAACCGCGGACGAGGAATTTGGAGAGTTGGCTTGGAGCACGGCCCAGCAGGAGGATCCTGTTCTGGGGCCGGTGTTCCAGTGGGTCAAATTGGGGCAAAGACCAAAGGGGGAAGAGGTCACCCCCCTCGGGGCGCAAACAAAGGCGTATTGGGCTCAGTGGCAGACCCTGGAATTGAAAGGCAACATCTTGTATCGCAAGTGGGTGGAGGTTCCCTCTGATAGAACTTCTTGGCTGGTGATAGTCCCTGACAAATTCAAGAACGTCATATTGCAACAGGTGCATGGTACCCGCTCCGGCGGCCATTTGGGCAGGACAAAGACAATATCTCGGGTCCGCCGGAGGTTCTATTGGGTGAATATGGGGCGCGACATACAGGACTGGTGTCGGAGATGCGACGCCTGTTCTGCCAAAAAGGGACCAGCACGGAGGACGAGGGCCCCCCTTCAATTACATCAGGTGGGGGCCCCCCTTGAGCGGGTGGCTATGGATATTCTAGGACCGCTGCCCCGCACCCGCCAAGGTAATAAGTATATCCTCGTTGTAATGGACTATTTCACCAAGTGGCCGGAGGCCTATGCCCTCCCCAACCAAGAAGCAGGGGTGGTAGCACAGGCCTTCGTAGAAGGATTTGTATGTCGGCACGGGATTCCACAGGAGCTGCACACCGATCAGGGTCGAAATTTTGAAAGTCAATTACTAAAAGATGTGTGCAGACTCCTGTCAATTCGGAAAACCAGGACCACGCCCTTGCGGCCACAATCTGACGGGATGGTGGAAAGGTTCAATCGAACATTGATCCAACAACTGGCATTGTTCACCACCACCCGTCAGGATGACTGGGACGAACATCTCCCGTACCTGTTGATGGCCTACCGAACTAGCCAGCACGGGGCCACCGCATGCAGTCCAGCGTTGCTTATGTATGGGCGGGAGTTACGGGCTCCCGCCGACTTGCTATGCGGTCCCGTGCCAGACACCACGGACACACCGCCGAGGGAGGGGTACGCACGTCACCTGGAGGAAGGCATGGAGCGGGTCCATGCCTTCGCCCGCCGCCAGCTCCATCTGGCGGGGGCCAAGATGAAGCGCAGGTACGACGACCGGAGCCAGGGGAGTCAATACGCTCCGGGGATGAAGATTTGGTTCTTTAATCCCCGGAGGCGGAAGGGAAGGTGCCCAAAACTCACCTCCCCCTGGCAAGGCCCGGGAGTCGTCCTGTCACAAATCTGTGACGTGGTCATTAAGATCAAAATGGGGCCACGGACCCCCCCTCGGATCGTCCATGCCGACCGGATAAGACCTTATGCCGGCGAGCAGGCGCCCTCATGGATCGCCTCGGCTCTAGATGCCGAGGCAGGACCCAGTACCTCTTGCGACGGGGGCTCGTAGCGTCAGAGGACTGGGGGAATGGTAGTGAGAGATGCCCCGCTGTGGTGGGATGGCAACTCTGTCATCCCTCACAAGGTGGGGGCAAAGGAGCACTAGCTTAGGGGGTGTATGGCAGTGGAAAACTAGCCCGGGTGGGTTAGGATATGGTGTGTAGGGATCTAGCGAAGATTGACATTAGGTGACGTTAAGTTTAGTTAGTGACTGATACCTGTAGTGGGGACGCAGGTAGATTAGTATGGATGATAATGACGTGGGAGCGCAATAGTTTAAAGGGACGACTGGGAAGCGCAAGTTTCAGAGGGGAGAAGTTAGCTGAGATGATGCCGTGTGTGTGAGGATTGAACAGGTGAGAATGGAACAGGTGTGATTGCACAGGTGTGCAACTGAACAGGTGTGTGGAGCAGTGTATGAGTGAGTGATGGTGATGTGTGTTGCGTTGACCAACTGGTCCAGAAAGAGGAGGAGGGTGCAGGTGGCACCAGGTAGGATTGCACAGGTGTGCAACAACAGGTGAATGAAAGACAGGTGTATGGAATAAATGGTCTGGAGTATTGGAATGGATGGTCGTGGAGTGAGTATGGTGGAAATTGTGGAGTGGAGTGGATGGTGCGAAGGTGTGAATGGGGGAAGAGTGGACCCCCATCACGGATACCCGGGGCGGGTAGTGTAAGTGTTAGGTAGAGGGTACAGGTAAATTGTGGTTGGATATTGGCATCTGTGGTGCGGTTGGAAGAATGATGTTTGGATGGGTGCATTAGTGTTGTGGAAATGGCTGGGCGTGTAGCCTGTTAGTGTGTGTAGTTGGTTTGGGCACTCCACCACTGTAAGGATGTCGGCCAGGTGAGGCCGCAGGTGGGCTCTGGGAGCCGGTAGTAGTTGTTGTGGATGGGGCCCGAGGATCCGGAGGACGGACCCGGGTAGCCCAGTGCCAGAGGGCACCATGGGGTGACAGAGCCAGGAGAGGGGCTGCCCCCAGTTAGATAGGTTAGGGTGAGGAGCTAGGTAAGCTCGGGTGGCAACTACAGTGGTGGAGGTGTGCAGGTGGGTAGACCTGTTGGGAGAACCACACGTCACGGCCCAGAAATTGTGCGAGGGCACCGGGAGATGAATCGGGGGAGTGAGACCCCAAATTGAAAAGCACCACAGTTTGGCCAATGGGAATTGGTTTTCAGAACCCATAGTGTAAGTTGGCCAATGGATTGGCAGGGAAAGACCCCGGGTAGTGTAAAGTGTGTTAAAGTCATTTAGAGGATAGTTAGGATGAAGGATCTCCTCGCACCATCTGCATCCACTCACCTGAGGTGACAGGTACTCCACACCATGCCATGTTTTGATTATTTTTTATGATGCAAATGTTTGGATTGTGAGACGCATCATGACGTGGGTGTGACATTGTGCGTAATTCCATCTCTCCCTCCTTATGAGGATTGATGATGAATTGGTGATGGCAAATTTTGAAGTAGAGGGATTGTGGAGACGAATTTGGTATAGGGGAAATATGGGGAAGACGTGACAGTAGTGACGAATTGGTAATGTGTAGATTTTGTACATATGGGGTAAGGGCAAGGGTAGGCTAGGTAACAGGGGGGTGACGTACGGTAGGGACGAGCTTTCTCACTTCGCCCTCCGTACGCATTTCGCCTTGCATTGCCTTTTTGATGTGTACCCTTGAGACCTTACCCCTCGCTCATCTGTCTTGTCCCCCCTTTTTGTCTCCCACATGAGGACCTGAGCGCCGTTGGGCGCCGAGGGGAGCGTGTGTGGGTCGGCCATTGTGCGCCCGAAATTCCCAGAACCAGCTGTCTGCATCGATGCACCACATTATGGACCACATGTCAGTGGCCGAGCACCACTTATGGACCCCATGGGTTGGGGCAAGGCCCCTCTGCTGGAACCGGCCATGAGGGCCCGAAATCTTGCTGGCGGACCTTGGCCACAGGGCACCGATGCCCCACAGGTGAACCACACGTAGTCGGCCCTGTGGGCCATAAATAAAGATAAATAAAATGGACACGTTTGGGCAAGCTTTATTGCAAATAGGCCGCCAGTAAGCAAAGCAAATGAAAATGACAACAACTGGAAGAAATAATAATAACCAGCAGAGGGAGCCGAAGAGCAAGAGACACCTGCAGGGTTGGGTTTGTTGGTTTTATTTTATTCATTGAACAATGGGGACTGCACCGATTGGTGCTTGGGTGTGTATTGGTGCGTTTTTGGGTGCTTTAATGGTGCATTGATGCAGAGCAGACTGTCCTCCCCCCAGAAAGAACAATTACAGGTCCTGGGTTAGTTTTGTAAATAAAAGCAGAGTCATTGTAAATAATGCTCCCCACCGTCAGTGTATAGTTTGAAGACCATTCCGCAATTCGGTTAACTGTGGGCGAAAGTCTGTTAGGCAGGGTGCAATGGAGCAGCGGGACACATTTATTTATGTTTAAACTGTCGCACTCAGGGTCAGGTTAAAAATAGAGGGAACTACACCTACGTGTCACGCTAAAGCTAAAAGTTGTAGGCCCGGGACGTGCCTAAGAGGAGGAGAGTGCAGTGTTGTGGATATGAGGACTGCATATATTTTTTTTATTGTGTGCTGTATGATTATTATTATTGTTGTTGTGCTGTGCCTCCTGCCTCCGGAGCTGAGTAAGATCAAAAGGGCGTCCCATAGTCCACAAGCATACACGTCAGCCAATCATAGGATATTCATGTTCGATAGTTATATCTTATTCTGTGTTTTAAGATAAGGCTGTGTCTCCCATTAATTGAAATACTCCATTGCACCAGTGAAAGAGAATAGATCCCCTTCCATTCCCATCCCCAGAAATCCCCATTTCCTTCACATCCCCCCTTTCGTGATTGCCGACCCTCGATTGCCATATTACATCCCCTCTCGTCATTGCTGAGCCTCGATTCCCAATCACCTCCCCTCCAATAACCGCCATTGACCACGAGGCTCGAGTCAGGGAAGAAAGGCGTGTCTCCACCTCGTCATAGAGGGGGAGGAGTGAACCAGCCCCGCTCGACCAACCATGAGCCAGGGGTTTGGCTACAGAGGGCGGAGGAAGAGCGGTCGGGGAGGTTCGCAAAGGTTGAGGGGCGGGGGCCTATATAACCCAAGGCAGGGGTGTGGCCAAGAAGGAGAAGAGTTTTTACCGGCAGACACAAGGGAGCCCAAGCCGTGGAGAGGAGTCAGAGAGATTCGCTTTTGCAAGAGACTGGAAGAGTTGAGCTTTTACCAGAGACAAGACGGTTGAGCTTTTACAGAGAAGAGAGAACCCGTCACACCAAGGCTCCACCAAGCTCCGTGTTGGCTCCACCGAGCGTTCCCCTCCACCAAGCTCCGTGTTGGCTCCACCAAGCTCCGTGTTGGCTCCACCAAGCTCCGTGTTGGCTCCACCAAGCTCCGTGTTGGCTCCACCAAGCGTGCACCTCCAGCCGTCCACCTTCTGCCATTCCTGGCATTCCCCGAGTGAGTCAGTGTCTTTGTTTGTGCTGTCCTGGGTAGTTAAGTCAAGTCTGCATAAGCTAATCATTTTCACTGTGTCACCTGCGTCTCATGTGCCTGTAAATAAACGTGCCTGCTTTCTTCTTGCTTATGTGTGTACATAGTAAATAAATTTAGTAGTATTTCCAACTTCTTTGCCTTCGTTTTCCTCTTTGCATTCGTCGTTTTTGTCTTTTCCCCTCATTGGGCAGCTACGGTGCGATACGGCCAAAGTCTGGGTGAATCGGGTGAGTTTTGTTAGGTCGCGGTCTTACACCACCGCTCGGTCTATAACATCTAACCGCGATCTATAACAATATATATATATATATATATATATATATATATATATATATATATACGTGTATATATATATATATATATATATATATATATATATATATATATATATATATATATGTATTGTCGCGTCTCAGGCAATTAAGATTACCAGTGACGGATAGCCAAAACAGTTTTCAACTCCCGAGGCATCCGGCTGAAAATGGCAGTTATTGCACGCACGAGATGGAAGGCTGCGATATGTTTAGCTGAACCAAAAACACACGGGTTTATTCCGAAACCACAAAACATGCAAACACGACCAATAAAATGCAACAATGATGAATTTAATGAAAATAAGCGTGGAATTAAAAATAATAGAAAGAAATAGAGGTAAAATTATACGGTGAGGTACCTCCAGACACAGGGAAAGGTAAGAAGAAAAAAAAGAAAAAAAAAATACAAAGGGAAAGGTAAGAAAATAAAAAGAAATCCCCTTTCAGCACTTAGCTGGTCCCAATAGGTCCTTTTAGGAGATTGGCGGCTGAAGAAGCTCAATGTAACCATTCACGCGGGATGCTCTCCAAAAATAGCAATGGCCGAAAGCACCGTGCGCTTTTGGCTCCACAGGCAGGTGGCGAATCCCGAAGACAGTTTCCTCCACTGTTGGGGAGGGACAGCATGGCCTCCAGCTCCTCCTTAACGGCCACAACAACCTCCTCCTCCAAAGCACCAAAAGTTCCCCAGCACAAGCACAGAATTTGCACCAACACAACCAAAATGGCCAGCTCTGGTTGGCTTCTTGCCAGCGTGATTGTTGTCATTTAACGGTGGCTTTCATGGCTGGCCATGGTAAATGCAATTTAAAGGTGGTGCAAAAATGTAAGGGAAAGATTACAGGGGGTAAACATGCACTGGGGAAAATAATCCTTAGACGCTACACAAATTATTGTCCATCGAGATTTCTCCTATGCGTTACACGGTCCAAGATATTTCCTATACAGTGCTACCTTTACTATGGTATCCTTTAACCTACACCCCATAAACGTAACAATATATATAAAAGCGAAATGTTTGTTACTTGGCAAAAAAAATAAAAATATTTTGCAAATATGTTGATCACTCCGGTTTGTGTGTGTGTTTGTTTGTGTGTGTGTTTGTTTGTCTGTCTGTCCGCTCACTTATACTTGCCTACAGGTCACAATTTTAAACCGATCTTCACAAAACTTTACCAAACGGTAGAGTTTGTGGTCCGACAAAATCTTATATATATTTGGGGTGAAAAGGTCAAAAGGTCAACATAGGCCAAAGGTCAACAACCATTTAAAATTTCTAAAATCCCCAATTTTCATCCGATTGACATGAAATTTGAATAGGATTTACATATCAGCGAACTGAATTCAACCACAAAATATTTTTGAGATCAGCATAGGCCAAAGGTCAACATAGGCCAAAGGTCAACCACTTTTTTCAAATTTCTAAAACCCTCAATTTTCATCCGATTGACTTGAAATTTGAATAGAATATACATGTCGGCGAATTGAATTCAACCACCAACTATTTTTGAGATCAGCATAGGCCAAAAGGTCAACATAGGCAAAAGGTCAACCACTTTTTTCAAATTTCTAAAATCCTCAATTTTCATCCGATTGACTTGAAATTTGAATGGGATTTACATATAAGCAAACTGAATTCAACCACCAATTATTTTTGAGATCACCATAGGCCAAAAGAGCAATATAGGCCAAAAGTCAACAACAATTTAAAATTTCTAAAATCCTCAATTTTCATACGATTCACTTGAAATTTGAATGGGATATACACATCAGTTAACTGAATTCAACCAATAACTATTTTTGAGGTTAAAAGGATGCTCTACTGAGTGCCATTCCACTTTGTTCTGTTTTTCCAAGTGTCGCTCTATGAGTGATTTTTCATTTGTTTGTTTGTGAACCTACTCCTCTGAGCTCCCATGGTTAATCGGCACGAAACTTTGTAGGATAACATTTTTTACCACAATGCACCTAAATAGGGGTTTTAAAACAGTTATTTTCTCACCATTCATAACTTATAAACACCCGAGCTACCACCTGTCGCCATGATCTCCAAAGGTCGATCCACACATACAAAGCTTCATAAAAAACCCAATTTTTTCCCGATTTCAACCTGGATGTCATTATTATAATGTCATTATAATCCTTTCAACTGTCGCTTTGGCCACTTTATACTGAAAGGAAAAACGTATAGGGAGGGCATGGTGATTGTGAATATAACAGCCTCGGAGATATCTTAGACTTCGCACAGCAGGGAGTACCAACATGGCGGCCGCAGTATAGAAATTGTAGGTGGTCAGGTGAACTGTCCACCAAATGAGTGGACCTCGCATGCACGCATGGACGCACTCATGGCTCCTTTTACAGTATAGATTGAGGAATTGACAATAAGCACCGACTGGCATGACATGGAGACCAAAACCAGGAGTGGCAGGTTTATTCATGACAAAGCTGTGTTTTCAATGTAATCCCATGGTGCTTGGGCTTCACACACATCATGCTCTTCCTCTCTATATTAAAGGACTTGATATTAAATTGGTACACCTATGTCACAAAGTCGTCTGAGACTCGGTGGCATTATGGTTGTAACATCCACTTTGAGCCTGGGTTCAAACCATGGATGAGTCATAGCAAAGACTTTTAAAATGGTGTGCGCTGTTTCCTTGCTTGACGCTCAGCATTTAAATGTCAAAGGGTTGAGAAAAAACCCCATAGGTTAGCATCTATGGGGAGGGGGAAATTCTTCCAGGACCTGCTGAGCTGGTACCCAGAATGCTCTGGGAAGTGACGTCACTTCCCGCAATCTCAGCAGCGCTTGCGTGAAAGTCAAGTCTGGTGTTCTCTCATGTATCTGTCTATGTGTGTGTAACTTGTATCACAGCTCTTCCCCGAGCCTTAGAGTCTGTAAAAAAACAAATTTAAAAACTTGGTATCTTCCCCAAGCTTCCTTGATCCATATGGCGGCGATACATATAGAGAACAGTGTATTTCGAGATTGGATTCCGACACCGATTCCACCATCATCATCAACTCTAAAAGTTCTCAGTATGTTGAAACGGATCAGTGGGATTTTGAAGAACTATATATTTTTATTTTTTTACTTTTTTTTTGTATACAGAGTCGAGGCTCGTGAAAGAGCTAACATTTATTTCACAAACAAATCAACCAGACAAACAAAATATACAAAAAGAGGGAGCGGAAGACAAGATGGGGAGAGAAGGGGAAGCACACAACCACAACATTTGAGAGCAGGGAGAAGTGTGGGAGGGAGAGGGATTGGGGGCAGGAGGCGTGGGAAGGGGAGGGGGGGGGGGTTCATCCTGCAATAAACCGTCATCCCGGTGTTTCATATGGACGGCGATTCATCAATATGTGTGCCATTCCTCGGATGGACGTTAAACAGGGCGTCCCATCTGCCAGCTTTACTGGTGGGTGTTAAAGATCCCACTGTGTCTTCACGAGGAGTATGTGACCTATCACCAGTTCCCTGAACAAATTTCAAAATTCCTGCATCCTCAGTAGAGTATAAATCGGCAACCTGCATCTGAGCGGCAACCCATCCAGGATTGCAACCCGAGCCCAAAAACAGCTTTGGCAGAACGGATACTCTGAATCGAGCCTTACTAGGGTAGAGTGTTTAACTTTACGCAAAGACATGGGAGCTGAGTTTATGATAATCCATGGTAGAGAGCAATTATGGCATGTACAAAGGCGTGAAGCAAATTGAAGATTAGGAGAACACAAACATCTTGCACCCATATAATTCAACTACAAGTGCACATGACAGTCAGAAAAAGCAATGATTTGACCAATACCACCAGTCTTTCAGTCATACCCCAGGTGTGGTCCTCCGTTCATGAGGTCAAAGACCTGTGCTGGGTTGAGCAGCTGCTTGAAGCGCCGCAGAAATTTGACGCCCTGATTGTCTCCGCTCTTCGAGTTTACAAAGACCAAGAGTGGGCTGGTGCAAGATGGAGGACAGGATGCTTTCCAGAAGCCTGAGTGCCAAAGGAAAAGGTTTAGGACAACAGTTTGGATGGTGTGCATGAAGACCTGAGGTTGAAAGAGTAAGCAACAAAGCTCTCGTACAAAAAAAAACGGAGCAATGGCAAAAACCGAATCTATGAGGGCAAAACTATGCACAGCAATTAAGCTCGCTTGACCCAATTTAGGGAAAACTTATGAGATAGTTCTTCTGCTACTTCTGTGTCTTGCACGTTCTCTTATTTTCTCCTTATTTATTTATTTTTATCGTTATCGTTTTCCGACCTTTCATTAGCCCCTTACTTTAGTACTTTAGTGTTACTTTAGTACTTCTAAGTACTACTTTTTTTTTTACTTTTACCTTGTGTTAGTACTTTTTTTAGTACTTTTAGTACTTTTTTATACTTTTACTTTTTTTAGTACTTTTAGTACTTTTTAACTTTTTAGTGATTTTAGTACTTTTTAACTTTCACTTTTAAAAAAAATTCCCTTTTTTAGTACTTTTATGGTTTTTTAGTACTTTTAAAACTTTTACTTTTTACATTGTATTACCTCTTCTTCTTTTTTTGTACTTTTAGTACTTTTTTTACTTTTACTTTTTTTAGTACATTTTTTTTTTTTTTTTTTTTTTTTTGTATACTGAATCGAGGCTCGTGAAAGAGCTGACAACCGCGAGGGAAAGACAGTACAGGAGACCACGAGGGAAAGACAGCACAGGGGCACCACAAGGGAAAGACAGCACAGGGGGACCACGAGGGAAAGACAGTACAGGGGGACTGCGAGGGAAAGACAGTACAGGGGGACCGGGAGGGAAAGACAGCACAGGGGGACCGCGAGGGAAAGACAGCACAGGGGGACCCGCGAGGGAAAGACAGCACAGGGGGACCATGAGGGAAAGACAGTACAGGGGGACCACGAGGGAAAGACAGCACAGGGGGACCACGAGGGAAAGACAGCACAGGAGGACCGCGAGGGAAAGACAGCACAGGGGGACCGCGAGGGAAAGACAGCACAGGGGGACCGCGAGGGAAAGACAGCACAGGGGGACCACGAGGGAACCCACGACAGACGAAGCATGATACCTGCACAGATCTACCTCGATCTAGATATTTCCCAACCCCAAAATTCATAACAATATGTATGTATGTGTATATTTGTGTATGTGTGTGTGTGTTTGTGTGTATATGTGGTGTATGTTTGTGTATGTGTGTGTTTGTGCACGTATGCTCACATTAGTATGAGTACGCGTTGTTATCTTATTATAATAGAGCAAACGTATATGGTTATACACGTGTGCTGTGTGCTTTAATACATCTATTGACCTTGTCATTGCGAAAATATCAATAAAAAGTTTTGCTTATTTTTCAAACTTGTTTGTTGTTCGGGTTGATGGACGTACCAAGTGCCCTGTGGAGGGTTGTTTGAAGAAAATCCATGGGGTGGATAAACATCTTGAAAAGATCCATTCCCTCACAGTAAGTTCTTTATTGATCAATCCGTACGTGAACATGAAATCGATGGCATGGATTTAATGTATGCATGGATGGATGGATGGATGGATGGATGTTTTGAATACTATTTTTTAAATATCTTTATGCATTCCCATTTTCATTGACATTTGTATTTGTTTTTAGTTGAAGGACTAGCGCTACAATTATTACATGGGAATAGCAAAATAAGCGGGGGGAAGTGGAAAAGAGGAGAGGGAGGCAAGTGGAAGCACATCCTTTTTTTTAAAGCTCACACACTTTTCTTCACACCCATGCAGATGATTGGAATTGGATTTTAGTACTTTTTATTACCTTTTTTAGTGATTTTAGTACTTTTTTTAAACTTTGACTTTTAAAAAACTTTTTATTACCTTTTTTAGTACTTTTATACTTTTTTAGTACTTTTTTTTACATTTTATTACCCCTTTTTTAGTACTTTTAGTACTTTTTTGCTTTTACTTTTTTTTAGTACTTTTAATAATAATAATAATAATAATTGTAGTACTTTTTATTACCTTTTTTAGTACTTTTTTTCTTTTTTAGTACCTTTTTTTTTACATTTTATTACCCCTTTTTTAGTACTTTTAGTATTTTTACTTTTACTTTTTTTAGTACTTTTAGTATTTTTTTTCTTTTTATTACCTTTTTAGTGATTTTAGTACTTTTTTTTAAACTTTGACTTTTAAAAAACTTTTTATTACCTTTTTTAGTACTTTTATACTTTTTTTAGTACTTTTTTTTTCTTTTACTTTTTTACATTTTATTACCCCTTTTTTTAGTACTTTTAGTACTTTTTACTTTAGTGGCTTAATGCCTTGTTTAGAGCGATTTCTATTTCAAAAAAGAAATGGTGCCTGATCATACAATGGTAAAACCATTTCTCAGTTGAAGGGCCCACTGACACCATTTTGAGCGCAGTTCACATCATGAAAGGTAATTTATGGATTGGCAGGATGCCCAAGAGGTGTGCATACTCGCCTCTGAGCTGTCTAGCCTGGGTTTGAATGTCGGCCTAGCTATAAACCGTCACCCTGGTATCTCACAGGCAGTGTGAGGCATCAATGTGTGTGCCGTCCCCCGGACCGATGTTAAGCTGGCCGTCCCATCTGCCGGCAATAGTTGGTGGATGGTAAAGACCCCATGGTGTCCTTTGCAAAAAGTAGGCAAGCTATCACCATGAAGCAACCAGCAGCCACAGGCTGCATATAAAATGAATGAAAGCTCATTCATGTGTGAATCCAATGAGTGATGCATTTTACCAACAAAACAAATGAAGATCGCACAATCGAGTCTTATGTTGGTGCGATCTTCGGTTTCCAGCGTACGAAGCACAGCAAACTCCGTTTCCATATTGTCTGCCTTTAAATGTTATACCATGTGATATAATCAGGTACATGTGCCTATCAGGGCCCATCAGCTCCCACGGGCTAGTTCTTTTGAGGTGAGACTCTGCCAGGCACACCAACATTACTTGTACGTGATGCATTCATGTATTTGTTAAGAAATATGTTTTTTATATGCCGCTCGACGCTCCATCTACATTGTCACAGACACGTTCATCTCTGAAAGTGTACCAATCTTATTTAATGGAAAGTTGTGTTCCCATATAATGTGCTGTGACTCAAGTGTAAATATATTCATGCAATAAGTGGGGTTCTCCAACATCTAAAAATGTTTCCTTGTGTGAAATTGACGGATCTGGTCGGTGGTCACTCAGTGTAAGACATGACAACAAAGGTTTCCTGTTCGCCTTTCTCTACAGCTTATGGAAGGGCAGAAAGGGACATTCTCTCCACAATGACGTCAGACGGTGGGCGTGTCAAAGAGAAAATTATGGGCGTGGTCTCCTGCAGTGAATTTCAATTGGTATTCTAAATCCATATTTAATTGCTTTTTTATCCTTTTTCCAACAAGCTTCGATTTGTGTATCTTGGCTTTAAAATGTGCATTTCATCACAACTCCCGATGTCCCTGCTCTCAAATGTTGTGTTTGTGCGCTTCCCCTTTTCTCCCCATCTTGTCTACCTCCCTCTTTTTATATATTTTCTTTGTCTGTTTGATTTTTTATTTTTTTTGTGATAAATGCTAGATCTTTCACGAGCTTCGATTCTGTATACAAAAAAAGAAGAAACATAAACCGCCACACCAATATGTGAAAGGAGGGGGATTTTACAAAGCAACCAATGAGTGCTGTATTATGTGGCAGGCATCTTCTTTTTCCAGGAATAATGTGTTTCCATTGGATTATTGATTTTATTAAATGTATTTCCCTTGCATTAAAAACTAGAACAGCACTTGGTAGCGAGCATACCTCCGCCAAGCTAAACACTTTACGTTTTGTAACCCACTAATAGGCTGGATCTACATCTGGTCTTGAACCAAAATCTAATCAGCTTATTTGTGTCACCTGACCAACTCATTCACCGAGTTTTGTCATAATCCCTCCACAACTTTTTGAAACCACATGCTATATACAGTCACGTGACAAAGTAAGTACACCCCATGTAAAGTTTTGACTTTTTCAACATATTTCAACATACAGCTACTTGATCTTCATTTCAACAATATTGATAGATAAAGGTGATATAATATAACAAATATCATGAAACATTTACATTTTGTAGTCCGTTGTATAATTTAAATGAACATAAATGCAAATTTCGCATGTGGAAAAAGTAAGTACACCCCTTACATTTATCACTACTTCAAATACCTAAAATTAGAATCAGGTGCACCAGCTCAGGTGCAAATGATTAGAACATCGTTAGAGAGGATCTTGGAGGAACCTGTCTTATTTAAACCTCAGACATTTAGTTTGGTTTGCTCTTTATTGTTGAAGTGTGCGGCGTCACCATGCCTACATGAAAAGAGCTCTCCGAGGCCTTCAGAAAGAAGGTTATCGATGCCTACGAATCTGGGAAGGGATTTAAAAAGATCTCCAAACAATTTGAAATCAATCATTCGACTGTGCGGTAGATCATCTACAAGTGGAGAAGATTCCAAACAACTGCCAACTTGTTCAGGCCAGGCCGCCCCAGCAAGTTCAGCCCGAGAGCAGACCGCAAGATGCTGAAAGAAGTCTCTAAGAACCCCAGAATGTCATCACGGCACCTACAGGTAGCTTTTGCCACTGTTGATGTCAAAGTGCACGAGTCTACCATTAGAAAGAGGCTGCACAAATTTGATCTACATGGGAGGTGTGCCAGGAGGAAACCTTTGCTGTCCAGAAAGAACATCAGGGCAAGACTAAAGTTTTCCAATGAACACTTAGGCAAAGACCAGCACTTCTGGAACAATGTGCTCTGCACAGATGAGTCAAAGGTAGAGCTATTTGGCCACAGTACCAGAAGACATGTTTGGTGAAAACCAAAGACAGCATTTGACCACAAGAACCTGATACCAACTGAAAAGCATGGTGGTGGAAATATTATGGTTTGGGGCAGCTTTGCTGCATCAAGGCCGGGGCAGCTCACCATCATAGAATCCACTATGAATTCTTCATTGTACCAGAGGGTGCTTGAGGATAATGTGAGGCCATCTGTCAGAGAGTTGAAGCTCAACCGAAGGTGGACCTTGCAACATGACAATGACCCCAAACATACCAGTAAATCCACCAAGGAATGGCTGAAAAGAAAGAAATGGAGGGTTCTGGAATGGCCAAGTCAAAGCCCGGATCTAAATCCCATCGAGATGTTGTGGGGGGGTTTGTAATGAGCTGTGCATGCAAGAAACCCCTCAAACATCGCACAGCTGAAAGAATTCTGCATGGAGGAGTGGGCAAACATTTCTCCCAGTCTATGTCAGAGACTGGTAGACAGTTATAAGAAACGCCTACTTGAGGTTGTTTCTGCCAAAGGGGGAATACCACCTATTAGAGCCAAGGGTGTACTTACTTTTTCCACATGCGAAATTTGCATTTATGTTTATTTAAATTATACAATGGACTACAAAATGTAAATGTTTCATGATATTTGTTTTATTATATCACCTTTATCTATCAATATTGTTGAAATGAAGATCAAATAGCTGTATGTTGAAATATGCTGAAAAAGTCAAAACTTTACATGGGGATTACTTACTTTTTCACGTGACTGTATATATTGGCCCTATCACTCAATGGTAAAGAATCACTTAAAAATTATCGTATCCGGATCCAGATTTAGATTTTTACCAAAATCTAATCGCTTCGTCCTTGCCACAAACCCAACCTGTGCACAAAGTTCCGTCTGAATCTGTCCACAACTTTTTGAGATATCCTGCTATATATCGTTTTTGGCCCTATCTCTCAATGGTGAAGAATCGCTTTAAAAATTCTGGTATTCAAATCCGGATCTTCGCCAAAACCTAATAAATTCTTTCTTGTCACACACCTAACATGTCCACTAAATTTTGTCCGAATCCGTCCACAACCTTTTGAGATATCCTGCTCATAAACAAACAGATCGACAGACAGGGGTGAAAACATAACCTCCATCCACCTACAGTGGCGGAGGTAAATATTAGCTGCTCGACATGCACAAGCAGAACAAGTGATCTAACACAGAAAATCACGTGCTGAAATGATGGCAAAGGTCAATGTATAGGAATGAGAACTCACCGTCAGAGTCAATGCTGTTCAGGGCCGTCGGAGGTATGACAGATACCTTGCACTGCCCGAACGGGCAACATCGCGAAACCTGGTCCCGGCAAGCCGAGTGAACCTTAAGGGCAAAAAGAAAGCTCGTTAACAAGTGGCACCACTGAACTGATGCACATCGCAGTATTCCAGAGAGAATCAACCACAAAACTCGTACATTCTTGGAATATTTTCAATAAGTTGGAAGTCCCAAGTAAGTCTGAAAAATCCTGGGTTCTTCAGCTCAGCGTAGAAATGGCCAATTATGGAAACAAGCCCCAACACAATGAAGGTTCTGCCCCTTTTAACAGAAGTGACAATTTTGCTAAACATACCCACATCTCGGAAAACAACAGACACGGTGGGGATTTATGACAAAATAATTCACTGCTCCCCACTGGATTGGATGCTGGAGATAAGAAAGTTCTGTAACAGATGTGAAGTTTGGTGAAAGTTTTCATGAATGGTGTTTAATGCCGCACGTGGCTCATTTCCTCTCATCACTTCCTAGATTCCTTTCCGGCATTCATGTGTTCCTATATCAGTATGGATATTCTTTCTTTGCGAAAAGAAGTTCCACATTTATTACACAGATTCACAGTTACCTGTGATAGTCAAGGAAGTTAGTACCTTATTGTTACTCAACCCTGCCCATTGGTAGCTCTTCTACATAGTCCAATGAAAACTCGACCTTTCTTTCCCCAACCCCTTGCCTTCCCCTTATTAGTCCCCTACCAGTGTACACCAGAGGGGACTATAGGTTTGCACGCCGTCCCTCCGTCTGTCCGTCCGTCAGTCCGTCAGTCAGTCAGTCCGTCAGTCCGTCAGTCCGTCAGTCCGTCCGTCAAGCAAAGAACAGTTTTCCGGACTTTTTTTCTAAACTCTTAACGCTAATGATTTCAAACTTGGTACATGGTTTTCTCATGATAGGTTACAGATCAAGTTCGAACTTCACGACGTTTCGATCATTTTTGACAAAGTTATGGCACTTTGAACTTTGGGAATTCTGATAATTCTGATGATCCTTAACTCGGCGCCATTTTAAGTTTTAATTTCCTTTAAAAAAGATTTTCTCTGCAATAATAGGACCGATTGAGATCAAATTTTCACCGTAGGGGGGACTCGGTCTGTAGAATATTTTAATTGTAATTATGACGTCACAGGTCACGTGGTTCGGCCGCCATATTGTTTTTTCGAAAACCCCTTTTTCTCTACAAAGGCTGAACAGATCGAGGCCAAACTTTGCAGGCAGAATCGCATACCCATGACGAACAAAAAAGACAGCGAGCATGACGTCATGCGTCACATGGTTTCAGAGTTATGACGTTTTTAAGCATGAACCTTTAAAACCGAGCTCCTCCCTCATTTTTGATCCAATCGAGGAGAAACTTCACAGATCTGTTCAACATGTTGGTCTACTAAAATGTCCTTTTGGAATTTGCGATAGGGCACGTGGTTTGGCAGATATCGTTAATTAAACGAAAATATTTTTAAAATGGATATCTCTTGAATCGCTAGTACCTCAGACCGTGAGTTGGTAATTATATAATTCACACAGTGCAATACGCTGCTCCACGGAGCGACCTTGCGGGCTTATCAACGAGGCGAGGCGTGACACACATGTGTCTCAGCATACCTCAGATCAAGTTTGAAAACCAGCATCAACCGTGCATAAATTTGCATATTCAATCATTTTTGACAAAGTTATGGCACTTTGAACTTTGGTAGGGGACATGTATTGCAGCGCAATACTCAGAATGCTTGTTCTCCATACATCTTTATAGGCTCCACTCACCATAGCTTTGCACCATAGGCAGCGCCAGTCCTGCATGCGTAGCACACTTCCACAGGCCTTGTCACACACACTACATCGAGCGCTAACCGGCAAGTTCCCCTCCAACCACTGGTGGGGCATCCACACCTGGACATGTTTATAAACAAATAGAAATGGTTTAGATTGCACATGGACATCAGACTCTTGTCGCTTTGACAAAAGTCTACTTTTGCCGAACGGAATAAAAGTTGTAAATCCATTTACATTCTGTAATCAAGATTGCAAGACATCGTTAATGATGCCAAAAAAGTTTGGTGGCGATGCACGAAGCATTGAGAAAGGAGATAGGAAAGTGGAAGACACAGACACCATTATATTATTTATAAACACTTGCGTAAAAACACACAAACAAAGAAACCCACAAACAAACACTTTGAAAATTCTAAATAGAACTAGCAGAAGTAACCGTCACTTCCCTGACAGATTTAATCAAACCACGACATGTTGTTCTTCACAAACATTCTGCTCTATTCACTCTATAATTTGCCTGAGGTCATCTTCCATCTGCTGGGACGTCCGCTAACATCACCTTCATCAACAATTCTTGCTACTTGTATAGGGTGAGAACAAGAAAATCACTTCCGCTTCACTGTGAAGCTCCGTGTTAGATTCTTTGGTTTGAACCTCCGCTTAAAACAAGTGGAATGAAACATTTTGAAATTTTGAATTATTCTCACTCAGATTTCAATGTCATCGTAATGCACATTATCAAGTTGTTTAAACATAAGAAGTTGATTCGTCATACCAGCTACCACCAGGTGGCGCTATACAATACACATTTACATAAAGAGAATTGGGGTCCTCCCTCCACTCTGAACCCCCTCCCCCAGATATTCTACCCCGACAGAAACCATAATGGGGGTACTCTTAGGCAACATGGAAATTTTGGTTGGATTTGGTTCAGTAGTTTTTTAGTTTTTTAAGCATATATAAACAAACTAACATGAATCGAGCTTTATATATGTATGTACTCGTGGGGTATGCTTACACATTGTAAGCAACAACGAAGAGTGCTTCATACGTAGCTACATAATAAATAGAAGCTTTGTGATTATAGCCAAGCATCACAGACCTGCTGTTAGATATCGATTGAGGTTTTCATTTGTTGTTTTTTTAAACAGACGCTTTAACAGTTTTTTACGCAAATTTTCATTTAATGATGCTTTCAGATGGTTCTGTGATTTTTCCCGGTGTATCGGCTTCGATGTCCATCGGCACGTGAAATGTCAGCTTTATACGTCACCCAAATGGAACCGAACATTAATATCAGTTGGTGAATGAGTCAGTAAGTGGTTAGAATGAGATACATATGAGAGAGGACCCAGTACCCTGGTACTCATCTTGCCGACCTCGGAATGATGACAGGCTGAGTCAACCCCACCTGGTATTAATTCAACAGCTGAACGGGATTCAAACTCAGGACCTTAGGATCCCAAGCCCGCCGCCCTAACCATTAGGCCAACACCAGGTGTACCTGCTGCAAAACCTCTACAAAAATCAGGAAACCGACATCAGAACTGGGCCCGGGGAAACTGATTGGCTCAGAATCGGAAAGGAAGTCGGGCAGGGCTGTATTTCATCGCCCTGCCAGTTCAATCTCCACAGTGAAATGGTAATCAGAGTAGCACTCACTGACAGAAGGGGATCAGGCTTGGTGGTTTGTATCTGAATAATCTGCGGTATGTGGATTATACCATTGCGCTGGTCGAGACGAGCAGGACTATTCAAGAAATTGAGAGAGCAGGACTATTCCTTAACACCCAGAAAACAATGGCCACAGAAAATCGACACCAGTTCCAGGTTGGTGGAGAAGAATTCATTTTCCTCGGGTCAAAGATCACTGCGGCTAGGCACTGCTCTGCAAAGATCGACAGAAGGTTATCACTTGGAAGAACAACAATGGCTACCTTGCAGAAGGTATGGAATGACAGGGATATCTCTGTTGGAACAAAGATCGGACTTGTCCATGCACTTATCTTCCCTACCGTGATTTATGCTGCTGAAACATGGACGACTACAAAAAGAGGCAGGTTGAGAATGCAGGCCTTTGAAATGTGGTATTTCCGACGGCTGCTTCAAATTCCCTGGAATGCAAGCAGATCAAACGATTCCATCCACCAGAACCTCCACCATACTATGCTACCATCCTCCACAGAAGATGGTCTATATTGGTCACATTATGAGGTCCCAACACCACATTATAAGGTCCCAACACCACATTATGAGGTCCCAACACCACATTAAGAGGTCCCAACACCACATTATGAGGTCCCAACACCACATTATGAGGTCCCAACACCACATTATGAGGTCCCAACACCACATTATGAGGTCCCAACACCACATTATGAGGTCGCACCACCACATTATGAGGTCCCAACACCACATTATGAGGTCCCAACACCACATTATGAGGTCCCAACACCACATTATGAGGTCCAAACACCACATTATGAGGTCCCACCACCACATTATTAGGTCCCAACACCACATTATGAGGTCAGTGGAACTCATAGAAAAGGGAGACCTAGATCCAGATGGCTGCACAAAGTGAAGTCAGCAAAGAAGATGCAAATGAATGACCTCAAGGAGGCAGTGAGAGACAGGTGTAGCTGGCAGGCCGAGAAGGCTGCAAGGAGTTGGCAACGACTTGGAAGCTCAAGGTGACAATGTGACTCTGGCTCGATTCAAAATCCCTGCTTCACAACATCAGCAACTGTTTAGTTGTGAATAACAAGGAGAACAAGAATGGCATTCGGTAGAGCGCATACCTTCCGTTAACCAAAATCGAATTGGCTTGTTCTTGTCACCCACCTAACTCATCCACCAAATGTTGTCATAATCCGTCCACCCAGCTGGTAACAGGAGTACATCAATGGTATGCTAATAATCTCTAATGGAACACACACACACACACCCACATGTGTAAATGGTACAAAGGAGGCAAGGATGCAATTTTTTTTTTTAATTAAATTAGAAATATGAAAAAGAACAGGCTTAAAAGCACCTGAAGTTCATTACGATTGCATAATGAACTAGAACGGCACTCAGCAGAGCGCATAACTCCACCTGGTTGGCCACATCACTCAATGGTGAAAAATCTCAACTTTAAAAATTCTACGAGCTGGATCCAGATCCGGATCTTCACCAAAATTGAATCGAATCATCCTTGTCAGACAACCAACCTGTCCAACAAGTTTCGTCCAAATCCATCTGTAACTTTTTGAGATATCCTGCTATGTATCGTTTTTGGCCTTATCTCCCAATGGTGAAGAATCACTTAAAAATTAAATAATTCTCATATCCGAATCCATATTCAGATCTTTACCAAAATCGAATCATTTGGTCCTTGTCACATACATTACATCACTGACAAATTTCGTCTGAATCCGTCCACAACCTTTTGAGATATTTTGTTCACAAACGGACAGACAAACGGACAAACAGACAGAC
This sequence comes from Myxine glutinosa, assembly GCF_964187855.1. Lineage (NCBI taxonomy): Eukaryota > Metazoa > Chordata > Myxini > Myxiniformes > Myxinidae > Myxine > Myxine glutinosa. The sequence continues at coordinate 36,795,256 of NC_136265.1, read as the reverse complement.
AGGGGTGAAATCATAACCTCCATCCACCTTTGGTGCCGGAGGTAACTACAGGAAGAGCAGCTGCTATTTTGAAGTGACAACGGTGTGACTATTTGCCCACATCTTCCATTTCTCTCATATGTTTCCGTTCTCCTTTCATCCCTTCCATCTGTCTCTGGCAAATCCAAGCAACCAAGAGCTTATGATCATTGCTTATGATCATACAGAACCCCATCATGGCCTGCCCTCTCTCACCCCATCCTCATCTTCTACCACGTCTCCTCCGACTGATGCCAGCGTGGTCCATTTGCAGTTGTTGCTGGCACGAGCCGCACATCGCTTGTGCACCTTGAATTTGCATACTTGGGGAAGAGGATGGGATTAAGGAAGAGAGAAGCGCAAAGAGAGGGTGACGCTGATGCTTATCCATGAAAATGTACAAATGAAATGTGAGAGACAAATCACAGTAATTTAATGAACATTTGATACGATCCACGATTGAGTGAGTCGGAGCATTATGACCTAGTTACATCCATTTTGTTGACAAATTAGCACGAGCCAATCATCTTCAATCACAATTAATATCGCAGCGGTTTCTGCACGGACAGAAGACACCGTGGATTCCAGAAAAAAAACCAATTCAGCGTTCTCTTCGGAGATAGGCAGACGCACCAGCACCTCACCTACCTTCGCAAGAAAGGCCGTGGTTCGTGACTCCAGAAAGAGCTTCTCGACAGACGTTGCAGAAGGTGGGTCTTGCGTGGCCGCATGCAAACCAGTTATGGCTTCCAGAAAAGTGGTCAAACACCAGCTGGCATGTCTATCCGGTGGCAGGATGAGGAGAAACACAGCAACGATGTCAGGAGGATTCCATGAGGAATCTTACTATAATTCACCAAATGTCTGTCCGTCCGTCTGTTCCCAGGTACCGCAAAAACGGCTCAACCGATCGCAACGAAATTTTAGGTGGGTAATCCTGGGACCCCCTGGAGTAAAATAGGCTATATTGTTTTTCCAATTTTTTTTCCCAATTTTTCCAAACACGATGGAATAATATTTACCGATATGAACAGTGATGTGGCTTTTATTAAAATCCTACAAATACTGTTTAGATTTTGATGATTTGCGTGTGATATGATTTTACGGAGGTTTATATAAATCGTTAAAAAAAAATTTTAAACCCTTAAATTTCTGATATTTTGCCTTTTCATTTGGGCCTCCCAATTGAAGCCCCGCCCATAGGGTGGGTACCGTTGCTAGTATTCCATAATTTGATCGACACACCTCTTTCACACCTGTCGGCCTTACCTCAGAAGGGTCACGGTTCTGAACGGATTTCAGCGCAGAAATCCAGTCCTCCATGTCCTTCCGACTTTCAGCGCACAGCACCAGCCGGCGAAACGCGGTGATCACCTATAAGGACAAGAAACAGTTTCAGTCGAAGCATGTGGTTCGATCCACGGTGTCGCAAGCTCAAAACTCCCCCATATCTATGGATTTGCACAGAAACACATTTTCCACTGCACGACCACTGCTTCCCGCTCCACCCACACAGTGGTTTCGGTTTTCCATTGGGCTCCATGGTCAATGATAGTTGTTGGCAAAAAAGTATTTAGCTTCTCCTTTTTGTTTCTAGAAATAACCTCTTTAGCTAGTGTCTGCATCGGGTGATCATTTTTTGCACCTCACAACCCTTTACTCATCACTTTCATTCCATTCCGCGCCTCACAGTGAAGCTGTTGTTCACGTTCTTCGTGCTATTCTCAGCGACGATGGCCTCCGTCAGCTCCACCTCGTCGAATATCAGTGACTGGTTGGCAAAAATGGAGAAACACACCGTCAATTATATGCCTTGAATAGTAATTGGATAAATTTAACAAACACCACAAACTGCGAACAAGTTACAGGAAAAAAAATCTCCATTTATCGACAATGCACTGAAATCTGTTAAAAACTCCCTGTTAACCACAACTGACTAAGAACAGTCACACGGTGACGATGAATGAATGAATGAATGATCGTTTTAAGGCCATTTTCCCCGCTAGAGCGGGGGTTAGCCTTGCGGGCCCCATGACAATCATGGTTCCCTGTTTGAGGCGATGTTTTTATGGCCGGATGCCCTTCCTGACCCCAACCCTTAGTCTCCTCTTAGGATGCGCAGGGATACGGTGTACCTATTCTAAATCGGGGTACACACCGTGATCATTCATCCCAGCAAGCTGGTACTCGATACAGCATGCAAAACATTCACACAACTACAGCATACCGTGAACAGCCACACAACTACAACATATTATGGATGACAATTACACAAGTACAGCATACCGCAAGTACAGCATACCGTGAACAGCCACACAACTACAGCATATTATGGATGACAATTACACAACTACAGCATACCGTGAACAGCCACACAACTACAACATATTATGGATGACAATTACACAAGTACAGCATACCGCAACTACAGCATACCGTGAACAGCCACACAACTACAGCATATTATGGATGACAATTACACAAGTACAGCATACCGTGAACAGCCATACAACTACAGCATATTATGGATGACAATTACACAAGTACAGCATACCGCAAGTACAGCATACCGTGAACAGCCACACAACTACAGCATATTATGGATGACAATTACACAAGTACAGCATACCGTGAACAGCCATACAACTACAGCATATTATGGATGACAATTACACAAGTACAGCATACCGCAAGTACAGCATACCGTGAACAGCCACACAACTACAGCATATTATGGATGACAATTACACAAGTACAGCATACCGTGAACAGCCACACAACTACAGCATATTATGGATGACAATTACACAAGTACAGCATACCGTGAACAGCCATACAACTACAGCATATTATGGATGACAATTACACAAGTACAGCATACCGCAAGTACAGCATACTGTGAACAGCCATACAACTACAGCATATTATGGATGACAATTGCACAAGTACAGCATACCGTGAACAGCCATACAACTACAGCATATTATGGATGACAATTACACAAGTACAGCATACCGTGAACAGCCACACAACTACAGCATATTATGGATGACAATTGCACAAGTACAGCATACCGCAAGTACAGCATTCCGTGAACAGCCACACAACTACAGCATATTATGGATGACAATTACACAAGTACAGCATACCGTGAACAGCCATACAACTACAGCATATTATGGATGACAATTACACAAGTACAGCATACCGCAAGTACAGCATACTGTGAACAGCCATACAACTACAGTATATTATGGATGACAATTACACAAGTACAGCATACCGTGAACAGCCACACAACTACAGCATATTATGGATGACAATTACACAACTACAGCATACCGTGAACAGCCACACAACTACAGCATATTATGGATGACAATTACACAACTACAACATATTATGGATGACAATTACACAAGTACAGCATACCGTGAACAGCCACACAACTACAGCATATTATGGATGACAATTACACAACTACAGCATACCGTGAACAGCCACACAACTACAGCATATTATGGATGACAATTACACAACTACAACATATTATGGATGACAATTACACAACTACAGCATATTATGGATGACAATTACACAACGACAGCATACTGTGAACAGCCACACAACTACAGCATATTATGGATGACAATTACACAAGTACAGCATATTATGGATGACAATTACACAAGTACAGCATACTGCAAGTACAGCATACCGTGAACAGCCACACAACTACAGCATATTATGGATGACAATTACACAACTACAGCATACCGTGAACAGCCACACAACTACAGCATATTATGGATGACAATTACACAACTACAACATATTATGGATGACAATAACACAACTACAGCATATTATGGATGACAATTACACAACTACAGCATACTGTGAACAGCCACACAACTACAGCATATTATGGATGACAATTACACAAGTACAACATATTATGGATGACAATTACACAAGTACAGCATACCGTGAACAGCCACACAACTACAGCATATTATGAATGACAATTACACAAGTACAGCATACCGTGAACAGCCACACAACTACAGCATATTATGGATGACAATTACACAACTACAGCATATTATGGATGACAATTACACAACTACAGCATATTATGGATGACAATTACACAACTACAGCATATTATGGATGACAATTACACAACTACAGCATATTATGGATGACAATTACACAACTACAGCATACCGTGAACAGTCACACAACTACAGCATATTATGGATGACAATTACACAACTACAGCATATTATGGATGACAATTACACAACTACAGCATATTATGGATGACAATTACACAACTACAGCATATTATGGATGACAATTACACAACTACAGCATATTATGGATGACAATTACACAAGTACAGCATACCGTGAACAGCCACACAACTACAGCATATTATGGATGACAATTACACAACTACAGCATACCGTGAACAGCCACACAACTACAGCATATTATGGATGACAATTACACAACTACAACATATTATGGATGACAATTACACAACTACAGCATATTATGGATGACAATTACACAACTACAGCATACTGTGAACAGCCACACAACTACAGCATATTATGGATGACAATTACACAAGTACAGCATATTATGGATGACAATTACACAAGTACAGCATACTGCAAGTACAGCATACCGTGAACAGCCACACAACTACAGCATATTATGGATGACAATTACACAAGTACAACATATTATGGATGACAATTACACAACTACAGCATATTATGGATGACAATTACACAACTACAGCATACTGTGAACAGCCACACAACTACAGCATATTATGGATGACAATTACACAAGTACAGCATATTATGGATGACAATTACACAAGTACAGCATACTGCAAGTACAGCATACCGTGAACAGCCACACAACTACAGCATATTATGGATGACAATTACACAAGTACAGCATATTATGGATGACAATTACACAAGTACAGCATACTGCAAGTACAGCATACCGTGAACAGCCACACAACTACAGCATATTATGGATGACAATTACACAACTACAGCATACCGTGAACAGCCACACAACTACAACATATTGTGGATGACAATTACACAACGACAGCATACCGTGAACAGCCACACAACTACAGCATATTATGGATGATAATTACACAACTACAACATATTGTGGATGACAATTACACAACTACAGCATACCGTGAACAGCCACACAACTACAGCATATTATGGATGATAATTACACAACTACAACATATTATGAATAACAATTACACAACTACAGCATACCGTGAACAGCCACCCAATAAAACATATTATGGATGTCAGTGACAAAACTATAGCCAACAGTCACAAAACGACAATATACCATTAACAGCGACACAAACACGCCATACTGTGAACAACAGTCACACAATCTCACCATCGACTGAACCGTGATGTCACAAATTCAATTCACATAAACTCAGGCACAAAGAGCATCAGATAGCAAACGTGGCCCTTCTTGCAACAGGATTCAAACATGCGCTTCATGGAATGGAAGCAAAGCACATGTGCATGCAACTGGCATCTTCAAACAGAGTCTTGTGTCCTTCCAGGAATCCCGTTTTCACTTCATCAAACACGCAGCATCAACAACGAATGCCATCACCACCGCTACCAAGTAGAGCAACCGAGATAACGAACTCGATGTGTGGCACGTTGAGGTTCTCCTTTCCTGTGACCGTCGGTGTTTAGAAAACAGTAACAAACCCCCTCTCAAACTGCCATTTGCTATTTTTACTCCTTCAGACTATAAATAGGGAGGCCAGCTCGCCTCTGGCACTATCCGGCTTTATTCACTCCAGCTCTCAATCTGGAGCAAGTTACAAAACAAGTACGAGCGCATTGGAAGATATCGGTTCAGCATGCAAGTTCAGGCCTGCGATGACATTCCTTTATTACTCTACGAACTGAAGCGCGTGGTAAAATACCACGAGGGAAGGAGGAAAAAACGGATGCTTTTTATTCTTGCCCGGATCGAAGGAGCTCAAAAAATTGAAATCGCATTTCTGAACATCAAAGATATGACATCACATCCTCGGTTCGTATTTTGGTACCTAAGTTCATTTCACACAATTAAAGTACAAAACTTCACTACTCCCGAAGACCCTGCCAAAGACCCTGAAGACCCAAAACACCCCAAAGACCCAAAATATCCTTAAAGGCCCAGAGGATCCAAACGACTCTGAAGACCCAAAACACAATGAAGACCCAAAAAACCCTGAAGACCCAAAATACCCTGAAGACCCAAAAGACACCGAAATGGTCAAATATGCCTATCTCTCTGAAACGACATGTGGTGAGGCGCGCGGAGCGCACCAAGTCACACAAGTATAATTATTAATTACACATTCTATAGAAGATTAATTTTAATAATTAGCCTGGTGTTGGCTTAGCGGTTAGGGTGCCTGCTTGGGATCTTAGGATCCTGAGTTTGAATACTGGTCGATTGCTGAATTAACGCCAGTGGGGTTGACTCAGCCTATCATCCTTCCGAGGTCGGCAAATTAAGTACCAGCTTGCTGGGATGAATGATCCCGGTGTGTACCTCGATTTAGAATAGGTACACCGTATCCCTGCGCATCGTAAGAGGCGACTAAGGGTTGGGGTCAGGAAGGGCATCCGGCCATAAAAACATTGCCTCAAACAGGGAACCATGATCGTCATGGGGCCCGCAAGACTAACCCCCGCTCTAGCGGGGAAAATGGCCTTAAACCGATCATTCATTCATTCCTACCTGGGGAAGGGGGACACCCACTTTGCAGACCCTCCTCACCCTACCCCATGCCCAACCCCTCCCAGACCCTCAAATCCCCTCCCCAGACCATCCAGCCTTTGCTCCCAGATTTCCACACCCCATTTACCCCCACACCTCCCAGCGCCCCACTCCTCTCTGTTGCTCCCTTCCTTCGCATCACGGGTCCCTTCAATTCTCCCGCATTTTCTTCTCTCAATCTTGACAACAATGCAAACGGCTTAATCGGAGCAGTGTCCGCACCGATAGCACCCCGCATCCATTGCTGTGCTCGCTTGGGCTCGAACCACCATTTGCGTGTTGTGCGGAGAGTGCCAGGACGTCACATAGCCGGCTCAGACGTTCCCCAAAGCATGGTGGTACCTGCCTCGGTACCTTGCTTTATACATATCGTTAAAAGTAAATTCTTCCACAGTGCAGTCGTGAGATTCCCCGTATTACTCGGCCAAAGACCTTATAATCATTAATGATGGGTTTTCTGGTGTGGTTCCTGTCGAGTTTTTAAAGAGAAAATAGTATGGAGAAGACGGCTGCCTCTATCACTCCAATATATTTACCTGCGTAGCATTTGAAGCCAAAACACGTTCATGGCTTATAATTATATAATACATCGAACATGGTAGTTAGAAAGGATAGCTCGGATAGATTCCAAATGCTCCTTATACCAGAGGCCTCCCTGAAGACTGAGGCTCATACCGTCACAAAGGCCCATGACATGATCGTTATAAAGCTTGGCATTCTTCATGCAAATGTTTAACTGACTATTTTGAATACAGCAGAATGTAGAGTCACGTGGTCCAATCACCATTCCGCCGTCCAACACACGGCCTTACGTCCGCTGTCCCGTTCATCGCTTAGTTCCACTTTCCAGTTCATCAAATTGAGGCAGTATTATATTTTCCTGTTTAGGTTTGCATTAACTTGAAGCAACCTTTACCTAATCATACTAAAATATGCCATTTGTGTCTGTCCGTCTGTCTGATGAACTTTTGACGCCAATACATTCCGTCCTTACTTATCCAATCTCAACCAAACTTGACAGGATGGCCAAGGGTTACATAATGAAGGTTGTAGCGCATTCATTTGCCCCCCCCCCCCACCTCAAGGGGGTTTTCTTCCCCAAGCGGGTTTTCCCCGCCATTTCCGTCAATGGGTCGCATGTTGAGGTGTATAGCCGTATTGAGTTAGCTTTATCGTGGCGTTTTTCCAAAGAAGAAGATTTATCGTGGCGTTTTTCCAAAGACGCTTTGAATAACAAAATTAATGATAATCGCATATTATTAATGTTATGACAAAACAATATTAATACTAATGATGTCCCACTTCCCCCAAGGTGTTTTTCCTGCAGTGATAACGTGTTTAAATAGCTTATCGTTATAATGGCGTTTCCATGTGAGCAACAGTTTCTACAGGAAGAAAAAATATTATAAACCACAAACACGTATGATTTGCTTTTTAAACAGTCGCTAATGCTGTTTATAACACTAAATGAAGAAATTTGGAGGAATCCCGACATCCGTAAAGTAAGGCTTACTTTCAGAACTGAGCGAAGATCTATGGTACTCTATATAACCCACAAATGTTGGGGTAATAATATATGGCCCTTTCTGCCGCTACCGTGGCATTTTTCATAGCGAACTTTAGAAACTCGCTCCCACTGTTTAATACAAAACAAAGGGAGGAAGACTGGGATGTGCTCATTTACCAAGCAGCTAGCTTGCGCTTGCCAAACCAGCCATTCCTTAACGGTTTTGAATTGAGTGCTTGCTCGAATGCTTAAACAACTTGGCGATCTCTCCACAAGAAACTTGGTAAATGAACACACACCCAATGTTCTTGAGATCCGATCTTCGATCGACTGTAATCTACATACCCCAAAGAGGAATGACCCTTTCTGCAGCTCCAATAGTGAGCAGATATACTAGTAATTATAAATTCCCTGTAAGCATGCATTTATTAGAAGCAACCTTTACATATTGTCTAGGAGGATCATTCCGTGTTTTTGGGGGGGGGGGGGGGTGGAGGGGGGCAGACAGATAACATTAGCCCATTAGATACACAGTATAGAGTATTGTGAAATTCCAAAACAATCATATTTCTTAACAGCAAATACATCGCGGAATATTTCTTAACAACAAATTTGTTTTCTAAAAACATTTTGGAGTATTTGCAGCAATGGTCTGTTGCTTTATACACTGCCCAGGTTAAATTTTTGGTCTAAATAAATAAAAATTATAATTTTGCCCGTTGGTTTGGATGAATTTGAAGCAACTTTTACTTCATTTTTTTTTTTCTCTCCAGAGCATTTCCATGTTTCAGAGTGGGACAGACAGACAGACAAAGAGAATTAGCCAATTATATAAAAATTCAATTCAGAGTCTGTATTCATCCATCTACATATAGTCTCTTTCCATCCCTCCAGTCATCACTGAACCAAAATTCATGGAAAAATCTCTATGCATCAGTCATCATCGATGTAAACATTCATGGAAAAGTCTCTGTACATCCCTGCAGTCATTATCAATGTAAACATTCATGGAAAAGTCTCTGTACATCCCTCCAGTCATCATCGATGTAAACATTCATGGAAAAGTCTCTGTACATCCCTGCAGTCATTATCGATCCAAACATTTATGGAAAAATCTCTATACATCCCTCCAGTCATCATAGATCCAAACATTATGGAAAAATCTCTATACATCCTTCCAGCCATCATCAATCCAAACATTCATGGAAAAATCTCCATACATCCCTCCAGTCATCATCGATCCAAACATTATGGAAAAATCTCTATACATCCTTCCAGCCATCATCAATCCAAACATTCATGGAAAAATCTCTATACATCCCTCCAGTCATCATCGATCCAAACATTCATGGAAAAATCTCGATACATCCCTCCAGTCATCATCGATCCAAACATTATGGAAAAATCTCTATACATCCTTCCAGCCATCATCAATCCAAACATTCATGGAAAAATCTCTATACATCCCTCCAGTCATCATCAATCCAAACATTCATGGAAAAGTCTCTGTACATCCCTGCAGTCATTATCGATCCAAACATTTATGGAAAAATCTCTATACATCCCTCCAGTCATCATCAATCCAAACATTATGGAAAAATCTCTATACATCCTTCTCGTCATCATCAATCCAAACATTAATGGAAAAATCTCTATACATCCCTCCAGTCATCATCGATCCAAACATTATGGGAAAATCTCTATACATCCTTCCAGTCATCATCAATCCAAACATTCATGGAAAAATCTCTATACATCCCACCAGTCATCGATCCAAACATTCATGGAAAAATCACCAATACATCCCTCCAGTCATCATCAATCCAAACATTCATGGAAAAATCTCCATACATCCCTCCAGTCATCATCAATCCAAACATTCATGGAAAAATCTCTATACATCCCTCCAGTCATCATCGATCCAAACATTCATGGAAAAATCTCTATACATCCCTCCAGTCATCATCGATCCAAACATTCATGGAAAAATCTCTATACATCCCTCCAGTCATCATTGATCCAAACATTCATGGAAAAATCTCTATACATCCCTCCAGTCATCATCAATCCAAACATTCATGGAAAAATCTCTATACATCCCTCCAGTCATCATCGATCCAAACATTCATGGAAAAATCTCTACAGATCCCTCCAGTCATCATCGATCCAAACATTCATGGAAAAATCTCTATACATCCCTCCAGTCATCATCGATCCAAACATTCATGGAAAAATCTCTATACATCCCTCCAGTCGTCATCGATCCAAACATTCATGGAAAAATCTCTATACATCCCTCCAGTCATCATCGATCCAAACATTCATGGAAAAATCTCTATACATCCCTCCAGTCGTCATCGATCCAAACATTCATGGAAAAATCTCTATACATCCCTCCAGTCATCATCGATCCAAACATTCATGGAAAAATCTCTGTACATCCCTCCAGTCATCATCAATCCAAACATTCATGGAAAAATCTCTATTCATCCCTCCAGTCATCATCAATCCAAACATTCATGGAAAAATCTCTATTCATCCCTCCAGTCATCATCGATCCAAACATTCATGGAAAAATCTCCATACATCCTTCCAGTCATCATCAATCCAAACATTCATGGAAAAATCTCGATGCATCCCTCCAGTCATCATCAATCCAAACATTCATGGAAAAATCTCTATACATCCTTCCAGTCATCATCAATCCAAACATTCATGGAAAAATCTCTATACATCCCTCCAGTCGTCATCGATCCAAACATTCATGGAAAAATCTCTATACATCCCTCCAGTCATCATCGATCCAAACATTCATGGAAAAATCTCTATACATCCCTCCAGTCGTCATCGATCCAAACATTCATGGAAAAATCTCTATACATCCCTCCAGTCATCATCGATCCAAACATTCATGGAAAAATCTCTATACATCCCTCCAGTCGTCATCGATCCAAACATTCATGGAAAAATCTCTATACATCCCTCCAGTCATCATCGATCCAAACATTCATGGAAAAATCTCTGTACATCCCTCCAGTCATCATCAATCCAAACATTCATGGAAAAATCTCTACACATCCCTCCAGTCATCATCGATCCAAACATTCATGGAAAAATCTCTATACATCCCTCCTGTCATCATCGATCCAAACATTCATGGAAAAATCTCTATACATCCCTCCAGTCATCATCAATCCAAACATTCATGGAAAAATCTCTATTCATCCCTCCAGTCATCATCAATCCAAACATTCATGGAAAAATCTCTGTACATCCCTCGTCATCATCGATCCAAACATTCATGGAAAAATCTCTACACATCCCTCCAGTCATCATCAATCCAAACATTAATGGAAAAATCTCTATACATCCTTCCAGTCATCATCAATCCAAACATTCATGGAAAAATCTCTATTCATCCCTCCAGTCATCATCAATCCAAACATTCATGGAAAAATCTCTATTCATCCCTCCAGTCATCATCAATCCAAACATTCATGGAAAAATCTCTATTCATCCCTCCAGTCATCATCAATCCAAACATTCATGGAAAAATCTCTATTCATCCCTCCAGTCATCATCAATCCAAACATTCATGGAAAAATCTCTATTCATCCCTCCAGTCATCATCAATCCAAACATTCATGGAAAAATCTCTATTCATCCCTCCAGTCATCATCAATCCAAACATTCATGGAAAAATCTCTATTCATCCCTCCAGTCATCATCAATCCAAACATTCATGGAAAAATCTCTATACATCCTTCCAGTCATCATCAATCCAAACATTCATGGAAAAATCTCGATGCATCCCTCCAGTCATCATCAATCCAAACATTCATGGAAAAATCTCTATACATCCCTCCAGTCATCATCAATCCAAACATTCATGGAAAAATCTCGATGCATCCCTCCAGTCATCATCGATGTAAACATTCATGGAAAAATCTCGATGCATCCCTCCAGTCATCATCAATCCAGCTATATTGTTTATACATCCAACCACAATCACGATCCATAGTATCTACCTATAGTCTTTTCATTCCTCCAGTTTCTATAGATCCATCCATCCATAATCTTTATCCATACATCTTTCGACACACCCATCCACAATCTCCATCGATAAACAGTAATTTCATCCCTCGAGTCTCTTTTTTCTTTTTTCCAGTCCACATGCACCCATAGTCTATCGTCTATACACTGGAGTTTCACTAACTATACCTCGTCATCACACTTGAGAAATGAAAAATAAACAAAAAAAAAAAAAAAAAAAAAAAAATTCAAACAATGGAATAACTGTGGACGCCATTTCACCACAGTGGCAAAACCAGAAAGTAAATACATCCGATCAAATTTCCCACCCACATCTTCAATCTAATGGCGACCGATGTGTGTCATTTCATGTGCACGACTGTCCGTAAAACGTCACTTGTTAATACCTTCATCACCAACGTTGGATGGAAGTTATGTTTTCACCCCTGTCTGTCTGTCTGTCTGTGAGCAGAATATCTCAAAAAGTTATGGACCGATTCAGACGAAATCTGGTGGAAAGGTTCGGTATATGACGAGGACAAATCGATTCGATTTTGGTGAAGATCCGAATCTGGATTCGATAATTTTTTATTTATTCTCCACTATTGAGAGATGGGACCAAGAACGATATATAGCATGATATTCCAAACAGTTATGGATGGATTATGGCAAAAGTAGATGCAGGAGGGCACACGAACAAGCCGATTATATTTTGGTTCAGATCCGGATTCAGATCTGGCCTATCGGTGGGATACAAAACGTAAACTGTTCAGCCTGGCCTATGTACGCGCTCTTCCTAGTGCCCTTCTCGTTCTTCAATGGATATCTAATTCAAGGCTGTGCAAAAAAAAAAAAAGGGTGGTTAAAAATAAATGTGTTCAAACCTGTGGCTGAAACTTCTGTGGCATGATGAAAGAAAACTGAACATGTGTTTAGCAACTGTGGCTAAACTTTTAACCGGTCCAATGAAAACCAGGCAATATCCATTCGTCCATCGATCCATCAAACAACTATTTCCACTGCATTCACCAGCTGAACCAATGTTAGCTCTTTCACGAGCCTCGATTCAGTATACAAAAAAAAAAAAATCCCACCATGAACTTGAGCTCAAAAACCTCACCGAACTTTGGCCCAAACAAATATTTGTCCATGCTTCATACTCACATAGCGAGAGCAGTCTCTTACTCTTTCCATCCGCAGCCATGCATCCAAATGTTCACGGTTATCTTAACTGGCTAAAAGCAACCCAGCTAAAAACCGTCATCCAGGTGTTCCGCAGCTGGGTCGAGGCATCATTTTGCGCTCTCCGTCAGATGGATGTTAAACCAGAGGACATCTTGCTAGCAATGGAGGTCCACCTTAAAGATCCCATGGTGCCTTCCGCAAATAGTCAGGTTTACAGTCTGGGTAAAAGATTCATTTCGGTCAAGGCTTCTGTCATCGAGTGCAAGTTTCATTCATTTCTGAGCGTTGATGAATTGTAAAGCTGTATTTATGTACTTGTGTTTGCTCGGTTTCCTGATCCTCTTTTCTCTGCAATAAATTGTATTCAAACTTCCTTTACTGAATATATTTAATTTGCAGTTTCCACTACTATGTTAGTAAAGGTATGTGTGTTTGCCTCCCTTGACGTAGTGGTGCTTTCGGTTGTTTAGCTGGCAGCTGGCCTGTTTACATTAGACTTTATCAACTGGTTTTGCCTTGTTAAATAAGCAGTTGGCAAAACCTTGCCTTTTTGGGTACACACCATGACTTTGCCCTTCGGTAAATTCAGTTGATGTTGGAGTAGCTTGCTCGTGACTATGTATAACCATGCATTTTGGACTTTTTGAGAAAGCAAGCTTACTTTTTAATCATACATAGTCTCTATACATCCATCAATCCATAATCTTTATCCATACATTGTCTCTATACATCCATCAATCCATAATCTTTATCCATACATAGTTTCTATACATCCATCAATCCATAATCTTCATTCATACATTGTCTATATACATCCATCCAGCCATAATCTTTATCCATACATTGTCTCTATACATCCATCAATCCATAATCTTTATCCATACATTGTCTCTATACATCCATCCAGCCATAATCTTTATCCATACATTGTCTCTATACATCCATCCAGCCATAATCTTTATCCATACATTGTCTCTATACATCCATCAATCCATAATCTTTATCCATACATAGTCTCTATACATCCATCCTTCCATAATCTTCATTCATACATTGTCTATATACATCCATCCATCCATATCTCTATCCATACATTGTCTATATACATCCCTCCTCCATAATCTTTATTCATAATCTCGATACATCCATCCATCCATAATCTTTATCCATACATTGTCTATATACATCCGTCCATCCATAATCTTTATCCATACATTGTCTATATACATCCATCCATCCATAATCTTTAGCCATAAATTGTCTCTATAAATCCATCCATCCACCATAATCTTTATCCATACATTGTCTCAATACATCCATCCATCCACCATAATCTTTATCCATACATTGTCTCAATACATCCATCCACAATCTTTATCCATACATCGTCTCTATACACCCATCCATCCACCATAATCTTTATCCATACATTGTCTCAATACATCCATCCACAATCTCCATTGTTCCATAGTCGTTTCATACATCTAGTTTCTATACATCCAAGTATATAGTCTCCATCCATCCATAATCTCTATACATCCCATATCCATACATTCACACATAGACTCTATACATCCTTCATACATACATATCTCGAACACGAGAATTTTATATATTTTTAAGTGATTCTTCACCATTGAATGATGGGGCCAAAAACGATGTATAGCATGATATTTCAAAAAGTCATGGAGGAATTATGACAAAACTATGTGGAAGAGTTGTTTTGGTGACAATAACAAGTCGATAAGATGGTTGGTTCAGGCCCGTATCCAGATCCAGCCTATCAGTGTAATACAAAATGTAAACTGTTCAGCCTGGTGGAGGTTTGTGCTCTAACGAGTGACGTTCTAATTTTTTGTGATAACATCCAGTTTTGAAGTTATTCTGTTCAGCAGTTCAATGAGGGCATGATCAGGTATGATAATTCACCCCCTTCTTATGATAATTCCCCCACTTTAATATAAAAGTAAAAACCCAAGTGGGAGCGGGCCTTCCCAACTTAGTAGAACATTTCCAAGCACATTTAGCAGTGTACAACCACAACTTATCAACTTATTTTGTCCAGCAGTTTAGAAATGCATAAAATACACAACATGTATGTAAGTTGGCCAAGTAGTGTGTGATTTTAAGGTTTTCGTGCAGAGATACTATTATAATACCCTCGGAAACGAAAATCCGCAAATAGAGAGTACCAAACCGCGAATAGAGAGGCCAAATCCGCGAATGGCGAGACAAAAATCCGCAAATAGAGAGACCAAACCGCGAATAGAGAGGCCAAATCCGCGAATGGCGAGACAAAAATCCGCGAATGGCGAGGCAAATCCCACGAATGTCAACGATAATCCTCGGAGGTTTTATAAATACCGTATGTGAAGCTAACGGCTCGTGAATTATTTTTTTTGTGCCCCTGAAAAAACGCGATTTTACAGAACACGGCCACGAATAGAAAAACACCCGCAAATTAGGGGGACACTTTTCCGCGAAAAGGGAAACAGGTCACATTTTATCACCCCGGAATAGCGGAACCATGAATACCGGGGTCTGACAGTACTTTACACAGCTGGGACTTGACATACGTTCTCCACTGAGAGCGACGCCACACAATCCACCTTAACATAGATCGTTTGTGTCGCCTCCCCCTCCAGGACCCCCATGGCTAAGTATTTTTATTAATGCCTAAAACCTTTCCAGGCACACCCCAAGTACCCCAACAAATTTCAACTCATTCCGTCCAGTAGTTTTGGAGTGCATACAAAACAAACAACACACACACACACACACACACACACACACACACACACACACACACACACACACACACACACACACACACACCAAATTGTACAAGGTGTGATTGTGATAAAATGGCTACCTTCCTCCCAAAACCATCTTTACTCCAGTTCAATACCTTCTCTGCACTCCAATCATATTTGTAACAGTTTTTCATTGTGTTGAAGTCATGTGCATGCAACCTGTGCATGCAACTTCTGAAGTCATCATTGCAGGAAGATCATGAAAAAAAAGACTATGTCCAAACAAATTTCCAGACCAATTAACACAAGCTGGACACACAAACTGGATTTAAGCTGATAAACAATTCTTGGATCGGGTTCCCAAGTCAGGATTCCCCACTCACTTTGGCATCCTTGGCGTAGTAAAGGGTACGGCCACGCAACTTGAAAAAGCGTCTCTTCCAGCGCTGAAAAGAGCTTGTCTGTTTGAGAAGAAAGCCTTCACGGATGCTGAGCTGTGTTGGGTCAAAACAAGAATACATCAGGCACAAGATGCAATCAACAATATGAATAGATAAAATAAATATGTAAAAGACATCGTGGAAGAACAAAATATGACTAGGAAGGCACAGAAGGATCTTCACTAGTGTGCAACAAATATTATTTCATAATCAAATACAATTATAAGTTATTTATACAAAGTTGTCATATCAATAAAGTTGCTCATACACAAAATAAAATTAACTTCTGTGGAAAGACGAAGGAGAGAGTTTAATCTTGCACAAGTAATAAAAAAGCATTTTTACCTCCGACATTTCGCAGGTATACAAGAGCATTGCATTGCTGTTGTTGTTAGGGTTGTTGTTGGGGGTCGATTTTTGAAATGTGCACCCATTGGTCGGACAGCTGCCAGACCCCACCCACATTTGTCACTTGACTCCACCCACTATGGCACCCAGACAAAATAATATGGCCGCCATCTTGGTTTTCCACTGGGCCTAAGACTTCAGGCATGTAGGCCTCTGCTGATTATACACTGCCTGGGTTTCTTGCATCAGATTTCCATTGACTTTCTTTAGTCAAGTGGTATTCACGACGAGGAACCCCAAAAAACCTAATCAAATAATATTAAGGTTTAATCAAGCCCGTCAGAACCCATGGTACATCAGACCGCATGGTAATCAAGCATTAGGTTACACAAATTCCTAAAAAACATCGTTTTATGTAATTTTTGAACAGCCTTCTAAAATACCCTATTGGGTTTTTTAAAACAGTCCATGACCGTGTGACGAATCAGCTCATTCTGATATAACCGTGGGGAGGGTGACATGGGTAAGAGGTGTCGAGTTAATTATTTCATCGCGCATTAAATGTGTTTCCCAAACGGCCATTACCAGATTTTGTCACAGGTTGTGACCACAATGCGGTCATTCTTGCTTTTTTAATGTAAAAGGATGTAGGGATGTTATTCCAAAAATATGTAAATAAAGTAGGGATGGATGGTCACAATAAATGATCATGTGAAACCATCTCTACATCTTTCTTTGAATAATGCTTATTCCCTGTCCATCCCAATATCCATTTGGAATGATAGTGTATGTTGATTGTTTCCATTCAAAAATTTGACCAGTGAAATAATAAACCGTTAAAATAAAACAAACACACACACACACACACAGGATTCAGCTTGCGTTTGTGGTAATTGTGAACCCAAATTGAGAGAGATATATAGTATCAAGGATGGTTTCACATGATAATTTATTGTGACCGTCCCTACCTTGTTTTCTTTGTCTGGAGCCTGGTGTTGGCTTAGCGGTTAGGGTGCCGGCTTGGGATCCTAGGATCCTGGGTTTGAATCACGGTCGATCGCTGAATTAACGCCAGGGGGGTTGACTCAGCCTGTCCTCCTTCCGAGGTCGGCAAATTGAGTATCAGTTCACTGGTGATTCCCTGTGTGTCTCAAGAGGCGACTAACAGGGTTGGCGGCAGGAAGGGCATCCGGCCATAAAACATTGCTTCAAAAAGGGGACCACGGTGCCCAAAAAAGGCCAACCCCTGCTCTGCGGGGGAAAATGGCCTCTAAAGGTGGTTCCTACCTTGTTTTCTTCTCAAACAGACAGTTCTGTCTACTTTGTGGGACCCTTTCAAGTTGTGAAACTTTTGATTAGTCATGGACCTTCCCACTGTTAAAATGCAGCAGATTCGTGTTTAATCCAAGTACTGATGCTTAAACCAATTTGAGTAGTGCCGTTTGAAAAGAAGAAGAAGAATTACAAATGGCCTGTTTTGGGTCTGTCAGTTTTGTAGCTCAGCAATGCTGTCCACAAGCTTCATGACTGATGTCGGATGTGAAATTCTCCGCAGACAACTAGTAGGTAGGTACTTTATAGGTTTGTGAGCTTGCATCTTGGTAGAGGATTTGTGCTGTATTAAACCTATGGAGTGCCCATGCCATCCCTACATAGGATGTCGACTGACTTCCTGATAACCATAGACATATTTGCCCAAACTAGTACACATACTCCCTACAGGAAGGGTCATGTTATTATCCTCTCTGATGTATATAGATTACAGTAGATCTAGACTCCGGTCAGTTAGTCTGTGGGAGACGTGACAAGCATATCGTTGTCAGGATTTCTCCCTTTCAGTTTCATGTTAAACAGCAGTAGTGACTGTTTCAAAAGGTAATCATATGTGTTTGTGGTATAGAATTTTTTTTTTTACTTCTGGTAGGGGTGCCCCACGCAATGGCACGATAAGCTATTTATACACGTGAACACAGCATTTGTCCAAGGAGGGAAAACCCCTTGGGGAAGGAGGATATTATTATTACAGTATTAATATTATTTTGTAATAATATTGTTATGGATACGGAGTACGGCTCTTCCCCTCAGCAAGAGGTGGTTAGCCCCTTGTCTTGTTAAGCTGACCGTCTCCGCTCCTGAAGCTACAACGTCCTTCCCGGACCGACGGTAGGTAGGGTTTGTTAGGCCTAGGGGTTCGCTACGTACCTAATTACTACCGCCAGCCGGGAACGAGGGAATAACTTCTGCTCGAACCACGGTTTTAGATGGACTAGTTGCCGAGCGGTTTTAGCAACCCGTAGTTCGAGTCGTTTAGCAAAGACTAACCCGATCCTGAACGTTGGCCAAATCGTGCCACAGGTATTCAATGATGGAAAAGACAAGGACGAACGGATGTGAAGGAAAGAAGGCAAGGTAGGAAAAACAGGATTTATTATTATTATACAAGACTAAAGGAAGAAAAGCAATCAAAGTAGTATACAGGGAAATGGAAGGATCAGAAGGACACAGAGCAATTTCTAGCTTATCTATACAGGCTTAACTTATACCCAGGGACAAGACACACAAAACAAACTCACGTACACGAATGGGGAATTGCAGATTGGATTGGCTGGAGGGAGAGGAAGGTGGGACCACAAGGCTGGAAGGTTTGGCAGGGCGCACAGCAAGCAGGTCCTCTCCGGGCTGGAAGCGAGCAAGGCGGCGGCAGCACGCGTACCTCGTTCGTTGCACGCGGCAGGGCTGGTTCTTGCCTCGACACGCCTCAGACTCTCTCTTGGTCTCTCTTGGCACCACCCTGCTCCTGCTGTATCTCTTCTCCTTCGCGATTTTGTCGCACGCATATAGCATATCTCGAGCGTGGGTGTGACACGCCCTCGTCTGTTTGGGTACCGCCCCCCCCCCCCCCCATGCTCTGTTTCGTGACCTTATATGGCAATGCCACGGTCTTGCTACCTTATTTGGGCATGGAGTCGAACAGCGCACTCCTCGTGGCGCGCCACGGACTTGTATCCTTATTTGGGCATGGGGCTGAACAGCCCCGGCCCTTCTGGCGCGCCCTGGGCTTGCCTCTTCCCGGCGACCCCGCCCTTCCTGTCCAAACAGAGCACGGAGCACAATTCATCATAGCAGTGAAGCTGCTTCCAAAGCCAGGCCAGTTTAGGTGAAACGCGCACCCCACGCTTGTCAAGCTGCTTTACCCAGAGAGGGAGAGTTTGGCTGGGAAATGTAATTATTGAAGGGGAGCTATCCTTATTTGATTCGGTGCAATGGAGTGTCAATTACTGAGCAACAGAGCCTTAAACTACATAGAATAAGAGAATAACTATTTAGAGGTTCTAAGATTGGCTAGGTGTATGCGATGAATTAACCAAGGGGACGACCTTTGACCTTTACGATTATGGAGGTATTTACACAAATCATGACATTTACAAAGAATTACAGGATTCTCAAATCCGTTACATTGCACCCTCCTTCCTTGAGGCACGTCCCGGGCCTATAAAAATTTAGCTTAATGTGGCACGTAGGTGTAATTCCCTCTACAATTAACCTGACCCTGAGTGCGACAATTTAAAAACACAAATAAGTATGTCCCTCTGCTGCATTGCACCCTACCTAACAGATTCACGCCCACAGGATAACCGAATTGCGGAATTATTTTCAAACTAAACATGAACGGTGGGGAGCATTATTTACAAGTGACGTTAATTGGACTATTTACAAAACGCAACCCAGGACCTGTGATTTTTCTTTTAGGGAAACAAAAAGAAATTCCTGTGGGAGGGGAGGAGACAGCATGCACTGCATCGACGCACCAGCACCAATAAAGAGCACCAAAACACCAAAGCACCAAAGCACCAATCAGTGCACAGTCATCACAGTTCAAATAAAAACAACACTGGTGGTCTTGTTCTTCGGCTCCCTCTGCTGGCCGTTGTTCTTCTTGATGTTGTCTTTCAATTATTTGTGATCTTCTTCGGCCATCGTGGCCGGTCCCAGCAGAGGGGCCATGCCCCAACCAGTGGGGTCCATAAGTGGTGCTTGGCCACAGACTGTGGTTCATAAGTGGTGCGTGGATGCAGGCAGCTGTGGTTGCGAGAGTTTTGGGCACACCGCGCGGCCCCTCGCACGCTCCCCTCAGTGCCCAGAGAGCACGACCCATGGGTCGGGGAAGGAAGACAGAGAAGACAGGTGAGCGAGGGGTAAGGTCACAAGGGTACACATCAATAAAGGCAATGCAAGGTGAGGTGCGCCTGGAGACTGAGCGGAGAAAAGCTCGTCCCTACCGTACGTCACCCCCCCTGTTACCTACTCTACCCTTGCCCTTACCCCATATTTACAAAAATCTACACATTTACAAATTCGTCGCTACCGTCACGTCTTCCCCATATCTCCCCTATGCCAAATTCGTCACAATCCCACTGTCTAACCAAATTTGCCATCATCCAAACTCATCATCAATCCTCATAAGGAGGGAGAGATGGAACAACAAAGCACAATGTCACACCCACGTCATGATGCGTCTCACAATCCAAACATTTTGCACAAAAAAATAACAACAACAAACCATGGCATGGTGTGGAGCACCGTCGTTACCTCAGGTGAGTGGATGCAGATGGTGCAAGGAGATTTCAATCCTAACTATCCTCTAAATGACTTTAACACACTTTACACTACCTGGGGTCTTTCCCTGCCAATCCATTGGCCATCTTACTCTATGCGGTTTTAAGAACCAAATTCCCATTGACCAAACTGTGGTGCTTCATCAATTTGGGGTCTCACTCCCCCGATTCAACTCCCTGTGCCTTTGCACAATTTCAGGACTGGGTCATGTGGCTCTCCCAGCAGGTCTACCCACCTGCACACCTCCACCACTGCAGTTGCCTCCGAGTTTACCTGCTCCTTACCCTAACCTATCTACCTGGGGAAGGCCCTCTGGCGTTCTCCCCACTCGGTGCCCTCTGGCACTGGGCTACCCGGGTCCGTCCTCCGGATCCTTGGGCCCCACCCACAACTCTAACGGCTCCCAGAGCCCACCTGTGGCCTCACCTGGCCGACATCCTCACAGTGGCGGAGTGCCCATTTAACTACACACACTAACAGGCCACACGCCCAGCCATTTCCACGACACTAATGCACCCATCCAAACACCATTCTTCCACCACGCACCACAGATGCTAATATCCAACCACAATTTACCTACTCCCTCTACCTAACTCTTAAACTACCCTACCCGGGTATTCGTGATAGGGGTCCACTTTTCCCCCATTCACACCTTCGCACCATCCACTCCACTCCACAGTTTCCACCATACTCACTCCACACCATCCATTCCATACTCCATATATTCCACACAACCATTCTCCATACACCTGTATTTGCACACCTGTGCCCATTTGCACACCTGGTGCTTCCTGCACCCTCCTTCCTCCAGGACCATTTGCTCAACACAACACACAATCACCAACTTCTCAGTCATACACTGCTCCATACACCTGTTCACTTGCACACCTGTGCAATCACACCTGGTGCCTCCTGCACCCTCCTTCCTCCCAGGCTTCTTCAATCATTCCATACAATGCACAACCACAATTGTTCCTCATGCACTGCTCCATACACTTCCACGCTCAATACAACTCACAATCACCTCCCACTTTTCACAATACACTTCCGAATACACTTTCAATTCTCAAACACACGGCATCATCTGATCTACCTGGTTTCCTTCTACCTAATTGAAATACACTTTCAATTCTCAAACACACGGCATCATCTGATCTACCTGGTTTCCTTCTAAAACTCGTGCTCCCCGTCGTACCTTTAAACTAAGCACATCCCACGTCATTAACAACCAACTACCCTCTCTATGTCCCCACTACCTGTCCAATGTCGCTACTTACCTCTACCGTTACCTATGGTCCTTTCTCTAGATCACTATACATTATCCTAACCCTCCCGGGCTAGTTTTCACTGCCAAACCCCATAGCTAGCGCTCATGTGCCCCATAGTGAGGGATGGTGGATTTGCCATCCCTCCACATCGGACATCTCACTACCAATTTTGCCATCAAATTTCAACCAATCAAAATTTGCCAATCACTGCCAATCCTATTCACTATTCTAAAATTTTGAATCCAAAACACTATCATCATCACAGTCTGCTATATCTGAGCCTCGGTGCGTCGTCACCTCATTAAAACTCGGCTTCACAAAGCCGAGCAATGAATTCGGGTGGTTTGGTCGCCTGCAGGTTGAATCCGTCCGGCATTCGGTTCAAGGGAGGCGGTTTGGTCGGGCCGAGATTCCACGCACCATCTCGGCGCGGATCCTTGCGGCCTCCGGCCCGATGGCTCAATCTCGCCCGGTCGGAACCCCGTCCCCGCCACAAGGGGGCACCGTTCCGATCCCTCCAACCTGTCCCTGAACCGGACCGGTCGCCTTGCCCGACAAGGCCCGGACTCGACCGTGCGGGGCGGAGCCAGGCCCGAATCGGCAACGACGCTTCGAAGAGAAGCGACGCAACACCGACCCGCGCCGGGCCTCGCATCCAACAAAGCGCACCGCGCACGCTATCCATCGCCCTAAACGCTGGCCCGGTCAACGTCGATGCCTTACTCGCATGCATACGCGACCCTTTTCACACTCACCAACCCCGGCGTTCCAACGCCGCCCGTACATTCCACACACTCCGTCCATTCCACCACCGCACTCCCTGTTACACACCACACCTCTCGCGCACCCTCTTGCGCACACTCGTCGTTCGCACACTTTGTTCCACACCTCTCCTCCGTTACGTCCTCCGTAACACTCACCATGGGCGTGCACTCCTGCATCCACCCACTCACGCGCTTCCATGGGCTCTCCCACACCCGCGCCACAACCAACTCAGGTGTGCTTTCTCGCACACTCTCCCCGTCCATCCCAAACATGCATCCTCGCACCCGCTCCTCCACCAACTCACTCTCCGGGTCACTCTCACCCTCTGTGTCACACTCCGTACACTCTGTTTCACACAGACCCTCCGACGTGCATTCTCGCTCGCACTCGGTTTCACACTCGTGCTTCATAACACGCTCATTCCCCGATGCACACCTTTTTTTCACAAGCGCGCCATTTCCACTCACACCACTCACAGGGGACCCTTCACCAACGCCCGGATGCTGTCTCGATCCCAATCGCACGACAATTCTCTTCGCGCCAAACACTCTTCTACAAAATCTCCCCGCACAATATACAGCACGACTCACCTTCGGGGTTCTTCTTCCTCCCTGCACCAACACCTGCAAATCTTTATAAGGATTAAGCACGGCATCAAGGTGTGAATTCAGACTTTGCACATAATCCATTCCTTCCTCCAACTGTTGCTCTTCTAAGTCTGTTGTCTCTACAATTTCAACTATACCCACTACTTTTTATTTACTCACCTCGACGACCGCTGGCTGTATTAAAATTCCCTCTTCTACCTCAGCGGTCGCCGGCTTTTCCATACCCCGGGTCGCAATGTCTACCCCGGTCCAGTTACCTGTGCTTTTCTCCGACTCACTCAACCTGCGCTCCTCGAGTCGCGTTACCTCCTCGTGCACCTGTGGGACCTGCTCGCCCAACCTGTGGTCTCTGTCCCTCTCCGCTTCCCTTACTTCATATGCGGCTCTGTCCCTCGCCAGTCCCTCAGTTATTTATTTGGCTTGGGCAGTTATGTCCCCCATTTGGTCCCCCAAGTGCTGCCCCATTCTATCCATTTTTGCATCCAGTTGGGTCAGGAATAATCTAAAATCAAACCCGATTGGCACAGCGGCCCCAGCTGCCACCACGAGCTCGACCCCCGCGGCGCCGCCATTTTGTGCCTCTGCAACCACGTGCGCGAGGGCGCCATCTTGTGCACCTGATACCTCTGCAACCACATCCTCACTGCTCTCCTCTTCCCTCTCCCCCATATACATTTCCCTGGGGTCCTGGGTCGACTCTACCCCTTCTATCTCTACCCCCACCGGCATCCGATCGTCTTGACTATCCATGGCACGATTTTAAATTTGGGATATAAAATAAAATTTTGGCCACTCGTAATTTGAGTGCGTTAAACGCACTTCAGGTCCGAATCTCGCTCCTGACACCAATTGTTACGGATACGGAGTACGGCTCTTCCCCTTACCAAGAGGTGGTTAGCCCCTTGTCTTGTTAAGCTGACCGTCTCCACTCCTGAAGCTACAACGTCCTTCCCGGACCGACGGTAGGTAGGGTTTGTTAGGCCTAGGGGTTCGCTACGTACCTAATTACTACCGCCAGCCGGGAACGAGGGAATAACTTCTGCTCGAACCACGGTTTTAGATGGACTAGTTGCCGAGCGGTTTTAGCAACCCGTAGTTCGAGTCGTTTAGCAAAGACTAACCCGATCCTGAACGTTGGCCAAATCGTGCCACAGGTATTCAATGATGGAAAGGACAAGGACGAACGGATGTGAAGGAAAGAAGGCAAGGTAGGAAAAACAGGATTTATTTATTATTATACAAGACTAAAGGAAGAAAAGCAATCAAAGTAATATACAGGGAAATGGAAGGATCAGAAGGACACAGAGCAATTTCTAGCTTATCTATACAGGCTTAACTTATACCCAGGGACAAGACACACAAAACAAACTCACATACACGAATGGGGAATTGCAGATTGGATTGGCTGGAGGGAGAGAAAGGTGGGACCACAAGGCTGGAAGGTTTGGCACAGCAAGCAGGTCCTCTCCGGGCTGGAAGCGAGCAAGGCGGCGGCGGCACACGTATCTCGTTCGTTGCACGCGGCAGGACTGGTTCTTGCCTCGACACGCCTCGGGCTCTCTCTTGGTCTCTCTTGGCACCACCCTGCTCCTGCTGTATCTCTTCTTCTTCGCGATTTTGTCGCACGCATATAGCATATCTCAAGCGCGGGTGTGACACGCCCTCGTCTGTTTGGGTACCACCCTCCCTCGTGCTCTGTTTCGTGACCTTATATGGCAATGCCACGGTCTTGCTACCTTGTTTGGGCATGGAGTCGAACAGCGCGCCCCTCGTGGCGCGCCACTGGCTTGTATCCTTATTTGGGCATGGGGCTGAACAGCCCGCCCCTCGTGGCGCGCCCTGGGCTTGCCTCTTCCCGGCGACCCCGCCCTTCCTGTCCAAACAGAGCACGGAGCACATATTCATCATAGCAGCGAACGCCGCTTCCAAAGCCAGGCCAGTTGAGGGGGCGCGCACCCCACGCTTGTCAAGCTGCTTTACCCAGAGAGGGAGAGTTTGTCTGGGAAATGTAATTATTGAAGGGGAGCTATCCTTATTTGATTCGGTGCAATGGAGTGTCAATTACTGGGCAACAGAGCCTTAAACTACATAGAATAAGAGAATAACTATTTAGAGGTTCTAAGATTGGCTAGGTGTATGCGATGAATTAACCAAGGGGACGACCTTTGACCTTTACGATTATGGAGGTATTTACACAAATCATAACATTTACAAAGAATTACAGGATTCTCAAATCCGTTACAATATTGATATTATGCTATTATCATTTCAACTCAACAACGAACCATGTTCATACATGTTATTACTTTTGTTATTAGAAGTGACCTTGGAAAAACGCCATAATTAGCTATCTTAACACGTATATACACCTCAACACGAACATCACCCAAGGGGATGGGATCAAATGAAGTCGCTACTGCCTCCATCATGTGACCCCTAGTCCTTCTGTCAAGTTTGGTTGAGATTGGATAAGTAATGACCGAATGTATCGCGGTCAAAAAGACAGACAGACAGACAGACCCCAAATTGCGTATTTTAGAATGATGATGCATTAAGTAAATTAGTGGGGTCACCCGTGGGAATCCCACGGGCATGGAAGTGTATCGTTGCAATCGGTGCAGCCGTTTTTGCGGTACCCGGGACTGGACAATAACGTTAGGTGGGAGTCCAAACCTGAAAATAATGGAGACCAAAGCTGAAATTGGAAAACAATATAGCCTATTTTACTCCAGGAGGTCCCAGGATTACCAACACAAAATATCGTTGCGATAGGTTCAGCCGTTTTTGCGGTACCTGAGAACAGACGGATGGACATTTGGTGAATTATAGTAAGATGGAATGCTTGAAAATAGGAGTTATGGTGTCCCTTTGCCCAACTGGAATCCAACTTTTTTTTCCTACTGGTATGCATACGAACGGTGGCCACATCTGCTGAGTTATCCTTCCATCCTTGCAGAGTTGTCCATGTGTACAAGCAGGCTTTCTGAGTTGCCATCATCGCAATCGTTCCGCAATGCCTGACATTTATTTATCTCTCAAACCACTCAGAGACATTAAGGCCACTTCCAATTCCTCACTGTCCATTGCCATCTTTTCCCTCATGCTTCTCAGCCAGCTTGTTGCCCAAAATGCGAAACCATTATCCAAACCTCCTGAGGTTTCACTGCGGGGACTCCTTGAGCAAAGCCTGATGCTCTGAGCCGGCTTTTACGCGACACAGCCAGGATCCTGCACTTCAATGGACCATCGGGAGGGAAGCACCTGCACTCTTTTCAGAGATGCAAGTGCACAGCATGCATGCACATACATCTTTCACGAGTTTGCATCCCCCTCAACAATATGAACCCAGATCCTGGGTTGCTTGTTGTCGAAGATCTGTGTGAAACTGAAGTTCTTCGATACGTCTGTACATTGACCGACAAAAGCCAAATAACTAATATACGCAGCACCGAAGGGCCTGTAGTGCACAGACAAATGATAAATACAAAGCGAGTCCGTGGGCATGCAAGAATTGTGCTAAAAACATGCTTGGATTGGTAAGACATAAACATGCAAATCATTTGCAAGCACAAACATCAAAGCATGAACCAAACTTACCTCCAAACACCCAGCCATACTCGAATATCCAATGGGTGGTTGGACTAGTCTGGATCCTGTTAAGAATCGAATAGCGAGTTGATCCTAATCCAGTTCTGCTGCTTGTGGTGGTGACGATCACAAACCAGATTTTCAACTACAGGCTCAGGCCAATTGTGAGCGATGGCAGAAGAGAGTTGGGGCATCCAATGTATAGTTCAGGAGCCAGTTAAGTTATCCGATTGTTCCGAGCTCAACAACGAACCCGTGTTCATACATCGGTGCAGCAACGGAATCTCACATTGTGATGCAACTCCAAAGCCTGTCTGCAATTGAGCGCTGTGAAATAGAGCTCGTGCCCCTCATTGGTTGGATCGTGGACCAATGGTAAGGTGAAAAAGGGGGGCATTTTTCAGGAGTGTCATGCCAACATGTGGCTGGAATGGCCAAATGTTCAAGGAGATGGGTTTTAATTGTCAGAGCTCCCGTCAAGACAAAATCCCACATTGAAAAACAACAACATATTAGTGGCTGGTGTTTGAAGCAGGCTCACACAAAATGTAAGGAAATGAGATTGTGCGTTATTATCATTCACAGGCAGGCCTAGTAATTGGGTTTTCACATGCACCCAAGCATTACTGTCGCCTCCGGCTTCAGGAAAAAACAGCCTTTCATTGCAAAGCTTCCAGGTTAAGTGTTTTGCCAATATCTGGCAGGCCTACCTAAGAACCAGACACTGCACTGGTACAATTGGTGGTAGCATGACTGGACCATTGTCCTTTTTAGTAGTATCTCCAAGTTCACCCGGTGCCCAGCAACCAGATATCGCATTTCAACACCAGACATGTGGAACTAGTCAACCCAAAAGTCACAACGTAATCCTCTCAGACCATGAATGAAATTGTTTGTTAAGCATTGTAATAACAGCATTTAAATATAATTAATATGGCAGATTCTGGTGTTGGCCTATCGGTTAAAGTGGCTGGCTTGATCTGAGGGTGCTGAGTTTGAGCACCTGTCGTGCCGTTGAAATAACACCAGGTGGGTTGACTCTGCCTGTCATCCTTCTGAGGTCGGGCAAATGAGTACCAGGTTACTGTTAATGAATAGGGGAGCACAGATACCATCCTGGCAGACTGAAGCAGCACAGACGCGCTACCAGAAAATGCAATAGCGGCACAGACGCGCTACCAGTAAATGCAATGGCAGCACAGACGCGCTACCAGAAAATGCAATAGCGCACAGACGCGCTACCAGCAAATGCAATAGTGGCACAGACGCGCTACCAGAAAATGCAATAGCGCACAGATGCGCTACCAGAAAATGCAATAGCACACAGACGCACCACCAGAAAATGCAATAGCGGCACAGACGCGCTACCAGCAAATGCAATAGTGGCACAGACGCGCTACCAGCAAATGCAATAGTGGCACAGACGTGCTACCAGAAAATGCAATAGCGCACAGACGCGCTACCAGAAAATACAATAGCGGCACAGACGCGCTACCAGAAAATGCAATAGCGGCACAGACGCGCTACCAGAAAATGCAATAGCGGCACAGACGCGCTACCAGAAAATGCAATAGCGGCACAGATGCGCTACCAGAAAATGCAATAGCGCACAGACGCGCTACCAGATAATGCAATAGCGGCACAGACGCGCTACCAGTAAATGCAATAGCAGCACAGACGCGCTCCCAGAAAATGCAATAGCGGCACAGACGTGCTACCAGAAAATGCAATAGCGGCACAGACGTGCTACCAGAAAATGCAATAGCGGCACAGACGCGCTACCAGCAAATGCAATAGTGGCAGAGACACGCTACCAGAAAATGCAATAGCGGCACAGACGCGCTATCAGAAAATGCAATAGCGGCACAGACGCGCTACCAGCAAATGCAATAGCGGCACAGACGCGCTACCAGAAAATGCAATAGCGGCACAGACGCGCTACCAGAAAATGCAATAGCGGCACAGACGCGTTTCCAGAAAATGCAATAGTGGCACAGTCGCACTATCAGCAAATGCAATAGCGGCACAGACGCGCTACCAGAAAATGCAATAGCGGCACAGACGAGCTACCAGAAAATTATGCAGCCAAGTAGCCACAGGCTGCATACGAACCACCACCATTGATATGGCCTACATAACCAATACCAATGGTGGAATATTAGAAACAAGTATCGGCAACATAAGGGTTTCATTTGTGAAATCAGACTGCTTTGGACAGTTCCGTCTTGAGCAAATATCACGTCTCACCCCAATTTTTATTTACCAGCACAGTCCTCAGAGAGAATACAATTACATTTTCTGTTTCTGTAAACATCCATGCAATTTGATTTCACATATTATTTCTTCTACAATCACACAATATCAGTAATATTTTCAGACCACTGTTGCAAAGCACACGTCTTTATCATATACTATGCAGTACGAGCACCAGAGTTGTACCATGATGTCCCAACACACAATCTGTCCGGTCCTTATCATGAGCCGGGGCCCCGCTTGGCCAGACATGTGAAATCAATGATTGTGAGAACCCCGGACCCGATGGCCCGCACAGCCGAACGCGTGAACCGAGCGACTGCAGGAATCAGTCGGACGTCAGGGAAATGAACGCAGCACAAAAGGATAGGATAGGCCGATAATGATGTGTCTGAGATGTCGTGAGTGAGCCATACTGAAGAGGTCAAGACTCAAGATGACTTTATCATAGGCCTAAAGAAACAATGGAAGTTCATAAAAACATAAGCTCCAACAAACACAAATTTTGATGACGATGTGGAAAGAGTTAATTAAGATATTGAAGAAGCAATGGATACCAGTGCTGGTTATACTGGATTTATAATTCATAGCGTATCCTTAACCACAGCATACTGGAACACAACGATAGGAAGAGAAAGGATATCTGTGGCGGTTGGCCCAATTGGGCTTGGTGAAATGAGGTTACGGATGTGCCATAAAGTACAATCTTCTGTTTTTACCCCTTTACCTTATCTGACCCTACCACTAAAAAGTCCCCACCTCCGGGGCATGAACCGGAAATCAAATCCATATTTCATGTGTCCCCCCAATGTTGATTGCATACGCAAAGCTTCATTTTTAAAAACGTTTTAAATGCACCCGTAGTTGCATTTTTTTGGTGTATGACCTTTTGACCCCGCGCCCAGGGGGCGGGACTAAAAATTCGACTGGTCTTGCTCCTTCGTACTATTTGGTATCATAACTCCCAAGTTTAGTGAACTCCTGCACAACCATTTAGGAGCAGATACAGTGATGGACAGATGGACAGATGGACAGACGGACAGACGACAATATCCCCCCGCATTTGTTTTTTTTGAAAGAGCATGGGAATAATAATAATAGCTTCCCAGTACAAAAGGAAAGTACAGTAATTAATAAGATCCTTAAGAATAATAATTGGCAACACTTTAAAAAACCACAAAGATTAAAAAAACAAATAAGATGGCAGAATGGATACAAAATTCTTTGCACGTTTGAGGTCGTCCGCCAGGGCACCATGGGAAGTCAAGCATTAAGATGATTATGATGGACCTAAAAAAACTCAACTTGGTTATGGAAATTATGGCAGCGATTAAACGGCTTCTGAAATCGAATGGCACTAACGTTGCGATGGAATTGCTTAAACGACTCAAAAAACAAGCAATTATGCAAGAGGAAGGAAGCCTCAAAAACCCTTTCGGAAGTAATGAAGATATGTGAAATTTTTTTTTTTTTTGTATGCAAGATCGAGGCTCGTGAAAGAGCTGACATTAATCACACAAAGACAAACCGACAGATAAAACATATAATAAGGGGAGCGGTAGACAAGATGGCGAGAAGGGGGGGGAGGACACAAACACAACATTTGAGAGCAGAAACATCGGGAGAAATGTGGGAGGGAGAGGGCTTTGGGGGAGGAGGGCATGGGAAGGGGGGGGGGTGGGATAGGTATAAAACATATGGACACTGCAAGGACTTCCAGGAAAGAAGTTGGAATTTCAAAAAAAAGTGGATCTGGGGTGAATCAGCGGGGGTAGAAAAGATCAAGGTTTTGGATGGGGGAAGATAAGAGATGGTGGTGAACAGCTGTTTTAAATACCTGGAGGGAGGAGTGGGATTGAAGGGAGTGTGGGAGTTTGTTCCAGAGGCGGGAGAAAAGAGGAATGAAAGAGTGAAAGTGAGCAGAGAGCCTAGATTTCGGCAGTTTAACCATAAGAGGGTTGCTGGCAGATCTTGTGCGACCTGTAGGAATATTTGGGGGACAGAGCACAGAGAGAGCTGGGGGAGCAAGGCCGGAGAGGAGTCGGTAGAAGACAGAAAGACCACCAACCTGCCTGCGGTGAGTGAGTGAAAGGCCCTCGGAGTTAGCTTCATCGCGGGAGATTCTAATGATTCTGAAAGCTTTGGTTTCAACAGCGTGAAGTCGAGCTAGGTGTGAGGCAGGAGCATCGGCCCATAGGGGAGAACAGTATTCCATTGAGCTGCGGATGAAAGCCTTGTATGTGGTGAGGAGCTCAGGTGTGCCAAGGAAGGACTTCGCACGACGGAGGATTCCCAGTCGGCGACTGGCTTTGGAGGCCAGCTTGGAAATGTGGTTTTCCCAAGAAAGATCCTGGCAGATCGTGAGCCCCAAAAGCTTGAGCGACAGAACTTCTTGGAGAGGATTGTTGAGAAAGTAGATGGGAGGGTTTTCCAGTCGGTCTTTTCAGAGAGACATAGTAAGAGTGTGAGATTTGTCAGGATTGAAAGACATGTTCCACTTGTTTGCCCAGTCTGTGATTTTGTCCAGGTCTTCAGAGAGTGAGGAGGCTGCAGACTGCCGATTTGAAGGAAGAGGAATCGAGCGGCAGAGAGTGGAGTCATCAGCAGAGAGATAGAGAGGATTTTTCAGAGTCAGAGAGATCATTGATAAAGACCAGAAAAAGCACAGGGCCCAGAACACTACCTTGGAGAACTCCAGCCTGAACAGGAAGGGGAGATGAGAGAAATCCATTCAGGGCCACACGTTGACTACGACCAGAGAGGAAGTCCGCAAGCAAATTACAAGAAGACTTAAGAACATCAATGTTTGGCCTATCCCAATCCCAAAAGGAAGAAAATCCCATGGGTCGCAAGGACTTGTACAGCTTTGTCCATGACCGAATGCAAGGAAAGATTGATGACAAAATTGGCAAACAATATGGCTTCAGAAGTGGTGAGCGTACAACAAATGCCACCACGAACTGAAGCCCAAAAGAGAAACTACTATCCTCAAGGCCCTCACTTTGGCACGCTGGCCTCCAAAGCCAGTCGCCGACTGGGCATCCTCCGTCGTGCGAAGTCCTTCCTTGGCACACCTGAGCTCCTCACCACATACAAGGCTTTCATCCGCAGCTCAATGGAGTACTGCTCTCCCCTCTGGGCCAGTGCTCCTGCCTCACACCTAGCTCGTCTTCACGCTGTTGAAACCAAAGCTTTCAGAATCATTGGAATTTCCTGCGATGAAGTTAACTCCGAGGGCCTTTCACTCACTCACCGCAGGCAGGTTGGTGGTCTTTCTGTCTTCTACCGACTCCTCTCCGGCCTCGGTCCCCCCGCTCTGTCTGTGCTCTGTCCCCCAAATATTCCTTCAGGTCGCACAAGATCTGCCTGAAACCCTCTTATGGTTAAACTGCCAAAATCTCGGCTCTCTGCTCACCTTCACTCCTTCATTCCTCTTTTCTCCCGCCTCTGGAACAAACTGCCTCACTCTCTTCAATCCCACTCCTCCCTCCAGGTCTTTAAAACAGCTGTTCACCACCATATCTTATCTTCCCCCATCCAAAACCTTGATCTTTTCTACCCCCCCTAATTCACCCCAGAGTCCTTGCAGTGTTCATATGTTTTATACCTCTCCCTCCCCCCCCCCCACGTCCTCTCGATGTCCCTGCCCTCAAATGTTGTGTTTGTGTCCTTCCCCCTCTCTCCCCATCTTGTCTGCCACTCCCCTTGTTTTTTGTGTTTTGTGTGTCGGTTTGAGTTTTTGTGTGATTAATGTTAGCTCTTTCACGAGCCTCGATCTTGTATACAAAAAAAACAAACAAACAAAAAAACTGGGGAAAGGTTCGAGCCCAAGTCGTCGCAAACCGGTTGCTCAGGTCTGACTGACCTGAGCTGAATTGGGAAGGAATTTGAAATTTGTCCAGGGGGCCGGTTATATGGTAACTCGGCGACTCTTCGGGAAAAAATACCGATTGATCAATGACATCCAACATCTAATTTTTTTTTGTTTGTTTTGTATACAAGATCGATGCTCGTGAAAGAGCTAACATCAATCACAAAAAAAAACAATCGGACAAACAAAACATACAATAAAGGGAGAGGGAGACAGGATGGGGAGAGAGAAGGAAGCACACAAGTACAACATTTGAGAGCAGGGACATCGGGAGATCTGTGGGAGGGAGAGGGCTTCCAGACGCGACCAGACGGAACACCAGCTCAACGTCCATGAATGAGTCGGCATACTTTGCGATGCAACAACTTGCCTGCGATGCACCAACTGACAGTTGGTCGTTCGGTTGATTAATCTAACCAAGAGAAGACAGCTCAGAGGTAAGTGTGCTCCTTCTATACCATCCTGGCAAACTGGAGCTCTGATGAGAAAGATTCATCGAAATGGGACAAGTACATCAAACTTGTCACATATCAAATTGACTTTTGCAAAGCATTCAAACAGAATTTACAACCGCAAACGGTACAATACGTCAAGATCCGCGGTGATTGGCGGACACAAGCTCTAGATAACCACACAACTAGACTCTGGAATGAGAAGGTGACTCCAAATGTGATGAAAGTGAAAATCCAGTTGAGATCAAGACAGGGATTTATGATATCACCAATTTCATTCAACATCGACACCCGTTTCTATTAAATGGGCTCAATCGAAGAAACAGGAGGACCTATCAAGATGAACGGCAAATGGGTGAACAGCATTAGCCATGGAGATGACAAATTGTTGTTGACCGATTCAGAAGTTTGATTAAATTTGTGAAGATTTTATGTTAATCCAGAAATACTACAACGTCACTCGGAAGAGCGAATACCTCCACCAGGCTGAACAGTTTATGTTTTGTATCCCACTGATAGGCCGGATCTGGATTCGGACCTGAATCAAAATCTAATCGGCTTGTTCTTACCACACACCCAACCTCTCCACCAAGTTTCGTCCGAATCCGTCCACAACTTTTTGAGATATCCCGCTATATGTTGGTTTTAGCCCGATCACTCAATGATGAAGAATCACTTAAAAAAGAAAATAATTCTCATATCCGAATCCATATTCAGATCTTCACCATAATCGAATCTATTTGTCCTTGTCCGACACCCAACCGGTCCACCAAGTTTCGTCCAAATCCATCCACAATTTTTTGAGATATCCTGCTATGTATCGTTTTTGGCCCTATCTGCCAATGGTGAACAATCACTTAAGTAATTAAATAAATATCGCATCCGAATCCATATTCAGATTTTTTTTTTTTTTTTTTTTTTTTTTTTTTTTTTGTATACAAGATCGAGGCTCGTGAAAGAGCGAACATTAATCACACAGAAAGACAAACAGACAAACCGACACAGAAAACAAATAACATCGGGAGCGGTAGACAAGATGGGGAGAGAGGGGGAAGGACACAAACACAACATTTGAGAGCAGGGACCGAGAGACATGGAGACATCGAGAGATCTGTGGGAGGGAGAGGGCTTTGGGGGGGAGGCATGGGAATGGGGGGTGGGAGAGGTATAAAACATATGGACACTGCCAGGACTTCCAGGAAAGAAGTTGGAATTTCAAACAAGGTGGATCTGGGGTGAATTAGTGGGGGTAGAAAAGATCAAGGTTTTGGATGGGGGAAGATAAGAGATGGTGGTGAACAGCTGTTTTAAAGACCTGGAGGGAGGAGTGGGATTGAAGGGAGTGTGGGAGTTTGTTCCAGAGGCGGGAGAAAAGAGGAATGAAAGAGTGAAGGTGAGCAGAGAGCCGAGATTTCGGCAGTTTAACCATCAGAGGGTTGCTGGCAGATCTTGTGCGACCTGTAGGAATATTTGGGGGACAGAGCACAGAGAGAGCTGGGGGAGCAAGGCCGGAAGAGGAGTCGGTAGAAGACAGAAAGACCACCTACCTGCCTGCGGTGAGTGAGTGAAAGGCCCTCAGAGATAGCTTCATCGCAGGAGATTCCAATGATTCTGAAAGCTTTGGATTGAACAGCGTGAAGCCGAGCTAGGTGTGAGGCAGGAGCACCAGCCCATAGGGGAGAACAGTATTCCATTGAGCTGCGGATGAAAGCCTTGTATGTGGTGAGGAGCTCAGGTGTGCCTAGGAAGGACTTCGCACGACGGAGGATGCCCAGTCGGCGACTGGCTTTGGAGGCCAGCTTGGAAATGTGGTTTTCCCAAGAAAGATCATGGCAGATAGTGAGACCCAAAAGCTTGAGCGACAGAACTTCTTGGAGAGGATTGTTGAGAAAGTAGATGGGAGGGTTGTCCAGTCGATCTTTTCGGAGAGACATAGTAAGAGTGTGAGATTTGTCAGGATTGAAAGACATGTTCCACTTGTTTGACCAGTCTGTGATTTTGTCCAGGTCTTCAGAGAGTGAGGAGGCTGCAGACTGCCGATCTGAGGGAAGAGGAATGGAGCGGCAGAGAGTGGAGTCATCAGCAAAGAGATAGAGAGGATTTTCCAGAGAGTCGGAGAGATCATTGATAAAGACCAGAAAAAGCACAGGGCCCAGCACACTGCCTTGGGGAACTCCAGCCTGAACAGGAAGGGGAGATGAGAGAAATCCATTCAGGGCCACACGTTGACTACCACCAGAGAGGAAGTCCGCAAGCCATGCATGGAGATTTCCATGGATACCATAGGAGGAAAGTTTGGTGAGCAGAGCTGGGTGCCAGACCGTATCGAAGGCACGTGATATGTCAAGGGAGACAGCTCTGATTTCCTGTTTGGCATTGAGGACCTCCATCCATTGTTGAG
This sequence comes from Myxine glutinosa, assembly GCF_964187855.1. Taxonomy (NCBI): domain Eukaryota; kingdom Metazoa; phylum Chordata; class Myxini; order Myxiniformes; family Myxinidae; genus Myxine; species Myxine glutinosa. The sequence continues at coordinate 36,758,292 of NC_136265.1, read as the reverse complement.
ACAGCAGAAGCAGCATGTCCAGAGTAGAGTGACCTGGTCTGAAACCAAATTGATGATCAGAGATCAAGCCATTGGAGAAGAGGATAGATTTCATATCCGAAGCAATGATGGATTCCATGACTTTGCTGATAATTGGGAGCAGGCTGATTGGTCTGTAGTTGCAAGGATCTGTTTTTGCACCTTTTTTGTGTAAAGCGGTAATGTTTGCTGATTTCCAGGATGCTGGCAGATGACCTTGAGCAAAAGATAGGGTGAAAAGAACAGAGAGAGGGTGAGATAGAGCGGCAGAGCAGGATTTTAGGACCCGTGGGCTGATGCCGTCTGGTCCAGTTGCAGAATCAGAGTCGAGGTTTGACAAAAAAACTCCTCCACCTTGTCAGGAGAGAAGGACACAGAGTCCAGGAGCAGTTGGGTTCGACTGGGAAAGGTGGGAACAGAGAGAGATGGGTTTGGGACTAAGGATTTTGAGGCAAACACAGAGTTGAGGCATTCGGCTTTGTCACGTGCGATGTCAACTGTGTGGCCATTTGAGGTAAGGGAGGGGATGGAGGGGGAACAAACACCAGAAACGGATTTGACCAGACGCCACCAGGATTTGGAGGAAGGAGACAGGTTTGAGAGTTCATTCTTGAGTGTGGAGAGATAGTGCTTCCTGGCACTCCTGAGGGTAGACACACACTTGTTCCGAGCTTGGTGGAAGGAACTGAGATTGCCTTCAGTTGGATTAGCCTTCCAAGAGGCAAAGGCAAGTTGTTTCAGGGCAACTGCCTCACCACAAGATTCAGTGTACCATGGATGGGAGGGAAGGGTAAGACAACTGAAGACGAGATGGGATAAATCTGTGCATGAGAGAGATCAGTTTGCTTTGGAAGAATTCCCAGGAAGAATTGATGTCAGAGGCAGTGGAGATGGGAGACCAATCCAGACGATTGATGGCTGCTTGAAGACCGTCCCAGTCGGCCTGAGTGAAATGCCAGACTCGTCGACGCTGAGGAGGCTCTCTGAGAATGGCCAGAGAGATGTCCACTTTGACAAGCACATGATCAGAAGAACCGATTGGAGCAGAAGAAGAGCAGCAGACATTAGCAGGGAAGTTTGTCATAACCAAAAACCAAAATCGAATCTTCACCAAAATCTTCACCAAAATCGAATCAATTCTTTGGTGTCACACACCCAACCTCTCCACCAAGTTTCGTCCGAATCCGTCCACAACGTTTTGAGATATCCTACTATATGTTGGTTTTAGCCCGATCACTCAATGGTGAAAAATCGCTTAAAAAATTAAATTATTCTCATATCCGAATCCATATTCAGATCTTCACCAAAATCGAATCTATTTGTCCTTGTCCGACACCCAACCGGTCCACCAAGTTTCGTCCAAATCCGTCCACAACTTTTTGAGATATCCTGCTATGTATCGTTTTTGGCCCTATCTCCCAATGGTGAACAATCACTTAAAAATTCTACTAGCCGGATCCGAATCCGGATCTTCACCAAAATCTAATCATTTCATCCTTGTCACATACGCTACATATCTGTCGAATGTCGTCCGAATCCGTCCACAACCTTTTGAGATATCTTGTTCACAGACAGAGGCAAACAGACAAATAGACAAACAGACAGGTGGCGGAGGTAATAAATAGCCCCGAGTGGGCTGACGGTCATCTCTTGAGGTTGTAGTTCAGAACTCTGCTGATTTGGGGGACTTTTCTGGGAGCCCCCCTCATCTCCTGGGAGCCCCCCTGATCCGAAATCGAAAAATCTAAGACCGAACAATCCTGCGGACCATCGAGTAGAAGAGCTGCATCGGCTTTCAGAGCAATTGGTTGGTAAACAAGGGACAGTAGGGAAGTTTCAGGGGGCAACCACCACTGAAAGCCCTGATGATCCGAAATCGAAGACCGAGCGATTGTATGTGCTCCTGCCTTGGATTCATGTGTCGATTTTCAGACATTCCTTCGGGATACAACATGTAAAACTGGTCCAAACGTCAAAACAAAACTCGCTCATTTTAAGTCGTACAAGCTAATGCGACCACTCATTCTTCTGGGAAGAATCCCGTGCACATGCTTGTCACACTTATAACTCACCTAAGTCTTTATAAGTTCATCAAATACTGACACCGTGATTGACATTCGCTGAGGTAAATGTTGATATCTGTTCTGAGGTATAAAAAAGAAAAGAAAAAACAGTTTTAAAGCATTATACGTATCAAACGATACATTTTATGAAACGGAGAAACCCAATACACACTTTGGTGGTTTTAAAATGACAGAATATGTCTTTATTAGAAAAAAAAACAAAAAACCTTGAAGACGACGCTGCTAACAAAATACACCGCCCTAACGCATAACCACGAGTTTAAACTACGTTTACAACAAATATGAAAACTATTTTCATATCACAATGTTAAATATAGAATACTAGCAGAAGTACCCGGCATTGCCGGGCGGGGGAGGGGAGGGGAACGGGGGGAGGGGAACGGGGGGAGGGGAGAAGAGTGGGAGGGGGAGGGGGAGAGGGGAGAAGAGGGGGGGAGGGGAGGAGAGGAGGGAGGGGGGAGGGGAGGAGAGGAGGGAGGGGGGAGGTGAGGGGGGGACCCGACAGAAGTACCCGGCATTGCCGGGCGGGGGAGGGGAGGGGAACGGGGGGGGAGGTGAGAAGAGGGGGGGAGGGGAGAAGGGTGGGGGAGGGGAGGGGGAGAAGGGTGGGGGAGGGGAGGGGGAGAAGGGTGGGGGAGGGGGAGAAGGGTGGGGGAGGGGGAGAAGGGTGGGGGAGGGGAGGGGGAGAAGGGTGGGGGAGGGGAGGGGGAGAAGGGTGGGGGAGGGGAGGGGGAAAAGGGAGGGGGAAAAGGGAGGGGGAAAAGGGAGGGGATGGGGGGAGGGGGAAAAGGGAGGGGATGGGGGGAGGGGGAAAAGGGAGGGGATGGGGGGAGGGGGAAAAGGGAGGGGGAGGGGATGGGGGGAGGGGGAAAAGGGAGGGGGGGAGGGGATGGGGGGAGGGGGAAAAGGGAGGGGGAGGGGAGAAGGGGAGGGGAGAAGGGGAGGGAGAAGGGGAGGGGGTAGGGTGGAGGGGAAAGGGAGGGGGAGGGGGGAGGGGAATGGGGAAAATGGAGGGGGAGGGGGGAGGGGGAAAAGGGAGGGGGAGGGGGGAGGGGGAAAATGGAGGGGGAGGGGGAAAAGGGAGGGGGAGGGGGAAAAGGGAGGGGGAGGGGGAAAAGGGAGGGGGGGAAGGGAGGGGGAGGGGGAAAAGGGAGGGGGAGGGGGAAAATGGAGGGGGAGTGGAGAAGGGGAGGGGGGAGGGGCAGGGGAGAAGGGGAGAGGGGAGGGGAGAAGGGGAGGGGTAGGGTGGAGGGGGAAGGGAGGGGGGACGGAGGGGGGAGGGGGAAGGGGGAGGGAAGGGCATGGCCAGTCAACAATGACGTTGCAGTTCTCATGGTCGGAGAGCAGCACAACAATCGGACATAGTCCTGCATATTCGCAACAGCACGGAGCGGATTTTGGAGACTCACCGATCCTGTGACGTCCTCCAGTACCGGCGTTGCCGGGCGGGGGAAGAGAGGCCCGTACATTCCCAACCCGTACATTCGCCCTCTCGACTCAAGCTCACTCGGACAAAAGCCTCGCACAAATTACACCGTGAAGGCCCAATGGTCATGTCTATGCCACAAATCACGGGCGCACTGAATTGAAAATATATAGAACGCTCATACTCCGTGAAAAGTGAAGCCGCCGTGTCGCCATCTTGGTCAGCACGACTCGACCAACTCGCTTCGCGGATCTCGTTTTGTGCGGCAATAAACTGCTCCAATCGGTTACGGAAGGGTTGTGGAAAGACGTTTCACAGCTGTTTCAAAGACATTTAATTCATATCGCACAAAATCGATACAAAACACGATCGCATAAAAGGTGAAAAAACGTGTGACGTGTGACGGGATGGAACATCACGTGATCGCTCTGAGCGAATCAGTCTGGCGGCGGGAATGGAACATCACGTGATCGCTCTGGGCGAATCAGCGAGCTGCTCTGGAACCAGCTGAGATTAGCGGGAACTTCGCTGAAATGCGCTGAGGTAAATATGAATAAAAAATATGGATCTCGTCAAATATGGTCTCGGCCATGTTCGTCCCAGGCTCAATGGCTATGTCTATGCCAAATATCAAGTACGTGAGCCTCTCCGTTTAGGAGTCTATCGGTAACATTACACACACACACACACACACACACACACACACACACACACACACACACACACACACACACACACACACACACACACACACACACACACACACACACACACACACTGTGTTTTATAGATATAGATATAGAAGATTGTGGTGCTATGCACACACAATTCGTTTGCCAAGAAGGTAGGCCACCACGTGTTGAACAAAACCAAACACTTTATTCTATGCTCGCACGTAAGCACTGGGCGGGCTCGACTTTCGAGCCCGCGTATATATCCCGAGGCCACGCCTTGCCCTCGGGCATGGCCGGTCGACCGAAAGGCGGGGCGTGTATTCCAGTTCCACCCTTAGCCTCATGACTCCTTCGCTCTGGGCGTGGCCCGAGCCTTGCATCCACGACCGGTCGCTCGCGTCACCCACTGGTGCGTGGAATTATGACCCGCTGGCATTGTGTCCGCCACACGCGCCCCCCCAGAATTCCCGTGCACCTGAAGCGTGAGCTTGCGGGGAGGCCGGATGACCCGGCCGAAACGCCCTCTGGCGATGCGTGTAGGGCTGGGGGGTGGCGGGGCGGCGGGGGTGGGGGGTGCCGGGGGTCTGCCCGCCAGGGGTGGCCTCGACGCGGAGGCAGAGCTGCTTGCGGGGGGTGGTCCAGGTCGAGGTGGGCCGGCTTGAGGCGGTCCACGGAGATGCGATCCGGAGTACCGCCGATGTTCACGGTGAAGTGCTTGTCCCCGGTCTCCAGCACGCGGAAGGGCCCGTCGTACGGGGGGCACAGCGGTGCCCGGTGGGCGTCGTGCCGGACAAAAACGTACTCCGCCGTGCGAAGCTCCGGGGCGACGTGTGAGGACGGGCAACCGTGGTGTGTCGTCGGCACCGGGGCGAACCTCCTGGCGGTCTCCTGAAGGGTGGAGCGCTGTTGCGTAGCGGACCAAGGTGCCGTGGAGTAGGGGATGAATTCGCCCGGTACCCGCAGCGGTTGTCCGAAGACCAGCTCCACCGAGGACGCGCGCAGGTCGTCCTTGGGCGCCGTCCTGAGGCCCAGCAGGTCCCAGGGGAGCCTGTCGGCCCAGCTGCCGTCGCGAAGGTTGGCCCGGAGCGCGGCCTTCATCGAGCGATAGAAGCGCTCGCACAGGCCGTTGGCCTGGGGGTGGTAGGCCGTGGTGCAGTGCAGCTTGACGCTGAGCCCTTGCGCCACCGCTCCCCAGAGCTCCGAGGTGAACTGGGGGCCGCGGTCAGACGAGATGTCTGAGGGGGCGCCGAACCGGGCAACCCAAGTGGCGATGAAAGCATGCGCGACGTCAGCCGCAGCTGCCAATGGCACGGCCTCTGGCCACCGGGTGGTGCGGTCCACCATGGTGAGGAGGTGGGGGAAACCCCGCAAGGGGGGCAGAGGTCCCACCAAGTCGACGTGCACATGGTCGAACCGACGTTCGGGCACCGTAAACGGGGCCAACGGGGTCTGGTTGTGGCGGTGGCCTTTCACGCGCTGGCACGCGAGGCACGTCCTGGCCCAGTCGCGGACGTTCTTCCGGAGGCCATGCCAGACTAACTTTGCCGCGACAAGCTTCTGGGAGGCCTTCGTGCCCGGGTGGGACAGGCCGTGGATGGCGTCAAAAACCAGGCGCTGCCAACCAGCGGGCACGATGGGGCGAGGCCGGCCGAGGGAGACGTCGCACAAGAGGGCAGTGCCCGCGACGTCGAATGGTACCTCGGTGACGCAGAGGCCCGTGACGGCGGTCCGAAAGGCCTGGACGTCGGGGTCGGCGGTCTGGTCTGCGGCCATCCGGGCATAGTCGATCCCGAGGTGGGCCGCATGTGCGACGGACCGGGAAAGGCAATCCGCCACTGGGATGTCCTTACCCACGACGTGTCGGGTGTCTGTCGTGTATTTGGACACGGCAGAGAGGTGACGCTGCTGTCGGGCCGACCACGGCTCGGCGACCTTGGCCATCGCGAAAACAAGAGGCTTGTGATCGACGGAGGCCGTGAACGGGCGGCCCTCGAGAAGATGGCGGAAGTGTCGGACCGCCAGGTGGAGCCCGACAAGCTCGCGGTCGAAGGTGCTGTACCGGCGTTCGTGCGGGCGCAGCTGCCGGCTAAAAAACGCCAGCGGCTGCCAAGCACCCTTCACCCACTGTTCGTGCACCGCACCGCATAGTCCGCCGACGTAGTCTGACGCGTCGGTGGTGAGGGCGATTGGTGCATCGGGCGCCGGGTGCGCCAGCATGGTGGCGTTGGCCAAGGCCAGCTTTGCGCCCGCAAACGCCGCGTCCATCTGCTCCGTCCAGGCGATATCACCTTTGCCCGGCTTCCCCCGGAGGGCCTCGTGCAGGGGGCGCAGGAGCTGGGCGACGCGGGGCACGAAGCGGTGATAAAAATTCACCATGCCCAGGAATTCCTGGAGCCCCTTGATCGCGCGGGGGCGCGGGAAACTCCTGACCGCCTCCATCTTGGCCGGTAAAGGGATGGCCCCGTGCCTGGTGATGCGGTGCCCCAGGAAGTCGATGGCGGTGACGCCGAACCGGCACTTCGCGGGGTTGATTATCAGGCCATGCTGACCCAGGCGTTCGAAGAGCGTGCGGAGATGGAGCAGGTGCTCCTCCCGGGACGCGCTCGCGACTAGGATGTCGTCCAGGTAGACGTAGACGAAGGACAAGTCGCGCAAGACGCTGTCCATGAGCCGCTGGAACGCCTGGGCCGCATTTTTCAACCCAAAAGGCATCCGCAAGCACTCGAAGAGGCCGAAAGGTGTTATAACGGCCGTCTTCGGTACGTCTTCCGGTTTAACGGGGACCTGGTGGTAGCCCCGGATGAGGTCCACCTTGGAAAAAATGGTCATTTTCGCCAACCGGGCGGAAAAGTCCTGAATGTGCGGGACCGGGTAGCGGTCGGGGGTGGTGGCGTCGTTGAGCCGGCGGTAGTCACCGCACGGCCGCCATCCGCCGCCGGGCTTGGGCACAATGTGCAGCGGTGAGGCCCATGCGCTGTTGGAGCGCCGGACGATGCCCAGCCACTCCAGCGTGGCGAATTCCGCTTTCGCAACGGCGAGCTTCGTTGGGTCGAGGCGGCGCGCTCGGGCGTAGACCGGTGGTCTGACGGTGGGAATATGGTGTTCCACCACGTGTTTGACGGCCACCGCTGAAAAGGTGGGCCGCGTGAGTGCCGGGAAACTGGCGAGGAGGCGGGTAAACTCGTCCGCTGCCGGAAGCGTAAAGACCAACCTCGCCGGGACGGAACCGCTCAGCAAGCCGCTTGGTAAGCCGCTTGGTGAGCCACTCGGTGAGCCGCTCAGCGAGCTGCTCAACGAGCCGCTCAGCGAGCAAGCGAGCGAGCTGAAGGTTTCGGCCTGGACGAGGCGTCTGCGCTTAACGGTCCACCAACAGCCCATGCGCACAAAGGAAATCTGCACCGAGCAGGGCCATTGGCACGCTGGCGGTGACGAAAGACCATTGGAAGTGCTGTCCTCCGAACCGCAGCGAGAGACGATGCTTCCCGAATGTGCGGATGGGAGTTCCGTTGGCGGCGAGCAAGGCGGGGCCCGCGGCTTGCTTGTCGGACGCGGAGGCAGGGAGGACGCTTACCTGCGCTCCAGTGTCACACAGAAATCGACGACCAGACGAGGTGTCTGTGATGAAAAGGAGGCTGCCGGAATGGCCGACGCTCATGGCCGCAAGTGAGCGCCGGCCCGCTCGTTTCCCGACCCGTCGAAAGAGCATGGCGGGCGGCACGCCCTGGCCTTGCGGCCGAACCTGGCATGATAATAGCACCAGGTTTGCCCCGGTGGTGGCTGCCGCGTCGGTCGTAACGGCGGTGTAGCAGCGGCCACGAGGGCATCTTCGGGCGCTGAAGCCTCCGCACCGGGATCCATTACGACAGCGCCATACGTCGGCCGCGTGTCGCAGGCCTCGAAAAATTTGTCCGCCTCTCTGGCCAGGTCGCGGGGTTCCGTTATGGCCGAACCGGCCAGCGCAAGCCGCACCTGCGCAGGTAGCTGGCGGAGGAAAAGCGCTCGGAAAAGGAAATCTGGGCGTTTGTCTCCAAGAAGGGACAACATATAATCCATCCGAATGGACGGTCGTGTGTCGCCGAGGGCGGGAAGGTCAAGGAGGCGGTCAGCGCGGTCGGCCTCCGTGAGCCCGAACGTGGTGAGGAGAAGTCGTTTGAGCGACGTGTACTTGTGGGCGCCCGGCGGGCGCCGAAGGAAGGACACGACGCTGGCGGCAGTGCCGGGCCCGGGGGCGGCGACCACGGGAAAGTACATGGTGTCATCCGCTGTGATGCTCCGGAGCTGGAATTGGGCCTCGGCCTGCACAAACCAAACATCGGCCTGTGCTTCCCAGAACTCCGGGAGTTTGACGGCGATAGCGTTGGTAGCCATGGCGCGTTCAGGGGTCAGCTACGGCTGAACCAGATGGGGTCACCAGTGTGGTGCTATGCACACACAATTCGTTTGCCAAGAAGGTAGGCCACCACGCGTTGAACAAAACCAAACACTTTATTCTATGCTCACATGTAAGCACTGGGCGGGCTCGACTTTCGAGCCCGCGGATATATCCCGAGGCCACGCCTTACTCTCGGGCGTGGCCGGTCGGCCGAAAGGCGGGGCGTGTATTCCAGTTCCACCCTTAGCCTCATGACTCCTTCGCTCCGGGCGTGGCCCGAACCTTGCATCCATGACCGGTCGCTCGCATCACCCACTGGTGCGCGGAATTATGACCCGCTGGCATTGTGTCCGCCACAAGATAATGTTAAAAAAAAAATGAGCCCCATCTTCCAATGGTAAACAATCCTTCAAAAAATTCCTGGATCCGGAATAATATCCTGAGCTTCACCAAAAACTAATCAATTCTTCCTTATCCCAAGGGCAATCATCCCACCAACTTTCATCCAAATCCGTTCAGAACTTTTCCAGATATCTTGTACACACACACACACACACACACACACACACACACACACACATACACACACACACACACACACACACACACACACACACACACACACACACACACACACACACACACACACACACACACACACACACAACTCCCTGGCAGGAGTAATTAGAAAAATGACCAAGTACGAGTACCTGAAAAACGAATTCCAGAGAACCTGGAAGCTGAGGAGTGCCACCGTAGTTCCAGTAATGGTCGGAGCAACTAGAATGGTAAAGTACTGCCTTGCTTAAATGCTGACAGAGAAACCAGGAAATGTTACATCAAACAAAACCACAACTGGAGGTTTTCCGGTTCAGTGACAATCCTAAAAAAGGAACTTGGGACAAAGATACGAGAACGTCAAAAACATTCCAACTTGGTCCTCGAAATGTGCTCATGGTAAAAAGAAGAGGATACGGTACACCAAGACTACTCTAAAGGAGATCGCAACCAAGGTAAAATAAAGCAGAAAAATGAAACACTCATGTATGTGAGCAATTGCATGCGAGTCGGAAGCCCTGCTTGAACGAGCGAATAAATCAGACTAAACCAGCAAAGTACAGGTTATAATCACATGTGGTATGTAGTGTAAAGTAATGTCAGTTTGTCTTTGAAGCCCAAAGCATATGTGCATTACATCATATATATATATATATATATACATATATATATATATACAGACTTGGCATTTAATATGGAATTTTTTTTTTTTCTTGACTTGGGTTTACTTTCTTAACTCAGTATATCAATCTGGTGAGTTTCTTTTACACTTTGGTAATTTATTTGTTAAAAGAACCATGTCACTGATTGTCTGTCGCAGCAAGAAGTCAACAACAGGATTATATCACAGGTGGCGTGGCAAAATGTACGGACAGGTGCATTTGATGATTAGCTTCACAATCGGGTATATAAGGGTTGTTGCGTTCTGTATTAGTGGAAAACAACTGCTGCACGTCTCCAAAAGTTATTGCCGCTTCCTCTGGAGATGGTCTGTCAACTCGACAATGCTGTTTGTCATGGAGTGGTGGCTTTACGAAATTACGGCATGAAACAGCGTGCTATTGCTCGGCAGTATGGCATCACTCAAGGTCAGGTGTCAAAGATCCTGAAACGAAATGCTCAGAGGGGTGTCCCTACTCCAATACCGAGGCCAGGACGTCCCCGCAGAACCACAATGAGGGATGATCGCCAGCTGCACCGGTTAGTCCGCAATGGCCGTACCAAGTCAGCTAATCGGCTTAGGGCTGAGTGGCAGCAACTGACAAATGTGCCTGTATCCAGAAGGCTAGTCAACCAATGACTGGTTCAAGCAGGCTATCGTGCCAGGTGTCCCCTGAGAAAGCCACACCTGACCAGTCAACACTGCCAGCGCAGATTGCAGTGGGCCAGAGAGCACCGTCAATGGCAGCCAGGACACTGGAATCACGTGATCTTCAGTGACGAGTCTAGATTTCTGGTCTATCGTCAAGATGGCCACGTCCGAGTGTGCAGACAAGTGCATGAAGCCTACAACAAAGATTGTATAGTGCCAAGAGTCCAAGCTGGAGGTGGTGGGGTGACCGTTTGGGCTGCTTTTCATGCAGGGGGCAAAACTGACCTGGTTGTTCTGAATGGAAACCTGAACCAGTTCAAGTACAGGGCCATTCTGGAAGAAACATTGCTTCCATTTGCTCGTGCAGCCTTTCGAGGAAACTTTGTCTTCCAAGATGACAATGCACGGCCTCATCATGCTCGCATGATCCAACACTTTCTTGCTGACCGTGGTGCAGAGCATATGGAGTGGCCTGCCATGTCCCAGGATATGAATCCGATAGAGAACTTGTGGGCAGAATTAACGCGTCAAATCGACCACTTGGACCAGCAGCCGACCTCTGTGCGTGAATTGCAGCAGGCTATTGTCACTGCATGTCAAGCGATTCCTGTCCAAACCTTGGAAAATCTCCTGAACAGCATGCCTCAACGTGTACGTGCTCTCCTGAATGCTCGTGGGGGTTACACGAAGTACTGAACTGTAATTTTACTGTCCGTAATCCCAGTCGTAATTTAACTTTTGTTTTTGTTAAAAAAAAATTTGGCTAATGTGCAAAATAAAGAGATACTTCTGGAAAACGTACAGAAGTTTAACACAGTACTGTCCATGAATTGAGTTCGATATCAGTTTACATCACTTTCAAGGATCAATTTATTTGTTTCGAAATGTAAAATGTGGTGTTTGTTTCTTTTAAAGGTCACATTAACAAAATCTAGAATAATTTCAATATAATTCCAATGAACTTTTGGTTATAAGTCATCTTGAAAAGTGAGTTCACCCCCACAAAAAAAATATTCCATATTAAATGCCAAGTCTGTGTGTGTGTATATATATATATATATATATATATATATATATATATATATATATATATATATATATATATATATATATATATATATATATATATTGTTGCGGTTTTGAGTTTGTACAGTGAGTTTCATAAAGGTTTAAAATTTCCACCTCATAGTCACACCAGCAACATGCAGCCTCGCGATAGTATAGTTATGTCTTCGTATTTGTAAGCTTAGTCCTTTTCCATTGTTAGTTCTGCGTTGAGCAGAGCCAGGAGAATAAGCCCTACTTCTACCGACTTTCCAGCTACCCTAGCCTCATGCCCCTTTGCGCTAACCTTGGTTCATTTTGGGCGAGTTAACACGAGGCAGGCTAGGAGGGTCGGGGTGGAGCCGAGGGCAGAGCGGCAGAAGCGCTGACGGTAAGCACGAGCCGCCAATCAGGGCTCAGAGGTGGTGGCGGCAGCGTTGCGTCACAGGGTGTGGTGAGAAGGTTCAAGGGGGTTCCAGAATGTTCGGGGGGCATAGCTATATAACCCGCTGCACAAAGCCCTCGAAAGAACTCGCGAGAGAGGGACGTGCACCAAAGGACTCGCGCGGAAAGGATTGGTGAAAGGACTTGCACTCGATAGGACTAGTGCGGGAACACTTGATGAGTAAAGGACTCGCGCGCACTGACCAACCAGCTTGGAGGGATCGAGGAAGAGGAGTTGTGAGCATCCAAGAACTGTACAAGATACGCGGGTGAAGCCCGACGCGCATGAACCAAAAGACGCGCTATTAATACATGACGCTCGGTTGAGTTTGAGGCGGATCGCTATACAGTGCATTAAGTTGCGCGAGTGAGGAAAACGGCTGTGTAATCGCCAGCCGCGCTGAGAGTCCCGCCCTTTGCCGTTCCACCTCATTATCTGCTTTGTTCAGGAGACGCGCTACGAGGTTCCTGCCATCGCCTGCTGCCATCTTCGCGGGACGTGCTGGGACCGTGGAGAGCCGGACGGGGCCGTCTCTGGACGACCACGTCGACGTGTTGGCTGAACATCTACCCATCTGCAATTCCCTGTGTGAGTGTGAACGGGCCCTAGTCCGGGGAATAAGATAAGATTGTCTAAGGCTGCTCTGTGTCTCTGTGTCCCCGATCATTGTACATACGGGTGGGAATAATTAAACCTGTGTTCTTCCTTTCTTCCATTCGATCGTTTCTGTGGTTTCTTCATTGGCTAAGCGTGGTACGAATAGGATCGCTCAAATCAGGTTCCACTAACTAAGACTACGTGGTACTCAATCCGCTCGGAGTACTTAACCACACGTGGCTCGTGCGAGGCTTGCTTCCTCGGTTCCAGGGCGGCGCAGGGAATTAGGTACGAGTGAGAATTGGTCCTGAGACCCTACTCTGCATTTGTCCGGAAGGGACGTATCAAGCCCAGGTTCCGCCAAGCCCAGCAAGAACAAGGGGATTAATCCCCCCTTGGTAAGGGGAAGAAGGGCGGCGTAGAACCGTAACAATATATATATATATATCTCTTCTTCTTGTTCTTATATTATTATTTATATTATATTATTATTATTATTATTATTATTTATTATTATATTATCTATATTCTTCTTCTTCTTCTTCTATATTTATTATCTATAAAAAAGAACGTTTTTGTTTGTTTGTCTGTACACGTTAATCTCCTGAACGGTGAAAGATAGGAGGAAACCTCTGAGATAGGAGGCCTCAGAGAGCTCTTTTGATCTAGGCATGGTGACGCCGCACACTTCAACAACAAAGAGCAAACCAAACTAAATGGCTGAGGTTTAAATAAGACAGGTACCTCCAAGATCCTCTCGAACAATGTTCTAATCATTTGAACCTGAGCTGGTGCACCTGATTCTAATTTTAGGCATTTGAAGTGGTGATAAATGTCGGGGTGTACTTACTTTTTCCACATGTGAAATTTGCATTTATGTTTATTTAAATTATACAATGGACTACAAAATGTAAATGTTTCATGATATTTGTTATATTATATCACCTTTATATATCAATATTGTTGAAATGAAGATCAAATAGCTGTATGTTGAAATATGTTGAAAAAGTCAAACTTTACATGGGGTGTACTTACTTTTTCACGTGATTGTGTATATATATATATATATATATATATATATATATATATATATATATATATATATATATATATATATATATATATATATATATATATATATATATATATATATATATATATATATATATATATATATATATTGCGCAAGTTCTTACTCAAGTATTGCATCATGCAGTGGCCGGAAGCAATTCTCAGCATGCAAGCTTGCCCTGCATCAAGGAAGCACTGAGGTTAAATTAAACAGGAGGGAGAACTGCTTTGCAATACATGTCCCTACCAAGTTTCAGTTCAATATGTTTAAGGGTGAGGGGGAAAAGTCTGGAAAATTGACCTGATATTCTTTTAGTCCAAAAAGGCCATAACTGCGTGAAAAATTGGCGATAACGCCCCAAAACTCAAACTTGTTCTGTAACTTATCATGATAAAGCCATATATCAAGTTTCAGTCGAATATGTTCAAGAGTATGGGGAAAAAAGTGCAGAAGATCAAATGGGGGGGGGGGGTATAGGGGGGGTACAGGTGGGGGGGAGGGGTACATGGGGGGTACAGTGGGGGGTACAGGTGGGGGGGGTGGTACAGGTGGTACGGTTGGGGGGGATACAGGTGGTACGGTTGGACGGATAGAGAGCAAACCTATGGTTCTCTCCACGTAGGGGACTCATAAATAACATTGCGGCTTCTTTTTCATGGAAACCAAATATGATCTAAACCCAAGATCTATAGCCAAGCATACATTTGTTGCTGAAAAAGGACAATTCATTCATTCAAGGGATAAAGCACCAGCTGTGGGTGTCTGATTGAAAGAAGCCAAAACAAAACCCACCTTGTACTTCCTGAAATAAAAATAACTTCCGACGAAAGACAAGAGCAATTGGGATTCTTAGACAACAACTGCCCCAACTTCAACACCATTGTTACTTAGCCGTTGACATTCCGGATGGGATTATGAATGAATGAATGATTACGACCTGTGGTGGCGAACAAAGGAGGGCCACATAGCGCTCACGTATGGACCGACCATCTTGACTCCTCATATGAACACTAAAAACAGGGCATGGCAACCGAACATAGTGCGAGTACCAATATCTGAAAAAGGACGTCAAAGGAACCTGCAATCTGAGTGAGTGCTGGCACGAGTTTCTGTGATTGTCGGAGGAACTGGATTGGAAAAGCAGAACCTCACTGACATAGCGAAAGCAATACCAGGAAATAATACAACAAACAGACAGCAATTGGAGACTGCCGAGGTTCACCGAGGATGCGTTAAGGGGCCATTGGAACAAAGATACCAGAAGAGATCAAACTTTGGTGCGAAAGTAGCTCCCCCGGCTCTGTCTGTGCTCTGTCCCCCAAATATTCCTACAGGTCGCACAAGATCTGCCAGCAACCCTCTTATGGTTAAACTGCCAAAATCAAGACTTTCTGCTCACCGTCACTCCTTCATTCCTCTTTTCTCCCGCCTCTGGAACAAATTGCCCCACTCCCTTCAATCCCACTCCCTCCCTCCAGGTCTTTAAAACAGCTGTTCACCACCATCTCTTATCTTCCCCCGTCCAAAACCTTGATCTTTTCTACCCCCGCTAATTTCACCCCAGATCCACTTTTTTGAAATACCGACTTCTTTCCTGGAAGTTCTTGCAGTGCCTATGTATTTTATACCTCTCCCCCCTCCCACGCATCCTCCCCCCAAGCCCTTTCCCTCCCACAGATCTCCCGATGTCCCTGCTCTCAAATTATGTGTTTGTGCTTCCCCTTCTCTCCCCATATTGTCTACCGCTCCCCTTATTATGTTTTGTGTGTCTGTTTGATTTTTTTTTGTGTGATAAATGTTAGCTCTTTCACGAGCCTCGATCTTGTATACAAAAAAGAAAAAAAAAAGTATCAAAACAACAAAACCCAGATCCTCAAAACTTGATCATGGTGGTGGTGGCTCGTGTGCAGCCACCCGGCTGCTGGTTGCATCATTTTCAGTGGGCGTGCCTGCCGCTGATGCAATGCCTCTCTATAACCAGTCTGGAAGGATGACAGGCTGGGTCAACCCCACCTGGCGTTAATTCATTGATCATGCTAAAAGGAAGAGAATAATTTGGGCCCTGGGCATGGCACATTTCCACCTCCAGTCCCCCTCTAAAAGATATTACAACCAGCGTAAGAAGAAAGAAGAAAGAAGAAAAGGAAAAAAACTTGTGCGTGTCAGCAATTAAATGTCAGTCAAAAGCTCTGATTTCACAAGTGAATGGAGCAAACTCGCAAAGTACAGGTTAGAATTAATTCATTTATTTATTTCGTATGCAGCCTGTGGCTGCTGGTTGCATCAAATCTGGGAGCAGGAATGTGTCGCTGATGCAGTGCCCCCTGGAGGTTATAGCAGGAATTTGTACAGTTCCGGCGATAGCTCGCCTACTCTTCGCGAAGAATACCATGGGATCTTTAACGTCCACCAACTAATGCACTAAACGGGACGTCCAGTTTTACGTCCATCCAAGGGCCGGCACACATATTGATGATTCACCCAGCCTGTGAAACACCAGGGCGACAGTTTATAGCTGCGTCAGGATTCAACCCCAGGCAAGATAGCTTTAGTGGCGAATGTGCGTACTTCTCGTCCATCCTGCCAACCCAGGTTATAATCACATTTGGTATGTAGTATCAAGTTATGCTAGTTTGTCGTTGTGCCACACACAAACACACACACACACACAATATATATATATATATATATATATACAGACTTGGCATTTAATATGGAATATTTTTTTGTGGGGGTGAACTTACTTTTCAAGATGACAGAACCAAAAGTTCATTGGAATTATGTTGAAATTATTCTAGGTTTTGTTAATGTGACCTTTAAAAGAAAGAAAAACCACATTTGACATTTCGAAGCAAATAAATTGATCCTTGAAAGTGATGGAAACTGATATTGAACTCAATTCACGGACAGTACTGTGTTAAACTTCTGTACGTTTTCTAGAAGTATCTCTATATTTTCCACATTAAGCAAAAAAAATTTTTCACAAAAACAAAAGTTAAATTACGACTGGGATTACAGACAGTAAAATTACAGTTCAGTACTTCGCGTAACCCCCACGAGCATTCAGGAGAGCACGTACACGTTGAGGCATGCTGTTCACGAGATTTGCCGAGGTTTGGACAAGAATTGCTTGCTATGCAGTGACAATAGCCTGCTGCAATTCACACACAGAGGCAGGCTGCTGGTCCAAGTTGTCGATTTGACGCGTTAATTCTGCCCACAAGTTCTCTATCGGATTCATATCCGGGGACATGGCAGGCCACTCCATATGCTCTACACCACGGTCAGCAACAAAGTGTTGGATCATGCGAGCACGATGAGGCCGTGCATTGTCATCTTGGAAGACAAAGTTTCCTCGAAAGGCTGCACGAACTAATGGAAGCAATGTTTCTTCCAGAATGGCCCTGTACTTGAACTGGTTCAGGTTTCCATTCAGAACAACCAGGTCAGTTTTGCCCCCTGCATGAAAAGCAGCCCAAACGGTCACCCCACCACCTCCAGCTTGGACTCTTGGCACTATACAATCTTCGTTGTAGGCTTCATGCACTTGTCTGCACACTCGGGCGCGGCCATATTGACGATAGACCAGAAATCTAGACTTGTCACTGAAGATCACGTGATTCCAGTGTCCTGGCTGCCATTGACGGTGCTCTCTGGCCCACTGCAATCGGCGCTGGCGGTGTTGTCTGGTCAGACGTGGCTTTCTCAGGGGACGCCTGGCACGATAGCCTGCTTGAACCAGTCGTTTGCTGACTGGCCTTCTGGATACAGGCACATTTGTCAGTTGCTGCCACTCAGCCCTAAGCCGATTAGCTGACTTGGTACGGCCATTGCGGACTAACCGGTGCAGCTGGCGATCATCCCTCCTTGTGGTTCTGCGGGGACGTCCTGACC
This sequence comes from Myxine glutinosa, assembly GCF_964187855.1. Classification (NCBI taxonomy): domain Eukaryota; kingdom Metazoa; phylum Chordata; class Myxini; order Myxiniformes; family Myxinidae; genus Myxine; species Myxine glutinosa. Next base: position 36,740,796 of record NC_136265.1, on the reverse strand, counting down.
TCGGTATTGGAGTAGGGACACCCCTCTGAGCATTTCGTTTCAGGATCTTTGACACCTGACCTTGAGTGATGCCATACTGCCGAGCAATAGCACACTGTTTCATGCCGGAATTTCGTAAAGCCACCACTAAATGACAAACAGCATTGTCGAGTTGACGGACCATCTCCAGGGGAAGCGGCAATAACTTTTGTAGACGTGCAGCAGTTGTTTTCCACTAATACAGAACGCAACAACCCTTATATACCCGATTGTGAAGCCAATCATCAAATGTACCTGTCCGTACATTTTGTCACGCCACCTGTGATATAATCCTGTTATTGACTTCTTGCTGCGACAGACAATCAGTGACATGGTTCTTTTAACAAAGAAATGGCCAAAGCGTTAAAGAACCTCACCAGATTGATATACCGAGTTCAGAAAGTAAACCCAAGTCAAGAAAGAAAAAAAAATTCCATATTAAATGCCAAGTCTGTATACACACACACACACACACACACACACACACACACACACACACACACACACACACACACACACACACACACACACACACACACACACACACACACACACACACACACACACACACACACACTATCGAGATGAGATGATCCTCGAAATGCTTCACCGACAACGAATATATATATTGTTATGCCGATATACATATCGTCTCTGTGATAGCCTGAAGCAAGACCCCAGCATACTGCTTACGCATCTGAAGGGCCTTGTTTACCAATGTCTTAGCTGCTAGAGATGACACAGCTTTCTTACAAGAGTAACTAGTCATTGTTTTGCATATATTTTGGTGCTTGTTTTTGAAAACTATGACTAAAGGTAAAGCATTGCAGAGTAGTTTCTTGCTTACCTCAATAACATACTGATGCTTTGCATAAGGCTTTGGTTCAGCTAGTTCATACCTCCGCCTCATGTCTGCACAACGCTGGGCTCTGTTCTTCGTATGACATGTCCGAGCACACTTTAGAATAGATTTGGCCTTCTTTAGATAGTGTGCACGACGAGCAGCTAGTTCTTTATGTCCGAGTTCTGTAGTACACATAACGAACAGCTTTCATTATATTGCTGTGAACAATGTAGTGTCTTTTAAAAGCAGCTTTGAGCTCGTATCTGTGAAAACTATTGTACTCACTACAAGCAGCTTTGAGTTCGTATATGTGAGCACTATAGGCTCCGGGCCAGGTATGGTCCATCTGCACCCCCCCCACAACTCTCCGACCCTGGGTTTTTCTGAACCATTGGGGTGTCCTGGGGTGGAAATCAACTGGTAACAGTAAATAAACTTGGACTCACTACCCATTTGGTACCTATATTGGATGGTACCCTCAAAACAGCATATTTTTAAATCCGCGTTGCGCCATATTCGACACACGTGTTCTTTTGGTATTTGTGCCTGCTAATATTAACTCAGAATAAAAAGTTATATACCAAAAGAAAGCTGTTCATCTACTGATCATCATAGAATATTGACACATTACTTATAATGGTACCTTAATGGTCATAACTAGTGCTGAATAGCAGTACCCCACTTTAACGTAACATAATTCGGTATCGACCGTACTATTTCATCTTACACACATAATATGAACACATTACACCTGATATGCTTACATATATATTTTATTGGCTTTCTCCTGTATATCAGCTTTAATTTGATACCAGATACATCCCCATAGCTTCAATTCTCTTTTTTATACAGCGTGTCAAAGATACTACCGGTATGGGGTGATATTGTAGGCGATGCTGCATTTGTCAATTTACAAATGCTGCCACGTATATCATGTACATATATGTTGGACACATGACAAAATCTATGTATTGTTAATATGTGTTACTTAATATATTGTTGTATTGATGTATCACTGTAGTTTATTGCAGGAATTTTGACGAAAATGGCATGCAGATCCTTCCATGTTTGTATCCTGCGTAAATTGAGATCATCAGATTGTACAATTATGTTATTTAAGTGTCTCTTACAGCGACAGAACGAGTCAATTAGTTAAGTTAAACACCTTTTTTTACATAGTTAAGTATGCAATATAAGATATTTTTTATAATTAAGATGCAATTTATAATAATTATTCAGCTTGGTACTTACCAATATTTTGATGTGTTTTGCAGGTGAAGTAACAACGCTAATATGGAACATCCGGCGCGAGCGAAACGTACACGTGAGAGTGAACAACCACCCATTGTGTGCATAACTCATGTAAAGGGACTGAGCTATGGAGAGTTGCACTTGTTATCTGGACTCAAAAATTCTGAGAAGAAATTGGCCAAGCTGCAGGAGGTCAAAGAAAGACGCCTTGCACAACCCCCACAGTCTCCGCATATGATGAAGGACACATGTGATTTGGTCCCTGAATCTCTGGCCGAACACCATGGTTTCCACTGGGAGTGTTACAAGCGTTTCACGATGAACTTAGACAGACTGAACCCTCCTACTGCAGGTACATCTGAAACAACTGGTGCCACAACTCAGCGGATGGCCCGTACTAGTTCTGGTGACAAGATCATATTTAAGCCAGACTGTATCTTCTGTTCTTCGGAAAGTCGTAAAAAAGTGAAAGTGCATGGCAGTTGGACTACCCAGGGGATGAGCCAGTTCGAGTATGAAGGCTGGAAGCCGGTACTGGAGATGGCTGAAATGAAGCAAGATGAAACGCTCTTAATGAGGATCCGAGGCCATGATCTTTTTGCCTCTGAGGCAAAGTTCCACAAAACTTGCCGTATGAAATATATGCAAAAGCCAGAGAAATGGCGCAGTACTGACGAAGAGGCACAGCACCATCAAGGAGAATTAGAAGAAGCCCACAGACAGGCATTCGATGTGTTATGTGATGCCATTGAAAGGGATGTGTTAATGGCCAAGAAGATAATGAAACTATCCGACCTGAGGCAAATGTATGTCATTAACCTGCAAACCAGCAAATATGCGAATCCTGACTACCGAGCCAGCAAACTAAAACTGAAGCTTGAAAACCACGAGCCTTTCAGGGAGAGACTATCATTCTGTGATCTGGGAAAGTCCTACATAATATTCAGCACTGCAATTGACGTCCAGACAGCAGTGAAACAAGCCTTCAAATTGGGATCAAGAGATATGATTGAGAGTGCAGGTAGCCATTTACGACTGTCAATTCTGGATGATTTCTCGAATGCCCCAGAACTGAAATGGCCACCAAGTCCTTCTGATCTCCAACAAATGGACGATGTTATACCAGATTCACTCAAGAAGCTGCTATGCTACATCATAACTGGAACAACATCAGCAAGGTCACAACGAAGCCAGCGATTAGTTCAATCAATCGGCCAAGATATCTGTCGCGCTGCCACCAAAGGCTCTTGGAAGCTTCCAAAACACATCATCATGTGCACGTCCCTGAGACATCTATACAGAAGTGAAAAGCTCATAACCCTTCTTAATAGAATGGGACACTGTGAGAGTTATTCATTTTCACTTGAATTGGAGACTGCACTGGCCGAATCAGTGATGAAGTCATCGACACAACTCTCCAACCAAATCATCAGGTCACCACGAGAGCCGTCTGTCTTCCACTCGGAGTTTGACAATTTCGACTCATTGGTGAATGATCTGACAGGAAAAGGTTCTGTTCATACAGCACACGGGATCATGATGCAAGAAGTCAGTGATGATCATGCCGCATCTGGTCCAGCAAGGCCAACTCAAGTTAGGACCAAACGGCGTTCTCTGCAGTTGACGGAAGCAACCATATTACCTGACTGCTATGTGACCAAAAGACAAAGCCCGAAACTTCAAGTAAAACAGCTTCAATATCCAGGATCTGTAGGAGAAAGAGGAACATCGACCAAACTCCAGACTCTATGGATCATGATCCGTCTCAAGGCAGAAACACAACAACAAGTTCCTGGTTGGACCGGTTTCATCTCAGAGACAGGTGAAATACCAAAGAAGCTCACAACAATAGACTACTATCCCGTCATCAATCAACCAATTACCGAGTACAAAACTGTCCAGGAATGCTTGCGTGCTGCTGAAGAGGCCACCAGAGAAGTTGGCCAGCCTTATGTCATTACCACATTCGATTTGGGGGTATGCATGAAGGCATTCCCCCTAGTATGGAACTCCCCCGACAAGTACGAAAGTCACATCATTCTAATAGGCACCTTCCACCTTGTTTGTGCTTACATGAAAATGATGGGTAAGAAGATGGCTGGGTCTGGTCTGTCAGATATCCTCCTGGAAGCAGGATTGATCGGTAGTGGATCTATCACAGGTGTGATGTCGGGAAAGAATTATGACAGAGCGTTACACTGTCATAAACTTATGCTGGAATGCTTGGAGAGGCTTCTCTTGGCGGAATACCTCAACGAAACTAATGCTGATGACCTGTTCGCGTCCCTCCCTGACGACTCAACTACAAGACTGCAAGATCTTGTTGAATCCCCCAGTCAAATGACCTTAGAAGCTGTCTCAACGGATGAACTCATCATGAAGGTCATAGATAACTATGATACATTTCGACAGAGTGTAGCAAAGGGACGATTGGGGAAAACTGCTGAGCTCTGGGTGTCGTACATGGACCATGTACGTCTAGTCCTCTCACTCCTTGAAGCTGTAAAGACTAACAACTTTGTCTTGTATGTTGCGTCCATCAACGGTATGACTCCCCTCTTCTTCAGCTTCGGTGGCCAAAACTACGCCAGGTATTTGTCGTATTTCTCCATCTTCTTAGCCAACGTAGATAGCTCGCACCCGGGAGCTTTGACCCTCATTCGACGAGGAGCAATCAGTGTTGCTCGCTCCTTTATCCCTGGGAATCGCTGTGCTGTTGACAAGACAATGGAGGAAACCTTCATGAGACATGCAAAGTCTCATGGTGGTGCTGGTGCGGGTATATCTGGACTACTCACCAATTACCAGGCATATCAGAGGTGGGTCCGCACCCTTCACGAAAGGTCTCTCTACGTTGATGCATGTCTTGGTATGGCTCACATGACAGACAGCGGACAGGACACTAAGCATCGTGATGTACGTCCCAGAGAGGTGAGAAAAGGAGAGAGGTTGGTGAAGAAGACCATGGATGCGGTATGCAGTTTCCTGAATCCATTCACGGTAGACACAAAGGACCAGCTGTTGATTCTATCGTCAGGCGGTGCAGCCTCTGATGATGTTGCTGCAGATGTTCTGAAGGCTGAAGCCATCGGTCAACAAGCTCATGATAAATTTGTTGAGGTCCGACTGAAAACTGGCGAAGATTTTTTTGAACCAGTAAAACGACTCAATCTCAAAACTCTGAACAACATGAACAAAAGTTCCAAGACCAAGACATCAAAGAACAAAGTCACCCAGTTCAAGCACCAGGGAAACGTTGCATTTCAGCTTTTGCTGAAATCGCAAAATCAAGGGCTACAACTTGACCTAAAGGAACTGATGTCATACCCATTAACTCCAGTACCATACAGCTTGGCGACCGGAGATGGGTACCTAGCAAAGACAGACAAGGCAAAGGCATTCCAGCTCCTGACCAAGGACTGTACTGACATCACTGTACCACAGGCAAGGGTCACCCTGACAGTGTATGACGGAAACCCGCGAAACAGGTAGTATCTTTGACACGCTGTATAAAAAAGAGAATTGAAGCTATGGGGATGTATCTGGTATCAAATTAAAGCTGATATACAGGAGAAAGCCAATAAAATATATATGTAAGCATATCAGGTGTAATGTGTTCATATTATGTGTGTAAGATGAAATAGTACGGTCGATACCGAATTATGTTACGTTAAAGTGGGGTACTGCTATTCAGCACTAGTTATGACCATTAAGGTACCATTATAAGTAATGTGTCAATATTCTATGATGATCAGTAGATGAACAGCTTTCTTTTGGTATATAACTTTTTATTCTGAGTTAATATTAGCAGGCACAAATACCAAAAGAACACGTGTGTCGAATATGGCGCAACGCGGATTTAAAAATATGCTGTTTTGAGGGTACCATCCAATATAGGTACCAAATGGGTAGTGAGTCCAAGTTTATTTACTGTTACCAGTTGATTTCCACCCCAGGACACCCCAATGGTTCAGAAAAACCCAGGGTCGGAGAGTTGTGGGGGGGGTGCAGATGGACCATACCTGGCCCGGAGCCTACTATTGTATTTATTGAAAGCAGCTTTGCGCTTTTCAGAGCCCACTGCATTGCCAGCTTTAGAGTTATCCTTTTTCTCCTCACTTTCATCGAGGTACTTGTCACGTGCCCGTGATAAAATCATCTGCTTGTTATTTGCATAATGTTTTCTATTTTGAGCTCTTTTATTTTGCTGAGCAGAAGGCATGTTGGAGGTAGCCACTTCCCTTTGATGGACCGGATAACATCCGTTCGCTCCTCGAATGTAACTGGTGTGGTTTGAAGGTTTCCCTCCAACCAATAGGGTGGGGATAGAGGAGAGGGGCGGAGCCTCTCGGGAGGAATTTATGCACGGCCGGACGTGAAAGACACTCTCGTGGTTTTTACTGTTTTGCTTACTTGAAGTGTCAATAAAACATATTATACACTCGAGAGAGTCGAGAGTGCCAGCACACTCTCTGATAATAGTTTTGTAAAATTAACTTCAACTAGGGCATGCCCGTACATGGGTGCAATGCCCGTACGTGGGTACGTGGGTACGTGGGTGCGAGTACGGTGACAACCCCCCCCCCTCTATTTACATGAAATGGTTTGGTCCATGAAATGTTTTGGTCCATTCGCAACGCCAAAGCGAACGGCGAACGCTTTACATGAAATGGTTTGGTCCATGAAATGTTTTGGTTCATTCGCAACGCCAAAGCGAACGGCGAACGGCTTGCGAGTACAGTGACAATCCCCCCCCCCCCCCCCCCCTCTATTTACATGAAATGGTTTTTATTAGTTTTAAAACATAGTTTAACGCCAACATAGCGCCAACATAGTTTGCAAACGTGAAATAAATGAATACGCTCTCAAATGTGCCATCCGAGGCAGAGTGTGTTCGCCACGTTCGGCACACGCGATAGCTCGCTGCTCTCTGATTGGTTGAATCGTTTTTTGGACATAGCTCGGTAAGTAATTGTCCGATTAATATGAAACCTTGAAAAGGCACATCCTCGGGTCCCCAGCAATATACCTGGCAAGTTTAAAGTATATCGGACCCGTGGTTGTCGAGAAACAGCGGTCACAGACAAACAAACAAACAAACACACAGAGATTACTGGAATTATAGATAGATGAATTCTATCAAAATAAGATAAAAGTACTTATCTGTAGTATCCAAATCCTGCTTCGGTAATAGTTGAGTAGATTCTTGCCAGACAAATACAGTCACTATAAATCATCAGAAATACATCAGTCAAACACACTGTACATGACATGCTTTATTATCTGCGCATGCGCATAGCAAGGTTTCGGGTTGAGCGAGTAGGGAAACTAGGATCTTTATATTTAAGTATCAATTAATTGACCATTGACCACTGCAGTCGATGCAGTAGGCCAAAACAAAGATGAAACTGTTCTATACGAAGGCCTCAGTGATGCGCTGACGTAGTGAATCTGCCGCCGAGAACCCGTGACTGGAGGGTTCGTGATCACGTGTCCCGTGTGCGGTGTATATCACTGGTACGGCACTATTATTTAATTTTCATAAATGTAACAATGAAAAACAAAACAAGGAAAAACAAAAACACAAAACAAAACATTATACCAGAGATAATGTGCCGTGTGTAAATAGACGGTACTTATCGTTCCCATTAAGGTACAGCATAGCTGGATGGGATACCTTAATGGCGGTTCACCACTGATGGTATGTAATCGCATAGTAACTGGTATAATATCGAAAGATTTTCAGTCATAAGTGTATGCAGGACTCACTGCGTTGCCCTGATGAGCCCCAAAAGGGCGAAACCAGGTCGGTAACTGAGTTTTACATACACTTATGACAGTATCTGAACTAAGATCAAAATTCTGCTCTGTCGGAGGGTTCTCTTGAGAGCTTGACAGGCAGAGAGTATGTACATGGCAGTGACGTCATTGCATGCGCTCATTGAAAGCTGGAGAACTGAAGATATATTTGGATTGGTTGCTCCCGGCTGCATCCAGGCGATTCCATATAATGAGTGGATACCAGAGATAATGTGCCGTGTGGCAGACGGTACTTATCACTCCCATTAAGGTACAGCACAGCTGGATGGGATACCTTAATGGCGGTTCACCACTGATGGTATGTAATCGCATAGTAACTGATATATATATATATATATATATATATATATATATATATGAACAAGGTCATCATTGAGCACCAAATGACAGACATTGGTTCATGCAATGCTTGGGAGCAATTACCAGCATCACCATTAAATAGTATTGTGACTTGTTTTTTTGTTTTTTTTACAGGTTACAGAAACCAAAAAAATTCAAAAATAATTAAATACAAAAAATATATAAATTCCTTACGAACACTTCTTTCTGAAAAATGAAAATTCATTCAAGGAAATAAGCACAGCCATAGTGCCTCACCTGAAAGAATCCGAAACAAAACCCACCTTGTACTTTGGGAAATAAAAGTAACTTTCGATGAAAGACAAGAACCATTAAAATTCTTCAAATATAACCGACCCTACCCCCATGGCCATTGTTAGTTAATGCGTGAGATTTTAGCTAGGATTATGTCCTGCCTCGGCAAACAAAGGAGGGCCACTTAGCCAGGCTAGGAACCATCATCACAATGCGTACATCCCGACTGGCGACAATCAAATCATGAAGCATGAAAGTTCAACAGCGAATCAGAAAACTATGTCCAGTGTGTGTGTGTGTGTGTGTGTGTGTGTGTGTGTGTGTGTGTGTGTGTGTGTGTGTGTGTGTGTGTATTGCTACGGCCTGGGGATCGGGGTCTACTATGAGGGGGCTAGCATCTGTTCCCTCCCGAACTTACCGGACCTGAGGCTGCCAGGTACAAATAACTTCGAACTTTGGCAGGTTGCGAACCAGCAACTACGAACGCCAATTGGTCCGTCACGTGATAGCAAGGTCCATCGTCTAACTCCGCTTACCTGTACCATGTGACGGTTTCAATCGGGGAACATACCGTAAGTACCCTCCGGCGGTGTACCACTTTCTTTTGTTCCTGGATGGAAATTTAAATGGCTGAGCAACCGTTGATACCCGCTAATTGGGCTAATGGCTAATTTTGTTACGGCCGATCGCTACTTTGGGTGCGAGGAATGGCAGACCAATAGAACAAAAGACATTCACAGACAGAGAGAAAAGAAACATTTAACGATTTGATTTATTTACAAATATTTACAGTGAAACTTATTGATAGGAAAGAAAAAAGCAAAAAGAAGCAGAAACTTAGCTAGTCTACGCCTTATTATGATTACAACAAATAAGCACTATATGGGCCCAGCACACATTCACGGGAGAGGGGGAGGGGAAAACGAACGTTGGAAACCTGTTGGCACAAAGGCCACGATGTTCCAAATGCCTCTCCTCGCAACCTTTGTCTTGACCTCACCAACGAACGCCAGGCCGGCAAATAGCAGTCCCCAACACGAGCAGGTAATGGCGATCCCAGCACAGACAGCCAGGTGAAGGTCGATCGTCAGCACAGACTTGGGCAGGTGAGGTTGATCGTCAGCACTGACTTGGGTAGGTGAAGGTCGATCGTCAGCACGGCAGAGTGAGTGCGTCGGGACATGTGGAGTAAGCACGTCGTAATCTCGTGCAGGGTCAAGTGACTGCCGTGCATACGTGCACCAAGAGGGAGTCCGGCAGTCAGCAGAGAGCAATGAATATGTGCAAATCGAGCAAAGTCAAAGGCGAAGAGGATAATGCAGGCACATGCTGAGGCCTACAGAATCCAAAGCGAAGAGGGGAATGCCAAAAAAAATGTGTTGAATGCACGATGTCCCAGGCCAAGAGAGAAGCAAACACGTGCGGAATGAACAAAGTCCAAAGCGGAGAGTGAATCCAAACACGGGTGCATCCAACAAGGTCTAATGCGAAAAAAAGGGAGGAACACGTGAAGAATGGCCTTTTGTCCACCCTCGCCGAGGGTGGGCGGTTTGAGGGTGTCCCAGCTCCCGATTGGTGGAGCCTGTCACTCCACCCCACTAGCTCTCTCGAAGGGACTCGGGCCCTGATTGGTGCTTATCCCTTATGAGAGGAGGACCTGTCTTTCCCTTCCCAACAGAGTGCAATGATGAAAACTGGGTGTTTGGGTGTGTTATAACATCCTTTTTGAAGATGGTTTTTGAGGTGCTCATAAGAAGAAAAAAAACAATGTGGTGGTGTACCAATATGGCGGCCCACCATCTTGGTCAGCCCACTGCACCTCACTGGGTTATTAAGCCGCCATTTTGTTTCAGCCTACTCAAACGTTCCTTGCCTTAGAACCACGATCGATTTATCATTACATAATTTAAGCATATCATCAAAATCTGGATTCGGATATGAGGAGTGGATGCTGTAGACTAAATAATGTCCAAATTTGGAGTGAAATCTGACAAAATTTACCATATCTTCCGATTTTATAACGAAATGTATATATGCATATATTTAAGCAAGGCTGTGATTCTCGTTCTGGTGTTAGTTATTTTCTATTTAACCTTATCAAGTAAAACGCATCTCGCTATACGAGATTGGTGCCGGTGATAGATATACGGTGGTATATATATATATATAGAGTCGAATTGTGAGAAAACGATCCCGTAAACTATGTCGATCGCCGAAATGAACTTGTGATGGTTGCCTTCGTGGTGTTGTTGGTTCGGTTAAGTTTATTTTTTTATTTTTTTTTACTTTGTCAGTTAAACGCATCTTGCTATACGATATCAATGCCGGTGATAGATATACGCATCTCGCTATATGAGATTGGTGCCCGTGATAGATATGCGCATCTAGCGATCCGAGATCAGTGCCGGTGTGTGTGTGTGTGTGTGTGTGTGTGTGTGTGTGTGTGTGTGTGTGTGTGTGTGTGTGTGTGTGTGTGTGTGTGTGTGTGTGTGTGTGTGTGTGTTACTGTGCTACAAGGCAAAATGCCATCGTGTGCTGCCAACGGGTGCACAAATTGTGACGAATGAGGACGAACAAAGGCAGGAGTGACTTTCCATCGGTAAGGCTTCAAACACTGTTACTGTGTGTTTTAGTGTGTGTGTGTGTGTGTGTGTGTGTGTGTGTGTGTGTGTGTGTTACTATGTGTGTGTGTGTGTTACTGTGTGTGTGTGTGTTACTGTGTGTGTGTGTGTGTTACTGTGTGTGTGTATTACTGTGTGTGTGTGCTACTATGTATGTGTGTTGCTGTGTGTGTATGTGTGTTGCTGTGTGTGTATGTGTGTTGCTGTGTGTGTGTGTGTGTGTTACTGTGTATGTGTGTTACTGTGTGTGTGTGTGTGTGTGTGTTACTATGTGCATGTGTATTACTGTGTGTGTATGTTTCTGTGTGTGCATGTGCATGTTTGTGTGTGTGTTACTGGGTGTGTGTGTGTTGCTGAAACTGAACGAAACTGAACTAAACCTTCAGTTGAAGGAGCAAAAGAATGTCATTGTCTTCCACAAACGGTTTATTAAATTTGCAGAAACATAGTCTGGTACTTCGTAATCAGTTTGTGAGTGTACCTTCCATGGGATAGGGTGTCACTCCACTGCATCAGAGTCAACTGTACCTGCGATCTATTTTTTAAATTCCCTCTAGATGATGGATCCAGATTGCGCATATTATATTCCCGTCAGGAAGCATTTCATTGTTACCCGGCAATGCCGGGTACTATTGCTAGTATGTATATATATTTAATGGTATTGTCTTTCATTGGAAGTTACTTTTATTTCACAAAGTACAAGGCGAGTTTTGTTTTGGATTCTTTCAGGTGAGGCACCACGGCTGTGTTTATTTACTTGAATGAATTGTCATTTTTCAGGAAGTGTGTCAGGAATTATTTTTTTGGATTTGATTTTTTTCTGAAAATTTTTGGTTTCTGTAAACTGTAAAAAAAAGAAAAAAAAAAGAAAAAAGAAGAATAAGAAAACAAGAAGACGTCATGCGGAGCACGATACTTGCAAAATACGCCCCCCCCCCCTCCCCAAGGAAAAAAATTCCATTGATACAGCAAATTGTCCATTTCATCAAGATTAAAATTGACAATCTTGATCAAAGCTCGGGTCAAAAGGAAAAAAATTGACGATTTTTCAGATGAAAATGATGATTTTGGAAGGTTGACCTTGAGTTGACCTTTGACCTTTTGACCTCAAAAATAGTTGGTTTCCCTATTTAGTGACAATGTGCAAATGCTGTTCAATTTTCAAGTCAATCGGATGAGAATTGACGGCTTTTTAGATGAAAATTGATTTTCAAAATGTGACCTTGTTGACCTTTGACCTTTTGACCTCAAATAGTTCATTTCCCAATTTAGTGACTTGATATACAAATGCTATTCAATTTTCAAGTCAATCGGATTTAAAATGGCGATTTTAGAAATTTGACCTCCAGATTGCCTTTGACCCTTGACCTCAAAATCAATAGGCTTCTCAATTGGGACGACTTATACAACTTGGTGAAGTTTCGTGACGATCGGTTTAGAATTGTGACCTGTAGGCCGGTGACAAAGAGACAAACAGACAGACAAACAGACAGGTGAGCAGAGAGTGAAGGTGAGCAGAGAGTCTTGATTTTGGCAGTTTAACCATAAGAGGGTTGCAGGCAGATCTTGTGCGACCTGTAGGAATATTTGGGGGACAGAGCCCAGAGAGAGCTGGGGGGGTGGGGGGCAAGGCTGGAGAGGAGTCGTTAAAAGACAGAAAGACCACCAACCTGCCTGCGGTGAGTGAGTGAAAGGCCCTCAGAGTTAGCTTCATCGCGGGAGATTCCAATGATTCTGAACGCTTTGGTTTCAACAGCGTGAAAACGAGCTTGGTGTGAGGCAGGAGCACCAGCCCAGAGGGGAGAGCAGTATTCCATAGAGCTGCGGATGAAAGCCTTGTATGTGGTGAGGAGCTCAGGTGTGCCAAGGAAGGACTTCGCACGACGGAGGATGCCCAGTCGGCGACTGGCTATGGAGGCCAGATTTGAAATGTGGTTTTCTCAGGAAAGATCATGTCAGATAGTGAGACCCAAAAGCTTGAGTGACAGAACTTCTTGGAGAGGATTATTCAGAAAGTGGATGGGAGGGTTGTCCAGTCGGTCTTTTCGGCGAGACATCGTAAGAGTGTGAGATTTGTCAGGATTGAAGACAGATATCGTTAATTAAACGAAAATATTTTTTAAATAGATATCTCTTGTTTATTCTAGAGTTCTCCTCAAGCCGCACCGTGCGCGCGTCAGCCTCGTCTGCGAACGTCAAAAGGGCAACACAGCGCTCGCTTTCGGGAGGGGCGGAGCCAAGCCAAGCAACATATATATATATACATCGATCATTGATCGTGAACCGGAAAATATAATAAATTACTGATATTTAGCGACTCGAAAGGTTCTTTATCAACAACTTATTTTCTCGTGCTTCTGCTGACCTGTCTGCAAGGTGTGTAAATCGAAGTCCCGAGTGCGAATCACAGGTGAGCCCGTCCTGAGGTAATTAGTGATTGGGAACGATTCAGAACCTGTGGGTAAATAACCCTTTGGTAATTTCCCCAACAGTTTTCTGGACGACAGACTGCCGGTAGGGGACATGTATTGCAGCGCAATACTCAGAATGCTTGTTTTTTAAGTGATTCTTCACAATTGGGAGCTGGGAAAAAACGATACATAGCAGGATATCCCAAAAAGTTACGGATGGATTTGGACGAAACTTGGCAGACGGGTTGTGTGTGTCACAAGGACTAATCGATTCGATTTTGGTGAAGATCCGGATCCGGATCAGCTCGTATAATATTTTAAAAGTGATTCTTCACCATTGAGTGATACGGCCAACCAGGTGGAGGTATGCTCTCTACTGAGTGCCGTTATAGTTTTGTATGTAACCTGTCAGTGGCAGCGGGTTGCATCATTGCTGGGAGCAAAACTGTGCCGCTGATGCAGTGCACCGTGTGCCCACTAAGCTGGTACTCATTTTGCTGACCTCCGAAGGATGACAGGTTGAGTCAACCCACCTGGGGCTATTTAAAAGCACGAATGGGGCTCTAACGCAAAACCCAAAGATCTTAAGACAACAACCTTAACCGTTAAGCCAAGACCAGACTCTCATGCTAATTGATCCACCGAGAATAAAAGTGAAGCTGACATTTTGACCTTACTCTTCGTAGGTACAAAATACACTTCTGTTTCACTCCGACAAACGGTGAGGCTCAAAATGTCAGCTTCACTTTTATTATCGGTGGATCAATTACCACATTTACCACAAGGTATTTTATTTTCATATTTGTTTTAACCTCTTTCTGCCCACGCAGATAACCCAAGTAAGGTAGCCAACGGTGTAGATCAGACTATGGCTAGACACCTTGCCAACTATCCCAACAGTTAGCCAGATTCGGCGCAGTGTCACTGGCTACCTGGGAATACAAGTTTACACAGAGGGGAGATTTCATTGTTTATCAAGGGTTCAACTTATACAGTCACGTGAAAAAGTAAGTACACCCCATGTAAAGTTTGGACTTTTTCAACATATTTTAACATACAGCTATTTGATCTTCATTTCAACAATATAGATAGATAAAGGTGATATAATGTAACAAATATCATGAAACATTTACTCTGGTTCATTTTACACAACTAGGGCATGCCCGTACTATATCTATATCTAAAATTATATCCCCCCCCTCTATTTACATGAAATGGTTTGGTCCAAAGCGAACGGCTTGCGAGTGGTGACAATCCCCCCCCTCTATTTACATGCAATGGTTTGGTCCAAAGCGAACGGCTTCCGGAGTTTGGTAAAGAAATCGCCATCGCGTGCACAAACGCGCAGGAAAGCGAATGAATCGCAAATTCGTTTTTATTAGTTGTAAAACATAGTTTAACGCCAACATAGTTTGCAAACGTGAAATAAATGAATACGCTCTCAAATGTGCCATCCGAGGCAGAGTGTGCCCGCCACGTTCGGCACACGCGATCGTTCGCTGCTCTCTGATTGGTTGAATCGTTTTTTGGACATAGCTCGGTAAGTAATTGTCCGATTAATATGAAACCTTGAAAAGGCACATCCTCGGGTCCCCAGCAATATACCTGGCAAGTTAAAAGTATATCGGACCCGTGGTTGTCGAGAAACAGCGGTCACAGACAAACGTACAAACGTACAGACAGAGATTACTGGAATTATAGATAGATGAAAGTACCGATCCTCGGTTCATGTGGGTACCTTGGTTCATTTTACACAATTAAAGTACTTTCTGATCCTGGGTTCATATGGGTACTGTTACAGATTCGTCACTTCCGTTGTTGTGGTTCTCATCCACTGTAAACATTTTTGGTTGCATGTACTATTATTGTTATCGTTTAAGTGAAATGGAGATCTGTTTTCAAAAGGTGAAATAAATTAATGTTTTAAAAGAAACCGGAAACTGGATCGAAAAGAGGAAGAAGAAGAGGAAGAGGAGGAGGAAAAAGAGGGGGAGCGAGTGAGGTCGGAGAAGGAGCCGAGCTGCGTTGAGGTTTCGAGCAAACGCTGGCGAACGAGGGTCACGAGTGAACTTTGGGGTTTCCTGGGAAAGGGATTCCTGCGACAGAGTTGTTATCGCTGTGATAGATCAACCTGCGTGTCAGGTTTTGCGGTCGATTCCGAAGAGAATCGTTGTTTGAGGGCAGTTGCCCCTCGAGAAGAGGCCCGTTGGCCGTTTTTGTCTCGCGCCTGATTTCGCATCACTCTGGGCTCTTTGCCTCACTTCAACCATTTCACCGCATCCAGAAGTTAAGCTGGTGTGTGTGTGTAACGTGGATTTTGAGTGGAAATTTGCGGTTCGCCGTAAAGGGAGCCGTTGAACGTCCATATCCAAAGGGGTGATTTCCCAGTCGCCTTGAGGGCACCTTTACGCGTCTTTGGCAGCGTGACTGTCACTGTCAACCGAACGTGATTCTGGTCTCGATTTGACATCGTTCTGACTATCACTGGAGCGTGGATCAACTTTGGCTTGAAGCCGGGGATAGAGACATTGGAGATGTTCTTTTCGCTCACTTGGAGCACAGTGAGTTATATTGTACGAAACTGATGGTAACATCATCGGCATGATATATTTGTTGTACAATTGATTACTATTGTTTTTTGTACTGTTATTCTTGTGTGATCTTAATACAATACTTGTTTGTTGTTAACAATTGGTGTGGTTTCACCATTGATCTTTGACATACAGAATAACACATCTTTCTGCCGTGACTCCTCTCGGGGCTCGGAGGTACACCGTGACCGGGGTTTGGGGAGGAGCACGTAACAATAATTATACAGTATCTATATATATCTATCTATCTGTGCAGTCTGTCTTGTGTTGTCTTGTCTTGTCACTGAACTACTCCCTCAAACTTTTGTGAAATTGTACCAAACTTCTGGTATGCACCTATCTCTCCCGTCGGTATGTCCTAAGGGTATTTTTTTGAAATTTTTTCCAATATATATTTTTTTTGGGGGGGGGGGGGGGGACATTCAACTTCAATTGTTTATAAAACGTATATCACGTATATTACAAATACATTTGTGCATTATGATTGTTTGAATTATGATTGGTGTAAACCATGGAAAACCAGCAACTCTGGTTCAGTCATTTATCTATACTAGGGCATGCCCGTACTATATATATAGGACGTGCCCGTAAGTGCGTGATGTTACCGTACAATGAATGTATCGTCCCGACGCCGCAGCTCGGATGGCGCTGCAGTTAATCGGGCCCCCAAATTCCTCATCGACGATAACTAAACAATATATTATATGAATCGCACCGTACATACCTCCTTCTAGATCTTGTTCTTGTCTTGATATACTCACTCAGGCTCACTATATCACGACTGAGTCCTCCCAGCTCCTCCAAATGGCGCCCGCTAGCCGCTACGTAAGTCCGGAAGTGACGTCCTCATTTGACTGTCCGGAAGGTCGTTACGATGAATCGCAAATTAGTTTTAATTCGTTTTAAAACATAGTTTAACGCCATCATAGCGGCAACACAGTTTGCCAACGTGAAATAAATGAATACGCTCTCAAATGTGCCGTCCGAGGCAGAGTCTGTTCGCCACGTTCGGCACACGTGATAGCTCGCTGCTCTCTGATTGGTTGAATCGTTTTTTGGACATAGCTCGGTAACTACTTGTCCGATTAATATGAAACCTTGAAAAGGCACATCCTCGGGTCCCCAGCAATATACCTGGCAAGTTTAAAGTATATCGGACCCGTGGTTGTCGAGAAACAGCGGTCACAGACATACAAACATACAAACATACAAACATACAAACATACAAACATACAAACATACACACAGAGATTACTGGAATTATAGATAGATATCTCCATATCTGGGCAGTGTCTGTTGTCACTGAACTACTCCCTGAAACTTTTGTTTCCGTGGTTGTGAAGTGTTTTTAATAACGTGGTGGTGGTTTTGAATCACGTGGTGGTGAGGGATTTTGAATTATGTGGTGGTGAGGTGTTTTTAAATCACATGGTGGTGAGGTGTTTTGAATTACGTGGTGGTGAGGAGTTTTGAATTACGTGGTGGTGAGGAGTTTTGAATTACGTGGTGGTGAGGTATTTATAATTACGTGGTGGTGAGGTGTTTTTAATTATGTGGTGGTGAGGCGTTTTTAATTACGTGGTGGTGAGGTATTTATAATTACGTGGTGGTGAGGTGTTTTTAATTATGTGGTGGTGAGGCGTTTTGAATTACGTGGTGGTGAGGTATTTATAATTACATGGTGGTGAGGTGTTTTTAATTTCGTGTTTCGTGGCTGTGAGGTGTTTTAATTTCGTGTTTCGTGGCTGTGAGGTGTTTTTAATTTCGTGGCTGTGAGGTGTTTTTATTACGTGTTTTATGGCTGTACGGTGTTTTCAATTTGGTGGTGGTGAGGTGTTTTTAATTTCGTGGTGGTGAGGTGTTTTTAATTTCGTGGCTGTGAGTTGTTTTTAATTTCGTGGCTGTGGGGTATTTTTAATTTCGTGGCTGTGAGTTGTTTTTAATTTTGTGGCTGTGAGTTGTTTTCAATTTTGTGGTGGTGAGGTGTTTTTAATTTCGTGGTGGTGAGGTGTTTTTAATTTCGTGGTGGTGAGGTGTTTTTAATTTCGTGGTGGTGAGGTGTTTTTAATTTTGTGGTGGTGAGATGTTTTTAATTCCGTGCTTCGTGACTGAGGTGTTTATAATTTTGTGGTGGTGAGGTGTTTTTAATTTCGTGGTGGTGAGGTGTTTTTAATTTCGTGGTGGTGAGGTGTTTTTAATTTCGTGGTGGTGAGGTGTTTTTAATTTTGTGGTGGTGAGGTGTTTTTAATTTTGTGGTGGTGAGGTGTTTTTAATTTTGTGGTGGTGAGGTGTTTTTAATTTCGTGGTGGTGAGGTGTTTTTAATTTTGTGGTGGTGAGGTGTTTTTAATTTTGTGGTGGTGAGGTGTTTTTAATTTCGTGGTGGTGAGGTGTTTTTCATTTCATGGTGGTGAGGTGTTTTTAATTTCATGGCTGTGAGGTGTTTTTAATTTCGTGGTGGTGAGGTGTTTATAATTACGTGTTTCGTGGCTGTGAGGTGTTTTTAATTTAGTGTTTCGTGGTTGCGAGGTGTTTTTAATTTTGTGGTGGTGAGGTGTTTATAATTACGTGTTTCGTGGCTGTGAGGTGTTTTCAATTTTGTGGGGGTGAGGTGTTTTGAATTACTTGGTGGTGAGGTAAAGTATTTAACACACAACACAACAACTCAGGTACAGTCATTATCCTCAGCTAAAATAAGCCCGTTCCTCTGTAACGACGCTTGGTGAGGCGAGCGCAGCAAGCCGAGCCAAGCTAGTACATATGTATGTATACACAAAGAATTAAGTTAAGCACCCCTACACAACGAATTAAGGTAAGCACCCCCTAATATATATTCTTTGTGTATATGTATACATTGGCATATATTCTAAGGTATGTGAGATCAAATAATGATTGGTATGACATTAGCAATTATCCATTGATGAAATTGAGTGATCAAAGTGAAAAAAAGTGATTGGTTGAGTCAGTGATCCGATCACGTGGGTCCTACACACGTTATTGACGCAAAGATCGCTAGAGGTCTTCTCAGAACAATGACTGTACGTTAGAAAACATAAACGTCATCCACACTGTCCGTGATGGACCTATAGCTCCATACTTAAATTGAGGTGAAAATATGCCTAAAATTCCCAAAAAATTTCACCTTAAATTATTCAGAATAAAATATTGAAAACGGCATGATTGTTATGTTTTTATGTGACCATAATATCACTTCTCCAGAAAATATAGCAATATCATGGGTATATTACACTGTTTTGACGACAACAAACTTGTAATGTGCGAGGTTGTAAAAAAACGGGGGGGGTGCTTAACTTAATTATTTGTGTATATATATATATATATATATATATATATATATATATATATATATATATATATATATATATATATATATACACACATACATATATATATATATATATATATATATATATATATATACACACATACATACATACATATATATAGTTACGGATCTCAACGTCGGCCCCTTTTTCCCTTACCAAGGGGGGATTAATCCCCTTGTCTGCGACTGACCGACGTGAGTCCTGAAGCTGCCCAGCTCCCTCCAGAGGCAGGTGAGCAACCTCGTTCGAGACCACGGACAAGATGTTATTTGCCGAGCGGATTAGCAGCCGCGGCTCGAACCATTAACAAAACTAGACCCGATTCTTATTCATTGGCCAAATCGTGCCACAGGTATTCAATGGGGAAATCACAAAGACGATCGGACGAGGAAGAAGAAGAAGAAGACAAAAGTAGGAAATAACAGGGATTTAACAGGGAAATAACAGGGATAAAAAATAACTTCTTTATTTTTATACTTTATACATTTTACAGCCCCTGTAAATTAACTATAAAACAGTGTGTGTGTGTGTGTGTGTGTGTGTGTGTGTGTGTGTGTGTGTGTGTGTGTGTGTGTGTGTGTGTGTGTGTGTGTGTGTGTGTGTGTAATGTTACCGATAGACTCCTAAACGGAGAGGCTTACGTGCTTGATATTTGGCATAGACATGGCCATTGAGCCTGGGACGAACATGGCCGAACTCAAAATATTTGACGATCCATATTTTTTATTCATATTTACCTCAGCGCATTTCAGCGCACGGAATCAACGGAATCAGAGCAGGTGGGCGCTGATTCGCTCAGAGCGATTACGTGATGACGCTATGACGCTATGAACGCTATGACGCTATGAAACGCTATGAAGCTATGAACGATATGACCGCTATGACGCTATGAAAAAAAAAAACGCTATGACGCTATGAAATGCTATGAACGCTATGACGCTATGAACGATATGACGCTATGAACGCTATGACGCTATGAAAAAAAAAAATCGCTATGACGCTATGAAACACTATGAAAAAAAAAATCGCTATGACGCTATGAACGCTATCACGCTATGAAAAAAAAAATCGCTATGAAACACTATGACGCTATGAAAAAAAAAATCGCTATGACGCTATGAAACACTATGAAAAAAAAAAATCGCTATGACGCTATGAACGCTATGAAAAAAAAAAAATCGCTATGACGCTATGAAACGCTATGACGCTATGAAAAAAAAAAAATTGCTCGCTTTGCCAAGGGGCTCGCTCTCCCCCCGTTCCCCTCCCCTCCCCTTCCCTCTCCCCCACCCCTCCCCCACCCGGCAATGCCGGGTACTTCTGCTAGTTACTAATATTTACAAGACCAAAGAAACCAAGGAAGGAGGAAGAATACGAAAATAATTTACAGAATTGGAAGGAGACACAGTACAATACTAGCTTATCTATACAGTCTTACTTATTCCCAGGGACAACATAAAGGACAGACGACAATCAGACTTACACGGGGAATGAAGCAGAAATGAATGGCAGGAGGTGGATGGCTGGACGGACGGGAAGGTGGGATCACAGGGCGGGAAGGATGCGGGCCCGGTTGGGGTGATGGCGCGGCTCGAGGTGAGCAGCCGCCGACCCTCCTCAATTGGTTTCGCATGGCGGCGTTCCTTCGTAGCCGCGGCCAAAACCGCTGTCAAAGCTCAAAGCTGCGGTGGATTCAAAGCTCATCGGAGGTCCCTCGCTCATGTGTGGTTCATCTGCCGCATCTCCCGCATCTGACTCATCTCCCGCATCTGCCTCCGCAGTCCTTCCCCACCCCCTTTTATGAGGCGCATCGCGATCAAGCCGCCGGCTTGTTGGAAACGCCCATCGGTGAGCTCGCCTCGGCCTTGATTGGTCGCGAGGGCTCACCGATCCCGCCCCTTGAGGAGGCGTTGGCAAAGCCACGCCTTGTTCCTGGCACTTTGCTGACTCCTCCCACCTTCTGCTCTGAGATGACCTCGTGTTCAATGGAGTCTTGGGGTGAAGAAAACCGCCCAAAGCCGTAGTGGCGAGCGCCGCAGAAAACCCCCCAATGTTACTGGCACTTCGAAGAGAGGATTGGGGGAAACTTAAAAAGGGAACTATCTTATGTCATTTGGTGCAATGCAGAGTCAACTAGTGGGAAACAGAACCTTAAGCTAATACACATAATAAGGAAATAACTATTTAGAAGGGTATATGATTTTCTACGTGCATGTGATGGATTAACTAAGGGGACGACCTTTGATCTTTACACTCAACGGAGGTATTTACAAGGATCATTACACTATTTACAGTGGGTGATATTTACAACAATTACAGGATTCTCAAATCCGCAACAATATATATATATATATACATACACACACACAATGGCTATTTTGGGAAGGATGTGTGAGTGAGAGTGAGAGTGAGAGTGAGAGTGAGAGTGAGAGAGAGAGAGAATTGGGATGATAGAAACAGCCAGAGACACACACAGAGACATAGAGACAGACAGAAGTACAGGTATAAAAAAAAATCTGTCATGCATCCGGAGATATGCTCATTTCCGTTACAGGATGGGAGTGGAATTGAGTGCATACAGCATGAGTGCCGAGCTGGGGACGGACCAGATCAAGGATACCGACATTGAAAGGAAAATGTTTGTCTTCAAGGTGTAACTTGTGGTCAAATGAGTCAAATCTCTGTCCATCCGTCCGGTTACAACTTCAACGACAGGTTGAAAACGCCCAGGATTTTAGTATGCCGTCGATTGGGATGAACTTGCAAAAAATAAATTTTGTTCCTGGAAGATCTTCGAGTCCTGTCTGAAATTGGGGACGCCAGATGCTCATCCCTTACAGGAAGGACAAGTGGGGGTCGTACCTAGATGTCAGGTTCAACTTACGAGGCCAAATAACATCAAGTGAGCATCTAAGAGTACGAGGAAGAGAATTCCAAGAAAATTGGGAATAAATTCCTCCTTACCCCTTGTAAGAGTAAAAGAACAGTACTATGGAAAGGAAATACCTTTCGGGCACCCAAACCTCCCACTCCATGCCCCCTACCCCAAAAACTCCAAAAAGCCAGCAGTCACTGCAGCATTGAAAACTACACAATCCGGTCGGCCTCTGTTGCCGGCGCACTTTTCCTGCACGGCTGCACCCCACCTCCTCCTCCTCCTTGCGCACAGTGTGAGCGCCCCCAGGCACCCAGGCTATTTTGGGAAGGATGTTTGTGTTTCCCAGGGTTCCAAACTTGTCCCTCACCCAAAACCTGATCAGGGATGAATGTTTCTCACCACGCTGCTACTGCACACACCACCTCGGTCTATAACCACAAACACCACACCATGGTATAAATCAACAAAAACAAAACAGATTTTAAAAAATAAAACGTATTTCAGCCTCTGGTCCTTATGCTTCAGCTACACACACAGAGAGTGAGACAGACAGACACACAGAGACATATAGAGACATAGAGACACACGCAGAGACATAGACAGACAGAGACACACACAGAGACATAGAGACACCCGCAGAGACATTGGGACACACACACACAGAGACATAGAGACACACAGAAAGACACACACAGAGACATAGAGACACACACAGAGACACACACAGAGAGACATAGAGACACACACACAGAGACATATAGACACACACAGAGACATATAGACACACACACACAGACGGAGACAGACAGAACCACACACAGAGAGAGTGAGACAGACAGACACACAAAGACATATAGAGACATAGAGACACACGCAGAGACATAGACAGACAGAGACACACACGGAGACATAGAGACACCCGCAGAGACATAGGGACACACACACACACAGAGACACACAGAAAGACACACACAGAGACATAGAGACACACACAGAGACACACACAGAGAGACATAGAGACACACACACAGAGACATATAGACACACACACAGAGACATATAGACACACACAGAGACATATAGACACACACAGAGACATATAGACACACACAGAGACATATAGACACACACAGAGACATAGAGACACACGCAGAGACATAGAGACACACGCAGAGACATAGACACAAGCAGAGACATAGAGACACACGCAGAGACATAGAGACACACGCAGACACATAGAGATACACACACAGAGACATAGAGACATAGAGACATATAGAAAGACACACACAGAGACATAGAGACACACGCAGACACATAGAGATACACACACAGAGACATAGAGACATAGAGACATATAGAAAGACACACACAGAGACATAGAGACACACGCAGAGACATAGAGACACACGCAGACACATAGAGATACACACACAGAGACATAGAGACATAGAGACATATAGAAAGACACACACAGAGACATAGAGACACACGCAGAGACATAGAGACACACGCAGAGACATAGACACACGCAGAGACATAGAGACACACGCAGAGACATAGAGACACACGCAGACACATAGAGATACACACACAGAGACATAGAGACATATAGAAAGACACACACAGAGACATAGAGACACACGCAGAGACAGAGGCACACACACACTGACACACACACACACTGACACAAACACACTGACACACACACAGACACAGAGAGAGTGTGTACTGTGTAGCTATACAGGTAAGTACAGGACTACAGTCTCGGTACTGGATTGCGGACTGCAGTAGTACAGGTACAAGTACAGGTACAGGTACAGGTACAGGTACAGGTACAAGCCTCACCGTAGATCAGATGTGTCATTAATCTCGATCGATTGTTCTGATCTCTGCTCGTCGTGTCTCTCCATGGGAAATCAACGAGTATTTTATCTGACACAAGACACTCTTTAACACTCACGAACTTACAATCATCGCCCTCCGATGCTCATACACCTCCTCAATAATCGAGGATCTCGGCTTGTGAACAAAAACGCGCAAATGAATCTCCTTTTTGAGTTATTTTTGTCGACGTCACAGGAAGGAAGCGGAAGTGCCGGGATCCAGGATGGGTTTCGAAGCATGGCCCAATTGGCTTCGTTTTGTTTGTTTTGTATTTCATTGTGCAATCAGTATTGTACGTGTACATAGAGAGGAGGGGGAAGCGGCGAGGGGAACATGTGGGAAACAGGGGGTAAAATACACGTGGGGAAGAGGAAAGGGGGTTTGTGGGGTTTTACACAATAGTCAAAGGATGTTACAAAAGCTTGAAGAAACTACCAGTCAATGGTGCAACTACTGTTTCTGTAAAACACACACACGTGTACAACACTGTACAATGACAAGCATACACTGACACCGACAAACATAAAGACAGTCGTACAGCCAAGCAGGGCAGACACAAACCGAGTATGAAACACGCACACAGACACAAACGCACACAAACAGTCACAAAGACAGACACACACACACACACACCGACACACACAGACAGACACAGACAGACACCGACAAACACAGACATACACATAGACAGACACACACAAACACACAGAGACAGACACAGACAGACATAGACACAGACACACACAAACACACATAGACAGACACACACAAACACACATAGACACACACAAACACAGACAGACAGACACAGACAGACATAGACACAGACACACACAAACACAGACAGACACACACAAACACAGACAGACACACACAAACACAGACAGACACACACAAACACAGACAGACACAGACAAACACAGACAAACACAGACACACAGTCAGACACAGACACAGACTGGTCCCACTGTAAGTAGTCGCATCACAACGCGGTGCAACGAAACCCCGCTCGGTTTTGACAAGCGAGGAGGGGTTGATGTAATGGTGGTGGGGAGGGTGTTTGGTGGAGTGCGGTTGAGGGGTTGATGTGATGGAGGGGGTGGAGGAATTGATGTAATGGTGGTGGTGGGGAGTGTGTATGATGGAGGTGGTTGAGAGGTTGATGTAATGGTGGTGGTGGAGGGGAGGATATATGATGGTGGTGGTGGTGTTGAGGCGGTATGATGGAGTAGTTGATGTAATGATGGTGGTGGTGGTGGGGAGCGTCGATGATGGAGGGGGTGGAAGGGTTGATGTTATGGTGGTGGTGGTGGTGGTGGGGAGGCTGTATGATGGAGGAGGGTGAACGGTTGATGTAATGGTGGTGGTGGTGGTGAGGAGGGTCTATGATGGTGGGGGTGGGAGGGTTGATGTCATGGTAGTGGTGGGGAAGGTCTATGATAGTCGGGGTGGAGGCCTTTATGTAATGGTGTGATGGTGATGGTGATGGTGCTGGTCTATGATGGTGGGGGTGGATGGTATTATGTAATGGTGGTGGGGAGGGTGGGGAGGGTCTATGATGGTGGAGATGGAGGGGTTGATGTAATGGTGGTGGTGGTGGTGGGGGGGGTCTATGATGGTGGGGATGGAGGGGTTGATGTAATTGTGGTGGTGGAGGGGAGGGTCGATGATAGAGGAGGTTGAGGGGTTGATGTAATGGTGGTGGTGGTGGAGGGGAGGGTCTATGATGGTTTGGGTGGAGGGTTTAATGGAATGGTGGTGGAGAGTGTGTATGATGGTGGAGGTGGAGGGCTTGATGTAATGGTGGTGGTGGTGGTGGAGGTGGGGAGGGTCTATGATGGTGGGAGTGGAGGGGTTGATGTAATGGTGGTGGTGGTGGTGGTGGAGGGGAGGGTCTATGATGGTTGGGGTGGAGGGCTTAATGGAATGGTGGTGGAGAGTGTGTATGATGGTGGAGGTGGAGGGCTTGATGTAATGGTGGTGGTGGTGGTGGTGGAGGTGGGGAGGGTCTATGATGGTGGGAGTGGAGGGGTTGATGTAATTGTGGTGGTGGAGGGGAGGGTCTATGATAGAAGCGGTGGGGGCGTTGATGTAATGGTGGTGGTGGTGATGGGGAGGGTCTATGATGGTTGGGGTGGAGGGCTTCATGTAATGGTGGTGGTGGTGGTGGGGAGGATCTATGATGGAGGAGGTGGAGGGCTTTGATGTAATGGTGGTGGTGGTGGGGAGGATATATGATGGTGGGGGTGGAGGGAATGATGTAATGGTGGTGGTGGGGAGGATCTATGATGGTGGGTGTGGAGGGCTTGACTTGATGTAATGGTGGTAGTGGTGGTGGGGAGGCTCTATGATGGTTGGGGTGGAGGGAATGATGTAATGGTGGTGGTGGTGGGGAGGATCCATGATGGTGGGGGTGGAGGGCACAGGTACCGCGCACCTGTCTACAAAGGACCCCGTAAAAGGTGCCAAAGAACGTCGCCTGAGCCCGAGCGGGAAGCCTGTAGTGAAGGCCCGACCGGACGTCCCGCGTGCCGTTTTCGGAAACGAAACACGAACCTTGCAGCGGATCTGTCCGGACGTGGAGACCTTCCTCTTGATCTTGGCGTGACCCTCGTGCTCTCCGTCGCTGTCCGACGAGTCCTCGGCTCCGCCCGGGTTTTCCACTTGGTGATCCGGGGATTGTTTGTCGTGCTGTTTCTGAGAATGCTGTCCCGAGTGTTGGTGGGAAGCGCTGGCCATGATGCCGGGAGTGGAGAAGCGAAGGTGAGGGAGGGGGAGAGGACGGAAGAGCGGACGACGCGGCCCTTACGGTTCTTTTTACGAGGAGCCCGGAGGGTGTGTGTTTGTTGAGGGGTGTGTGAATCCAGCAGATTATGTGGAGGGCAACGGGAGGAAGGACAAGAAGAGGATCGGATGGATGAAGATCATAGAGGATGTAGGAGAAGGAGGAATTGTATGTTAAACAATGTATATGGAAAGATGTCGATGAAGAGGAAAGAGGAGGTGATGAAATAGAAGATGTAAAGATCTCTATATGCTAACAATACCGGTATCACTCCCATGGACCACCATCCAAAAAATGTGCAATGGTTAAAAATGGTTAATGGTGGTCCATGGGGTCATACTACTGTTGGATTATGGAAATCTTTACATGTTTCTATTGAAATCACCTCTTCTTCCCTCTTCCCCACATGTTTCATCCTCTTTCCACATACAATGTTTGTCCATCCGCACATGCAGTGGGGGGAGTGTGTGTGTGTGTGTGTGTGTGTGTGTGTGTGTGTGTGTGTGTGTGTGTGTGTGTGTGTGTGTGTGTGTGTGTGTGTGTGTGTGTGTGTGTGTGTGTGTGTGTGTGTGTGTGTGTTTTGTCACTGCCACAGGTCCACATCTTTCTCAGGCCACCCTTCCACTTGGGTCCACCAAATCTCAGCCCCCCCCCCTCCCACTCGGGTCCGCCAAATCTCAGCCCCCCTCCCTCCCCACCCCTTCCACTCCGGTGTGCCAAATCTCAGATTGTGTGTGTGTGCGTGTGTGTGTGTGCGTGTGTGTGTGTGTGTGTGTGTGTGTGTGTGTGTGTGTGTGTGTGTGTGTGTGTGTGTGTGTGTGTGTGTGTGTGTGTCACAGCCACAGGTCCACATCTCTCTCAGGCCACCCTTCCACTTGGGTCCACCAATTCTCAGCTTCCCCTCCTTTCCCTCCCCTCCCCCTTCAACCACCCTCCCTTCCCCCCCCCCCACACTTCCCTTCCCCCACCAATCGGGTCCACCAAATATCAAGCCCCCCTCCCACTCGAGTCTGCCAAATCTCACCGCCCCCCCCCCCCCTCCCACTCGGCGCCTCCAAATCTCAGGCCCCTCCTTCCCACTCAGGACTGACAAATCTCAGGCCCCCCCTTCCCACTCAGGTCTGACAAATCTCAGGCCTCCCCCCCCCCCCCCCTTCCCACTCAGGTCTGACAAATCTCAGGCCCTCCACCCCTTCCACTCCGGTGTGCAAATCTCAGATCGTGTGTGTGTGTGTGTGCGTGCGTGCGTGCGTGCGTGCATGCTCCGCTGCCACCAGTCGTCATCTCCACATGCGAGTCTTCAAGACTGAATGTAGCGTTCCCTGGTCCTGCAGCATCCATCTTCACCCCAGCAAGGAGCCATGACTGATGGACCAACCTGGCTCCTTCTTATCTGTGCTCTGTGGCAGCAATGTAGGTCCATGCGACTTGCCATGTTGCCTCTGAGTACACCCGGTCTCGGTCTCTTATTGTTCTCATCCTTCCTCGATCTCATCTCGATCTCATCCTTCCTCGATTGGATAGTCGGCAAAACCCAACAAGCCGCAAGGCTAGGACGCCAGGCCACGTCCCAAACGCATGTCAATTGGCACAGCTCCGGGAGCCAATTGCACGGCCCCCAGCCTCACCAAAGCTGCTGTCCTCGGCTCGGTTCTCACTCCCATCAAAGTCGTATTCGGCGCGGTCCTCAATCCCACCAAATTCAGTCCCATGTGGGAGGAACTTGCATGTGGTGTGTCCAGGCTATAACTTTATTTTACCGTTTGAGCTTTTGTCATAAATTTCGCTCAACAAATATTTATGAAAATATGGAGAACAAAAATTAATAAAATTTACTTTTATATTTAGTTGTTGTTTTTGTCAAGTTTAGTTTGAGTACATAGCGGACATGAACGGGCTCTTTGCATTTTGAGATGCTTCTACTTTAACATATAATTAATTGTGTGATCGCATTATTGTATAGTACATCATGATCGTGACCTCTTGGTGTGCTAAGGTTGGTGAACCGATATTTGTAATCTTTTTTACACAACCACAAAACTGTGCATGTCCCCCTGGCTGTGGCAATACGTTAGTGTGGTAGACAACGCTTGCTGTTCACAAGTCGTGCAGCAATGGCTGTATTGGGGCATGATTTGCCTACCTAATGGGATACTGTAGCGGTTTCCGCTGAACATACACAATCGCCTTACACCTGCCGAGGACGCAACCACGGAGCGATCGCTGTGCCGGGCTCGCCCAGACCGCCTGGAGACGCTCAGTCTCGCCTTTCCCGGCATGCCCGGACTCGCCTTTCCCGGGCTCGCCCGGCCCGTCCGGCGACACGTTCCCGGGCATGTCCAGGCACGCCCGGCCCGTCTGGCGACACCCAGTCTCGCCGTTCCCGGGCATGTCCAGACTCGCCCAGGTCTCCCGGACACGCCCAGTCGCGCCTTTTAAGGGCAAACGCTCCGGCATGAGATATTCGAGTGCTTGTATATAATGCTGCCCGATAAACAGGCTTTTCAGTTTACCTGAGTTGATTTGATGGAATAAAGAAACTCGGACGAATTCCAGCTTTTTGTCGCATCCATTCTTTTGATTCGAGTTGGAGCACAGCTCCTTCATTGGTGACCTACCAACATGGACACGTCAGTTGCCCTGAAACTGCCTACCTTCTGGGAGGCTCACGTGGCGGTTTGGTTCGCCCAGGCGGACTCCCAGTTCGCCCTGCGAGGCATCACCGCCGACGACACCCGCTTCCATCATGTGGTAGCAGCAATCGGCTCAGCCACAGCAGCCCGCGCCCTCAGCCTCCTCCAGCACCCGCCAGCCGCTGACAAGTACGGCGCGATCAAGAAGCTCCTCCTCGACGCTTTCGCCCTCTCATCGGCGGAACGCGCACGACGCCTGCTCGACCTGCCCGAGCTCGGCGACACGCGCCCGTCCGAGCGAATGGATTACATGCTCTCGTTGCTCGGGGAGCACTCCCCGGATTTTCTTGTTCAAGAGCTGTTCCTCCGTCAGCTGCCTAGCCAGGTTCGCCTCGCCCTGGCAAGCACGCAGATCACGGATCCCCGCGCCCTCGCCAGGGAAGCCGACAAGATCTCCTCGGCAGGCCAACGCATCGGGGCAGCGACCTGGAGCCCGCCGCCATCCGAAGCAACGCCCATGGCGCCCGAGCACCCGGCACGGTCAGCGGCCGAACTACCGGCGCAATTGGTGGCCGCTACGCCGCGCCGACCGCCTCCAACACGACGATCGGGGCCTCCACCTGACCAGGCGTGGTGTTACTACCATGCCAGGTTCGGACAAAAGGCCCGGACATGCCGACCCCCGTGCACTTTCGGCAAGTCGGGAAACGGCCGGGCCGGCGTTCATTACCAGCCATGAGCGCCGGCCACACGGGCAACTTACTTTTTATCAGGGACAAAGCGTCCGGACGGCGCTTCCTGTGTGACACCGGCGCCCAACTGAGCATCATACCCGCCTCCGATCAGGACAGGCAGTCCGCGGTTTGCAGCCCCTCCTTGGTGGCGGCCAACTGATCGGCCATCCGCACCTTCGGCCCGCGCAACGTCACCCTCTGCTTCGGCAGCCAGCGCTTTCATTGGACTTTTGTGACCGCAAGCGTGCCCATGGCTCTGCTGGGCGCCGACTTCCTCTGCGCACACGGGCTGCTGGTTGACGTCAAACGGCGTCGCCTCGTCAACGCCAAGACCTTCAGCTCCCTGGCATGCACGTTGAGCAGCTCCGCGCCGACCGAGCTAGCATGCGCCCTCCCGGCGGCGAACGAGTTTGCTCGCCTGCTCACGGAGTTCCCGGCCCTGACGCGGCCGACGTTTTCGGCCGTCACGGTACGACATGGTATCGAGCACCACATACCAACCACGGGCCCGCCGGTCTACGCCAGAGCCCGCCGCCTCGACCCAGCCAAGCTCGCCATGGCCAAAGCCGAGTTCGACGCTTTGGAACACCTCGGCATCGTGCGGCGCTCCGATAGCGCGTGGGCTTCGCCACTACACATCGTACCGAAGCCGGGGGGCGGCTGGCGTCCATGTGGCGACTACCGCCGCCTTAACGACGTTACCACCCCCGACAGGTATCCGATCCCGCACATTCAAGACTTCTCCGCCCGTTTGGCAGGACGGGTCATTTTTCCGAAGATCGATTTGATACGGGGATACCACCAGGTACCTGTCAGGCCGGCCGACGTCCCAAAAACGGCCGTCATCACTCCGTTCGGCTTATTCGAATTCCTTCGAATGCCATTTGGCCTCAAGAACGCGGCTCAGGCGCTCCAGCGCTTGATGGACGGCGTGCTGCTCGACCTGCCGTTCCTCTTCGTCTACCTGAACGATATCCTCATCGCCAGCACGTCCCGGGCCGAGCACCTGCTCCACCTCCGAACACTGTTCGGGCGCCTCAGCGAGCACGGCCTAATCGTCAACCCGGCCAAATGCCACTTCGGCACGACGGCCGTTTATTTTTTGGGCCACCACATCACCAAGAACGGGGCCGTGCCGCTGCCTACCAAGGTCGAGGCCATCACCGCGTTTCCGCGTCCCCGCTCCATCAAGGCCCTGCAGGAGTTCCTCGGAATGGTGAATTTCTATCACCGCTTCGTGCCCCGCGCTGCTCAGCTCATGCGGCCCCTCTACGAAGCCCTCCGGGGCAAGCCGGCCAAACACGACGTCGTCTGGTCCGCAACCATGGACGCGGCATTTACAAGCTCAAAGCGGGCCCTCGCCAACGCAACACTGCTCGCTCACCCGGTGCTCAACGCTCCCATCGCCCTCACCACGGATGCCTCCGACTACGCGGTGGGCGCCGTACATGAGCAATGGGTGAACGGGGTTTGGCAGCCACTCGCTTTTTTCAGCCGGCAACTCCGGCCGAACGAGCTCAAATATAGCACGTTTGACTGCGAGCTCCTCGGTCTGCACCTGGCCGTTCGCCATTTCCGCCACCTCCTGGAGGGCCGACCCTTCACGGCTTTCGTCGACCACAAGCCGTTGGTTTACGCAATGGCCAAAGTCACGGAGCCGTGGTCGGCCCGCCAGCAGCGCCACCTCTCCGCCGTGTCGGAGTTTACCATGGACATCCGGCACGTCGCCGGCAAAGACAACGCCGTGGCCGACTGTCTTTCTCGGGCCAGCGCGAACGCGGTCCACCTCGGCGTGGGCTTCGCGCTTATGGCGGCTGACCAGACCACCGACACCACGGTGCATGCCCTCCGGGCGGCGGACACGGGCCTCCGCCTGGCCGACGTCCCCTTCGCGGACACTCTCCTGCTCTGCGACGTCTCCCAAGGCCAGCCTCGCCCCATCATGCCCATTACCTGGCAACGCCGCATCTTCGCCTCCCTCCACGGCCTTTCCCACCCGGGCCGGAAAGCTTCCCAGAAGCTGGTGTCAGCGCGATTCGTCTGGCACGGCCTTCGACGGGACGTCTGTGATTGGACCAGCACCTGCACGGCCTGCCAACAGGCCAAGGTCCACCGACACACCCAGGCCCCGCTGGCACCTTTCACCGTGCCCGAACGGCGTTTCAACCACGTCAACGTGGACCTGGTGGGCCCCCTCCCCCCATCACGGGGTTTCACACACCTGCTCACCATGGTGGACAGGACCACCAGGTGGCCGGAGGCCGTTCCCCTCATCTCCACCACCACCGCCGACGTGGCGCAGGCTTTCATCGCCACCTGGGTCGCCCGTTTCGGCGCACCGGCGGACATCTCTTCGGACCGCGGGCCGCAGTTCACCTCCGAGCTGTGGGGCGCGGTCGCCCGCAACCTGGGGGTCAGGCTCCACCGTACCACGGCCTACCACCCCCAAGCCAACGAGTTGTGCGAGCGGTTCCACTGTTCCATGAAGGCCGCGCTCATGGCCGGCCTTCAGGACGGCGGCTGGACCGACCGGCTACCGTGGGTCCTTTTGGGCCTCCGCACGGCCCCCAAGGAGGACCTCCGGGCGTCCACCGCCGAGCTGGTCTACGGTCAGCTGCTACGCGTCCCGGGCGAATTTGTGCCCGACGCTACCAGTCCCTGGTCCGCAGCTCGCCAGCGCTCGGACCTCCAGGAGACCGCCCGACGGTTTTCCCCCGTGCCAACGTCCCACCATGGTGACCCCCAGTCCTACGTCACCCCAGCGCTTCGCACAGCGGAGTACATTTTTGTGCGTCATGACGCACACCGGGAGCCACTCAGGCCGCCGTACGACGGACCCTTCCGGGTCCTGCGACGGGACGACAAGTCCTTCGTCATTGACGTCTGCGGCAGGTCGGACCGGATTTCGGTGGACCGCCTCAAGCCGGCGCACGTGGACATCGAGCAACCACCTCGGTTGGCCCTTCCTCCGCGGCGAGGCCGCCCCCCGTCCACGGTGCCTCCCGCTCGACCACCCACCCCCACGACCCTCCAGTGGTCGCTTCGGCCGGGTCATCAGGACCCCCCTTAAATTGACCCTGCCGGTGCAAGTCGATTCTGGGGGGGCGTGTGTAGCGGTTGCCGCTGAACATACACAATCGCCTTACACCTGCCGAGGATGCAACCACGGAGCGATCGCTGTGCCGGGCTCGCCCAGACCGCCCGGAGACGCTCAGTCTCGCCTTTCCCAGGCATGCCCGGACTTGCCTTACCCGGGCTCGCCCGGCCCGTCCGGCGACACCCAGTCTCGCCGTTCCCGGGCATGTCCAGGCACGCCCGGCCCGTCCGGCGACACCCAGTCTCGCCATTCCCGGGCATGTCCAGACTCGCCCAGGTCTCCCGGACACGCCCAGTCGCGCCTTTTAAGGGCAAACGCTCCGGCATGAGATATTCGAGTGCTTGTATATAATGCTGCCCGATAAACGGGCTTTTCAGTTTACCCGAGTTGATTTGATGGAATAAAGAAACTCGGACGAATTCCAGCTTTTTGTCGCATCCATTCTTTCGATTTGAGTTGGAGCACAGCTTCTTCAATACTATACATATTAATAAAATTACTTTTATATTTAGTTGTTGTTTTTGTCAAGTTTAGTTTGAGTACATAGCGGACATGAACGGGCTAATAGTCAAGTGGTTTAATATACTGCACACTATGGTTATGGATTCGGAGTTCGAGATTTGCCATGAGGGGGACTCCTCAGGATCCTCTCAACGACCGGTCCTGAGGCCACTGGTCACAGATAACTCCACAGTCCGGCGGGTTGCGAGTCAACCACTAACGCCAATCAGACTACCAAATCTCTCAGGGTCCTCCGTCTAACACCATTTACTTGAGGGTGACGTGGCCGACCAGACCAGGGGTCGTGCCCTCAATACGTACTTGGTTACTAAATCAGAAACAGTCGTGCAGTACTGTTGAATACGCACCGACAAACGTGGAGCCGATCTATTGTGGAAAAACGTCCCAGCATCACTAGTATGGACTATGCTACACCAATGGAGGAAAATACATCACGAGCAGATGAGAAGAACTATAACGGAGTTTATTATTTACAAGGGGTATATACAGCAAAATATAGGGTTATTGTTACGGGGTCCTCACCGATCTCCTGGTCTCGGTAAACCTCCGAACCCCGCGAGGAGCGCCGGCAGAAAAAATATGTTATCCGGTGTCAAAAACAAATCAATAGTGGAACCACACCCAAAGATTATAAATGAACAGACTGTATTAAAAGCACACAGGAAAACATACAGCAATGAAAGCAATCAGTCATACAATTAACCTCAAGATGGTACCACCTTATTAAGTAACATAAACTCAGATCTCAGCAGCAGCTCGGCAGTGATCCGCGCTCCCAGTGAATGGAGCCCAACCCTTCAATGTCTCTATAACTCAACGGAGATGAGGCGAAGAGGCGAGTACGGCGGTGGAGGCAAGGCATGGACCGTCACGTTGTCTAATCCAACCGCAACCTGACCGTGGACAGGGAATCCCAAGTAAACGATCCGGATGTGCATCTTCCCCGTTCCGTCAACGAACCACAGGGCAATCTTCCGACACCGCTTTAGTGCACACACCTATTTCGGTAAATCACCGGATGGCGGGACCCACGGATGCGGCTAACCCAGGTTCCGCAAACGACGCGCGAGGTCCCGGTAATGGCGGCCGGCTCGTCCTCGAGCCGTCGCTGTTAGGCGAAGATTCTCCAGAATCACACCTGTACCTGGTTTCGCCGGCTTTTCCACAATTCCAGCGATCACCAATCGCTCACGATTCCATTCCCGGACTCAAAGTTCTCTCGCCATGTAGGCTCGCCCACGCCAGGTGCGGAGCTTCATCAGAACCCCTCCTTTTCCCTTCTCTTCACGTCCTCCTCCTCTTCCCTCGACCTCTTCTGGCCCACTATGCCATTTCCGGTATTATTTTATCATGAGCGCTGTTAAACCTTTTAACTATAATAACCCTTTCCCTTCAACCACAATCACCAGAATACTTAGAACCAACAACAATAATCATTACAACAATCATTAGGGCCGAATCCGTAACAGTTATACAGTATATAGAACAAAAGGAAGACACAGTGCTGATCTTAAACCGTTTTAAATAAAACCCCTTAAGCCCTCTCGATATTTTCGCAATTCTTTCGCAACCGCTGGGGATTTTGAATTCTCGACATCAGCCGGGATCTGAGGGGGGCCTGGGAGACCTGCTATCCTCAAAGCATTGCGGTGGTCAATGTCTTGTAGTAGTGGCACAGTGGTTGAGGCGGCATGGTTGAGCTGTGGTTGAGGCACAAACGTGAGTGAGTGGTGAGCTAATAAAGTGCGATGTTGGTCGTTGGTCTTGTGGTGGAGGAAGGCGATTTTGGTATTGTAGCGTGGAGGTGGTTTGCAGTCTGGTGATGGATAAATTGTTGTTGAGGCAGCATTGTTGAGGTGGTGACAGTTGGATAATGGCACACATATTTGAATGACATTCTGGTGCGCATATGTAAATTAGGGATGACATGCTTTGTGCTGCACGTTTGCACTTGTCCTCGTGGCTCTCCCGCCAAGACAAAGAGTAAAGGAGATATAAATTAAAGAAGATGGGGGGAAACCCTCGCTAATCTCACAAAACGCATATTCCTTTTGAAACCCACGAGACAAAAGGGAGGACTATCTGGAACATTCTTAGCTCTTACACAAGCCTCGACTTTGTAGAAAATATTTATATTTTCCACAATGCTTTGAGGATATATATATATATATATAATAAAATAAAAAACTAACTCGGGAGTCTGTATGTTGTATGCCATTGTTGGGGAGGTTATGGTTTTGCAGAACTTTAACAGTATATATTTAGTTTAAGATGCACCCCTAACCATATTATTGGTCAGGACACCAGGTTGAGTCACATTACAGGTATTGCTGCATGATCTGGGATTAACAAGTGCCATCAACCACATGGACATATTGTGTTCCACCGCACCAATCAAACCAGGAGGCATCACCATTATTTTTAGCGGTCGGGAGTTCTCTGAAGATAATCAAGTTATCCGACCTGGACGAATGCCATGACAATGTATCTTTGCACAGCAAGAGGCCCTTCTGGGGCTGCAGTCATGACGACGTCGTGAGGGTACCATTACAGCATTCATGAAGGTCAGACCACTTAATTAATCATCTTCATAAATATTGTTGTGGAAATGGCTCCTAGGGAGTAATAATGCTTATAATGGAGCAGTTATTTCCTCAAGGTTATAAAATTATTAATTGTGCTATTACATACAGTCACGTGAAAAAGTAAGTACACCCCATGTAAAGTTTTGACTTTTTCAACATATTTCAACATACAGCTATTTGATCTTCATTTCAACAATATTGATAGATAAAGGTGAAATAATATAACAAATATCAAGAAACATTTACATTTTGTAGTCCATT
Organism: Myxine glutinosa; assembly: GCF_964187855.1. Lineage (NCBI taxonomy): Eukaryota > Metazoa > Chordata > Myxini > Myxiniformes > Myxinidae > Myxine > Myxine glutinosa. The sequence continues at coordinate 36,703,919 of NC_136265.1, read as the reverse complement.
GTATAATTTAAATAAACGTAAATGCAAATTTCGCATGTGGAAAAGGTAAGTACACCCCTACATTTATCACTACTTCAAATACCTAAAATTAGAATCAGGTGCACCAGCTCAGGTGCAAATGATTAGAACATCGTTAGAGAGGATCTTGGAGGAACCTGTCTTAGTTAAACCTCAGACATTTAGTTTGGTTTGCTCTTTGTTGTTGAAGTGTGCGGCATCACCATGCCTAGATCAAAAGAGCTCTCTGAGGCCTTCAGAAAGAAGGTTATAGATGCCTACGAGTCTGGGAAGGGATTTAAAAAGATCTCCAAACAATTTGAAATCAATCATTCGACTGTCCGGAAGATCACCTACAAGTGGAGAAGATTCCAAACAACTGCCAACTTGTTCAGGCCAGGCCGCCCCAGCAAGTTCAGCCCGAGAGCAGACCGCAAGATGCTGAAAGAAGTCTCGAAGAACCCCAGAATGTCATCACGGAACCTACAGGTAGCTCTTGCCGCTGTTGATGTCAAAGTGCACGAGTCTACCATTAGAAAGAGGCTGCACAAATTTGATCTACATGGGAGGTGTGCCAGGAGGAAACCTTTGCTGTCCAGAAAGAACATCAGGGCAAGACTAAAGTTTGCCAATGAACACCAAGGCAAAGACCAGCACTTCTGGAACAATGTGCTCTGGACAGATGAGTCAAAGGTAGGGCTATTTGGCCACAGTACCAGAAGACATGTTTGGCAAAAACCAAAGACAGCATTTGACCACAAGAACCTGATACCAACTGTAAAGCATGGTGGTGGAAATATTATGGTTGGGGCAGCTTTGCTGCATCAAGGCCTGGGCAGCTCACCATCATAGAATCCACGATGAATTCTTCATTGTACCAGAGGGTGCTTGAGGATAATGTGAGGCCATCTGTTGGAAAGTTGAAGCTCAACCGAAGGTGGACTTTGCAACATGACAATGACCCTAAACATACCAGTAAATCCACCAAGGAATGGCTGAAAAGAAAGAAATGGAGGGTTCTGGAATGGCCAAGTCAAAGCTCGGATCTAAATCCCATCGAGATGTTGTGGGGGGATTTGAAACGAGCTGTGCATGCAAGAAACCCCTCAAACATCGCACAGCTGAAAGAATTCTGCATGGAGGAGTGACCAAAAATTTCTCCCAGTCGATGTCAGAGACTGGTAGGCAGTTATAAGAAACGCCTACTTGAGGGGGTGTACTTACATGGGGTGTACTTACTTTTTCACGTGACTGTATGCATCAATTTTATGTCTAGTTAGACGAAGTCAAATATGATATATATTTGAAATTGCGTATATGTGGGTGTAGATATATACATTCACGTGAAAAAGTATGTACACCCCATGTAAAGTTTTGACTTTTTCAACATATACACAAAGAATTAAGTTAAGCACCCCTACACAAAGAATTAAGTTAAGCACCCCCTAATCCTGTCCTGAACCTGAACCCCCTCGAGCACGTTTGGGACATGTTGGGACGACAAATTGCGAAGATGGTCCCTCCAATAGCCAATCTGGATGAATTGGAACGTGCATTACATCGGGAATGGAACAACCTGCCACAGCAACGCATACGACGGCTTACAGGGTCTATGAGACGTAGGGTTGAGTCAGTGATCCGATCACGTGGGTCCTACACACGTTATTGACGCAAAGATCGCTAGAGGTCTTCTCAGAACAATGACTGTACGTTAGAAAACATAAACGTCATCCACACTGTCCGTGATGGACCTATAGCTCCATACTTAAATTGAGGTGAAAATATGCCTAAAATTCCCAAAAAATTTCACCTTAAATTATTCAGAATAAAATATTGAAAACGGCATGATTGTTATGTTTTTATGTGACCATAATATCACTTCTCCAGAAAATATAGCAATATCATGGGTATATTACACTGTTTTGACGACAACAAACTTGTAATGTGCGAGGTTGTAAAAAAACGGGGGGGGTGCTTAACTTAATTCTTTGTGTATATTTCAACATATTTCAACATACAGCTATTTGATCTTCATTTCAACAATATTGATAGATAAAGGTGACATAATATAACAAATATCATTAAACATTTACTTTGTAGTCCATTGTATGATTTAAATAAACATGAATGCAAATTTCGCAGGTGGAAAACGTAAGTACACCCTTGGCTCTAATAGGTGGTATTGCCCCCTTTGGCAGAAACAACCTCAAGTAGGCGTTTCTTATAACTGCCTACCAGTCTCTGACATCGACTGGGAGAAATTTTTACCCACTCCTCCATGCAGAATTATTTCAGCTGTGCGATGTTTGAGGGGATTCTTGCATGCACAGCTCCTTTCAAATCCCCCCACAACATCTCGATGGGATTTAGATCCGGGCTTTGACTTGGCCATTCCAGAACCTCCATTTCTTTCTTTTCAGCCATTCCTTGGTGGATTTTTTTTTTTTTTTTTTTTGTATACAAGATCGAGGCTCATGAAAGAGCAAACATTAATCACACAAAAAGACAAACCGACACACAAAACACAAAAAACAAGGGGAGCGGCAGACAAGATGGGGAGAGAGGGGGGAGGACACAAAAGAGAGGGGGAAGAAGGGGAAGGACACAAACACAACATTTGAGAGCAGGGACATCGGGAGGACTTGGGGGGAGGTGGGAGAGGATTAAAACATATGAACACTGCAAGGACTCTGGGGTGAATTACCGGGGGTAGAAAAGATCAAGGTTTTCGATGGGGGAAGATAAGAGATGGTGGTGAACAGCTGTTTTAAAGACCTGGAGGGAGGAGTGGGATTGAAGGGAGTGGGGGAGTTTGTTCCAGAGGCGGGAGAAAAGGGGAATGAAAGAGTGAAGGTGAGCAGAGAGCCTAGACTTTGGCAGTTTAACCATAAGACGGTTGCAGGCAGATCTTGTGCGACCTGAAGGAATATTGGGGGGACAGAGCACAGAGAGAGCTGGGGGAGCAAGGCCAGAGAGGAGTCGGTAGAAGACAGAAAGACCACCAACCTGCCTGCGGTGAGTGAGTGAAAGGCCCTCGGCGTTGACTACATCGCAGGAGATTCCAATGATTCTGAAAGCTTTGGCCTCAACAGCGTGAAGCCGAGCAAGGTGTGAGGCAGGAGCACCAGCCCAGAGGGGGGAACTGTATTCCATTGAGCTGCGGATGAAAGCCTTGTATGTGGTGAGGAGCTCAGGTGTGCCAAGGAAGGACTTCGCACGACGGAGGATGCCCAGTCGGCGACTGGCTTTGGAGGCCAGCTTGGAAATGTGGTTTTCCCAAGAAAGATCATGGCAGATAGTGAGACCCAAAAGCTTGAGCGACAGAACTTCTTGGAGAGGATTGTTGAGAAAGTAGATGGGAGGGTTGTCCAGTCGGTCCTTTCGGAGAGACATTGTAAGAGTGTGAGATTTGTCAGGATTGAAAGACATGTTCCACTTGTTTGACCAGTCTGTGATTTTGTCCAGGTCTGCAGAGAGTGAGGAGGCTGCAGACTGCCGATCTGAGGGATGAGGAATGGAGCGACAGAGAGTAGAGTCGTCAGCAAAGAGATAGAGAGGATTTTCAAGAGAGTCAGAGAGATCATTGATGAAGACCAGAAAAAGCACAGGGCCCAGAACACTACCTTGGGGAACTCCAGCCTGAACAGGAAGAGGAGATGAGAGAAACCCATTCAGGGCCACACGTTGACTACGACCAGAGAGGAAGTCCGCCAGCCATGCGTGGAGATTTCCATGGATACCAAAGGAGGAGAGTTTGGAGAGCAGAGCAGGGTGCCAGACCGTATCGAAGGCACGTGAAATGTCAAGGGAGACAGCTCTAATTTCCTGTTTGGCGTTGAGGACCTCCATCCATTTTTGAGAAAGCAGAAGCAGCATGTCCAGAGTAGAGTGACCAGGTCTGAAACCAAATTGATGATCAGAGATCAAGCCATTGGAGAAGAGGAAAGATTTAATATCTGAAGCAATGATGGATTCCATGACTTTGCTGATAATTGGGAGAAGGCTGATTGGTCTGTAGTTGCTGGGATCTGTTTTTGCACCTTTTTTGTGCAAAGCGGTGATGTTGGCTGATTTCCAAGCAGATGGCAGATGACCTTGAGCAAAAGAGAGGGTGAAGAGAACAGAAAGAGGGAGTGAAAGAGCAGAAGAACATGATTTTAGGACCCGTGGGCTGATGCCGCCCCAGCAAGTTCAGCCCGAGAGCAGACCGCAAGATGCTGAAGGAAGTCTCTAAGAACCCCAGAATGTCATCACGGGACGTACAGGTAGCTCTTGCCAATGGTGATGTCAAAGTGCACGAGTCTACCATTAGAAAGAGGCTGCACAAATTTGATCTACATGGGAGGTGTGCCAGGAGGAAACCTTTGCTGTCCAGAAAGAACATCAGGGCAAGACTAAAGTTTGCCAATGAACACCTAGGCAAAGACCAGCACTTCTGGAACAATGTGCTCTGGACAGATGAGTCAAAGGTAGAGCTATTTGGCCCAGTACCAGAAGACATGTTTGGCGAAAACCAAAGACAGCATTTGACCACAAGAACCTGATACCAACTGTAAAGCATGGTGGTGGAAATATTATGGTTTGGGGCAGCTTTGCTGCATCAGGGCCTGGGCAGCTCACCATCATATAATCCACTATGAATTCTTCATTGTACCAGAGGGTACTTGAGGATAATGTGAGGCCATCTGTCGGAAAGTTGAAGCTCAAACGAAGGTGGACCTTGCAACATGACAATGACCCTAAACATACCAGTAAATCCACCAAGGAATGGCTGAAAAGAAAGAAATGGAGGGTTCTGGAATGGCCAAGTCAAAGCCCGGATCTAAATCCCATCGAGATGTTGTGGGGGGATTTGAAACGAGCTGTGCATGCAAGAAACCCCTCAGACATCGCACAGCTGAAAGAATTCTGCATGGAGGAGTGGGCAAAAATTTCTCCCAGTCGATGTCAGTGACTGGTAGACAGTTATAAGAAACGCCTAGTTGAGGTTGTTTCTGCCAAAGGGGACAATACCACCTATTAGAGCCAAGGGTGTACTTACTTTTTCCACTTGCGAAATTTGCATTTATGTTTGTTTAAATTATACAATGGACTACAAAATGTAAATGTTTCATGATATTTGTTATATTATATCACCTTTATCTATCAATATTGTTAAAATGAAGATCAAATAGCTGTATGTTGAAATATGTTGAAAAAGTCAAAACTTTACATGGGATGTACTTACTTTTTCACATGACTGTATATACATATAGCCATGGGTTTCAGAATCTACTACGAGGGGGGACCTCGGTTCCTCCCGGACTACGGCACCTGAGGCCACTAGGCGAGGATAACTCCGATCCGGTAGGTTGCTAATCAACCCGAATGCCAATTAGTCGACCAAATGTCCCAGGGTCCTCTTGTCTGATTATCATTTACCTGGGGGCGAAGTGGCTTTATAACCAGGTTTTGTGCCCTCGGGTGCGTACTGATCTTTATCTCTTGCTAGCAGGAAGGGAAGGAGGATAAATTTCCCCATGTAAAGAGTGCTTCATAACCTCAGTGTTGCACAGGTAAAAAAGGAAATCGTAATATCCTCTGCCACCATCACCAGGTGGCGCTACACGGTTCACGTTTACATCGAGAACCCCGAATGAGGCCGTGGCCACATAGTTTACGTTACCTCCAGACATATTTGTATTTGTACACCCCGAGTAATGTATAAAAGCATTTATAGCTGGAGTACCCAACGTTGCTCAAGAGAAAAAGAAACATTAAAATATATGAAACGAGGGCAAATATAATGGAAAAGCAATTGCATCCAACTCAGAATCCATCACAAATGTCAAATCATCATTTTACCTTTTAGTTGAATTTATGCTGGTGAATGCGCCGTTCATCACGTTCCTGAGTTGAGGATGATGACGTCGGGAAGAAGAAGAAGAAACCTTACCACCAACTTCGACCGCTTCCGGAATTGTTTTAATATTTGTGTTCAAATGTCTGGTGATTGTTTTGTATTTATTTATGCGAATGTGTACTTGTATATATTACTGTCATTAATCAAAAAGGCTTAGGCACTGTGGAGCGATTTTTTTTTTTAAATACAAAAAAACGTTTTTTTTTTTGTTGTTTTTTTTTTTTGCCTAAAACACTCCCAGGCACTCACTGATGAACCTCTGAACGTTTGACAAAGATCCGTTCAGCCATCTCTGAGAAAAATGGCGACATACTGACAGACACACAGACCAGCGGCTCTCTTATAGTTATATATAGATAGATGTCGTAGATCTTCATCAGATGTTGTGTTAATTCACCATTACTGAGCACCCTCTAGAATTGGATCTTTCAAAATTGTGCTCACCTCCAACGTTTCACGTCAAGAGTTTTGAGTTCTCGTAAAGCAGCATTCCTGTATAAAAACGTTCACCCTTGTATAATGTGGGGATTCTTCGTGAAGTCATTAATCGTCACATTTAATTAATATCATTGTACTTAAGGTAGACTTTGGAAGTATTGTTATCAGTGAAACTGCCTCTATGTGTGGGACCTCCCTGTCAGGCATTGCTCTCCTGTTATATTGGCGACAATTCCAACACTGCTCCTTATATTCCCTCATTGCACCATTGTGGTTGATTTTCGTACCAATTTGAGAAGGTACTCGGTATGTTCAATGGTGTGTATCATTGGAACTTATTCGTCACTTCAACCTCTCCACTCCTTCAACCACCTCGTCCTTTTCAGCTTGAAGTTCCCTTCTTCCTTGTCTATGGTGCAGCTTTACCGGCTGACGGGTCCTTCATTTAATTCATATTATTGTGTTTAAGGTAGATATTAGGGATTAATAAATATTTCGGACAATATTACCCTTGTGACTTCTGTCGTATATTGATTAATTTTTTTCTGCCATGACACCCTCCGGGTTACAGGTGCACCAGCTAAAGGGGCCCTGAAGTCGATAAATAACACAACAATGTATATATATATATATATGTTTTTTTTTTTTTTTACAACGTCAGATCGTCAACCATCTATGACATCAAGGCCCAGAGTGACAGGTTATTGGAATTTTACGCCGTTGGAGACAGCCAAAGCTGCCGACAAGTGCCGTACTCTACACAAGCCAAAGATGGAGTAGCTAGATAAAGTTCTGCATGCATGGTTTTCTCTCTAATATAAAAGAAATTTGCAGTACTAGAAAACCCCGCTCCCTTTGGAAGGAGCCTGGGTGGGAGGGGGGAAGGTACGGAGGGTGGCGGGGTTAGTGAGGGAGGTGGGGCAAATATTTTGTGCCGTGGCTAATAATTCCCCTGTCTGCAGCAGGGGTCAGTGAACCACTTGCACTGTGGCACGTGTAGAGACGAAAATCGTAAGTTGTCAGTCCCTCCTCACAGAGGTGACGGAGGGAAGGGGGGATTTTTTTTTTGTCCATGTGTTGATCCTGTGTACTACTAATAAAACGTAGGGGCAATGCCCCTGGCACTCACCTTTTTTTTCCTTTTTTTTTGTATACAAGATCAAGGCTCGTAAAAGAGCTAACATTCATCACACAAAAAGTCAAACCGACACACAAAACACAAAATAAGGGGAGCGGTAGACAACATGGGGAGAGAGGGGGAAGGACGGACACAAGCACAACATTTGAGAGCAAGGACATCGAGAGAACTGTGGGGGGGAGGGATAGGGCTTGGGGGCAGGTGGGAGAGGTATAAAACATATGGACACTGTTTCCAGGAAGTTGCAAGGACTTCCAGGAAAGAAGTTGGAATTTCAAAAAAGTGTATCTGAGGTGAAAATTAGTGGGACTAGAAAAGATCAAGGTTTTGGATGGGGGAAGATAAGAGATGGTGGTGAACAGCTGTTTTAAAGACCTGGAGGGAGGAGTGGGATTGAAGGGAGTGGGGGAGTTTGTTCCAGAGGTGGGAGAAAAGGGGAATGAAAGAGTGAAGGTGAGCAGAGAGCCTTGATTTTGGCAGTTTAACCAGAAGAGGGTTGCAGGCACCAGAAGAGGGATGCAGATGTTGAGGTGACCCCTGTTATGAGTGACTCCGAAATCATTGACATCTATCTATAATTCCAGTAATCTCTGTGTGTATGTATGTATGTATGTATGTATGTCTGTATGTCTGTGACCGCTGTTTCTCGACAACCACGGGTCCGATATACTTTAAACTTGCCAGGTATATTGCTGGGGACCCGAGGATGTGCCTTTTCAAGGTTTCATATTAATCGGACAAGTAGTTACCGAGCTATGTCCAAAAAACGATTCAACCAATCAGAGAGCAGCGAGCTATCACGTGTGCCGAACGTGCCGAACAGACTCTGCCTCGGACGGCACATTTGAGAGCGTATTCATTTATTTCACGTTGGCAAACTATGTTGGCGTTAAACTATGTTTTAAAACTAATTAAAACTAATTTGCGATTCTTTCGCTTTCCTGCGCGTTTGTGCACGCTATGGCGATTTCTTTACCAAACTCCGCAAGCCGTTCGCTTTGGACCAAACCATTTCATGTAAATAGAGGGGGGGGATTGTCACCGTACTCGCAAGCCGTTCGCTTTGGACCAAACCATTCCATGTAAATAGAGGGGGGGGATTGTCACCGTACTCGCAAGCCGTTCGCTTTGGACCAAACCATTTCATGTAAATAGAGGGGGGGGGATATAATTTTAGATATATATATAGTACGGGCATGCCCTAGTTGTAATTAATCCACTGAAGGAATTGACTAACAATAAGACAACGACTCAAAAGAAGAAGACTTCAACTGAACATATCACTTGGGCTAATCCTGTTGAAGGTCTTAGCATGCTTGTGGCTTTGCTGAAAGGTACAAGAACATTTCATCATGAGGAAGAGGCAAGAAACCCCGCAGCAGTCCGACATAAGGGAATGTATCAAGAAAGGTTCGATTTCGACAAGATGATTAGGCCGGTGGGCCTGAGAAAGTGGAAGGTGACACTTTAGATTGTCCATCAACTTCAAAAGACTAGTTTATGTTTCATAATACAGTTACATTATTGTTTTGCACAATTCATTGGTAATTACCTTTACTAGCAGGTTGCCCATGGCTGCAGGGATTCTAAACGGAGTAGGGATGGAGAAAGCAAAAATGCAAATGGCATCACCTGTCATCGAGCTGGCAAGCTGGGAGCAACAATTCACATTTATTGCCACATCTGATGTAATTTAAATGCTCAAATGGTGGTGAGGTGCTCCATTTGGAACTCTGTGTTTGATATTTGTAACTTTTGATGCCTTTAGCGTCCATAATAAAAAAATGTATTGGTGTCAAAGCCAGTGACCAATTACAAATTAATAAGTGGATACAACTGTGTTGTAAGCCTGGTGTTGGGTTAACGGTTAGCGTGCTGCCTTGGGATCCTAGGATCCTGAAACGGTTAGGGTGCTGGCTTGGGATCCTAGGATCCTGAGTTTGAATCCTGTTCGATCATTTAATTAACGCCAGGGGGGTTGACTCAGCCTGTCATCCTTCTGAGGTCGACAAATTGAGTACCAGCTCACTGGTAATTGGGGCACTGCATCAGCAACACTAACGCGCTTCCAAAGAAATTATGCAACCAGCAGACACATGCTGCATACGAAACAACAACAACTGTGCTGTAACATGGGGGGAAATACATCAATGTCATTGCCCCCATGGTTTTATCAATTTTTCTGTATGGAGTTAAAGGCCGCCAGTCGGCCAATCTTTGGTTGGATTACAAAACAAAATCTTCTGCTCAAGTTTACTCTCATGTGTTGTCTTTGTGCCAAGTTTGAACAAAATCGGTCCATACATGTCAGATAAATGGTTGGGGACATGTTGAAGTAACAAAATGGCCGCCAGTCGGCCATCTTAGATCAATAGTCGAAAATAAAGGACGTGAATATGTAAGCCGTCATTCGTTATCTGTGTGCCAAGTTTGAACAAGATTGGCAAATGCATTTCCGAGAAATGGTTGAAGACGTGTTCACTACTGGGTATTTTTACAAACTAAAATGGCCGCCAGTCTACCAGTCGGCCATCTTTGATCAGATTGCAAAATAAAGTGAGGTACATGTGTATGCCATCATATACTGTGCTTGTGCCAAGTTCATCTCCGATATATGATTGCGGACGCACACACGGACGGACGAGACCCAATCCATAAGTCCCCATCGGGGGCTGATAATATTATTATTTCCTCCGCCACCGGAAGTGGATGGAGGTTATGTTTGTTTTAATGCTTTAATCTGAAATTGATGTTGAGTATTAGATTATATACTTATAACATTAATTTTTGACTGTTAGTGGAAACATCAATTTCTGATTTGGGCTGATGTCAGCGCATGAGCCCAAGCCATTGATATTAAAAAAAAACCACCTTTAGAGGCCATTTTTCCCCGCAAAGCGGGGGTTGGCTCTTTTTCGGGAACCGTGGTTGTTGTTGTTTTTCGGTCCCCTTTTTGAAGCAATGTTTTACGGCCGGATGCCCTTCCTGACGCCAACCCTTTTTGCCGCCTTTAACGACAAACAGGGAATTACCAGTGAACTGGTACTCAATTAGCCGACCTCGGAAGGATGACAGGCAACCCCCTGGCGTTAATTCAGCAATCGACCGGGATTCGAACCCAGGATCCATTGGATCCTAAGCCGGCACCCTAGCCGCTAGCCCAACACCAGGCCAACACTAGCCCAACACCAACACCAACACCAAGCCATTGATATGTCTGAACATATTGTCACATGACTGCTCTCAGTTAAGACCGAGTGAGCCACGGATGGAAACGAGCATTAATGAAGGCGTTCAACTCAAATTGATGGCAGATGACACGCGAGAAGGAAGAAGAGTACCCACTTACCTGGACGGCCTCGCTGATGTCTTCACCCTGCAAAAAGTAACTCAAACGGGAACAGGTTTAAAATGTACTTAAAATAATGAAAGGCTTTATTGCCACGGATGCAGATAACAAGAAAATCCCGACTATAAAACTAAAACCTAAATGGAGCGCTCCCTCACCAGACTTAGAATACGGACGAAGGGAAAATAAATGGAAAGGAATGGGTGCATGTGTGTACTTAGCTCCGACTCGATTGGTCGTCCCGCCAGGAACCCCCAAAGACTGTCCGAGGCCTTGATGTCGTTGCACAGGAAACGCACTGGTTGGCGCGAAGCAGGCCTCACCAGACGACTCGCTCGCCCCTGGCTCGTCATGCTCCAGCGGCAAGCTGCGCTTGTACGCTCGTCGCTCGCACGGAGAGCCTAGCTATTCGTCCGCGCTCTTCCTCCTTACGTCTCAACGAACAGGGGGGACAAGGAGATGATGCCGGCACACAATCGCTTGCACCAAGGTCCAGAACGTCAAGCAGGCACAAGAGCAAGAAGGAGGATCAGAAAAAACTGCGCCAGCGCCAAAATGTCCGCCAGACTCTCTTTTACGTCCTGTGGCCTGACGTCATCGGTCTTCTCCTCCAATGCCCGCAGGCCACGCAGCCCAGGTTCAGCTCTCTCCCAATCAGTGAGTCGCTCGCCTTCGTGATGCAATCCACCTTTCTCTACCAATCCCCACAGGCCAACCGCACTTGGCCCAGTTCTCCACCAATGGCCGCGTCGCTTCTCCCTCATGCCATTGGTCGGTGGCCAATCAATGCGTCACTTCCTTCTCAGCCTTCGGTCGGTGGCCAATCAGTGCGTCGCTTCCTTACTCCGTTCTTCCCATTGGTCAACTCCCGCCCAATAGCAAGTCGCTTCTTGCTCCACCCTGGCCAATCACGAGTCTCTGGGGCATGGCTCCCGGCCTGTCTGTGTGATGTGTGTTCAACCAGGCGGGGTAATTAGTGGTAGTGCTTGATCTTGGTTTCCGGTTGGGTTTTATTATTATTTATGTTGCAGTTAATTAGTGTACTGATGGGCCTGACTAGTGTCTATGGTGCAGTGCCAAAAGAGCCAAAGGATAGATCACAAGATCTCACGCACAGGGGAATTAACATAATCCCTACACCAGTTAACACGCCCCATTCCTCGTAACAGGGACAAATGTACAAGCTTACTCCGAACACTGTCTACACAGGTCCCTGACTTATGTACATCGAAGTGGTTCTTTCTACCCACGATCATCGGACACCTACCTATGCAGATCTACCTGAATCTATATAATCACTCTACCCCCCCCCGACATAACAATATATTTAAGGCCAAAAAAGCTATCTCGGCCAACTAAGAACTAAGAGTTGGTTGATCAGACACTTGACAAACTCCATTTATTATAGGAAAACAATATTTAACATTTCCATTTGTTCTGACATGACTCATCCTGTTCACACATCGAAATCCTCTCGACGATTTTTCCCAGAACATCAAGTATAATTTATTCATAAGGCTCAGGAAACGACATAAGCCTCTTTCGTATTGATTGGCCGCACACAATATTTCCAAAAATAAGCCTTGTTGCTTGTCTAGTGTAATGAGGAGTAGCAATTGTGTGGGTTGTAGGGTGTGTGAAGTGCAAGGAGAATGAGTTTGTTGTTGACAGTAGGTCGAGACCCCACTTATACGCTCCAAGAGCAAATAGCACTGCACCAGGAATGTTCAAAAGCATCCATGCTGGAATGAATGCCCATTGGACAATCACGATGTCTGGAGATATTAACTTTGGGTGATGACGTGTACATTTACACATCGATGTGATTGGCTCATTGAAAGCGAGAAAGTGAAAATCACATTCACGTGCTTGTTTGAGAACCTTCAATGGAAGGCCGAGTCCTGCAGAATTTTTAGCTCCGCCACCGAATGTGAGCGAAAGTGCGCTTTTTGGCCCTGTTTGTCTGTCTCTTTGTTTGTCTGTGACCAGGATATCTCAAAATGTTGTGGACGGATTCGGCCGAAACTTGGTGGACAGGTTGGGTGTGTGACGAGGACTAATCCATTCGATTTTGGTGAAGATCCATATCTGGATAGTAGAATTTTAAATGATTCTTCACCATTGAGAAATAGGGCCACAAACGATAAATAGCACAATGTATCAAAAAGGTGTCGACGCATTCAGATGAAACTTGGTGGATGAGTTGGGTGTGTGACGAGGAAGAATTGATAAGATTTTGGTGAAGATCCGAACAGTTTAAGTTTTGTATCCCACTGATAGGCCGAATCTGGATTCCGACCTGAACCAAAATCTAATCGGCTTGTTCTTGTCACCGAACCAACTCTTCCACCAAGTTTAGTCATAACTCGTCCACAACCTTTTAAAATATCATGTTACATATCGCGTTTCGCACGATCTCTCAATGGTGAAGAATCAATAAAAGAATTAAATAACTCTCATATCCGAATACATATTCAGATCTTCACCAAAATCGAATCGATTCTTCCTTGTCACACACCCAACCTGTCCGCCAAGTTTCGTCCAAATCCGTCCATAACTTTTTGAGATATCCTGCTATGTGTTGGTTTTAGACCGATCACTCAATGGTGAAGAATTATGGATGGTTTTGAGGGAGTTCATGGGGGTTACGGATATGGTGTGAGAAATGGAGAAGGTGAAAGGATTTTGGAGTTTGCTGATGGAGCTGATTTGTTGATTTGTAATACTCAGTTCCAGAAAGAGGACAATAAGCTTGTTACATACACGTCAGGTGGGTCGACGACAACCGTTGACTACCTGATGGTGCCTCGGCGAGATAGGGGGCACCTCCGGGACACAAAGGTGATCCCGGGGGAGGAGGCTGTTTCACAGCACCACTTGGTTGTCTGCGACATAAGGGTGAAAGGTGCGAGGAGAGCTCGGCGGGTGAAGTACCAACCGAGAATGAAGGTGTGGAGGTTGAAAGAGGTGACAGTAAGGGAGGCATTAAAAGAGAGGCTGAGTAGGGTAGAGGATGATGTGGTTGAGCTTGAAAGTGGTTGGATGTCAATGAAAGCTCGTCTGTTGGGAGCCGTTGGTGAGGTATGTGGATGGACAAAAGGACCACCGAGGCACTCGGAAACATGGTGGTGGGATGTTGAGGTTGGAAAGAGGATTGACGAGAAGAGGAAGAAGTTCAAAGAGTGGCAGAAGGCGAAGGGTACGGGAGCAGAAACAGCAGAGCATGAAAGTTATAAGGCAGCCAGGAAGGCTGCAAAGAAAGAGGTAGCAAAGGCGCAGGAGGCATGTAGGAAAATGTTCGGAGAACGCTTGGATTCGGAAGAGGGTCAGAAAGCAGTATTCAGGATTGCAAAGCACATAGCGAAAGAGAGATGTGATGGGGGTGAGTTGCTTGAAGGATGAAGTGGGACAAATCGTTGTGGACCCAGATGGAATTAAAGGAAGATGGAAAAGATGTATGGAAATGCTGTTGAATACAGAGAATGAATGGGATGGCAACATAGAGAGTAACCCAGTTTTAGGACCGGCAGAGAAGATAACTGAGAAGGAAGTTGAGGAAGCGATAAAAGCAATGAAGAGTAGAAAAGCGGGAGGGCCGACGGGAGTTGTGGGAGATATGTTGAAGGCAGCAGGAAGTTGGGGTGTGAAGAGAATGACAGAGATCTGTAATCTGGTGGCGAAAGAAGGCCGCATTCCAGTGGCTTGGGAACTGAGTACCCTCGTCCCTCTATACAAGGGGAAAGGTGACCCTCTGGAGTGTGGCTCGTACCGAGCGATAAAGTTATTGGAGCATGGAATGAAGGTATTGGAAAGGGTGTTGGAGAGGAGGATAAGGAAGAAGGTGAAGATCGACGAAATGCAGTTTGGATTTATGCCAGGAAGAGGAACGACAGATGCGCTTTTCATTGTGAGGCAGTTGCAGGAGAAGTACATGGAGAAGAGGAAGAAGTTGTTTTTTGGGTTTGTTGATCTGGAGAAAGCATTCGATAGGGTTCCACGCAAAGTATTGACATGGGCATTGAGGAAGTTAGGAGTGGAGGAATGGTTGATCAGAGTAGTGATGGCAATGTACAAAAGAGCACACACAGCTGTAAGGACGAAGGACGGGAACAGTGGTGAGTTTGAGGTGAAGGTGGGAGTGCATCAGGGGTCGGTACTAAGTCCACTACTATTTGTAGCTGTGATGGAGGTGCTGGCTCAGAACGTAAAGGAGGGTTTACCATGGGAGTTGTTGTATGCAGATGATCTGGTGTTGATTGCGGAAAGTATGGATGGACTGAAGGAAAAGATGAACAAGTGGAAGGAATGTATGGAGACAAAAGGTCTGAAGGTGAATATCGGAAAGACAAAGGTGATGGCAAGTGGTAAAGCATGTGGTGAGGTGGAAAGAACTGGGAAGTGGCCGTGTGCTGTGTGCAGGAAGGGTGTCGGAGTGAACTCCATTCAATGTACAATGTGTGCTGAGTGGGTTCATCAAAAATGTAGTGGTCTGAGAGGGTCATTAACCAGTGTGGCAGCTACATTCAAATGTAAGGTGTGCACAGAGTGAGCTGCAGATGGAGGAAATGTTGAGTTGGATCTTGGAGACGGCGTGAAGCTGGAAGGTGTGAAAACATTTTGCTACCTCGGAGACATGCTGAATGGAGAAGGTGGATCAGACTCGGCAACGGTTGCTCGAGTGAGATGTGCATGGAAGAAGTTTCGGGAACTGAGTGGCGTGCTGATGAGGAGGAGAGTGTCGCTGAAGCTGAAGGGAAAGGTGTATGCTGCATGTGTGAGAAGTGTTATGATTTATGGGAGCGAGACATGGGTAATGAACGTAGAGCAGCAACGAAGGCTGGAAAGGGTGGAAATGCGAATGGTTCGATGGATGTGCGGAGTATCGTTGAGAGAGAGGAAGACAAATGATAAATTGCGAAAGATGATGGGAATATTGCCTGTGATTGATGCTGTGAAGAGGAACAGGTTGAGATGGTTTGGTCATGTATTGAGGAAGGATGAAAGTGACTGGTTGAGAAGAGTGATGGAAGTTAATGCAGAAGGAAGTAGAGGACGGGGAAGACCGAGAAAGACTTGGCTAAAGATGGTCGAAGAAGAAATGCGGGCAAGGGGGTTAACAAGGAGAGATGCAGAAAATAGGGCAAAATGGAGAAGATTGTCATGGGGACCGCAAGGCTAACCCCCGCTCTAGCAGGGAACATGGCCTTAAAATGCATGTTGTGTGTTGTTGTACTCAATGGTGAAGAATCACTTGAAAAATTAAATTATTTTCATATCCGAATCCATATTCAGATCTTTACCTAAATCAAATCAAATTGTCCTTGTCACACACCCAACTGGTCCACCAAGTTTTTTCCAAATCCGTCCATAACTTTTTGAGATATCCTGCTATGTATCGGTTTTAGCCCTATCTCCCAATGGTGAAGAATAACCTAAAAATTAAATAATTATCGTATCCGAATCCATATTCAGATTTCCCCCAAAATATAACCGATTAGTCTTTGTCACACACACAACCTCTCCACCAAGTTTCGTCCAAATCCGTCCATAACTCTTTGACATATCCTGCTACATACTGTATAGTTTTTGGCCCTGTCTCCTTATGGTGAAGAATTCACATAAAACATAACAGTAGCCGGATCCAGATCTGGATCTTCACCAAAATCGAATCGATTAGTCCTTGTCACACACCGAACCTCTCCACCAAGTTTTAACGAAATCGGTCCATAACGTTTTGAGATATCTTGCTATGTATAAGTTTAACCCTATCTCTCAATGGTGAAGAATCACTTAAAACATTCTACGAGACGAATCCGGATCTTCACCAAAATCTACTCATTTCGTCCTTGTCACATACGCCACCTCTCGGCCAAATTTTGTCGGAATCCGTCCACAGCTTTTTCAGATATCCTGCTATATATAGTTTCGGCCCTATCTCCTTATGGTGAAGAATCACATAAAAAATTCTAGTAGCTGGATCCAGATCTGAATCTTCACAAAAATTGAATCGATTAGTCCTTGTCACACACCGAACCTGTCCACCAAGTTTCATCCAAATCCGTCCATACCGTTTTGAGATATCCTGCTACGTATCGTTTTTGGCTCTATCTCCCAATGGTGAAGAATCACTTATTAATTAAATAATTATCGTATCCGAATCCATATTCAGATCTTGACCATAATCGAATCGAATCGTCCTTGTCACACACCCAACCTGTCCACCAAGTTTCGTCCAAATCCGTCCATACCGTTTTGAGATATCCTGCTACGTATCGTTTTTGGCCCTTTCTCCCAATGGTGAAGAATCACTTATTAATTAAATAATTATCGTATCCGAATCCATATTCAGATCTTCACCAAAATTGAATCGATTAGTCCTTGTGACACACCCAACCTGTCCACCAAGTTTCGTCCAGATCCGTCCATACCGTTTTGAGATATCCTGCCACGTATCGTTTTTGGCCCTATTTCCCAATGGTGAAGAATCACTTATTAATTAAATAATTATCGTATCCGAATCCATATTCAGATCTTCACCAAAATTGAATCGATTAGTCCTTGTCACACACCCAACCACTCCACCAAGTTTCGTCAAAATCCGTCCATAACGTTTTGAGCTATCCTGCTATGTATCGTTTTTGGCCCCATCGCCCAATGGTGAAGAATCACATGAAAAATTCTACTAGCCGGATCCGAATACGGATATTCACCAAAATCTAATCATTTCGTCCGTGTCACATACACTACCTCGCTGCCAAAGTTTGTCGGAATCGGTCCACAACTTTTTGAGATATTTTGTTCACAGACAAACAAACAGACAAAGACAGACAGGGGTGAAAACATAACCTCCACCAAAATAATGAGGCAGGGAAAATGTCAGGCTGTAGGTTAAAGTTATCTTCAAAGAAACCCTTATTTAAATAATTAATGTTGACGACTTTCTATTGGCGTCGTAGGGACTCCTACCTGTGATGTATCGCACAGACCAATCGTGGACTTTAAGGATCTTGTAGCTTGGACAGCGTCGTCAAAAGGCCATTGCAATATTCCTCGTCAGGTAGCAGTAGCTTAGCCTTGCCAATCGGATCACGTTCAAATTGGTTGTCTTCTTATGGACTAGTTGGGCTAAAGTCTCTGGAGGACATTTCAGTTCATTGTTCAAGTGACGGAATTGTGTCCTGTACTCAGTAGATTGTCTGTACGTCGTCAATCAGCCTGTGTGTGTAGTCGGAGGAGGGAAAAAGTTGTGGACGGATTTGGATGAAATTTTGTGGACATGTTGAGTGAGTGTCCCACAAGGAAAGATTTTTTTTTTTTTTTTTGTATACAAGATCGAGGCTCGTGAAAGAGCGAACATTTATCACACAGAAAGACAAACCGACAAACCGACACATAACCGACAAACCGACACATAAAACAAATAACATCGGGAGCGGTAGACAAGATGGGGAGAGAGGGGGAAGGACACAAACACAACATTTGAGAGCAGGAACCGAGAGACATGGAGACATCGAGAGATCTGTGGGAGGGAGAGGGCTTTGGGGGTTGGTGAAGTTTTGATTCGATGTTGGTGAAGATCCGGATCCAGATACAATGTATTATTTTTTAAAGTGATTCTCGCTCGGATCTTCTCAATTATCTGTTGGTTCTGCAAGACTTTGTGCTGGGTTTGTCTCACAGTCAGAATGTATCGATGTTTTAAAGTTTGCCAATAGTGCCTCCTGTTGGTGTGGATGATGCAATTCATTTAGTTTTTACCATCTTATAAACAAGTTTGCTTCGTGCCTCCTTCACGTCCCTGATTCGAGCCGCAGAAGCAGTGTCAACTGTGATGGAATTTCGCCAAATGTCTTGGATCACAAACTTGAGGAAGTTCTCAGCTGCCTTGCGTTGGCGCTTGAACGCTGCACATACCCTTTACAAATGAGTAACGCTGTCCTGCGTATATTTTGCCTATGATACTGTTACGGACGCGGTTTGGATGTTATTTTTGACCGAGCGGTTGGTATGACCGCGACCGAACAGTTATTCCCCGACTAGACCCCGATTCCACCCAGACGTTGACCAAATCGCGCTATGCTAAATCAATGATGGAAAGGACACAACGACTGGGATAGATGAAACGACGCAAGGGTACAGTTCTCAAGACCTCCGGAGGAGGGTATAATTACAGTGGTGGAGAAAAGGGGGTAGATTACACGGTAGTGAGGTAAAGACACAGAAGAGATAGGCACTTAAATACCGTTTTATCTTAACCCAGACAGATCACAGACAAACGGAACAAGGCTGACTTACACAGGGATTGATGGCAGGAAGGGACAGGTAGTCGATAGCACAAGGTGCAGCTTGGCTCGGGGACAGGATAAAGCACGGTCCAGTCCAGAGATGCGGGGAGGCCTCACAGCGCTCGGAGGGTACGTCTTGCTTGCTCCAAGCTCAGCGCGCATCTGACGTCACCTCCCTCTTCCTGCGCATGCTCAGCGGGGAGTGACACGCCCTCGGCTGGTTGGCTCCGCCCCCCTGGGGCCGGTCCGCCGCTTCCATTGGGTGCGGGGGTTACCGGGCTCCGCCCTTGACGAGGAGCTGACAGGGAGCCCCTATTTGGTAACCCCGTCGAGCACATGTTCGATGGCGGCTCGTTGGGAAGGCCTCGTGCCCTCCCAACACCCCCTACCAACCAAGCCGGAGTGAGGACGCGCACTCCCTGTGCACGCCGCCGCCGTTGCTGTTGTTGTTGTTGTTGTTGCTGAACCGTGAGGAAGAGCTGCGGGGAGGTATTGGGAGGTCCTAAACTTCCTAACGGTGCCATACAATCACATTCTGGTGCAACGAAGGGTCAGAATTAATGGAAACGAGTCCTTAACTGACATAGACTAAGAATAACTAGCAAGATGTCCTATAGTTGTCTACGTGAGATGCGGTGGACCTGGGCACGACATTTAATGGGGGAAATAGGGGGAGGTCGGGTCTACAGAGTGTTGTTTACAGAAAATGGGACTAGGGAATGGGGGATTGGGGATAGTTGGGAAGTATTGAGGAAATAGGGGAATATTTACAAGCAGATATGGATGGATGTAAATCCCATATCCGCAACACTGCACCCTTCTCTACCTCAGGGCAACCCGACCCGATAAATTTTTACCTACGTTAGTGTGGCACTCAGATGTAGTTCCCTCTACTATTAACTCAACCCTGAGTGCAACAGTTTTACAGATGTTCACAAATGAGTAAATATGTCCCCCTGCGACGTTGCACCCTTCTCCTAACAGAAACACACCCACAGGATAACCGAATCGCGGAAAGCATCCTCAAATTAAACATACAGCCGGTAGGGAGCATTATTTATACAACACTGATATTTACACTACGATCCAGGACTTGTTCTTTGAGGAACACATGCAGATGTTATGCATAGGGAGAGCACGCATGCCAGCATCGATACACCAACCCACGAGTGCCCTGTGGCCCTACGGCCTTTAATAATGTGCAGAGCACCCCGTCCAAGCACCAAAAGCACCACCCCATATGCACAGTCAGCACCATCCGGTGCACCAATAAAGTGTTCAATAACCATGCACAATCAAGTGTCCATGGTCACCGGTGGTGTCGCAGCCGGCCGATGTTCTGCCGCTGGTCTTGCCTTCTTGGAGTGCACTTGGCCTTCTGGCTTCTTTATAAATAAAGAAAGGTGCCAACCGCGTCCATTTCTGAATTGTGGCCGTCAGGGGGCCAACTAAAAGTGGTTCACCTGTATGGCATAGGTGCCACGTTGACCCAGAGGTCCATCAATGGGTGGTGCTTGCCCGCAAAAGAACTGCGGTCCATGGTGGGTGGCCAAAAAAATTGCGGTCCATATGGTGTATCGATCCAGGCAGCAAGCAGCGGAAGTACAGGCCCACAACTGTGGAGCCAGCACCTCTCTCTCCTCTCTCTCTGCCCCAAAGCCAGATCCTCGGAGGTGGGAGACAAAAGAAGACAAGTGAGTAAGGTGGTAAGGGCGCAAAAGTGCACGCAATTCAAGGTAATGCACACTGGGGGCACATGGGAACCAGGTGAGACAGGTACGTTCCTACCGTACGCCCCCCCCCCCACCAGGTAACCTACATTGCCCCTCCCTTACCCCTTACTGTATCCACAAAACACAACACTACCCATAAACATCTACTTTACACATCAACAAACGTCCCTACTGTCTTCCCCGTTCCTCCCATAAACCAAATTCGTCTTCTCTCCGTCCTAACCAATCAAATTTGCCATTTCCAACTCTCATCAACATTTGCCATCTCCAACTCAACATCAAAATTTGCCATCACCAATTCATCATCAGTCCCTCCTAAGGAGGGAGAGATGGAATCACCCCAATGTCTCATCCACGTCGTGATGCGTCTCACAAATCCACACAGCAATTCTCCTTTCCTGCAACACAGAACAAAGAAAACACAGGTGTGGAGTCATCATCATCACCTCAGGTAAGTGGCTGCGTATGGTGGGACAGGTTCATCAATCCTAACTATTTCCTAAATGACTTTAACAACTTTACATTACCCGGGGTCTTTCCCTGCCAATCCATTGGCCAACTTACACTATGGGTTCTAAAAACCAATTCCCATTGACCAAACTGTGGTGCTTCTCAAGTTGGGGTCTCACTCCCCCGATTCATCACTCGGTGCCCCCGCACAATTTCAGTGGCTGGGTCGTGTGACGCTCCCAGCTGGTCCGCCCACCTGCACACCTCCACCACTGTTGTTGCCTACCGAGCTCACCTGCTCCTCACCCTAACCTAACTAACTGGGGAAGGCCCTCTCGCACTCTCACCCCCTCAGTGCCCTCTCTGGCACGGCCTGCCCGATCCACACCCGGGATCCTCAGGCACCCACTGACACTAACGGCTCCCAGAGCCCACCTGCGGCCTCACCTGGCCGACATCTAACAGTGGCGGAGTGCCCAACCATTCACACTCATACTAACAGGCCACACGACCAGCCAATTTCACCACACCAATGCACCCATCCACAATACCATTCTGCAACCGCACCACAAATGCCAATATCCAACCACAATTTACCTATACCTTCTAACTATCACTTACACTACCCGCCCCGGGTACTCGTGAAAAGGGGGTCCACTCTTCCCCCATCCACACCTTCGCACCATGCACACCACTCCGTACCACTTACTCCAACTCTCTCCACACCAATATTTTCTCTGCTCCATATATTCCACACACCTGTACTTGCACACCTGTGCTCTCATACTTGGTGCCGCCTGCACCCTTCTCTCCCCCAAGCGCATTCGCGCTGATCCACAACACTCACTACTCATACACTGCTCCACACACCTGTCCAGTTCTCACACAGCATCATCTCATCTAACTACTCCCCTCTGAAACTTGCGCTTCCCAGTCGTCCCTTTAAACTATTGCGCTCCCTCGTCATTATCATCCACTCTAATCTACCTGCGTCCCCTCTACAGGTATCCTTGTCACTAACTAACCTTAACGTTACCTAATGTCATCTTCGCTAGATCCCTACACACAATATCCTAACCCACCCGGGCTAGTTTTCACTGCCATACACCCCATAAGCTAGTGCTCCTTTGCCCCCCTTTTGTGAGGGATGACAGAGTTGCCATCCCACCACATCGGGCATCTCCCACTACCAATTTTGCACATCAAATTTCAACAAATCAAAAATTTGCCAATCACTACCCATCATCTGCCAATCATTACTGCCCATCCTTTGCCAATCATCAAATTTTGTTTTTCTAATTTCGGGGCCAAAACACTATCCTCGTCATTACAGTCTACTTACTAATGCCTCTCGGTGCGCCAATTCACTTCTAAAGCTCGGCTTCGTACAGCCAAGCCATGAATGCGGGTTGTTTGGTGCCAGCGGCTGGATACGTCCCGCATTCGGTGCAGGGAAGGAGGTTTACCCGGGCCGAGGTCCCACGCACCATCTCGGCACGGAGCCATCCCATGGCCCGATCTCGACCTGCCGGAATGCCTCAACAAAAAGTGGTCGCCATGACGACCCTTCCTATCGGGCTGCCCGCTCCGCCTAGTGGAGCACGGACGCGGCCGTTCAAAGCGAGGCCCAGCGTGGATCGCGTACGGCGGTCCTTTCGAACCCGCCGTGGCTCGGATCCCCGCTGGTTCTCGCGGCACGCGCAGCCCGGCACGCACCGAGGGCCCGATTCGGCTATAAGTCGCTCTAACCGCTAACCCGGTTACCGTCGATGCCTCACCTGCATGCTTACACGCATACGCTACCCCTTTCTTGCTCATACATCCAGCCGTTTCCCTGCTCTTGGTCATTGCACCTTCTCTTACACACCCAGGTACACTCATTCCACTCACAGACTTGGTCACACACCTGACCACCGAACACTTTGGCACACATTCGTCGCTCGCACACCTCACCAACACACCTCTTCGCGCCCCCTCCTCGGTCACCTCCTCTGTGACGATCACAGGTGTGCTCTCACTCGCACACCCAACCACGTGCCTCACTACCAATTCCAGCGTGCATTCCCACACACGCTCTACCATTCCAGGTGTGCTTCCTTTCTCACCTGTCACAACCAACTCACGCTCCGTGTCACTCTTACTACTCTCACCTCCACTCTTGACAGCGCACTCTTTCCTCATGCACCTGTCCGTTACACACCTTGCTCGCGCATCCTCTCCCGTTACACCCTCTGTAACACTCACCACAGGCGTGCATTCTCCCTTTACACCCTCCGTAACACTCCTCACTACGCGCTTCCATGTGCTCCCTCGCACACGCGCTACGACCGACTCACTCTCGACAGCACCCTCACTCCTTGGCACGCACTTTTTCCTCACACACCCCAGAGTCGGAATTTCTCGCACACCTCCTTTTTCGCACACCAGACCTGTCGCACACTTCACCAACGGCCTCTCACGAACACCCGGGTCCATCTCGACCCCCAAGCTTATTAAATCACCTGGCGCATCATACGCACGACCATATTGGTCACCACTTACACCGGGTCCTCTTTCTCTTCGCTTCTCCTCCATCACCTGCGAATCCCTCATCCGGTTAATGAGCACATCATCACGATCCGAACACAGACTTTGGACCAATTCTTTCACTTCCTCTTTGATCTCTTTCTTATCCTCTCTCCGTCGCTTCTTAATTTCGCTCACCCCTTCTTCCACTTCGTCTAATTTCTGCTTCACCTCCTTCATCTCCTCGTGCGCCCCCTTAAGTTCTTCCTCTAACTCCACCTTATTTTTTTATATGTGCTCCTGCACCTCCCGCTCTTTAACCTCCATCACCTCTACCACCTTGTTCATTTTCCTCGTCAGGTCCTCATGTACCGTCTGACACTCTTTATTAATTACCCCTATGTCCTTTTTCATCTCCTTCTGTGTCGATTTTAAACCCTCTATTACCGCTGTGTTCTTCTTTACCTGGTCCCCCAACTCCTTTTGTCCCACTGTCAGTTGTTCTACTCCCAGCGTCAACTCCTCTATACCACCTTGCAATTTTACAGTCCCCTTTCTCACCTCCTTCTCCATGCGCTCCTCACAGTGCCTCACCTCCTCGCGCACTCCTCCGACCTCCTCACTCACACCTCTTCTGATCTCCTCTCCCATCACTTGCATCTCCTGCCCAGATGCCACCCTCATCTGCTCCATTTCCTCCCTGTGAGCATCCAATTTAGTTTCTACCCCCATTCTGACCCCCTCTATCTGCTGCCCCATTTTTTAAACTTCCCTTTCCGCTTGGTCCCTCATGTCCCTCAATTTGCCTTCCATACTGTTTTCTAACCCCTCTAACCCCTTTTTCATCCTTCCATTTGATTATCTTGAGCAGCCATTCTGTTTTCTACCCCCGTTAACCCATGTTTCACCCCTTCTATTTGATTCTCTTGAGCGGCCATTCTGTTTTCTACCCCCATTAACCCATGGTTCACCCCTTCTATCCCATTGTCTAACCCCTCAAAGTTCTTGTCTAATCCCTCAAATTTCTTGTCTAATCCCTCAAATTTCTTGTCTAATCCCTCACCGGTACCCCTCGCTTCGTCCCTCATTACCCCCATTTGGCCCTCCAATCGCTCACCCAGTCGCTCAATTTGGCTCCCCATACTCATCTGTACAGCTGCCTGTAGCTGTGCAATGAGGGCCTGCATGTCAATCCCTCCCACTTGTGCAGCGGGCGCGGCCGCCGTAGCCATCTGCGAGGCGCCATTTTGCGCGCCCGTAACCTCGTGCGCGAGGACGCCATTTTGCGAACCTGCCGCCCTCACTGCTTCGCTCGCCTCATGTCCCTCAATTTGGTCCTGGATCGACCCTGCCTCACTCTCCTCTACCGGAACCCAGCCGTCTTGATCTGCCATAGCGCGACTTTCAAAATTCGGGTTTTTTGTAAAACAAAATCAAATTTCGGTGTCTTTATAATTTTGACCAAATTTTTTCCTCGATGTTTTTTTTTTTAAATTTGGTTCGGGCCTCGAATCTCACTCCTCGACACCAATTGTTACGGTAATAACACAATTGGTGTCCAAAATTTGGGCTAAATAAATTTAGTCCCAGGTTCGAATCCCAACTCCTGACAACCAATTGTTACGGACGCGGTTTGGATGTTATTTTTGACCGAGCGGTTGGTATGACCGCGACCGAACAGTTATTCCCCGACTAGACCCCGATTCCACCCAGACGTTGACCAAATCGCGCTATGCTAAATCAATGATGGAAAGGACACAACGACTGGGATAGATGAAACGACGCAAGGGTACAGTTCTCAAGACCTCCGGAGGAGGGTATAATTACAGTGGTGGAGAAAAGGGGGTAGATTACACGGTAGTGAGGTAAAGACACAGAAGAGATAGGCACTTAAATACCGTCTGATCTTAACCCAGACAGACCACAGACAAACGGAACAAGGCTGACTTACACAGGGATTGATGGCAGGAAGGGACAGGTAGTCGATAGCACAAGGTGCACCTTGGCTCGGGGACAGGATAAAGCACGGTCCAGTCCAGAGATGCGAGGAGGCCTCACAGCGCTCGGAGGGTACGTCTTGCTTGCTCCAAGCTCGAGCGCATCTGACGTCACCTCCCTCTTCCTGCGCATGCTCAGCGGGGAGTGACACGCCCTCGGCTGGTTGGCTCCGCCCCCCTGGGGCCGGTCCGCCGCTTCCATTGGGTGCGGGGTTACCGGGCTCCGCCCTTGACGAGGAGCTGACAGGGAGCCCCTATTTGGTAACCCCGTCGAGCACATGTTCGATGGTGGCTCGTTGGGAAGGCCTCGTGCCCTCCCAACACCCCCTACCAACCAAGCCGGAGTGAGGACGCGCACTCCCTGTGCACGCCGCTGCCGTTGCTGTTGTTGTTGTTGTTGTTGTTGTTGCTGAACCGTGAGGAAGAGCTGCGGGGAGGTATTGGGAGGTCCTAAACTTCCTAACGGTGCCATACAATCACATTCTGGTGCAACGAAGGGTCAGAATTAATGGAAACGAGTCCTTAACTGACATAGACTAAGAATAACTAGCAAGATGTCCTATAGTTGTCTACGTGAGATGCGGTGGACCTGGGCACGACATTTAATGGGGGAAATAGGGGGAGGTCGGGTCTACAGAGTGTTGTTTACAGAAAATGGGACTAGGGAATGGGGGATTGGGGATAGTTGGGAAGTATTGAGGAAATAGGGGAATATTTACAAGCGGATATGGATGGATGTAAATCCCATATCCGCAACACTGCACCCTTCTCTACCTCGGGGCAACCCGACCCGATAAATTTTTACCTACGTTAGTGTGGCACTCAGATGTAGTTCCCTCTACTATTAACTCAACCCTGAGTGCGACAGTTTTACAGATGTTCACAAATGAGTAAATATGTCCCCCTGTGACGTTGCACCCTTCTCCTAACAGAAACACACCCACAGGATAACCGAATCGAGGAAAGCATCCTCAAATTAAACATACAGCCGGTAGGGAGCATTATTTATACAACACTGATATTTACACTACGATCCAGGACCTGTTCTTTGAGGAACACATGCAGATGTTATGCATAGGGAGAGCATGCATGCCAGCATCGATACACTAACCCACGAGTGCCCTGTGGCCCTACGGCCTTTAATAATGTGCAGAGCACCCCGTCCAAGCACCAAAAGCACCACCCCATACGCACAGTCAGCACCATCCGGTGCACCAATAAAGTGTTCAATAACCATGCACAATCAAGTGTCCATGGTCACCGGTGGTGTCGCAGCCGGCCGATGTTCTGCCGCTGGTCTTGCCTTCTTGGAGTGCACTTGGCCTTCTGGCTTCTTTAGAAATAAAGAAAGGCGCCAACCGCGTCCATTTCTGAATTGTGGCCGTCAGGGGGCCAACTAAAAGTGGTTCACCTGTATGGCATAGGTGCCACGTTGACCCAGAGGTCCATTAACGGGTGGTGCTTGCCCGCAAAAGAACTGCAGTCCATGGTGGGCGGCCACAAAAATTGCGGTCCATATGGTGTATCGATCCAGGCAGCAAGCAGCGGAATTACAGGCCCACAACTGCGGAGCCAGCACCTCTCTCTCCTCTCTCTCTGCCCCAAAGCCAGATCCTCGGAGGTGGGAGACAAAAGAAGACAAGTGAGTAAGGTGGTAAGGGCGCAAAAGTGCACGCAATTCAAGGTAATGCACACTGGGGGCACATGGCAACCAGGTGAGACAGGTACGTTCCTACCGTACGCCCCCCCCCACCAGGTAACCTACATTGCCCCTCCCTTACCCCTTACTGTATCCACAAAACACAACACTACCCATAAACATCTACTTTACACATCAACAAACGTCCCTACTGTCTTCCCCGTTCCTCCCATAAACCAAATTCGTCTTCTCTCCCTCCTAACCAATCAAATTTGCCATTTCCAACTCTCATCAACATTTGCCATCTCCAACTCAACATCAAAATTTGCCATCACCAATTCATCATCAGTCCCTCCTAAGGAGGGAGAGATGGAATCACCCCAATGTCTCATCCACGTCATGATGCGTCTCACAAATCCACACAGCAATTCTCCTTTCCTGCAACACAGAACAAAGAAAACACAGGTGTGGAGTCATCATCATCACCTCAGGTAAGTGGCTGCGTATGGTGCGACAGGTTCATCAATCCTAACTATTTCCTAAATGACTTTAACAACTTTACATTACCCGGGGTCTTTCCCTGCCAATCCATTGGCCAACTTACACTATGGGTTCTAAAAACCAATTCCCATTGACCAAACTGTGGTGCTTCTCAAGTTGGGGTCTCACTCCCCCGATTCATCACTCGGTGCCCCCGCACAATTTCGGTGGCTGGGTCATGTGACGCTCCCAGCTGGTCCGCCCACCCGCCCACCTCCACCACTGTTGTTGCCTACCGAGTTCACCTGCTCCTCACCCTAACCTAACTAACTGGGGAAGGCCCTCTCACACACTCACCCCCTCAGTGCCCTCTCTGGCACGGCCTGCCCGATCCACACCCGGGATCCTCAGGCACCCACTGACACTAACGGCTCCCAGAGCCCACCTGCGGCCTCACCTGGCCGACATCTAACAGTGGCGGAGTGCCCAACCATTCACACTCATACTAACAGGCCACACGACCAGCCAATTTCACCACACCAATGCACCCATCCACAATACCATTCTGCAACCGCACCACAAATGCCAATATCCAACCACAATTTACCTATACCTTCTAACTATCACTTACACTACCCGCCCCGGGTACTCGTGAAAAGGGGGTCCACTCTTCCCCCATCCACACCTTCGCACCATGCACACCACTCCGTACCACTTACTCCAACTCTCTCCACACCACTCATTCTCTGCTCCATATATTCCACACACCTGTACTTGCACACCTGTGCTCTCATACTTGGTGCCGCCTGCACCCTTCTCTCCCCCAAGCGCATTCGCGCTGATCCACAACACTCACTACTCATACACTGCTCCACACACCTGTCCAGTTCTCACACAGCATCATCTCATCTAACTACTCCCCTCTGAAACTTGCGCTTCCCAGTCGTCCCTTTAAACTATTGCGCTCCCTCGTCATTATCATCCACTCTAATCTACCTGCGTCCCCTCTACAGGTATCCTTGTCACTAACTAACCTTAACGTTACCTAATGTCATCTTCGCTAGATCCCTACACACAATATCCTTACCCACCCGGGCTAGTTTTCACTGCCATACACCCCATAAGCTAGTGCTCCTTTGCCCCCCTTTTGTGAGGGATGACAGAGTTGCCATCCCACCACATCGGGCATCTCCCACTACCTATTTTGCACATCAAATTTCAACAAATCAAAAATTTGCCAATAACTACCCATCATCTGCCAATCATTAGTGCCCATCCTTTGCCAATCATCAAATTTTGTTTTTCTAATTTCGGGGCCAAAACACTATCCTCGTCATTACAGTCTACTTACTAATGCCTCTCGGTGCGCCAATTCACTTCTAAAGCTCGGCTTCGTACAGCCAAGCCATGAATGCGGGTTGTTTGGTGCCAGCGGCTGGATACGTCCCGCATTCGGTGCAGGGAAGGAGGTTTACCCGGGCCGAGGTCCCACGCACCATCTCGGCACGGAGCCATCCCATGGCCCGATCTCGACCTGCCGGAATGCCTCAACAAAAAGTGGTCGCCATGACGACCCTTCCTATCGGGCTGCCCGCTCTGCCTAGTGGAGCACGGACGCGGCCGTTCAAAGCGAGGCCCAGCGTGGATCGCGTACGGTGGTCCTTTCGAACCCGCTGTGGCTCGGATCCCCACTGGTTCTCGCGGCACGCGCAGCCCGGCACGCACCGAGGGCCCGATTCGGCTATAAGTCGCTCTAACCGCTAACCCGGTTACCGTCGATGACTCACCTGCATGCTTACACGCATACGCTACCCCTTTCTTGCTCATACATCGAGCCGTTTCCCTGCTCTTGGTCATTGCACCTTCTCTTACACACCCAGGTACACTCATTCCACTCACAGACTTGGTCACACACCTGACCACCGAACACCTTGGCACACATTCGTTGCTCGCACACCTCACCAACACACCTCTTCGCGCCCCCTCCTCGGTCACCTCCTCTGTGACGATCACAGGTGTGCTCTCACTCGCACACCCAACCACGTGCCTCACTACCAATTCCAGCGTGCATTCCCACACACGCTCTACCATTCCAGGTGTGCTTCCTTTCTCACCTGTCACAACCAACTCACGCTCCGTGTCACTCTTACTACTCTCACCTCCACTCTTGACAGCGCACTCTTTCCTCATGCACCTGTCCGTTACACACCTTGCTCGCGCATCCTCTCCCGTTACACCCTCTGTAACACTCACCACAGGCGTGCATTCTCCCTTTACACCCTCCGTAACACTCCTCACTACGCGCTTCCATGTGCTCCCTCGCACACGCGCTACGACCGACTCACTCTCGACAGCACCCTCACTCCTTGGCACGCACTTTTTCCTCACACACCCCAGAGTCGGACTTTCTCGCACACCTCCTTTTTCGCACACCAGACCTGTCGCACACTTCACCAACGGCCTCTCACGAACACCCGGGTCCATCTCGACCCCCAAGCTTATTAAATCACCTGGCGCATCATACGCACGACCATATTGGTCACCACTTACACCGGGTCCTCTTTCTCTTCGCTTCTCCTCCATCACCTGCGAATCCCTCATCCGGTTAATGAGCACATCATCACGATCCGAACACAGACTTTGGACCAATTATTTCACTTCCTCTTTGATCTCTTTCTTATCCTCTCTCCGTCGCTTCTTAATTTCGCTCACCCCTTCTTCCACTTCGTCTAATTTCTGCTTCACCTCCTTCATCTCCTCGTGCGTCCCCTTAAGTTCTTCCTCTAACTCCACCTTATTTTTTTCTATGTGCTCCTGCACCTCCCGCTCTTTAACCTCCATCACCTCTACCACCTTGTTCATTTTCCTCGTCAGGTCCTCATGTACCGTCTGACACTCTTTATTAATTACCCCTATGTCCTTTTTCATCTCCTTCTGTGTCGATTTTAAACCCTCTATTACCGCTGTGTTCTTCTTTACCTGGTCCCCCAACTCCTTTTGTCCCACTGTCAGTTGTTCTACTCCCAGCGTCAACTCCTCTATACCACCTTGCAATTTTACAGTCCCCTTTCTCACCTCCTTCTCCATGCGCTCCTCACAGTGCCTCACCTCCTCGCGCACTCCTCCGACCTCCTCACTCACACCTCTTCTGATCTCCTCTCCCATCACTTGCATCTCCTGCCCAGATGCCACCCTCATCTGCTCCATTTCCTCCCTGTGAGCATCCAATTTAGTTTCTACCCCAATTCTGACCCCCTCTATCTGCTGCCCCATTTTTTAAACTTCCCTTTCCGTTTGGTCCCTCATGTCCCTCAATTTGCCTTCCATACTGTTTTCTAACCCCTCTAACCCCTTTTTCATCCCTTCCATTTGATTCTCTTGAGCGGCCATTCTGTTTTCTACCCCCGTTAACCCATGTTTCACCCCTTCTATTTGATTCTCTTGAGCGGCCATTCTGTTTTCTACCCCCATTAACCCATGTTTCACCCCTTCTATCCCATTGTCTAACCCCTCAAATTTCTTGTCTAATCCCTCAAATTTCTTGTCTAATCCCTCACCGGTACCCCTCGCTTCGTCCCTCATTACCCCCATTTGGCCCTCCAATCGCTCACCCAGTCGCTCAATTTGGCTCCCCATACTCATCTGTACAGCTGCCTGTAGCTGCGCAATGAGGGCCTGCATGTCAATCCCTCCCACTTGTGCAGCAGGCGCGGCCGCCGTAGCCATTTGCGAGGCGCCATTTTGCGCGCCCGTAACCTCGTGCGCGAGGACGCCATTTTGCGAACCTGCCGCCCTCACTGCTTCGCTCGCCTCATGTCCCTCAATTTGGTCCTGGATCGACCCTGCCTCACTCTCCTCTACCGGAACCCAGCCGTCTTGATCTGCCATAGCGCGACTTTCAAAATTCGGGTTTTTTGTAAAACAAAATCAAATTTCGGTGTCTTTATAATTTTGACCAAATTTTTTCCTAGATGTTTTTAAAAAAAAATTTGGTTCGGGCCTCGAATCTCACTCCTCGACACCAATTGTTACGGTAATAACACAATTGGTGTCCAAAATTTGGGCTAAATAAATTTAGTCCCAGGTTCGAATCCCAACTCCAGACAACCAATTGTTACGGACGCGGTTTGGATGTTATTTTTGACCGAGCGGTTGGTATGACCGCGACCGAACAGTTATTCCCCGACTAGACCCCGATTCCACCCAGACGTTGACCAAATCGCGCTATGCTAAATCAATGATGGAAAGGACACAACGACTGGGATAGATGAAACGACGCAAGGGTACAGTTCTCAAGACCTCCGGAGGAGGGTATAATTACAGTGGTGGAGAAAAGGGGGTAGATTACACGGTAGTGAGGTAAAGACACAGAAGAGATAGGCACTTAAATACCGTCTTATCTTAACCCAGACAGATCACAGACAAACGGAACAAGGCTGACTTACACAGGGATTGATGGCAGGAAGGGACAGGTAGTCGATAGCACAAGGTGCAGCTTGGCTCGGGGACAGGATAAAGCACGGTCCAGTCCAGAGATGCGGGGAGACCTCACAGCGCTCGGAGGGTACGTCTTGCTTGCTCCAAGCTCAGCGCGCATCTGACGTCACCTCCCTCTTCCTGCGCATGCTCAGCAGGGAGTGACACGCCCTCGGCTGGTTGGCTCCGCCCCCCTGGGGCCGGTCCGCCGCTTCCATTGGGTGCGGGGGTTACCGGGCTCCACCCTTGACGAGGAGCTGACAGGGAGCCCCTATTTGGTAACCCCGTCGAGCACATGTTCGATGGCGGCTCGTTGGGAAGGCCTCGTGCCCTCCCAACACCCCCTACCAACCAAGCCGGAGTGAGGACGCGCACTCCCTGTGCACGCCGCCGCCGTTGCTGTTGTTGTTGTTGTTGTTGTTGTTGTTGCTGAACCGTGAGTAAGAGCTGCGGGGAGGTATTGGGAGGTCCTAAACTTCCTAACGGTGCCATACAATCACATTCTGGTGCAACGAAGGGTCAGAATTAATGGAAACGAGTCCTTAACTGACATAGACTAAGAATAACTAGCAAGATGTCCTATAGTTGTCTACGTGAGATGCGATGGACCTGGGCACGACATTTAATGGGGGAAATAGGGGGAGGTCGGGTCTACAGAGTGTTGTTTACAGAAAATGGGACGAGGGAATGGGGGATTGGGGATAGTTGGGAAGTATTGAGGAAATAGGGGAATATTTACAAGCGGATATGGATGGATGTAAATCCCATATCCGCAACAATACTATAGTCTGTGCTGTGTGTGTGTGTGTGTGTGTGTGTGTGTGTGTATGTATATATGTATGTATGTACCGGTATGTATATATGTGTGTATATATGTATGTATGTATGCATGTATATATATGTATGTATATATGTGTATATGTATGTATATAAGTGTATATATATGTATGTATGTACATATATGTGTATATATGTATGTATACAGTATATGTGTATATATATATATGTATGTATGTATGTATGTATATATGTGTATATATATATATATGTATGTATGTATATATGTGTGTAAAGCGCGGCGTTACGCGCGCTGCTTGCGAGCAAGGAGGAAGCGGACAAGCGGTAACTTATAAGCGTCTTTATTTCAGGAGCTCACTGTAACACTGGCGCGCTCCGGGCTGCGCGCCCGGTGTATATCATGAGGCCACGCCTACCCCTCGGGCGTGGCCACCGCCCACTTGGTGCGCGGAATGATGTCACCACGCCAGTGGGCTTTTGTGTCCGCCACACGCGCCCCCCCAGAATTCCCGCGCACCTGGAGGGCCAGTTTGCGGGGCAGACGAATGACCCGGCCGAAGCGCCCCCTGGCGATCGGCGGTGTCCGGGGTGCAGGGATGCCAGGTGGGATGCCCCTGGCTGCCCCTGGGATGGGGCAGGACCGGGGGGCGGCGTGGCGGCGGGGCTGGGCGGTGCCGGGGGTCCGCCCGCAGGGGGGCGGCCCCGACGTGGGGGTCGGGCCACTGGTGGTGGATGGTCCACGTCGAGGTGGGCCGGCTTGAGGCAGTCTACCGAAACGTGGTCAGGAGTACCGCCGATGTCCAGGGTGAAGTGCTTCGCCCCGGTCTCCAGCAGGCCCGTCGTACGGGGGCTGCAGTGGTGTCCGGTGGGCATCGTGGCGGACGAAGACGTACTCTGCCGTGCGAAGCTCCGGGGCGACGTGCGTCGGTGGGTGCCCGTGGCATGCCGTTGGCACCGGGGCGAACCTCTGGGCGGTCTCTTGCAGAGTGGAGCGCTGCTGTGCCGCGGACCATGGTGCCGTGGAGTCGGGGAGGAACTCGCCCGGCACCCGCAGCGGTTGCCCGAAGACCAACTCCGCCGCGGATGCGCGCAGGTCCTCCTTGGGCGCCGTCCGGAGGCCCAGCAGGACCCAGGGGAGC
Organism: Myxine glutinosa; assembly: GCF_964187855.1. Classification (NCBI taxonomy): domain Eukaryota; kingdom Metazoa; phylum Chordata; class Myxini; order Myxiniformes; family Myxinidae; genus Myxine; species Myxine glutinosa. The sequence goes on along the minus strand of NC_136265.1, from coordinate 36,669,593 downwards.
CTGTCGACCCAGCCGCCGTCGCGGAGGGTGGCCCGGAGCGCGGCCTTCAATGAGCGGTGAAATCGCTCACACAGGCCGTTAGCCTGGGGGTGGTAGGCCGTGGTTCGGTGCAGCCGGACCCCGAGCCCCTGCGCGACCGCCCCCCCCAGAGCTCCGAGGTGAACTGGGGGCCGCGGTCGGACGAGATGTCTGAGGGGGCGCCGAACCGGCGACCCAGGTGGCGATGAAAGCCTGCGTGACATCGGCCGCCGTTGTCGACGCCAAGGGCATGGCCTCCGGCCACCGGGTGGTGCGGTCCACCATGGTGAGGACGTAGGTGAAACCCCGCGAGGGGGGCAGAGGTCCCACCAGGTCCACGTGGACGTGGTCAAACCGGCGTTCCGGCACCGTGAACGGGGCCAACGGGGCCTGGGTGTGCCGGTGCACCTTGGCGCGCTGGCACGCGAGGCACGTCCTGGCCCAGCCGCGGACGGCCTTCCGGAGACCATGCCAGACGAACTTGTCGGCGATCAGCCTTTGGGAGGCCCTCGCGCCCGGGTGGGACAGGCCGTGGATGGCGTCAAACACCTGGCGCTGCCAGCCCGTGAGCACGATGGGGCGAGGACGCCCGAGGGAGACGTCGCACAAGAGGGCTGTGCCCGCGCCGTCGAACGGCACCTCGGTGACACGGAGGCCCGTGACGGCGGTCCGCAAGGCCTGGACGTCGGGGTCAGCGGCCTGGTCTGCTGCCATCCGGGCATATTCGATGCCGAGGTGGACTGCGTGGGCGACGGCCTGGGAAAGGCAATCCGCCACTGGGTTGTCCTTCCCCGCGACGTGCTGGATGTCCGTCGTGTACTCGGACACGGCCGAGAGGTGACGCTGCTGCCGGGCCGACCACGGCTCGGTGACCTTGCCCATCGCGAAGATCAGCGGCTTGTGGTCGACGAAGGCAGTGAATGCACGGCCCTCGAGCAGATGGCGGAAGTGCCTGACTGCCAAGTGAAGCCCGAGCAACTCGCGGTCGAAGGTACTGTAACGGCGTTCGGGCGGGCGAAGCTGCCGGCTAAAGAACGCCAGCGGTTGCCAAGCTCCACGCACCCATTGCTCGTGCACCACGCCCACCGCGTAGTCCGAGGCATCGGTGGTGAGGGCGATCGGTGCATCGGGCGCCGGGTGCGCGAGCATGGTGGCGTTAGCCAAGGCGAGCTTCATGCCCGTGAACGCCGTGTCCATCTGCTCGGTCCAGGTAACGTCGCCTTTGCCCGGCTTACCTCGGAGAGCTTTGTGCAGGGGGCGCAGGAGCTGGGCGATACGGGGCAGGAACCGATGGTAAAAGTTCACCATGCCCAGGAACTCCTGCAGCCCTCTGATCGTGCGGGGGCGCAGAAACCCCTTCACCGCCTCCACCTTGGCCGGCAGGGGGACGGCTCCGTGCCTGGTGACACGGTGCCCCAGAAAATCGATTATGGCGGCGCCGAACCGGCACTTTGCGGGGTTCACAATCAGGCCATGCTGGCCCAGGCGTTCGAAGAGCGTGCGGAGGTGGCGTAGGTGCTCTTCGCGGGACGCGCTGGCGACGAGGATATCGTCCAGGTAGACGTAGACAAAATCCAAGTCGCGCAGGACGCTGTCCATCAGTCGCTGGAACGCCTGAGCCGCATTCTTCAGACCGAAGGGCATGCGCAGGAACTCGAAGAGTCCGAATGGCGTGATGACCGCCGTCTTCGGGACGTCCTCTGGCCTGACGGGGACCTGATGGTAGCCGCGTATGAGGTCCACCTTCGAGAAGAAGGACCTGCCCGCCAAACGGGCGGAAAAGTCCTGAATGTGGGGGACGGGGTAGCGGTCGGGAGTCGTGGCGTCATTGAGACGGCAATAGTCCCCGCACGGTCGCCATCCCCCGCCGGGCTTCGGCACGATGTGCAGCGGCGACGCCCAAGCGCTCTCTGAGCGCCGAACGATGCCGAGTCGCTCCAGGGTAGCGAACCCCGCTTTTGCCACCGCCAGCTTCGTCGGCTCGAGGCGGCGTGCCCGGGCGTAGACCGGTGGCCCGACGGTGGGGATGTGATGGGCCACCCCGTGCTTGACGGCCCCCGCCGAGAAGGTGGGCCGCGTGAGGGCCGGGAAGCCGGCGAGGAGGCGGGTGAATGCGTCCGCTGCCGGAAGCGTACAGACCAATGTGGCCGGAAACGAACCGTTCGGCAAGCCGCTTGGCAAGCTGCTCGTTGAGCTGGGCAACGCACAAGCGAGCGAGCTGAACGTCTCGGCCTGGACAAGACGTCTGTGCTTGACGTCGACCAGGAGCCCATTAGCGCACAGGAAGTCCGCGCCAAGCAGTGCCATGGGCACGTCGGCGGTGACGAACGTCCATCGGAAAACCTGCCCTCCGAACCGCAGAGAGAGGCAGCGTTTTCCGTACGTACGGATGGGCGTCCCGTTCGCGGCAAGCAGCGCGGGGCCCCCACCCGCGGCGTGCTTGTCTGACGTGCCGGCGGGAACGACACTCACCTGCGCTCCCGTGTCGCACAGGTAACGGCGCCCGGAGAAGGTGTCCGTTATGAACAGCAGGCTGCTCGAACGGCCGGCGCTCATCGCCACTATTGAGCGCCGGCCTGGGCGTTTCCCGACCTGTTGAAGGAGCATGGCGGATGACACTGCCGAGCTTCATGGCCGAACTTGGCGTGGAACCAGCACCAGGTGGTGGAGCTGGAGGAGCGCGGCTGGCTTTGCCAGGCCGGTGGAGTTGGCGGGTTTCCCCGCGGTGGCGGTTTTCGCCGCGGCGGTGGGCGGGGCGTGGCGGCGGTCACGAGGTGCGTATCAGCATGCTGCGTATGCTGTATAAGCTGATGCTGTGGAACAGCAGCATCAGCAGCATCAGCAGCATCAGCCTCGAGGGACGTGACGGCCACGCCGACTCTCGCCCGCATGTCCGAAGCGGCGAAGTACCTGTCCGCCTCGGCTGCCAATGCTCGGGGTTCCGTTAGCCCGGTCCCGGCCAACGCGAGGCGAACCTGCGCTGGAAGTTGGCGACGGAAAAGCGCCCGGAATAGAGAACCGGGGGCTTCGTCGCCCAACAGTGACAGCATACGGTCCATTCGGACTGACGGGCGTGTCTCACCGAGCTCGGGGAGATCCAGGAGGCGGTCGGCCCGTGCGTCGTCCGTGAGGCCGAATGTGGCTAGGAGTAGCCGCTTGAGTGCCTCGTACTTGTGGCCGTCCGGTGGGTGGCGAAGGACGGACACAACTCGAGCGGCCGTGCCGGGCCCGAGGGAGGCGACGACGTGGCAATAGCGCGTGTCATCGCCGGTGAGGCGCCGAAGCTGAAATTGGGCTTCGGCCTGGACGAACCACACTTCGACCTGAGCCTCCCAAAATTCGGGAAGTTTGATGAAGTTGGCCATGGCAATGGCGTCGCGTGTGGAAGGATCGCTCCGGCAGATCCAACGTCGAGGGGGTCACCAGTAAAGCGCGGCGTTACGCGCGCTGCTTGCGAGCAAGGAGGAAGCGGACAAGCGGTAACTTCGTCTTTATTTCAGGAGCTCACTGTAACACTGGCGCGCTCCGGGCTGCGCGCCCGGTGTATATCATGAGGCCACGCCTACCCCTCGGGCGTGGCCACCGCCCACTTGGTGCGCGGAATGATGTCACCACGCCAGTGGGCTTTTGTGTCCGCCACATGTGTATATATGTATGTATATATGTGTATATATATGTATGTATGTATATATGTGTGTATATATGTATGTATGTATATATGTATGTATGTATGTATGTATGTATATATATATGTATATATTGTTACGGATCTCGGGGGTCGGCGCTCCCCTTATCAAGGGGGGGTTAATCCCCTTGTCTTTTTAGCTGGCCGTCCTGAGTCCTGGGGGTTATAACGTCCTTCCCGGCGCGGCGTTAGATAGGGTTTGTTAGGCCTAGGGATTCACTACTACCGAAGTACCAACGCCGGCCGGAAACGAGGGAATAACTCCCGCTCGAACCACGGATATGTTGGAAAATGCCGAGCGGTTAGCAATCCGCGATCCGAGCTGTTAACAATTAGACTAAACCCGATTCTGAGCGGTTCCTAATCGTGCCACAGGTACTCAATTGAGAAAAGATGAAAGCGAAGGGATTAAGACGAAACCAGAAAGAACAGGTGAATTTATTACAAACAAAAAGAGGAAAGGAAAGAATGTACAAGAAAGGAAGAAGAAGAAGCAGGACACAGGGCAGTCTTAAACCAGTCTTATTCTATACCCCAGACAAACATACACACTCACGCGGGGATTGTAGCGGGTAGGTGGTCAGGTAGAGGGTCCGGTGATGGGGTCCAGGCTCCAGGTGAGGCTGCAGTCCAGGGGGCGAAAACCCGGCAGGCAGCTCCGCGTATCGTTGGAATGCGACCGGACCTTACATATAGCGGGGGGGGAGGCTGGTGTCCTGTATGTGTGTGCTCTGGACAAGTTCGTTAATAAGCGCGTCTCCAACCAAACTCATGCGCATTTCCCAATCAGACTCGTTCAAATGCGCTCTCTCCCACCAGTCCGTTTGTAGTGCACGCTGCTGACCAAGTCCAAACAGCGCTCTCTCATCAAAAGAAGTCCGTGTGCGCAGTCTGTTAATAGCGCCGCTCTCGCACGAGTCCTTTCGCCACTGCCGTGTGCACGCGAGTCCTGTGAAAGGACTTTGCGTTCACGCTTATATCACGCGGGCCAAGATCACTCCGCGCTTCATAGAGCCACGCCCGTCGGTGATGTTACATTAGCCCTGGTTGGCTGGTGAGGGCTTACCGGCCACGCCTTTGACGGCTGGTTGACAGGCCACACCTTCTTCTTGGCGTTCCGCCCCCTTTTTCCTCGGGCCTGACCACATGGTTAATGGCGGCTTGAGCGAGCGCTGAGGCGGCTGCTGCTGGCAGAGGCACGTAATGGTGTCGCTGGGAGAGAGAGGTTGGCAAAATGGCCGGAATTGGATTGGGGACCTACTCTTATTTAATTGATGCAACGCAGATTCAACTATTGGAAACACGGCCTTATCTAAAACACATAATAATGAAATAACTAAAGTTCTATGGTGGCCTACGTGTTGCTTGTGGACTAACTAGGGGTGCTACTTTTAACCTTTAATGTCATATTTACAAGAGTTTCATATTTACACAAGTGTGGGTTCTAAAACCGCAACACTGCACCCGCCCTTTTTCCAGGCTCGGCCCGAGCCGAAAGAAAAGGAACTATCTTTTAAATTAGTGTGACACTTAGGTGTGGGTACCCTCTACTTTTAACCTCACCCTGAGTGCGACAGTTTTAACACTAGATATGTCCCACCTGCTGCATTGCATCCTACCTAACCGACTCACGCCCACAATTAACCGAATTACGGAATTGTCTTCAAACTACACATAAGGCCGGTGGGGAGCATTATTTACAAAACACTAATTATTTACAAACTGCAACCCAGGACCTGTCTTTTGTGGGAAAAGAAGAGATGTTTGAAAAGAGGAAAAATGCCATTGCCATGCACTGCACCGATACACCATACCAATATGCACTAATAAAATGCACCATAAAGCACCAAAAATGAAAAATGCACCAAAAGCACCAGCACCAAAACATTTCAAAATTAATAAATGATGTCTGATGTCTTCTCTGCTGGGCCGATGTATCTTGCTGTCTTGATGGATCTTCTTGCTTGATGTTGTTTTAATTATTAATAAAAAGGGCACACACCGCGTCCGCTTTTTATTATTGATATGGCCAGCAGGGCCAACTCAGGTGGTCTACTGCTGGGCATAGGTGCCACTTACAACAGTGGTCCGCAAGCCAGATACCGCTGGCAACAATGGTCAGGCCACAGCAGAGATGCCAGGCCACAGAACCTGTGGTCCATAAGTGGTGCTAGGCCACAGAACGTGTGGTCCATAAGTGGTGCCAGGCCACAGAACGTGTGGTCCATATGGTGCATCAGTGCAGACAGGAGGCAGCAAGGGAGCGGGCGCACAACTGCGGATACCTGCACTCTCCCCTCGGGCACAAAAGAACAGGGTCCATGAGTGGGGAAGGAGGACAAAGCAGATTAGCGGGGCAAGGGCGCAAGGGTACACATCAAAACACCGCAATGCGACATGAAGGGCGCGGGAGAGCGAGTTAAGAAAGCTCGTCCCTAGCGTTCGTCACCCCCCATGTCACCTACTCTACCCTTGCCCCTACCCCGTATTTACACAATTTACAAATTCGTCGCTAACGTCTTGTCCCCCATATCTCCCCTAATGCCAAATTCGTCATCAATCCCTCCTAAGGAAGAAGAGATGGAATAACAAACAATGTTTCACCCACGTCAAGATGCGTCTTTCATTCCAAATGTTTGCCAAGCATGGTGTGGAGTTCTATCACCTCGGTGAGCGGATGCAGATGGTGCGAAGAGACTTTCATCCTAGCTATTCTTCTAAATGACATTATCTCTTTAACTCTACCGGAGTCTTGCCCTGCCAATCCATTGGCCACTTTACACTATGCGGTTCTAAAAACAAATTCCCATTGACCATACTGTGGCGCTCTCTCAATTTGGGGTCTCACTCCCCCGATTCTTCAACCTGTGCCCTCGCACAATTTCGGGGCTGGGGTGCTACCTGCTGGGGTGCTCACCAGCAGGTCCGCTCACCTGCACACCTCCGCCACTGTAGTTGCCACCCGAGCTTACCTCGCTCCTCACCCTAACCTGGGGAAGGCCCTCTGGCTCCCTTACCCCACTAATGCCCCCTCTGGCATCGGGCTACCCGGGTCCTCTCTCGGGATCCACGGGCCCTACTGAACTCTATTACTTGGCTCCCAGAGCCTAACTGCGGCCTCACCTGGCCGACAGACTACTAGTGGCGGAGTGCCCATTTAACCATTCTCACTAACAGGCCACACGCCCAGCCATTTCACTTTACTCATGCACCAAACCAAGCAATACCTTGCTACTTTCAGCACCACAGATGTCAATATCCAACCAAATTTACCTACTCCCTCTACCTACTTTTAAACTACCCTCCCCGGGTATTCGTGAAGGGGTCCATCCTTCCCCCATCCACTCCTTCGCACCATACACTCCACGCCACGTATTCCACACTACTCATTCCACACCATTCATTCCACACACCTGTACTTCACTTGCACATCATGCAGGTCAATCACTCAACACACACACACACATCCTTCTCGAGCATTGCCTCATTTGCTAAACAGCACTATAAGGACTTCCATTCCAATTCCTCATTTCATCACGCTCACCACAAAGATTCTCATGCACACGGTGGTTCCGACAATTACGCACACACAGCATCATCTAATCTACCTGCTTTTCCCCTAAAACTCGTGCTTCCCCGTCATCCCTTATTACTACTGCACATCCCACATCTTTATCAACCAACTACTCTACTCTACATCCCCACAACAGGTACAAGGTCACTACTTAAATCTCGGTCACCTATGGTCATTTTTCTAGATCCCTATACATTATCTTAACCCTCCCGGGCTAGTTTGTACTGCCACCGCATAATCTATAGCTCCTCTGCCCAAAGTGATGTGAGGGATGGTAGCTTTACCATCCCTCTACACCGGATACCATTTGCCATCATCACTGCTACCACTATTACTGATCGTCCACTACCCCTGAGCCTCGGTGCGTCAATGCATTTTTACTGCTCGGCTTCGCAAAGCCAAGCGATGCATACGGGTGGTCTGTCTCCTTCAGGTTGGGTCCGTCCGGCATTCGGATTCAGGGGAGGAGGTTTTGTCGGGCCAAGGCTCCAGGCACCATCCATACGGAGGGCCTTTCGCTCCCATGCGCGGTTGCCCAGCCTTCCCCGGCCGGAGCGCCGCCACCGCAAGGGGGCGCCGCTCCGAACCCTCCTACCTCCCCTCGAACCGGGCCGGTCACCTTGCCTGGCAAAACGCGACACCGGCCGTGCAGGGTGGGACCCGGCCCGAATCGTGCACGGCGCTCCCTGCAGAAGCGCAGCGGCAACGATCCCCGCCGGCCCCCACAGCACACAAAACGCACCACGCCCCGAGTGCTCGCGTCGGCTACCCGTCAGCCTAACCGCTGGCCCCAGTCAGCGTTGATGCTCCAGTCGCATTCTCACATTCACACGCGACTCTGCCCATACTCACACATTCAGTTGTCTCCATACACTCCGCACATTTCATCACCGCACGCTCTCGTGCACACTCTTTCGTTCCACACTCTCACGCACATTCTTGCACACACATTCCATTCGCACACTCCATCACCACACACACCTCCGTTACGCACCTTTCTTCCCCACACTCCTCGCGTGCACTCACCCCCGTTACGTACTCCGTAACCACCATGGGTGTGCACTCTGTTGCACACCCACTCAGTGCACACCTACCCCCAGGTGTGCAATCCCCTGTCGCACACCCAATCATGTGCTCCAAGGTGCATTCCCGCACACTCGCCACAACCAACTCGGGTGTGCATCCTCGCACACGCTCCTCATCCATCTCACTCTCCGTGTCACTCTCACCCTCACTATCACACTCCGATGTGCATTCACTCTCGCACTCGGTAACACACTCGCGCTCTGGCGCCATTCGCACACGTGCGCCATTTCCACTCACACAGTGCACCATGGACCTTCTACAAACGCCCGGGCGCCGTCTGAATCCCAAGCGCGCGAAAAACCCTCTCGCGCCAAATCTTTTCGCGCCATATACAGCCCGACTCACCTTCGGGACCCTCCTCTCCACACGCACCTGCAAATCTTTATAAGGATTAATAAGCACAGCATCACTATGTGGACGTGGACTTTGCACAATTTCCATTCCTTCCTTCTGCGAGTGCTTTTCTAAGTCTGGCGTCTCTTCCAACCCAATTTCCACTATTGCTTCGCTTGATTCGATTTTAATTTCTTTTTGCAGCCCAACGACCACCGACGCACTCAAAATTTTTCTTTTAATTCTGCGGCCGTTGGCTTTTCCATACCCCGGGTCGCGATTTCTATACCCGTCCACGTGACCATGCCTTGCTCTGACTCACTCAACCCGCGCTTCTCAAACCGCGTTACCTCGTCGTGCACCCGTGTGCCTCTCCCGCTCGACCTGCGGTTTCTCTCCTTCTCCAATTCCTTTGTCTCATACCGGGCTTACCCCCTCGCTAGCGCCTCGTTAATTTCTTTGGCTTGGCCATTTATGCCCTCCAATTTTCCCCCTAATCTCTCCAATTTGCTTCCCAATTGCTCTCCCCGAGTATCCATCTTATCATTTAGCTTTTCCAATCCATTCATGATTTGCGCCATGAGGGCCTGCATGTCAAAGCCCGCTGGTACAGCGGGCTCGGCTACCGCGGCCACGTGCGAGGCGCCGCCATTTTGTGTGCCTGCAACCCTCTCTACCGCGCCTTCTTCAACCTCCTCTTCCATTACTCCCACTGCCTCCCTGGGGTCCTGGGTTACCTCTAACCCCTCTTCTATCTCCCCCACCGGCATCCGATCGCCTTGACTATCCATGGCACAACTCAATTTGGATGTTAATAAAAATTTTGGCCGCCCGTAATTTTGACCAAATTTTTCAGATGGATTAAAAAATTTGGTTCGGGTCCAATCCCACTCCTGACACCAATTGTTGTGGATATCGGAGGACGGCGCTCCCCTTACCGAGGGGGGTTTAATCCCCTCGTCTATTAAGCTGGCCGTCCGAGTCCTTAGAGGATATCGCGCTCCTTCCGTTCGGAAGCAGGGCGATACTCCTGCCCGAGCCACGGACAAGATGGAATATTGCCGAGCGGTTTAGCAATCCGAAGCTCAAGCCATTTAGCGGCAGTCTAAACCAGATTCTAAGCGGTTCCTATATCGTGCTACCGGTATTCAATTGGGAAAAGACTAAAGCGACCGGATGAGAGGAAAACCCAAAGAATAAGAAGGAACACAGAATTTATTATACAACAATGAAAGAGGAAACGAAAGGCAAGAATATACAAAAGAGGAAATAAAAGGACATAGGGCAACCTTATACACTTATATTATCACTCCCAGGACAGAACAAACACACTTACACGAAAGGAGGGAATGGCAGGGCTGGTGGGAAGGAAGAGAAGGGTCCAGACAGGTGGTAGGTAGGCGTCGATGGTAGGCGGTGAGGTCCGGCTCTGCCCTCGCGCTCCGGTCCACGCTCCGGGTGTTCACTCGTACCGCGGCAACGAGCGGCCGGCAGCTTCGCGTGGCGTTTAACGTGAGCGGACAATTATATCGCGGGGGAGAAGACTGGGATGCAGCGTACGTAATAAATTGACCCTTAGCCTTCGGCCAGTTGTGCGCCTCCAATGGTCCGTGACAACGGCAAGCAGGGACTCCTTCACCACTCTTGGGTCTTCCGCGTCTGCCGTCCTTTCCCGTATCACTCATCTCTGTTCGACTCCTTCTCTCTCCCTGGCTCATCTCTCTAAGTAGTCCCACGCGGCCGCTTATATTGGCCGATTGCGTATTAAGCCGCTTGCCTTTTTGGATACGCCCATCGGTGAGCTGCCTCGGCCCTGATTGGTCATGAGGGCTCACCGGTCCGCCCCTTTATGGTGCGTTGGTGGGCCACGCCTCATTCCTGGCGCTCCTCCCTTCTTCTCCAACTCTGCCACGTGGCTTATGGCAGCTTGCGGGATAGAAGACCACTCGCACTGATGTTGAAAGGAACTTTGGGGCCTACTCTTATTTAATTAATACAACGCAGATTCAACCTTTGGAAACAGATCCTTACCTGAAACACATACTAATGAAATAACTAAAGAAGAGCCTATGGTGTTCTACGTGTTGCAATATGACCTAACTAGGGTGCGCCCTTTGATCTTTACACAAAAGTGGGAATATTTACAGGGGATTATTTATAAGGGATTATTACAATATTTACAAAGTGGAGGGTTCTAAAAACCGCAACAATATATATATATATATATGTGCAACTATTTTTGAGGTCAACATTGGTCATAAGATCAACCACTTTTCTAAAATCCTTAATTTTCATGCGATTGACTTGAAATTTGAATTTGATTTTCATATCAGCTTAGTGAAACCAACCACCAATTATTTTTGAGATCAACATAGGTCACAAGGTCAACATAGGTCAAAGGTCAACAACATTTTCAAATCTCTAAAATCCTCAATTTTCATCTGATTGACTTGAAATTTGAATGGGACTTTCATATCAGTGAACTGAATTCAACCACCAACTGTTTTTGAGATCAACATGGGTCATAAGGTCAACATAGGCCAAAGGTCAACAACATTTTCAAATCTCTAAAATCCTCAATTTTCTTCTAATTGACTTGACATTTGAATAGGATTTTCATATCAGTGAACTGAATTCAACCACCAACTATTTTTGAGGTCAACATAGGCTGAAAGGTCAACATAGGCCATATTTTTATAATTGTCAATTTTCATCTGATTAACATAAAATTTGAAGACGATTTGCATATCAAGTCACTGAATTTAACCACCAATTATTTTTGAGGTCAACAGGATGCTCTATGAGTGCCATTCTACTTTTAGTTGGGCGGATATGTGACAAAATATCAGAAAGATGTTCACCTCTGGCAGGAAGCATAAAAATTGGTATATAAGGGTTTTAAGGTATGCTGAATTGAAATAGATGTGGAGACATTTGATAGGATCAACGTAACGTTCTCAAAAATGAGGTTTGGGGGGACGGGGTGTTTTTGCATTTTTTGCCAATTTCGCGCTATTCGCGGTAGGAGGGTGCAGTTCTTGACCTGCCATCTTATTGTGGCTTCAATGATCATGTAGCAGCATACATTACTGGAATGGGTATATAAATACCTCTAATATGGTGTATTACTTATCACATTGTGTTAGTTATCTCACTCTACATGGACTCTCAACCATAACTGCTGGCATCAACTGCACTGCGAAATGAGAAAAATTTAGATTTCTTCAAATGTGCCACAATTTAATAAATTTCAAAATACACCTGCATGTATATTTCTTCCAATCCATGCTAAATGGAATAACAGTCCCAAATAAGTAATATAGACAGTGTTTCTCTGGGAACATGTAGTGTTATGCGCTATGCTACTGGTAGTCGAAAATTGCAAAAAGACATATACTTTTTTTCTCTTTTTGGAAGTTAGATGTGTGGGCAGTAATATACGTATGTATTCTGTTGAGAAAGTTGATAACAGACAGATATGGAAAGACTTCTTTAATTCACAAAAAGATGTAATATGCAACATAGTATACGCATGAAATTTGGTAACAAACACACAGAGCCCTGGATCGCCTACATTTACCCACAATGTCAATTTTTTGTTAATTTTCCAAATGCTTGAATATACCCCATGGCTGCTCAAACATAGGCAACAATGTATGACAGGGGAATTTTAAGATAGCAATTACTCTGTTACGCAAGTTATCGATATTTAGAAATACACCAGAAATGAAGCCAACCAGCTGCATTTCATAGAACCAGACAAAATAAAGTCTATGGTTAAACAGTCCACAAGTGCACCTCCATAAGTTATATGTCAAGGACAATGTTAATTAATAAATAAAAAATTACATTATTTGTACGTAACAAATGTACATGTTGTGTTATGTTATGATTGTGTGTTCTATAATAGACGGACATATCTATTATTGCATATATAACACAATGAACATGTAAATAAGATGTAAACCTCGAACAAGAACATTCTCAACCAATTCTCTGACATCATCAAAAATTAGTGCCACGTTGAATGGCTGTCAAATGTCAAATGTCAAAAATGTCAAAAGTCAAATGTCTCCACATCTATTTCAATTCAGCATACCTTAAAACCCTCATGTACCAATTTTTATGCTTCCTGCCAGAGGTGAACATCTTTTTTTCACATATTCGCCCAACTATTTGTTTTCTTTTGCCAAGTGTCGCTCTATAAGTGATTTTTTCATTTGTCTGTCTATCTGTCTGTCTATCTGTGTGTTTGTTTGTCCACACAGAAAGTGAGTATGCTTTTGTCTTCAACCATTGGTCCGATTGACAAAAAATGTTCACCGTAGGAGTGTATAATTTTTAACTAAGTATGACGTCATAGATGACGTGGTACAGGCGCCATCTTGGAAAGAGTGAAAAACTATGCACCTCTAAAATCTCCCAAACCGCAATATGGGAAATTTTTAAACAGGGCTCATTGTCAAGTACTCCCCATGAGCACAATATATATTCATGATGGTGTCATCGGTGCCTTCATTATGACGTCATAGTTAGACAAGTAGAACGCTTGATACGATCAGTGTTAAGTTTATTGAGCATGATGTACACAGAGATTGTGCGGGTGAACTAAATGGATGACGTCATCGGTCACGTGGTTCGGCAGCCATATTGGAATGAACATAAATCTATGTCGTCAATAAACCACACAAACACAGCAGCTCATAAACACCACACAAGCACGTCCTGACGTTGGTCTGCAATCTCTGATTGCTCTTTCTTGCTTGTTTTCTTTCTCTAACAATCACTAAAAAAAAAAGAATAATAATTTTGGCAAAAAAAAAAAATCATGACGTCATGAAAGGAATGCAAATAATGCAAAGGAATATAAATGAAGGTAAACAAAATGGGCTCGTCCGAGATTTGAACCCGGGACCTCTTGCACCCAAAGCGAGAATCATACCCCTAGAGCCTAGACCAACGAGCCACAAGGAAGTGCTTTTATATCATCTCTTTTAGGTGCAATTATATATTTAATACCGAATGTAAATTATTTAATTTTAGAACATTCGGTTATTACGTCACGCATGGGGATGAGGTTGGGGGCGTGGAGGTGGCATGACGATTTTGCCATAATATGTAGACGGACTCGTACAGGAGATTGATTTTGTCGTTAAAGCTCAAGTTGGTGTCAGCATGATCTATGCTGTCTTTGTCCCAAAAATGTCGAATTCCTTGACTAATCCACCGATGGACATCTGAGCCTTTGATCGCCGAACTGCGCGTGACGCGTCCGGGAAGTGACGTTGCGGGTCACGTGATTCGACCCAGCACGCACCGCGCTTAGCCGGAGCCGGCGGCCTGGTTGAGCGTTCGTGGGTTTCGGTTGTTCCGACTTTCCTACTCGTTCCGTCGGATTTTGGGCTCGTTTTCGGCCCTGAAAGTAATCGTGGATCCCCGACTCTGCGTTGATGCGGCGGGGTTGGTACGTGGGGCTGATGGCGTCACGACGTGTACTTGTTATGATGTTGCTGTTGGTCTTTGTTGATAATATTAATTATCAGCCTGATCGAGGATATGCACCTGCTCCGCGAGCCCGGGTGTGGTGAGGGTCCCCGCGAGCCCGGGTGTGGTGAGGGTACCCGCGAGCCCGGGTGTGGTGAGGGTCCCCGCGAGCCCGGGTGTGGTGAGGGTCCCCGCGAGCCCGGGTGTGGTGAGGGTCCCCGCGAGCCCGGGTGTGGTGAGGGTCCCCGCGAGCCCGGGTGTGGTGAGGGTCCCCGCGAGCCCGGGTGTGGTGAGGGTCCCCGCGAGCCCGGGTGTGGTGAGGGTCCCCGCGAGCCCGGGTGTGGTGAGGGTCCCCGCGAGCCCGGGTGTGGTGAGGGCCCCCGCGAGCCCGGGTGTGGTGAGGATCCCCGCGAGCCCGGGTGTGGTGAGGGTCCCCGCGAGCCCGGGTGTGGTGAGGGTCCCCGCGAGCCCGGGTGTGGTGAGGGTCCCCGCGAGCCCGGGTGTGGTGAGGGTCCCCGCGAGCCCGGGTGTGGTGGAGCGTTCATTGCAGGTCCTCTGCTGTAATGTCGGGACGGTTAAAAAAAACTTTATACTTTAAACGAGATTGCTGATCCCATATTTGAGGTTGTTGGTGTTTTGTTTTGTGGTGTTGGTGTTGTTGCTGTGTTGGTGTTGTTGCTGTGTTGGTGTTGTTGCTGTGTTTTTGTTGTTATTGTGTTGGTGTTGTTTTGTGGTGTTGGTGTTGTTTTGTGGTGTTGGTGTTGGTGTTGTTTTGTGGTGTTGGTGTTGTTTTGTGGTGTTGGTGTTGGTGTTGTTTTGTGGTGTTGGTGTTGGTGTTGTTTTGTGGTGTTGGTGTTGTTTTGTGGTGTTGGTATTCTTTTGTGGTGTTGGTGTTGGTGTTGGTATTGTGATGGTGTTGTTATTGCGATGGTGTTGTTATTGTGATGGTGTTGTTATTGTGATGGTGTTGTTATTGTGATGGTGTTATTATTGTGATGGTGTTGTTATTGTGATGGTGTTGTTATTGTGATGGTGTTGTTATTGTGATGGTGTTGTTATTGTGATGGTGTTGTTATTGTGATGGTGTTGTTATTGTGATGGTGCTGTTATTGTGATGGTGTTGTTATTGTGATGGTGTTGTTATTGTGATGGTGTTGTTATTGTGATGGTGTTATTATTGTGATGGTGTTGTTATTGTGATGGTGTTGTTATTGTGATGGTGTTGTTATTGTGATGGTGTTGTTATTGTGATGGTGTTGTTATTGTGATGGTGTTATTATTGTGATGGTGTTGTTATTGTGATGGTGTTGTTATTGTGATGGTGTTGTTATTGTGATGGTGCTGTTATTGTGATGGTGTTGTTATTGTGATGGTGTTATTATTGTGATGGTGTTGTTATTGTGATGGTGTTGTTATTGTGATGGTGTTGTTATTGTGATGGTGTTATTATTGTGATGGTGTTGTTATTGTGATGGTGTTATTATTGTGATGGTGTTGTTATTGTGATGGTGTTGTTATTGTGATGGTGTTGTTATTGTGATGGTGTTGTTATTGTGATGGTGTTATTGTGATGGTGTTGTTATTGTGATGGTGTTGTTATTGTGATGGTGTTGTTATTGTGATGGTGTTGTTATTGTGATGGTGTTGTTATTGTGATGGTGTTGTTATTGTGATGGTGTTGTTATTGTGATGGTGCTGTTATTGTGATGGTGTTGTTATTGTGATGGTGTTGTTATTGTGATGGTGTTGTTATTGTGATGGTGTTGTTATTGTGATGGTGTTATTGTGATGGTGTTGTTATTGTGATGGTGTTGTTATTGTGATGGTGTTGTTATTGTGATGGTGTTGTTATTGTGATGGTGTTGTTATTGTGATGGTGTTATTATTGTGATGGTGTTGTTATTGTGATGGTGTTGTTATTGTGATGGTGGTGTTATTGTGATGGTGCTGTTATTGTGATGGTGTTGTTATTGTGATGGTGTTATTGTGATGGTGTTGTTATTGTGATGGTGTTGTTATTGTGATGGTGTTGTTATTGTGATGGTGTTGTTATTGTGATGGTGTTATTATTGTGATGGTGTTGTTATTGTGATGGTGTTGTTATTGTGATGGTGTTGTTATTGTGATGGTGTTGTTATTGTGATGGTGTTGTTATTGTGATGGTGTTATTGTGATGGTGTTGTTATTGTGATGGTGTTGTTATTGTGATGGTGTTGTTATTGTGATGGTGTTGTTATTGTGATGGTGTTGTTATTGTGATGGTGTTGTTATTGTGATGGTGTTATTATTGTGATGGTGTTGTTATTGTGATGGTGTTGTTATTGTGATGGTGTTGTTATTGTGATGGTGTTGTTATTGTGATGGTGTTGTTATTGTGATGGTGTTATTATTGTGATGGTGTTGTTATTGTGATGGTGTTATTATTGTGATGGTGTTGTTATTGTGATGGTGTTGTTATTGTGATGGTGTTGTTATTGTGATGGTGTTGTTATTGTGATGGTGTTGTTATTGTGATGGTGTTGTTATTGTGATGGTGTTATTGTGATGGTGTTGTTATTGTGATGGTGTTGTTATTGTGATGGTGTTGTTATTGTGATGGTGTTGTTATTGTGATGGTGTTGTTATTGTGATGGTGTTGTTATTGTGATGGTGCTGTTATTGTGATGGTGTTGTTATTGTGATGGTGTTGTTATTGTGATGGTGTTGTTATTGTGATGGTGCTGTTATTGTGATGGTGTTGTTATTGTGATGGTGTTGTTATTGTGATGGTGTTGTTATTGTGATGGTGTTGTTATTGTGATGGTGTTATTGTGATGGTGTTATTGTGATGGTGTTGTTATTGTGATGGTGTTGTTATTGTGATGGTGTTGTTATTGTGATGGTGTTGTTATTGTGATGGTGTTGTTATTGTGATGGTGCTGTTGTTGTGATGGTGTTGTTATTGTGATGGTGTTATTGTGATGGTGTTGTTATTGTGATGGTGTTGTTATTGTGATGGTGTTGTTATTGTGATGGTGTTATTATTGTGATGGTGTTGTTATTGTGATGGTGTTGTTATTGTGATGGTGTTGTTATTGTGATGGTGTTGTTATTGTGATGGTGTTGTTATTGTGATGGTGTTATTGTGATGGTGTTGTTATTGTGATGGTGTTGTTATTGTGATGGTGCTGTTATTGTGATGGTGTTGTTATTGTGATGGTGTTGTTATTGTGATGGTGTTGTTATTGTGATGGTGTTATTATTGTGATGGTGTTGTTATTGTGATGGTGTTGTTATTGTGATGGTGTTGTTATTGTGATGGTGTTGTTATTGTGATGGTGTTGTTATTGTGATGGTGCTGTTATTGTGATGGTGTTGTTATTGTGATGGTGTTGTTATTGTGATGGTGTTGTTATTGTGATGGTGTTGTTATTGTGATGGTGCTGTTATTGTGATGGTGTTGTTATTGTGATGGTGTTGTTATTGTGATGGTGTTGTTATTGTGATGGTGTTGTTATTGTGATGGTGTTATTGTGATGGTGTTATTGTGATGGTGTTGTTATTGTGATGGTGTTGTTATTGTGATGGTGTTGTTATTGTGATGGTGTTGTTATTGTGATGGTGCTGTTATTGTGATGGTGTTATTATTGTGATGGTGTTGTTATTGTGATGGTGTTGTTATTGTGATGGTGGTGTTATTGTGATGGTGCTGTTATTGTGATGGTGTTGTTATTGTGATGGTGTTATTGTGATGGTGTTGTTATTGTGATGGTGTTGTTATTGTGATGGTGTTGTTATTGTGATGGTGTTGTTATTGTGATGGTGTTATTATTGTGATGGTGTTGTTATTGTGATGGTGTTGTTATTGTGATGGTGTTGTTATTGTGATGGTGTTGTTATTGTGATGGTGTTGTTATTGTGATGGTGTTATTGTGATGGTGTTGTTATTGTGATGGTGTTGTTATTGTGATGGTGCTGTTATTGTGATGGTGTTGTTATTGTGATGGTGTTGTTATTGTGATGGTGTTGTTATTGTGATGGTGTTATTATTGTGATGGTGTTGTTATTGTGATGGTGTTGTTATTGTGATGGTGTTATTATTGTGATGGTGTTGTTATTGTGATGGTGTTGTTATTGTGATGGTGTTGTTATTGTGATGGTGTTGTTATTGTGATGGTGTTGTTATTGTGATGGTGTTATTATTGTGATGGTGTTGTTATTGTGATGGTGTTATTGTGATGGTGTTGTTATTGTGATGGTGTTGTTATTGTGATGGTGTTGTTATTGTGATGGTGTTGTTATTGTGATGGTGTTGTTATTGTGATGGTGTTGTTATTGTGATGGTGCTGTTATTGTGATGGTGCTGTTATTGTGATGGTGTTGTTATTGTGATGGTGTTGTTATTGTGATGGTGTTGTTATTGTGATGGTGTTGTTATTGTGATGGTGTTGTTATTGTGATGGTGTTGTTATTGCGATGGTGTTGTTATTGCGATGGTGTTGTTATTGCGATGGTGCTGTTATTGCGATGGTGTTGTTATTGTGATGGTGTTGTTATTGTGATGGTGTTGTTATTGTGATGGTGTTGTTATTGTGATGGTGTTATTGTGATGGTGTTGTTATTGCGATGGTGTTGTTATTGCGATGGTGTTGTTATTGCGATGGTGTTGTTATTGCGATGGTGTTGTTATTGCGATGGTGTTGTTTTTGTGATGGTGTTGTTTTTGTGATGGTGTTGGTGGTGGTGTTTTATGTTGTTTTGTGTTTTGTTGTTGTTTCATTCATTTTAAGTCTGTTTCACATTATTTATTTTTCCATTTGATGTTCATGGTCAGGTGTTTATAATTTGACGTCAATGTTCTGAAACATTAAGCAAGCCAATGCTTTGTTGCGTTCACTCGGTTATCCCAAGTGGTGTTCACCCAGGACCTGTGCCATCTTGGGTCCCACTTGAACAGCACTTGGCAGTTCAGACCTCAGCCTCGCCTGCTGGGCACCTGCCCCAGGTGATGGTGTCTTCAGTTGTCACCCAACTGTTCACGTGTGGTGCAGCGTCAATTACGTATTATTAGCTCACCTGGAACGAAGTTCAGGGGAGCTTATGCGATGGCACGTCGTCCGTTCGTCAGTCCGTAAACACTTGAAACTTCTTCTCAGAAACCACTGATGGGATTGCGACCAAATTTGGCACAAATGATATTTGTTGTGTTGTGACTAAAGTTTGTCCATGGCATTTAAAAAAATCGGGGTCTAAGGGGGTTTACCGGGGTCAAAGTGGATCCAGGTTTGACCCCCCAAAATATGAATTTGCCTTTTCCCCTGAAACTACACACACAATTTCGATGAAACTTGACCACAACATTCATCACCCGTGATGTACCAAAGTTTGTTCACAGTATTAAAAACAATCTGCCCCTTTGGGGGCCTTTGGGGGTCTATTTTGGGGTTGCTCCCCAAAATAGGTATTTGCTTTCTTCTCCGAAACTACACATGCAATTTTGATGAAACTTCACCCCAACCTTAATCACCCATGATGTACCAATGTTTGTTCAAGGCATTAGAAAAATTGGGGTCTTAGGAGGTATATGGTGTTGGGAGAGGGGGGTTGCCCCCCAAAATAGGTATTTTTTTTGTTTTTTGTTTAAAGCCTTATGATTATGTTAGTATGATTCTACATGCTGCCCTGTCTTCTAGCAACCATTGAAATTCGTTTAAAATACCTTTGGTCAGTGCAGTATACTGTTTATTCTATCAGGTGAGTGCCTGGGGTATTGCCCCTATGTTTGGAACATACCTTTGAGACCTTTAGCCATTTTCGATCCCTTAGAACTTTCAGACCTTTTTTAGCCTTTGTACCCTCAGATCCCTTCGACGCTTTATACCTTTACAAACCTTTGACTTTCGACCCTTCACACATTCAGATCCTTTCGACCTTTTCAGACTTTTGACTTTAAACCCTCAGACCCCAGACATCTTCCACCCCTTAAGACTCTTACGGCTTTAACTTTAGATCCTTAAGGCCCCATTATACTCTCAATACCCTATTAGATCATAAACACACTTGAGACCCTTCATCTGAAGCCCCAAATATACTGTCGACCCTCAAGACACCATGACATCGTTTAGACACTTCAGATCCTTTAACCGCTCAAGACTCTTAAGACAGTTTTGACCGTCAAGACCCCAAAGACATTTTAGACCCTCAAGACCCTTTGCTATGAGCCTAGCTTTTTAATATCTTCGGATGAACTCTTTCAATGCACCAGGTATGCCAAGTCACAGACAAGGTTTCTTATATCTCCGCTTACCTTTACTGAGACAAAATGTCACCGAAACGCGTCACGTTCCGTGACATTTCATAGTTTTCCACTAGTAATATTACTTTCATGCATGTCATGTATGATCCACTCATGATTCTGTGTTGTCCCATATATGTAATAACATGTAATGTTACATGATGTGTGCATGTCAGCACATACAGATTATTTTGTTATTTTGACCACAATTTGTATTACATTCATAACAAGATATTCCCCATTATAAGATCATATTATCATGACATAGGATGTCACGTGGTACAATTCCTGCTTCTATTTGGCGTGTAATCAATCATTTCAGCACAAAACTAGAACGGCGCTCTGTAGAGCGCATACCTCAGCCAGGCTGATTAGTTGTCCCCCGTCGCACCGCGGAGCGAAAGGGGGACTATGGTTTTCCCCTCCGTCCGTGTGTCCGTCCGTGCGTGCGTGCGTGTGTGCGTGCGTGTGTGCGTGTGTGCGTGCGTGCATGCCTAAGCGAAAGACCACATTCGAATTTGGTGTGTGGGTGCAACCCACGTCAAAATCCAAGATGGCCGCCGCCATGTATGTCTGATGCCATGTATGTCTGAACCTTGTGAGCTGAATATCTTGAAAAATAAGCGAAGTACCAACTTCTAATCTGGTGTGTGGGTGTATCTCGGCACAAGGAAGAAGGCTATTTAAAATTGGGTCGCCACGTCAAAATCCAAGATGGCCGCCGCCATATATATGTCTGAACCTTGAGCTGAATATCTTGAAAAATAAGCGAAGTACCAACTTCTAATTTGGTGTGTGGGTGTATCTCGGCATAAGAATGAATGAATGAATGAATGAATGCTCGTTTTAAGGCCATTTTCCCCGCGAGAGCGGGGGTTAGCCTTGCGGACCCCATGACAATCATGGTTCCCTGTTTGAGGCAATGTTTTTATGGCCGGATGCCCTTCCTGACGCCAACCCTTGGTCACGCTCTTAGGATGCGCAGGGATACGGTACACCTATTCTAAACCGGGGTACACACCGTGATCATTCATCCCAGCAAGCTGGTACTCGATTTGTCGACCTCGGAAGGATGACAGGCTGAGTCAACCCCCCTGGCGTTAATTCAGCGATCGACCGGGATTCGAACCCAGGATCTTAGGATCCCAAGCCGGCACCCTAACCGCTATGCCGACACCAGGCTTTACGCTATTGAAAATACGCTTTACGCTTTATGCTATAAGGAAGAACGCTATTGAAAAATGTGTCGCCACGTCAAAATCCAAGATGGCCGCCACCATATATATGTCTGAACCTTGTGAGCGAAATATCTTGAAAAATAAGCAAAGTACCAACTTGTAATCTGGTGTGTGGGTGTATCTAGGCACAAAGAAGAACCCTATTGAAAATTGTGTCGCCACGTCAAAATCCAACATGGCCGCCGCCATGTATGTCTGAACCTTGTGAGCGGAATATCTTGAAAAATAAGCGAAGTACCAACTTCTAATCTGGTGTGTGGGTGTATCTCGGCACAAAGAAGAACCCTATTGAAAATTGTGTCGCCACGTCAAAATCCAACATGGCCGCCGCCATGTATGTCTGAACCTTGTGAGCGGAATATCTTGAAAAATAAGCGAAGTACCAACTTCTAATCTGGTGTGTGGGTGTATCTACGCATAAGGAAGAACGCTATTGAAAATTGGGTCGCCACGTCAAAATCCAAGATGGCCGCGTTGCGTCTTCCACTTTGTCAACTCGCATCACTTCACCGACGGGGGACCTAGGCGTAACGCTTGTTAACCTTTTGTATCAAACTGATAGGCCGGATCTGGATTCGGACCTGAACCAAAATCTAATCGGCTTGTTCTTGTCGCCGAGCCAACTCATCCACCTAGTTTTGTCATAATTCGTCCATAACTTTTTGAAAGATCGTGCAACATGTTATTTTTGGTCACATCTCTCAATGGTGAAGAATCACTTCGAAAATTGAAAACTTCTCATACCCGGATCCGGATCTTCACCAAAATCTAATTATTTTGTCCTTGTCACACCCTAGTGTTGGGCTAGCGGCTAGGGTGCCGGCTTAGGATCCTAGGATCCTGGGTTCGAATCCCGGTCAATCGCTGAATTAACACCAGGGGGGTTGACTCAGCCTGTCATCCTTCCGAGGTCGGCTAATTGAGTACCAGTTCACTGGTAATTCCCTGTTTGTCGTTAAAGGCGGCAAAAAGGGTTGGCGTCAGGAAGGGCATCCGGCCGTAAAACATTGCTTCAAAAAGGGGACCGAAAAACAACAACAACCACGGTTCCCGAAAAAGGCCAACCCCCCTTTGCGGGGAAAAATGGCCTCTAAAGGTGGTTATATTATATATTTATTATATATATATATGTCACACACCCAACCTCCACCAAATTTTGTCGAAATACGTCCACAACTTTTTGAGATATCCTGTTCACAGATGAACAAACAGGGGTGAAAACATAACCCCCGTCCAGCTCCGGTGGCGGAGTTAAAGATCCAACTCAAAAATACGACATTGGGTCATTCCTGGTGGAGCGTTTTGCCATCTTTCAACTTTTTTTGTGGGAAGCGTGGGGATTTGTTATGGTGCGCTGTCGACTTCGCTGTAGCTCTAGTATTGCGATTTGCTCGAGTAGTCACCGAGATACTGAACACACGTACTCGCCGCATTTCTGTTTCCCCCTGTCCAAGTTTGCCTTGTGTGTTCCTTTTGGCCAGTTAGCTCGCCATCATGACCCGTGGACTGCGGTGAGGTTTCGTTCGCCCCGGCGAGTTCAATTGATCGGGTAAGCACAGTTCCCATGGTTTTGACTGCATGGCAGAATACGGTGCGTCCCGTGGATATACACAGCACATGGAGACCCGATGCACTTGGCACAGCTGTGGCAAACATGTTTTGTTTGTGCCCGGGTTAAAGCATGGCAGAGTGATTGCTCTGCCGTAAAACTGTCGTCATCGGTGCTTGTTTTGCTGTTCTTAAACGGCCAAAGCTGCGTCACTCAGTAGTTGACTTCTGTTTTTCGAACTCTTCCCTCTCTCAACCTCTCAAAAAGGAAAAGTCTCAACTGCAATTCATCCTCGGATACGGGTAAACACGAAGCTATTTCTGTTTCAAATCACGTTTCAGGAAAAGATACGGTGTGTGTTGAGTGCCATGTGCTGTGTGAACGTCGCTCTTTATGGGTAAGTCAAGTACTGTACCACACCATTTCAACAACAGAGTGCTGCTTTGGGAGGTAGCCGGTTGTACGCACCGATTGTGATTGCCTCTTTTGAATGCTGGCGGGATGGCTCTCAACTCTGAGCTGTCTAGCCTGGGTTAGAATCCCGACACGGCTATAAACCATCATCCCAGCGGTGATACAGGCAGGGTCATTCCGATTCATCGATGTTTGTGCCATCCCCTCGGATGGACGTTAAACTGGGCGTCCCGTCTGCCGACATTAGTTGGTGGACATTAAGGATTCCACGGTGTCCTTCGCGAAGATTAGGCGATTAATCTCCTGCACCATGAACAAATTACAAATTCCTGCCCCTGTTTCAAGGGAGCGAAGTGCAAAAGGGTCAAACCCCAAGGAAGTCGCTATGCTCCTTAGCTGGGCCTGCGAAGTTGTAGTATTAGTTGTAGAAGTAGTTGTAGTAGTAGAGAAGATGTTGTAGTAGATGAGGATGTAGTAGTAGTCGTCGTTGAAGAAGAAGAAGAAGTAGTAGTCATAGTCATAGTAATAGTAGGAGTAAAGGAGAAGAAGAAGCTGTAGATCTCACTGTCATGGAGGCACTTGAACAGACATCACATACAGGACAAAGCTATTTGTAGACATCAGTGTACTCTAGCACGAATTACAAGGACATCCGTGGACAATACCATTTAGTATATTGGATTTGAACCTTGGTTCCGAGCATTATGAGTTTTATGTTCAGATTGGGAAAGCTAAACAGGCCATCCCAATTGCCTCCCTTTTTAGATGTGATGTGCTGCAGGTCTACAAGAGCTCCGTGTGGTTGGTGTTCTTGCTGTGGTTCTTGTTGGGGGTTGATTTTTGAAGTGTGCACCCATTGGGCGGACAGATGCCGAACCCCACCCACATTTGTCGCTTGACTGCATCCACTATGGCACCGAGACAAAATAATATGGCCGCCATCTTGGTTTTCTGCTGGGCCTAAGACATCAGGCCTGTAGGCCTCTGCTGGTTATACACTGCCCGGGTTTGTTGCATCAGATTAACATTGGCTTTGTTTGGGTCGAGTGTTACGATGTGGGACCCGAAAAAATGTAATCGGTGGCGAATAAAAATTATGATTTAGCGTTACGCCATTTTTGAACGGCCCCGTCTTGGGGTTAAACCATTTGTGACCAATTGAAGAATCAGCTCGTTCTGATGTAACCGTGGCAGAGGCTGACATGGATGAGACATGTCAAGTTAATCTTTTAATGGCGCATTAAATGTGTGTTCCCCAATCGGTCCATTACCGGATTTTGTCACAGGTTGTGAACACATTGCGGTCATTCTTGCTCTTAATAATTTACTGAAGTTGAGAAAATATATAGTCGGGGAGCATGTGCAATTCCGTATGACTTTTATAGTGAAGGGAAACCACTGGTGTAGGCAGCCAAAAGGGACCACAGTGAAGAATAAAAAAAACTTGTTGGCAGTCAGGAAACGTGTTCAAAATTATTTGGAAAACTATTTGAAAGAAAACGTTGAATCGACATTGTAATTGCTTGTATTGGACGAAAAACACACCGCACATTCTCAAAATCCTCATATTTCACACTCAAAATTAACTAGAACGTCGCTCGATAGAGAGCATACCGCCGCTAGGCATAACAGATTATGTTCTGTATCCACTGACAGGCTGGACCTTGATTCGGAGCTGAACTAAAATCTGATCGGCCTGTTCTCGTCACACACCCAACCTGTCCACCACGTTTCGTCCGAATCCGTCTACAACAAAACTTTTTGAGATATCCTGTTCTCAGACAAATAGACGGGGTTGAAAACATAACCTCCATCCACCTTCTGTGGCAGTGGTAATAACATGCTGTTTGTCATTAATTTAACTACAAATGATTTCAACATTAACAAAAGAAGAAAAGATCACTGGCTGGTAATGAATTAGCATCGACATCGTCCTGTGATGCAAAACCATCCTGCCCCTGTTACTTTCATAACTGAATGCTTTTGCCAACACAGAAAAAAAAAATATATATATATATATATATATATATTTTTTTTTTTAATGTGTGTAATTGTGACCTATTTTGTCGACCTCATAAATCAGGACAACACAATATATCGGACTCCCCCAACAACGTTTTCACATAATTTGGGCTTCCCACGAGACATCTGGGTGGGTAGGTTGCTTTCACCACCAAAGTCCCTCCGGAGTCTATTTTGTTGCACATGTTCCCTGATTAATAATAAAAATCACCATTGAGGTTCATTTGATCAGTTTTATGTTGATTAATAATAATAATAATACATTTATTTTATATAGCGCTTTTCAAGAAGCCCAAAGGCGCTTTGACAGAGTACAAAAAACAAGTGCAAAAAGACAAAAATCAATAGGTAAATAATCAAAGCAAAAGGAAGGAGAAGGAGAAGAGATAGTCAGGGGTTAAATGCTGTGCGTTAAATGTTGAATGCAGTGTTGAACAGGTGGGTCTTGAGTGATGTTTTGAATGTGGTGAGTGAGGAGGAGTCTCTGATGGTGTGAGGTAGAGAGTTCCAGAGGGTGGGAGCAGCGATGGAGAAGGCCCTGTCCCCCCAGGATCTGAATTTGGTCCGGATGGGGGGGGGGTCAGGAGGTTGGTACCAGTAGAGCGGAGGTTTCGGGTGGGAGTGTGTCTGGAGAGGAGGTCAGTCAGGTAGGATGGGGCCAGGTTATGGAGGGCTTTGTAGGTCAAGAGGAGGATTTTGCACTGGATTCTCTGGGGGATGGGGAGCCAGTGAAGCTTATAAAGGACGGGGGTGATGTGGTCACGGGTCCGGGAATGGGTGAAGAATAAAAACCTGGGACTGCATTTTTGACTTTACATGTTTGTAAAGGTTGATTAGTATGGAGTCTGGAGTCGAGGCAGACCTGTAAGAAAACTGGCAAAAGTTTATCTGCTAGTTATTTCCTGACAAATTGATTAGCACAGCAGCCTGTACCTGTATATGGATGACCTCCATAATCCTGAGTTATCTTTCATCCACAGCTGCCATGCCAAGGGTTGTTGAACTGCAGCCACTCTCGCCATAACAGTGGGGTGGCACTATCACGATGCTACGGGGAAGCCGTGGGCGGTGGAGATGGGGCGAGGGGACTGGTGCCCCGGGGTCTCTGCCACCGTCCCCCGAACGCCGGGCCGGCAACGTGGCTGGGGAGGCTGGCGGGAGGTTGCCCGTGTTTGTGTTCCCCACCGAGTTGGTGTTCTATGCTGACGACCAGGCCTCGCACAAGCAAGTCCTGACTCTCTACAACCCCTACGATTTTCCGTTGTGCTTCAAAGGTGATTGTGAAGTTTCTCATGCATGGTCTGCTCTTGCATCATAAGCTTTGATCATTTTTCAAAAAATGATAGTATGTGAGTTATTTCAGCCCCAAGACCCAATGCACAGTCAAACAAAGCTTGTTGAACTAATCCACGTGCATCTTGACCTTGAAGCTAGCCCATATTTTTACAACCCTAAACGTTGGTGACCACGAGCCATCATCAAACGGAGTGGATTCCCTAGGTCTATTCTCATTCTCTATTTTTGTCTTTGTAACTTGGTTCTCTTTGTTTCCCGCATGGCAATGGTCTCGCAACACTTTGTCCAAAATATGAAATTGGTTGGTTGTTGTTCAAACAATCTACAAAAATGACATTGTGACCCCATTGTTTTTCCTCTTCCAATGTACTTCCATTCCTATTCCTCCGTCTCCTCTCCCCTCCTCTTCTTTTCCCCACTTCTCTCTCCTCCTCTTCATTCCTGGTGTTTCCTTCAAGTGCATTCCATCTGACACCGCCTTCTCCATTTCCCATGCTTACCTAGTATGTAGGTAACCTTTTTCCATGACATATGAAGCAGGGAGCAGTTGTCCAATTTGTGGAACAAAAATGCAGTGTAAATAAAACCTGGAGAGGTTTACAGGTGGCAAAGGTTAATTGACATGTTTTTGTTCTCGCGGGAAGAACATTATGGGCGACAGTCTCGGGGCCTCGGAACGAATGAATGGAGAGGCGTTGGTGTATGTATATATACATAAGATCATGATTTGGGACAGGGAATGACTTGAGAGGGTGGTGAACAGTTGTCTTGAAGACCTGGAGGGAAGCTTGAGTTTGAAGAG
Organism: Myxine glutinosa; assembly: GCF_964187855.1. Lineage (NCBI taxonomy): Eukaryota > Metazoa > Chordata > Myxini > Myxiniformes > Myxinidae > Myxine > Myxine glutinosa. The sequence continues at coordinate 36,641,818 of NC_136265.1, read as the reverse complement.
AGCATGGAAGGTGGTTCTACAGGCATGAAAAAGAGGAATAAATGAGTGGATGTGAGCAGTGGTTCTGGATTTAGGCAGTTTCACTAGGAGAGAGTTGCTGGTGGACCTCGTGTGTCCTGAAGATACCTGATGGAGACAAACGACAGAGGGCAGAGGGTGCAAGCCTTGACAAAGTGCCACTAGGTTTTAGAGGAGGGAGGCACGTTTGAAAGCTCATTCTTGAGATTGGACAGATGCTGTTTTTTGGCGCTCCAGAGAGTAGACACCCTTGTTGCGAGCTTTGTGGAATTATCTGAGGTTGTCTTCAGTTGGATTGGCCCTTCAGGTGTAGAATGCAAGTTGTTTTAAGGCAACTGCCTCACCACAGGATTTAGAGAACCAAGAGTGAGAGGGTGGGTAAGATAAATGAAGACAAGATGGGAAGAATCTGTGCATAAGAGAGAGCAGGTTTCTCTGGAATAATTTCCAGGCTGAATTAATATCAGCAACAGCAACGGCAACTGTTGGTGACCACGAACATATGACCAAGAACATATAACTCAGGAATTCCCAGGCTGAATTAATATCGGAGACCAGACCTGATATGTTTAAAAAAAAAAATTTTTTTTTTTAGCAGCGAATAGGCGAAGCGCAAATGCAGAAACAGGTCACATGTTACAAACCGCGAATGCGCAGGGTCCACAAATGTTAGGGCCACGAATGTAGAAGCAGGTTACATTTTATAAACCGCGAATACGTGGGTCCGCAAATGTTTGGACCGTCAATGTCAAGGTCCGACAGTATATGTTTGCGGTTTCGACAATCGTGTATTCGCGGTTCATAAAATGTGATCTACTTCTACATTCGCAGCCCTGTGCTTTGCGTATTCGCGGTTTTTCGCGAGCGCAAAAACACCCCCCACCATTCGCCTGCACGACATGGTTCTAAAACCGTCTTTGTCAGTAGCGAATAAACACAAAGCAGCTCTAACCAACCATATATCACCAGCCGCATGCATAACACAGTTAAAAAAACAATATTCCACCAGTCACGCATAAACCATTTCCCACCAGTGGCTCGCATAAAACAGAAGAAGAAGAAGAAGAAGAAGATGCGGTATTCTGTATTGCCTTACGAAGATAGACGTTGAGTTTAAATGGCATGGTTTTAAACGTCCTGGCATCACAGTCCTTGTGCTAGAATTTAATTTTATGTTAGATCCAAAATAATGGTTCATTTTTCTTACCGTACCATGGAGCAGCCTTGCTGATCGGCCATATCCCCAAAGTGTAAATCTTGCGCTGTTAAAAGTCGTTAAAAAATTAAATTTAAATTATGAAATTTTAACTCAACTTCCATCTTCGTAAGATAATGCGGAGTGCCGTGTCTTCCTTCAGGCTTGGACTCCGAGCGGTTGAAACGGCAACTATTTCCGGGATCAAGACGCGCTTTGGAGATCACGCAAGATCGAAGGAAAAAAACGGTTCGTTTTCGATAAAATAACATGACACTCGCGGCAAAGGAGTGAGCTAACCTTTTGGAATGGTTTACAGTATTTTTATTTGAAAGCGTTTTTAATGAAACTGCAATTATGTGCATTCGTGTCCGTAAACCTTTTAAAAGAATTCCCTTATGAATCACAAACCATCGGGAGCCTATCCCCCTTTCCTCCCATTGAACCATTGCGCAGACATTCGCGGATTCGACATTCGTGGCATTTTCCAGGAACGTATCCCATGTGAATGTCAGGTTTCTACTTTTCTTAAGTCCCCCCGCATTTATGGGCAGAGCCGCTCTCTTGGCGCGATCTTCAGGATGTGCTCGCCAAACGTGTCCAATCGGACCTCAGGGCACTCGTGAAGAGAATTGGTTTCTGTGAGGCTGTATTCAATCCTTGCGTGAAGGTGTGCTCAATTGTTCCATGTGACCCCACTTGCCGGACAAGACAGGTCCCCCTATTAGAGAGTATTCTCAATGTAGGGAAGGTGTGGAAAAAAAATATCGGATCCATCTGCTACATACAAAACTAAAGTTGGAGTAGCTTTTCAAAAAACTCTTAGGCTACATATGAGAACCTACCTGCTCTGTTCAACGGATTGTCGAGGCAGGGATCACCCGTCAGTACTCCAAACCATGGCAAAAGGAAAAAAAGAGAAAGCAAGAAAAAGAGATCGGTCAAATCCAGGAATTCATCTTGTCGTTCATCATTATAAGAATCTTCTTCAGATGGCATATTTCCGAGCTGCCTATATCAATGGCAATGATTCTGGTACCGTCCGACATAGTTTTACTTCGTGCAACATCCTTTGGTTTTGTAATTTTAACAGCTTGAAAGGATTCAATGAAATGTACGCAAAACTACATTCCTTTGTAAAAGAATAGGAAGAGATCTGAGGTGTGGGTGGGACTACCTGTCAATCAGCCTGGCAGGGGCGGGGCCACTAGACACATTTGCCCCAGTGTGTCATGCGTCAAATAATATCAGCAGAAATAGAATGCCTCGGGAAATCCCTTGCTTTTTGTGTTACATTTATGAAAATAAACTAATCGCGATTAGTGAGGTGCCAGTGCCTTAGAGGGACACACGTGATCATGTGCCCTCTCCAGTCACGGTGTTGAGGTAAATGTGAACCTTCCACATGGATCGCTTAAAGGCAGAGGTGTTTGTAAGCTTGAGCAAAGTTCTTTCGAAGTCTCTCGTTGACCACATTTGATACGGTGATGAATGTCTAACCATAACATGCACCTCTGTGTTGCCATTTTTTTTATTCCTGGGTAGTCTAATCCCACTTGGAATAATGTTGGAATAATGCTTTCTCCATGATGCTTTGTGTGGTGTTAAAACCTTCCTAATTACTTTCCACTCATCTTGTTTCGCTCTGCTCTCCTACCCAGTGCTATGCACGGCGCCTTCTCGATATAACGTGGCCGAGGCAGAGGGCACTGTGAGAGCGCAATGCCGCGTCGACATGTAAGCTCGCACTCTCCCCACCGAACACCACACCCACACCTGTTTATGACTCATTTGCCTCTAATTCTCCCAATTGGCATTTTCTACTTTTTAAACCAGATTATTGAGGCAATGTATCCAGGTAACTTTTGGCTGTGTTTGCATATCAAGGTCTTCTTAAAGAGTATCATCCCATTTAACTCACCCCAATCCATTTTACAGTTTATATGCCGTACACAGGGGACATGGGAATGCTGACGTAGTGAATCCGTATCACGTTCTACATAATCGATATACTTGATCAACCTGATGCCAGCAGAAAATCCTTGCATATTAAACGAAGGTGTATCATGGCAAAAACCTCACACCCCCTAGGACTGACGATTTGCAGACAATTGCGTTCCATTCGGAAAGCCATTGTCTGTCATTGGTCGGGTTGGCGTTGTTCTGAGGAGCCCATTTATTTGAGCTCACGGCAGGCTAACAACATCACACAGTAGCTGTATTCGCTCCCTACTGTACCGTACTCGGTAGAACCGTCCAAACAAGCAAAAAGATCGAGCACTTTGATCATCGTCTACATTTTATTTATTTTTCTCTCTACTAGGGGAAGGAATGCCCCTTCCACTGAGTGGGACTTCACGCTGGCCTTCCAAATAATAATGCCAAGTTCTATCGGCAGGGGAGGATGTTTATCATGAGCTAAGAAGGTCAATATGGCAAAGTCCATTGTGCTGGGGACAAGTGACAGCTTATGTGCTGGTACAGAGAATCTTGTGGAGCAAGTGTGGAGGTGAGAGTGTGTGAAGGTGTGGAGGTCGGAGAGGGTGGGCCGGAGTGTAGAGTGATTAATATAAATTAAAGGTCGAAGCTCAGAGCGTAAAGCAGAGGTGGGAATGTGCAACCATTCTGGACGTCAGCGTGCAAACAAATTCACAAGGCAAGACAGTGATGGGCACCTGGAAATGCTTAGCAGTGCAGGTAACACTCAACAACAGTTGCAGAAAAAGATCATCCAGAATTGTATCCTTTGTTACAGGATCTCCTGGAGCAGATCTTTCACGTCGACGCTTGATGTAAACCGGATTGTCTGCATTGTGGGGAAAGGCAGAAGGAAGTCTGCACAAATCTGCTTCAGGTTTTGCTTAGGATAAAAATGTGAACTTTTAGGTAAGTTGGTGCGGTTTATTCCATTTTCCAGGGATGACAAATTAGGTAGATACAGTACACTTGAAAAGCACTTCTGGGTTCACTTTCTCAGTTTAGTTTGCTATTGCTCATTGAACCTTGAGGAGATTGGGGGTGAGCAAGATGGATGCCGCCACAAACTCGTGGCAAGTCCCTTTTTGTATATGGAGTCGAGGCTCGTAACAGACAACAGACCAGAACATAACAGAACAAGAAGAACATAGTGGAAAGGGGGGAAAACACAGCAATGGCAGGGTAGTGGGACACTACAGAGGAAGAGTGGGCATGGGGAAGAATAAGATCAAAGGGAGGGGGGAGAAGGACACAAAGGGTGAACAAGTTCAAACACAAGAGGAAGAGGAAGGAAAAACTATGGAGAATGAAACAGAAATGGAATTTAAAAAAATTAAAAAGGGGAGAGGGAAATATGAAAATATTTGTGAAACTGAACTAGTACAAATCGGAAGTGAAATATGAAATGCAGACAAATATTATAAGGAAGTTGTAAAATTATTCCTGAGTAATGTGCTGCTTTTTGCTTCTGCTGTGGGCCTCACCATTCAGATCTTCAAGGTGTTTGTTTCTACCTACTGTCATCTCCTGTGGTTGTAGTTCAGACCTCTGCTGATTTGGGGGAAACCCCCTGGGAACCCCAATGATCCCAAGTCGGAAAAACTGAGACCAAACGATCCTGCGGACCATCGAGTAGAAGGGCTGTATCGGGTTTCAGAGCAATTGGTTGGTAAATAAGGGACGAGTAGGGATCCAAAGTTTGGGGGGTTAACCTCTCCCCATTCCCCCTCCCATGATCCAAAATCTAAAAAATTGAAGACCAAGTGAGTGTGCGGGCCACTGTCTTGTATCCATGTGCCAAGTTTCAGAACCCTCAGCTGGGAGATAAGAGAGGAGTAGCAAAAAAAGCAAAACGTTAACAGATGATGACGTTAATCGATCGATGGACTAAACGTCAACAGATGGATGGACGAATGGACAGACAGACAGACAGACAGACATCACGACCCGTTTTACAAGTTAATCTCTTCGAGAATCAAGACGAGATGACATAAATAAAGTGTGTTTTAAAAGATCCTTTTTCACATGTTTTTCTCATTTTACAACCTCAATGTCACACAGGTGACATGTGATATGTTTGTGAAGTCCAAATTGCTATCATTGATTAAAATCATCAGCTGTCACAACGATGAAGTTCATTACGAAAATACATTTCTGTGGATTCGATGTCACAAAGGTGTAGACAAGAGTTGTTATCTCAAGTGTGACTCGCATCGACTAATCAAGTCGAAACAATATCTATACCTAGCCGTGCCATGAGACCCATGCTCACCTGCTCACGGCTAACCGTAACGGTTGCAGTGCCCGATTACGATAACATTTTGCTTTGAAACTTACAAAGACAAACAACATGACCATTCTATAACGCATCCGATTCATTTCCTACCACACACGCTTGCAAAATACGGCAATTACTTCATTTCACGTGACAGGAAAATATCCGAGTTATTTTACGCGTTGACAGCCAAACCCGGCTGGGCTCGGACTCGTCTCGGAAGCCCAATTCGCTGGATTTGGGTAAAACTCAACCTCTGAAGGGGGATAACGTTTTTGATGTACGTTGTTACTTGAAACTTGGCACGTTGATGTACGTCAATGTGTTAAATCCCTATTTAGTCTATTAAATTGAATACGCCTTGCTAGTAATTATTCTCCAAAACGTTTCAAAATGTCTCGTGGAATACTGCTTCTCGGGAAAACAGATCGATTCCCTTTGTTCCTGCGTATTGCATCCCATATTTCCTGTTCCTCCTCTAGTGTCATTCGCCATCGAGCCGTGACCTCGGCGCATATTAACTTGCACGACACATTTCGTCTGATCATCGGGGAGCAGGGTCCTGGGCGTACCGAGGGCCGACGTGAGATTTCTGCTCTGCTCCTCCCTTCTGCCCACTCTCAACCCTTGCAACAGGGTCCTCCGTCGCTTCCTCTTGCGTTGGAGGTAAGATCGAGTATGTAATGATCTTTTCTTCGCATGATCTTCTTTACTTCTTAAAGGAAGAAGTTATGAACTTAAATAAGGCATTTAAACCTCCCTCGTGTGATTTCATTATTTTATGGTTGCACTTGTACTTTTTACAAAGGCCTGCAAAGGTATTCACCCCCTACCAATAATGCCACATTTAGATGAATTACAAATTACTAGGGCATGCCCGTACTATATCTATATCTAAAATTATATCCCCCCCCTCTATTTACATGAAATGGTTTGGTCCAAAACGAACGGCTTGCGAGTACGGTGACAATCCCCCCCCTCTATTTACATGAAATGGTTTGGTCCATTCGCAAAGCCAAAGCGAACGGCAGTTACGAATCGCAGTTACGATGAATCGCAAAGTAGTTTTAATTAGTTTTAAAACATCGTTTAACGCCAACATAGCGGCAACATAGTTTGCCAACGTGAAATAAATGAATACGCTCTCAAATGTGCCGTCCGAGGCAGAGTGTGTTCGCCACGTTCGGCACACGCGATAGCTCGCTGCTCTCTGATTGGTTGAATCGTTTTTTGGACATAGCTCGGTAAGTACTTGTCCGATTAATATGAAACCTTGAAAAGGCACATCCTCGGGTCCCCAGCAATATACCTGGCAAGTTTAAAGTATATCGGACCCGTGGTTGTCGAGAAACAGCGGTCACAGACAAACAAACAAACAAACAAACAAACACACAGAGATTACTGGAATTATAGATAGAAGATGGAGAAATAATTTTTCCAAATGTACTTTTTTATTCATAACTGGAGAAATAAAACGAAGCACTTATCATTGAATACTTGCAAAAAAACATGTACAAATAAAAATTCACTGGTTGTAAACGTTTTTTTTTTTTTTTTTTTTTTGGGGATACAAGATCGAGGCTCGTGAAAGAGCTAACATTAATCACACAAAAAGTCAACCGACACATAAAACACAAAATAAGGGGAGCAGAACACAAGATGGGGAGAGAGGGGGAAGGACACAAACACAACATTTGAGAGCAAGGACATCGAGAGAAATGTGGGAGGGGGAGGGCTTGGGGAGAGGTGGGAGATGTATAAAACATATCAACACTGCAAGGACTTCCAGGAATGCAGTTGGAGATTGAAAGAGGTGGATTTGGTGTGTATTAACGGGGGTAGAAAAGATCAAGGTTTTGGATGGGGGAAGATAAGAGATGGTGGTGAACAGCTGTTTTAAATACCTGGAGGGAGGAGAGGGATTGGAGAGAGTGTGGGAGATTGTTCCAGAGGTGGACAAAGAGGAATGAATGAGTGAAGGTGAGCAGTGTCATGATTTTGGAATTTTCACCAGAAGAGGGTTGCTGGCAGATCTTGTGTGTCCTGCAGGACAATTTGGGTTGACTTGGTAAAGGGTTTGAATACTTATACAACTGAGAATCATATGATTTTCTATATTAATCGACATTATTCACATTTTATCTGAATTTTTTTGCTTTATCACTTTAGAGTAGTTTTTAAGACTCTATTCATATTAAGTTTGATTTGAAAGCATCATGAAATTAAAACGGCACTTCGTAGAGTGCATACATCTGCCAGGCTGAACACTTTACATTTGGTATCCCACTAATAGGTCGGATCTGGATCCGGAACTGAAGCAAAACCTAATCGGCTTGTTCTGGTCACCTACGCAACTCATCCACCTTGTTTTGTCACGTCGTCCACAGCTTTTTGAGACATCTTACTGTATATCGTTTTTAGCCTCATCACTCAATGGTGAAGAATCACTTTAAAAATTCCTCCGATAACAGTCTAACCTAGGTTTTATTGATCTTAAAGTTAACCGAAGGGAGAAATATTTGACAACTGTGTTGGCTTTTATGTGGGTGGAAACAACAGCAGACTCTACTTTGGGTAACATATCAGTGTTTTCCCGCCCCCCCCCCCCCTTTTGATATCACAAAATTTGTACGTGTGATAAGAATTGAAGTGTCAATAATTTAACAGTGTTTCAAGGCCCTGTTAAGTTGTGGGGGGAGGGGGAGGGGGGGGGGGGAAGTTATCAAATAAAAGTTTGAGTTTACTTTGCCTTTGAGACTGCATGTTACTCCTTTATGTGAGGCCACATTGTTGAATGCTGTGCAGTCCAGCAGTGCAGAAGGGCGAAAGTCCAGAGTGGGAACAACTGGGGAAAGGTCCAGGGGAACTCGGCCTCGCAGCGATTCTGGAGAAATCTTCTACGATTACCCACAAGGTCAGGCTTTCAGTTGCAAATGAACACTAAATGCCCTCTTTCTTCCATGAGCTTTAAAGCACTTGTTGAATCGATGCAAAGTGGGAACAATTTCCTTTGTTTCCCTTTGCTTTTCAACCACAATCTGTAGACTTTGAAAACTGCTTCACCTCATCCTGATTATCTGCACTACGTTTGCATCACTTTGATCCTTGGCATGTTAACGTCCTCGAATGTGGCACGGTATTGTTCCACAAACAGGACATCGAGGGCCAAACTGCCTCTTCGTTTTCGCTGGGCTTTTGTGTGTCCTTGCCCTGATGCTGCCGACACAGGGTGACTCAAACTCGAGTGTTCCACCCTGCCTGCACCTCACCACTCACCAGAAACTGGTTGCTGCCTATATACTCGGTGAGCAGGAGCTGCTGTGACAACATCGGTGGCAGCTGACCTAATCGCAAATCGTAGTAGCTTTTAAATCGTAGTGGCCTGAAAGTAGCTTTACCCCTCCCCAGTAAAGCATTCATTCTTAAACTCTTTTAATGTACAGATTTTATTGTGCAGTACTTGCAGTAATTAACTAGAGAGTTCATAGAACACCCTTCCCCACACAGTCTTGGGGAAACAAGGAAATGGACGTGGTCTACGAGTGGCAAATTTGATTGGTCGAGATGATGTAAAATGCCGTAATATTTTGTACTGCTAAAGGAAAGGTTCTTGAAAGTGTCAAAAATGCAATTTGCGTCCTACAGTGTTCAAGTAAATAATTCAATTCAAATATAATAAAGATTTAAAGATCGTAGAAAAAATTAATCCAAGTAATTTTTTTTTTTTGTATACAAGATCGAGGTTCGTGTGAGAGCTAACATTAATCATAAAAAAAAACATAAACGTACACATAAAACATATTGTTACAGACGTGGCTTAGATGTTAGTTTACCGAGCGGTTTTGGTATGACCACGTCTGCACAAGTTACCGATTATACTCGACGTTGACGAAGCCGCGCCACGCTGGCTCAATAAGAAAAAGAAGACACCCGGCTGGATTACAATAACACAATACGACACCAATGTTTCGATTCTCAAGTATATTCGTACGGAAAAGGTTAGATTACAGGGGCTAGAGGTATATTACAGGAAGACAGGCACTTAGACACACTCTTATATTAACCCCGGACAGACGACAGACACACGGGACAACGGCTGACTCACACGGGGGTTTGATGGCTAGGAAAGGCAGGATCGATGGCTCCAGGTCCTCCTGGGCTCGGGGCAGGGTACAGTACGGTCCGGTCCAAAGATGCGGAAGGTTGCACAGCGCTCGAGGTGGTAACGTTCTTTCACAGGCGGGTTCTCTTCCTCTCAGCGGTCGTAGGCAACGTTCTTTCTCCAGCTAGGGGCGCATCTGACTCAGCGCTCGCAGGTGGCTTTCCTTCTCCAAGCTGGGTGCGCATCTCACCTCACGTCCGGCGCGTGGCGCGTATATCCGGCGGGGAGTGACACGCCCTCAGCTCGTTAGCTCCGCCTCGTGGAATCGGCACGTTGCTTCTCATTGGGTGCGTGCGGGGGGGTTTACCAGGCTCCGCCCTTGACGAGGAGCTGACAAGGAGCCCCTTCGTGGTAACCCCGTGGAGCGCATGGTCTGGAGCTAATCGAGCCGGTGTGAGGACGCATCCTCCCCCGCTCCGCCGCCATCTCCTCTGTTGTTGTTGTAATTGTTGGGGAATAAGATGGAAGGAGGTATGGGAAAGGTCCTAAACTCACTACTGATGCCATATAATCACATTCTGGTGCAACGAAGAGTCATAATTAATGGAAACGAGGCCTTAACTGACATAGATTAAGAATAACTAGGAAGATGTCCGAAAGTTGTCTACGTGTGGTGCGGTGGACCTGGGCACGACATTTAATGGGGGAATAAGGGGAAGGTCGGCTCTACTGATTGTTATTTACATGCAATGGGACTAGGGAATGGGGGATTGGGGAAAGTTGGGGAGTATTGGAGAAAATAGGGGAATATTTACAAGCGGATATGGAGGCCAAATTCCATATTCGCAACAATATAATAAAGGGAGCAGGAGACAAGATGGGGAAAGCAAGGGAAGCACACAAGCACAACAACGTTAGAGAACAGGGACATTGGGAGATCTGTGGGAGGGATAGGGCTTGGGGGGAGGAGACGGGAATGGGGGGGGGGGGGGGGGTGGGATTTGGGAGAGGTACAAAACAAATGGTTTACTGCCGTTGATGCATTCAGTTCACCTTTGCATCATTCTACATAATTGTGCAAAATTTGGTCAGAATCCCATCACTGGTTCACAAGTTATCGCGGTAACAGGATTTTTACCTGACATGACCTCTGATCTTTGGCATTTGACATCGTCACCCCAAAATCTAATCAGTTCATCTTTACCTCATTATACATACCTGTACCAAGTTTCACCAAGATCCCTTCAGCCGTTCTCAAGTTATCGTGGTGTCTTTCAATTTAAATTAATTTCCTCCTCAATCATAATGTTTATAGACAGACAGAACAGACAGACAGACAGACAGACAGACAGACAATTGAACCAATATTGCTTAACCATGCTTTTCGCTTCATATGGTAATCAGTCATTGTGTTTGTATGTGCTCCATTACGCTCCTTGCACCAATATATTTGTCACCAAGTCCTCTTGGACATCCTGTGTAACGTATGTGGAGCCACCCATGCGAAAGAGGCCACGACTGAAGCGTGTAGGTCTCCAATCATCCTATACCGGTTTGTCAACACTTTCTCCGTGATGAAGCACCACAAAGAGTTGTCCAGAGTCGTTAATTCTGGACTACGTGGTGGCCACGGTAAAGGGGCTGGTGATGTTGGTGATTCCTGTTCAATCCATCATTGAGGGAACGTTTCATTAAGATAGTCCCAAACATGTAACACAAAACGCGTGGCCATCTTGTTGAAACCAGACACTCTCGCATCTGTGTTCCCACATACCACGGTGGGGGAAGGAGGTGTGAGAGATTTAGCAGGGGTAAAGTGACTTTCAGGCCACCCTGATATATATCCTTCTGCCTTGCGTAAAGTTTATTGTATTTTTATTTTGTACGCACCATCCTAGCACTTTGACTGTAGTCATTGCTTTGCAGGAATCGTAACTATGCTTATTTTACCCGTGTGACAAGCGGACAAGAACGAGCAAGAATCTCTCGAGCCATCATCCAATACTCATGCAACCCACGTACCCGCAGGACAATTTGAATGGAGCAGACCATTGGACGATGACTCCGATTAAAAGTGACTTCCAAATGGGTAATGGATGTGAAAACCACCAGTCATTGCCATTTCTCCTCGATGATTTTGAATTGGGGGTTGGGAGGGAGGGGTACTCTTGAGAGGGCATGGAGCGTGGGATGGGGGTTGTGTGGGTAGCGGCTGCATCGCTTTCTTGCACTGCACCATCATCGCCAGGTTCAAAAGCGGCATTCTGCTGCCGAGCACTTCTCGGGGACCAGGCTTGCTGCGATCAAGTCTCTAACCGGTCGCCCGTCTGTGCGAAAGCATTTTTGATCTTGAATGTCCCATGAAGGATAGATCTTGCTTTGGCATATTCCCCGTACACCTTGACTGTTTGGCTGAGTTTGCTTTTGAAATACTACGAGTTTTGTAAGCCTAGGTTTTGCCAATGCTGAATTGGCTTCAAATTTTAACCTTTATTAAAGTCAGGTGTTCCTGGAAAAAAAACAAAACAAAAACAAATGAAGAATATAGTCGGTTGTGTAGCTTGCCATTCCTTTACTCGTTTGCTTCTGAAATCGCCTATTGTATGGACATTATTGTGAATATGGTTTGTGCGGGAATGCTTGAAGATTGTATGACTGTCGCATTAATAATGTATCATTCTTGTACATATATCGGGGTTTTTTTGTTTGTCACTTGCCATAAACCAATTAGTTGCATCTTCTTGAAATCGAGCCAAACGTTAAAAGTTTGAGCTTTTCCCTTGTTGGATGGTTTTACTCCACCGCTGTCATCCGAAGGGTGTATTCATTGCTTACTTCGCTCATGTAGAGGATGAATACAGCGCAACGGGCCAGTACTATGGTATACCAAGCTTGGCAATGCTTCGGTGCTGGCGGATGGATAGTCTCCATCACAACTCCTGATGGACATCTCCAGCCTCTCATCTTCAACGTTTTTGCTTCGTATGAACTCATTTTGCACAAAGATCATGCCAAAACAGCTCCTTTATCCATGTTTTGTTTGAACATTTTGAAGTCTCTTCGTTTATTTATTACATTGAAAATGACCATTAAACTTATTTTGATGGTGACAGTTGTGTGACTTGTTTGTCCTTGCCGATGTATTCCTGAAAATTTTCAAACATCTTGTATTGGTATTTGTCCCAGAGATTTCAGCAAATAATCCCATAATAGCTAGCGCATTAATCCAAAATCCTAAATGTAGCGTATGTTTGGATCCTTGCAAAACGTTAAGTAGAGCAATTTGGATTGCATTACCCTTTTGGTTGTCACCAATAATGCTGAAACGTGCTAGTGGCATGCTGGATGAGGTGAGTGAACTCATTGCACCGTGTTTGAGTGTGAGAAAGAGATCTATAATAATGTGGTCAGGTTGGAACAGTTTATTCGACGGTGCAGCCTCGTGAGCGTGCCAACGTCCGAAGCCTCGGCCTTGTCTCACGTGTGCTTGTATCTTCTTTATTTAATAGACATCCTACGGACGTAAATGAACACTTGTTTTACTTTGCGCATGATGCACATCACATGCAGCAAATTTCACCTCCCTGCGTCTTGTATTTACTGTTATTAAAAAAAAACCTTTCTGTTCACCACGCTTGAGGCTCGGTTTGCAAGCCACCGTCTGCAATTCCAATTAAAGAGACATCGTTAATCTTTTATGGAAAATGTTTTCGAGTTTGTTTTATCCTCAAAAATAGACCGCAGTGAACACACGTTCATGTTAAAAGATTGGTCTTTAAAATCTACCCTTATGAAGGGGAACAGACATCTGTAGAAACACACAAACCGACATTTTGTTTTATATGGTAGATATATTGTATTATCTGCCAGTATGTCTGTCCCTCTGTCTTGATATCTGTCACTCAGGGTGGGTCTTCAGAATCAAACTCACCATTTTGTTCATTGTGTAGTTTCACAGACCTCTGGTGTATATTTGAAGACTGAATAACTCCTCTTCTTCTTCAATTAGGTTCTGTCACAGGGTTAACCTAGTGGTGGCTCCCCCTATTAGGTTCCCTCGGCTTTCTCGCCGAGGTGGGGCTCTTAACGAACATTCGCAGGGTACCCAAAGATATTTATTATTTTTTAAATTTAAATTCAGCCATTTGAATCAGAGGAACTCCCGTCTCTGCAGGGCGATCCTGGAATTATTTAAAGAGAGCGGGAAACCCATTTCGTGTTTTGGATTCCCTGAAGGCTCCATGAACCACTCATGTTTGGACGAGTGGCGTATATAGAGCCTAACGGCTCTGAAAACGCCATTAAAAGCAAAATAAGTTTAATAAGGCGATGCGTGACGTATGTAGAGCCTCACTGCTCTGAAAACGTCATTAAAATAAGAAGAAAAAGTCTCCTAAGGCGTATATCGAATTTCACTGCTCTGAAAACGTCATTGAAGGCAAAAGAGGAAGAAGATGAAGTCTCATTATCACGTGATCTAAGGAAGATGGCGGCGCCCATTCCGTCTTGTGCTGTCAATCTAAAACTCAGGTAATATATTATATTTGCACCTCAGTGCAGGAGAGTCCTTACGTGTGACGTCAAAGGCTACTCGTGTGACGCAGTCCAAAGTATATTCAATGCTACATTGATTGTGTTTTTCCTCCCGATGACGATCTGTGAAGTGTCGTTGAAACGTCCAATGGTAAACATTATTTAATTCGCTGGTATTGGTGTGAAACGTCTCGTCGTGACGCAACCAATATTAACAAGCGATTCAATTGGATCTTCTTCTTTAACGGTCGCAATTATTCTCACGTTCTTGTGGTTTGGCCGAGGGAGAGTTTTTTGGTCCAAGTCTTTCACGAACAGGTTGGTCAGGAGTGACGTCAGACAGGTCATGGCAGGAATTTGTAATTTGTTCAGGATCCCGGCGATGGCTCGCCTACTCTTCACGAAGCCCACCAACTAGTCCCTGCAGACAGGACGTCCAGCTTAACGTCCATGCATACAAAATGACGTAAGCTTGGACCTCGGTCTCGGTTGAACGTATGTTGACTATTGTGTGATTCGATTTGCCTCGAGCCTATTATATTGGTTTTACCTGCTGAAAGGTGACAAAGGTGTGCTTAAGTTTCGATCCTAAGTCCTTCATCAAAGCTTCTTTCACTCCAACTGAGGGCTGACACTTGCAACGTCAGCGAGCATACCTTTGTCTACCTGCTGTTGATTAAAAATTTCTATCATTTGAATTGTTCGTTGATGTAAACCAACACGAGCCGTGACCAAGACTTCTGATTCTCTGCTTATTACCTGCACCCACAGCAGGTGGACGGAGGTTACGTTTTCACCTCTGTCTGTCTGTGTGCAGGATATCTCAAAAAGTTGTGGATGGACTCGGACGAAACTTTGTGGACAGGTTGGGTGTTTGACGAGGACAAATTGATTCGATTTTCGTGAAGATCTGGATATGAGAATTTTATAATAAAAAAAAAGATTCTTCGCCATTGAGAGATGGGGCCAACATGATGTAAAGTGTGATATCTAAAAACGTTGTGGACGAGTTGTGAATAAACTTGGTGGACGAGTTGCTTCGGTGACGACAACGAGCCGCTTAGATTTTGCTTCAGGTCCGAATCCAGATCCGGCCTACCGGTGGGATACAAAAGGTAAATTGATCACCCTGGCTGTTTGAGATGTGTGTTGAAGCTCCACTCCGAGCATTGGTTCCTTTAAAAAAAAATTATTATTAAAATTTACTTCTTAAAAGGAAAGTGAACACTTGTGATGCTTCTCGTTGGCAGCCACAAGCATTACTGTGCGCTCCTCAAGAGGGAGAAGAGGAGAAAGAAGAGACAAGAGGCAGCCAGATGTCATTCTGCAGGTTTGCAATACTGTTACCCTCCAATACTGTTACCCTCCAATACTGTTACCCTCCAATACTGTTACCCTCCAATACTGTTACCCTACAATACTGTTACCCTCCAATACTGTTACCTTACAATACTGTTACCCTCCAATACTGTTACCCTCCAATACTGTTACCCTCCAATACTGTTACCCTCCAATACTGTTACCCTCCAATACTGTTACCCTCCAATACTGTTACCCTACAATACTGTTACCCTACAATACTGTTACCCTCCAATACTGTTACCTTACAATACTGTTACCCTCCAATACTGTTACCCTCCAATACTGTTACCCTCCAATACTGTTACCCTACAATACTGTTACCCTCCAATACTGTTACCCTCCAATACTGTTACCCTCCAATACTGTTACCCTCCAATACTGTTACCCTCCAATACTGTTACCCTTTCACTGTCCCCTCCCCCCTACAATACTGTTACCCTGTCACTGTCCCCTCACCCCTACAATACTGTTACCCTTTCACTGTCCCCTCCCCCCTACAATACTGTTACCCTGTCACTGTCCCCTCCCCCCTACAATACTGTTACCCTACAATACTGTTACCCTACAATACTGTTACCCTACAATACTGTTACCCTACAATACTGTTACCCTTTCACTGTCCCCTCCCCCCTACAATACTGTTACCCTGTCACTGTCCCCTCACCCCTACAATACTGTTACCCTTTCACTGTCCCCTCCCCCCTACAATACTGTTACCCTGTCACTGTCCCCTCACCCCTACAATACTGTTACCCTGTCACTGTCCCCTCACCCCTACAATACTGTTACCCTGTCACTGTCCCATCCCCCCTACAATACTGTTACCCTGTCACTGTCCCCTCACCCCTACAATACTGTTACCCTGTCACTGTCCCCTCACCCCTACAATACTGTTACCCTGTCACTGTCCCATCCCCCCTACAATACTGTTACCCTGTCACTGTCCCCTCACCCCTACAATACTGTTACCCTGTCACTGTCCCAATGTCCCATCCCCCCTACAATACTGTTACCCTGTCACTGTCCCATCCCCCCTACAATACGGTTACCCTTTCCCCTACAATACTGTTACCCTGTCCCCTACAATACTGTTACCCTGTCACTGTCCCCTCCCCCCCTACAATACTGTTACCCTTTCACTGTCCCCTCCCCCCTACAATACTGTTACCCTGTCACTGTCCCCTCACCCCTACAATACTGTTACCCTGTCACTGTCCCCTCCCCCCTACAATACTGTTACCCTGTCACTGTTCCCTCCCCCCTACAATACTGTTACCCTGTCACTGTCCCCTCCCCCCTACAATACTGTTACCCTGTCACTGTCCCCTCCCCCCTACAATACTGTTACCCTGTCACTGTCCCCTCCCCCCTACAATACTGTTACCCTGTCACTGTCCCCTCCCCCCTACAATACTGTTACCCTGTCACTGTCTCCTCCCCCCTACAATACTGTTACCCTGTCACTGTCCCCTCCCCCATACAATACTGTTACCCTGTCACTGTCTCCTCCCCCCTACAATACTGTGACCCTGTCACTGTCCCCTCCCCCCTACAATACTGTTACCCTGTCACTGTCTCCTCCCCCCTACAATACTGTTACCCTGTCACTGTCCCCTCCCCCCTACAATACTGTTACCCTGTCACTGTCCCCTCCCCCCTACAATACTGTTACCCTGTCACTGTCCCCTCCCCCCTACAATACTGTTACCCTGTCACTGTCCCCTCCCCCCTACAATACTGTTACCCTGTCACTGTCCCCTCCCCCCTACAATACTGTTACCCTGTCACTGTCTCCTCCCCCCTACAATACTGTTACCCTGTCACTGTCCCCTCCCCCCTACAATACTGTTACCCTGTCACTGTCTCCTCCCCCCTACAATACTGTTACCCTGTCACTGTCTCCTCCCCCCTACAATACTGTTACCCTGTCACTGTCCCCTCCCCCCTACAATACTGTTACCCTGTCACTGTCCCCTCCCCCCTACAATACTGTTACCCTGTCACTGTCTCCTCCCCCCTACAATACTGTTACCCTGTCATTGTCCCCTCCCCCCTACAATACTGTTACCCTGTCACTGTCCCCTCCCCCGTACAATACTGTTACCCTGTCACTGTCTCCTCCCCCCTACAATACTGTTACCCTGTCACTGTCTCCTCCCCCCTACAATACTGTTACCCTGTCACTGTCCCCTCCCCCCTACAATACTGTTACCCTGTCACTGTCCCCTCCCCCGTACAATACTGTTACCCTCCAATACTGTTACCCTCCAATACTGTTACCCTCCAATACTGTTACCCTTTCACTGTCCCCTCCCCCCTACAATACTGTTACCCTGTCACTGTCCCCTCACCCCTACAATACTGTTACCCTGTCACTGTCCCCTCCCCCGTACAATACTGTTACCCTGTCACTGTCCCCTCCCCCCTACAATACTGTTACCCTGTCACTGTCCCCTGATTTGCTGCTAGCGCCATATTGTCGCAACCGGCACCAAAATGAAACGTGTTAACAAGCATGCAAGGTTTGATTTGCTGCCGAAGTTAAGCTTGACGACATTATTTATTTCTTTACATCGGTGTGGATCTTGAATCACATCACACGTGCGAGGACGAGGGAATTGGACATCTGTGTCACTCTCCTTCTATTTCAAAGATACTGGGCGTGCCTCCCGTAACTTCGCTGACGGGTTTAATCGAAAGACCACGTTGTAGTTGACAAACGTATTGCATGTCTCTCTGTGAGTGTCAATGAGGATGTAAAAATTAGTAAAACGAAGGACATTTTAGAACAAGTAATTGTTGTTGTTGTTGTTAGACGTCGTACAGGCTGAATCGGAAAGAGAAGGGACAAGTGACGAAGAACTGAGGAGGAAGAACGAGGAAGACGAGAGGTGTGTATTCATTATTTTGTTGTACACATCATTTATGGTTTACGCAAGAGCTTCAAATATCATTTCCACATGAGCATTTTGGGTGGGCCTGTACCCTGCAATACTGTTAACCTCCAATATACTGCCATGGAAACCATATGGACGACCGAGCATATAGCTTACAATCCCGGGATCCCGGGTTCAAATCCCATGTCCATTTTGTTTCCATTGCCTACCAACGTCCTGGTAAATTCAGGTTAAAGTATGTTCACGTCTACTCTAATATCTTTGTCCTGCAAGTGATTTATGTACTAGCTCCTGGCAAACCTCATGTCAGCGTGATGTACAGTATTGTAGGGTAGCAGTATTGTAGGGTAACAGTATTGTAGGGGGGGATGGGACAGTGACAGGGAGTGACACCTACACCTACATGTGACACCTACACCCCCCCTCACGTCACCTGATTAGCGGTGGAGCATGTGACCAGCAGACGGTTATTTTATCTTGTGACATGTGCCTTTTTCTTTGAGTGGTCTGCTCGCTTCTTATCATCACTCTAAACTTGGCAGACTTCGATTGCATGAAGAGTGGCTTCGAAGAGAGGAAGAGGCACAGGAAGCATTCCGGCTGAAGCGAAAGAGACAAGAGGAGGGGAGGTTGAGGCAGGAGGCCGCGGAGGTGATTCGGTCATTCTTTTTCGGTTCCTGTTAAACCGTGATTCGTCGTTGCCTCGCAGATTTGCCGCTCGCTTTAACCTCGTGCTTCTCAATGTCACAAATGGGTGTTCAACCTAACGTTTGAGATCTTGTGTTCCATAATAATATCATCCCAGCCATCGCAATACCGGGAATTGTTAGGGGGTTTCATATAGACGGTCGATCCGTGTACAGATTTCTTTTTGCGAAGTTACGACTTGCGGAATGAAACGTCAGCATTCAAAACGACCAACGTGCAAATTATTTCACAACATGCCGACATTGTTAACCGCATGCAAGAAAGGTGTTAACCACAGCACAGAAGGAAGGGACACTTCTCATCATGCTCCTGTGACACCTACACCCGACATCCTCCATCATGCACAGTCCTTCCTTGGCACACCTGAGCTCCTATCCACGTGCAAGACCTTCATCCACAGCATGATGGAGTCCTGCTCTCCCCTCTGCGCTGGCACCCCTGCCTCACATCTTGCTCAGCTTGATGCCATGGAAACCAAGGCTTTCAAGATTCTTAGTCCTTTCTGGTCTTTCTTTTCTTTTCGTAACATTCATTTCTGCGTCCTTTCTGGTCTTGCACCCTCTGCGCTCTCCGTGCTTTGTCCCCTCCCTTCCATCTCTCCAGCTATCTGCAGGGCGCACATGGCCGGCCATCATCCCACTTCTGATGTCAGAAGTGGGATAACAAGCGACATTTCACAGTTGGCCTCCAAAACTAGTTGCCCAAGAGAGATCGTGGCTGAGAGTGAGACCCAAGAGTTTGAGTGACTGAACTTCTTTGAGAGGGTTGTTGAGAAGGTAGATGGGAGGGTTTGTGGTGCAGTCCTTTCGAAGAGAGAGAGAGAGAGTGAGTGTCGAGTTTCTCAGGGTTAAAAGGTTAAAAGGTCCAAGTGTTTGACCAGTTTGTGTCAAGGTCTGAAGAGGGAGGGAAGATGCTGCTGCCTGTCTGTCAGAAGGATGAGAGATGTCACGGCAGAGGGTGAAGTCATCAGCAAAGAGATTGGAGGATTTTCCAGAGTCAGAGAGATTGTTGATGCCGACACCTTGATTATAAATGGTTGCGACAGCAGGTGTCACTCTCGTTCATAAAAAGTGCTGTAATGCTGTAAAGAAGATCGTATTGAGGTGTGCCAGTTGTGGTGGGATGAGCACCCGAAATTACCGCACGTGACTATGTAGGCCTTGCTTGCATACGAGTTTCATTAAAATGCGCCATACCTGGACAGGGTTAGGATGTCTGCTGATAGGATGGTGCAGAGCTGTGTGGTGTGGGTTCGATTCTCAGCATGACTGAACTGGTCAGATAGGCGTTTTGCAGGCACTATATGCCATCAGAAAGTGCGGCATCCCTCGGATGGACGATAAGCCGGAATCCCTGCTCCATGAGCCTCAACACTGTACAAAATAGTCGGTGGCGAGAATGGGCATCCTGAAAGCAAATTACAACTTCCTGCCGTGACTGACTCATTCGTTTATTTTCTGTGCATCATGTGGCTGCGGGTTTGCATTATTGCTGCTGGTGGTGTGGCTGTGCCAATATTGCAGGGCCTCCTGTATGTCAGAACAGGAATTTGTCATTTGTTCCAAGTGCCGGGGATAGCTCGCCAACTCATTACAAAAGACGCGCTGGGATCTTCAACAGCTACCAACGAATGCTAGGCTCTGACAGACTCGTCAGAACGCAGTGCTCAACCAGCCAGGATACGCCTGCGATGAAACTGCTTCGGCAGCACCTGCACTCTGTCCGTAGATTGGCAGCATTGCACAGAGAACTGGAACTGCACTCAGAAGAGAGCATACCTCTGCTTGGTTGGCCATATCACTCATTGGTGAAGAATGAAATGAATGAATGAATGATCGTTTTAAGGCCATTTTCCCCGCTAGAGCGGGGGTTAGCCTTGCGGGCCCCATGACAATTATGGTTCCCTGTTTGAGGCAATGTTTTTTTTTTATGGCCGGATGCCCTTCCTGACGCCAACCCTTGGTCGCCTCTTACGATGCGCAGGGATACGGTGTAGCTATTCTAAACCAGGGTACACACCGTGATCATTCATCCCAGCAAGCTGGTACTCAATTTGCCGACCTCGGAAGGATGACAGGCTGAGTCAACCCCCCTGGCGTTAATTCAGCGATCGACCGGGATTCGAACCCAGGATCCTAGGATCCCAAGCCGGCACCTTAACCGCTAAGCCAACACCAGGCTGGTGTTGGTTCAACTCAAGCCAACACCAGGTTCAACTCATTGGTGAAGAATCACATTAAAAATTATACAAGCTGGATCCGGATCCTGATCTTCACCAAAATTGAGTTGTTACCAAGATTCTTCCTCGTCACACACCCAACCTGTCCAACAAGTTTCATCCAAATCCATCCATAACTTTTTGAGATATCCTGCTATGTATCGTTTTTGGGCCTATCTCCCAAAGGTGAAGAATCACTTAAAGAATTAAATAACTGTCATATCCGAATCCATATTCAGATCTTCACCAAAATCGAATCGAATCGTCCTTGTCAGACACCCAACCTGTCCACCAGGTTTCGTCCAAATCCGTCCACAACTTTTTGAGATATCCTGTTATATATCGTTTTTGGCCCTATGTCCCAATGGTGAAGAATCACTTTTAAAATTCTAGTAGCCGAATCCGGATCTTCACCAAAATCTAATCATTTCGTCCTTGTCACATACGCTACGTATCTGCCAAATTTCGTCCGAATCCATCCACAACCTTTTGAGATATTTTGTTCACAAACGGACAAACAGACAGGCAGGGGTGAAAACATAACCTCCATCCACTTTTGGTGGCGGAGGTAAAGATGACTTGATGGATGCTATCAAAACTTGACTTATTCATTCAGCTTTCAATGTCCATTAGTCTCAACATAGGACAAATAAAGAACCCTAAGCTTCTCTTCCAAGGCTGCTGGGTGAAATTAGAAGAATAGTCTCAGGATTGCCGGGCACTGCTACCTCTCCCAAAACAAATCTGTTTCCAATCTTATAATCTGGACACCTAAACATGGAAGGCCGAAGCCGGGCACAACACCTCTCGACTACATCAACATACAGTCCCCACGTGTTAACGATAGGCCCAGACGAGAGAAGAGCTGCAGTTTTGAATTTGGAAATCCATGGGTCTTGTAAAGTATTGCATCATCATTCCATTTCTGGACGTGTCTGCCCACCATTCCATCTTTCCATCCTTCGAACTTTAAATTGCTGGACTGGGATTCTCAAAATATTATTGAGTGTGGGAAACTTTTCTTCTTGCCGAAAGAGATTTGTTATTACAAAGACAACATACAAGTCGGATACGGAGGCTTGTGCCATCCTTGGTGTATTTATCCTTTGCTTGTGCGTTGTATCAAAAGTTAAGGTTGGTTGGGAAATGGAAAGGTTCTAATGGAGGGAGGGAGAGTGGGTGAGGGGGGAATTGTTCTTGATTTGAACTTCTTCAGAATATTTGTTTGCTGGTTTAAATGTCCCGCAATGCTGACGTGCATTGTCTTGATATTTTTTTGCAAAATGAATGAACGGAATGTGTCTTGCCTCACCATTGCAGCTGAGAATCCGCGAAGAGATAGCGAAGCAAGAGGAGAGGGAGAGGGAACAAAGCGAGCAGGCACACAGAGAGCGTGAGGTGATGGTCGCGGGAGGGGGATAACCGGACAAGTATCCTCAACCCGTGGACATATTTGCAACATGGTGGCGAGACTATTATTGATCGAGATGCTGTGCACGTTTTGTGGGTCGTGGCCTTTTGGTCTACCTTGTAGCTTATGATGAGGGTGGTGCAAGGTTAACCCACACTTTTTGCTTCTACCTCTTGTCCCCACTGCTCCAGCATCACTTCGCTCTTGTGCGAGCCAAGATTTTGCATACATTCCTTTTTTTAATGACAGTTCATTGAAAGTTTGTGGGGATACAGTGGCAACAACTGGCAGCTTGTGTGTGAAGTAACTTAAGCTCTTCAGGCGGTTCTGGCTGTTTCCAAGATGGCGGTGAACAATTTATCACGGGCTGTGGGATAGCATTGTGTCATAAAGTTTTAGTTTCGGCAAAAATGTCAAAGCAACACAAATTTTCAAACGATTAGCCGTACAGCTCGGTGGTGCGTGCCTCATACGGAGGTGTGTTTGAGTGAATATGAATATGAATGATCGTTTTTAAGGCCATTTTCCCCGCTAGAGCGGGGGTTAGCCTTGCGGGCCCCATGACAATCATGGTTCCCTGTTTGAGGCAATGTTTTTATGGCCGGATGCCCTTCCTGACGCCAACCCTTAGTCGCCTCTTACGATGCGTAGGGATACGGTGTACCTATTCTAAACCGGGGTACACACCGTGATAATTCATCCCAGCAAGCTGGTACTCAATTTGCCGACCTCGGAAGGATGACAGGCTGAGTCAACCCCCCTGGCGTTAATTCGGCGATCGACCGGGATTCGAACCCAGGATCCTAGGATCCCAAGCCGGCACCCTAACCGCTAAGCCAACACCAGGCATGAGCAAAATTTCTTTGAGTATTTGAGTTTGAGTGTTTGAGTAGCGCAAAATATTTCAAAACTTTTCAAAAATGATGAAATGAAATGGGTATGGTCCTAGTGGTGATCATACCGGACTGGCATCCCATAGGTTGTTGGTTCAAATTCATCTCTCTTCTGGAATCTAAGATAGTATCAGACGAATTACCATGTCGCTTTCAGATTGTCAAAACGTATGTACACCTGGCTTGCTCATTAGTAACCTTCACTAAGGCGTAATCTACTTTCATGGCCTGGTATGTGTGCAACACTTTGCAGTTAACTCTGCATATCCTAAGAGCAGCGGGTGCCGGCGATAGCTCGCTTCACTTTGCGAATGACACTGTAAAATCTTTAACATCCACCAACGAAAGCCGGCAGACAGGACGCCCCTTTAACATCCATCCTCGGGACGGTACACGTATTGATGAATCGCCGTGCTCGTCAAACACGTGGATGACGACTTATACCTGGTTTGGGATTCAAATCCAGGCGAGACAGCTTAGAGGGGAGTGTGCGTACCTCCAGGCCACCCTGTCAGCTCCCCTTGGCTGTAAACATGCCCTTACCTCCTATTTGTTAAAATCCATCATTTAAGAAGCATAAGGGTGATGGCAAGTTTTGGTATCGAGGATATAAAAACGGACGTCCTAAAATGGCTGCACACCTGTCCTCAAGATTTAGATGCTACGGCATGGGATACGGTTTTCTAGAACGATGGGATAAATGCGTCTGTGTGTAGCATGTAGAGGTTAACCTCGAAAAATGGAACGAGTGTCACACGTGCCTTGCTTTCGAATTTGCTCGAACAAAAGTGCAACTTAACCTTGAACCACCTTTGTATGACAAAAACCTAGGAGATTTATCATTAAGTTTTATATGCTAAAATCCTTTTTCTTTATCGTGGAAGGCCTAGGGACACATCATGTGCGTGCGTGTGCGTGCATATCATGTGCTAACCTGCTGATCCTTAACAGATGTGCTCATTGGCAGCCTTTGGATGATGGACTGTGAGCAACTGAACATGATATCTTTTATCCTTCTCCCAAATCCTTTCCTCCGTAAAGCCTTTATAAGCAGGATTTGTATATTACTTTGAATATCAAAAGATAGAACCATGGGGAAGAGTGGCTGCAGGTACATTGAGGCCTCGATGCCTCTGCAGCATTATTATAGATAAAGCTGTATTAATAAAACATTTGGGAAGCTGGGTTTAGGAGATTAGAATTCATATAATTTGCGCAACTTAACCAAGTTTCTCAGATACCGTGTGCTCCATGTCCCTTAACCTTGGACTTACTCCAGGACAAGAGGAACCTGTGGCCTGTCTGACTGCTCTCATTGTTCTCACCCTCTTTCCTACCCCAACAATTTCCCCCACCCAAACCCTCACCTTTACCTTCTCCCCGGTTGCTTCTACACTGACGTGCTGTTCAGGAAGCTGTAAAGCGGTTGTTGGAACCGAACGACAAGCCGGTAGGGGCTTCGCATATACTGGCCCTTTGGCCTTGCAGTTGCTTGGAGTTCATTTTAAATCATCACGCTAAAATACACAATTTGGTGTCTTTCATTCTGTGTGTATTTTTGACCGCGATATGAATAAAGGTCACATGAATAAGTTTGTAGCGACTTCATCCCCGTGTTTGTACTGCATATGACTGGTTGATTGCTACTCCATCCCTCTCACCACTTGTTTCCACAGGAAGAAAGTTGGGCTAACCCCGAAGCTCCAGAAGATTATGGAACAGAGCGGGATAGGCAACACTGTCCGTTCTATCTCAAAACAGGCTCTTGCCGCTTCGGAAACAGGTGACTTTTGAAACCTTAACCATTTGCAACATATATATCTATCTATAATTCCACTAATCTCTGTATGTGTGTTTGTTTGTTTGTTTGTTTGTCTGTGACCGCTGTTTCTCGACAACCACGGGTCCGATATACTTTAAACTTGCCAGGTATATTGCTGGGGACCCGAGGATGTGCCTTTTCAAGGTTTCATATTAATCGGACAATTACTTACCGAGCTATGTCCAAAAAACGATTCAACCAATCAGAGAGCAGCGAGCTATCGCGTGTGCCGAACGTGGCGAACACACTCTGCCTCGGACGGCACATTTGAGAGCGTATTCATTTATTTCACGTTGGCAAACTATGTTGCCGCTATGTTGGCGTTAAACTATGTTTTAAAACTAATTAAAACCATTTCATGTAAATAGAGGGGGGGGGGGGGGGGGGGGATTGTCACTGTACTCGCAAGCCGTTCGCCGTTCGCTTTGGCGTTGCGAATGGACCAAAACATTTCATGGACCAAACCATTTCATGTAAAGCGTTCGCCGTTCGCTTTGGCGTTGCGAATCCACCAAAACATTTCATGGACCAAACCATTTCATGTAAATAGAGGGGGGGGATTGTCACCGTACTCGCACCCACGTACCCACGTACCCACGTACGGGCATTGCACCCACGTACGGGCATGCCCTAGTATATATAAATATACTAGCAGGAGTACCCGGCGCGTTGCCGGGGTGAGGGGGGGGTGGGCAGGAGAGGGAGGGGAGAGGAAGGGAGTGGGGGGGGGGGGGTGGCTTTGACGGGCCCTTCTCCATGTTGGGGGAGGGGAGGGGGAGGCAAGGAGGAAAAAAAAATTCCCATGCAAAGAGTGTTTTTACCTCAGTGTTGTCCATGTAAAAAAGGAAATTGTAATACCCTCTGCCACCATCACCAGGTGGTGCTACACGTTACACATTTACATAAAAAGATTTACGGCCCCCCAGATCCCCGCATGAGGCCGCAGCCACATAGCCTATGTTACCCCCCAGACAAAGTTGTATTTGTACCCCGAGTAATGTATAAAAGCATTTATAGCTGGAGTACCCGGCGTTGGTCAAGAGAAAAATTAACATTAACATATTTGAAACGAGGGCAAATATAATGGAAAAGCAATTACATCCAACTCAGAATTCATCACAAATGTGAAATCATCATTTTACCTTTTCGTGCATTATATGCTGCTGAATGCACCATTCATCACGTTTCTGAGTTAAGTATGATGACGTTCAGGAAGAAGAAGAAGCCTTACCACCAACTTCGACCGCTTCCGGCATTGTTTGATTACTTGTGTTCAAATGTTTGGTGATTGTTTTGTATTTATTTATGCGAATGTGTCCTTGTATATAACTGTCATTACTCAAAAAGGCTTTGGCCCTATAGAGCGATTATTATTATTATTATTAATTTTTTTTTTTTGAAAATCCCCAAATTTCAAAAAAAAAAAAAATTGCCTAAAACTAACCCAGGCACTCATTGATGAACCTCTGAAAGTTTGACGAAGACCCGTTCAGCCATATCTGAGAAAATGGCGACACAGACCAACGGCTCTCTTATAATCTTATATATTAGACTATCAGAAGTACCCGGCATTGCCTTGGGGGGTCGGAGGGGAGGAGGGAAGGGAAGGGGAGGAGGGAAGGGGAGGGGAGGAGGGGAGGCAGGAGAGGAAGGGGGTTCATATATATGCTGGTGGGTGAATGTGGCGTTCATCACGTTTCTGAGTTAAGTGTGATGCCGATCAGGAAGAAGAAGAAGCCGTACTACCAACTTCGTACACTTCCGGAATTGTTTGATGTATTTGTGTTCAAATGTCTGGTGATTGTTTTGTATTTATTTATGCGAATGTGTACTTGTATATAAGTCATTAATTTAAAAAGGCTTTGGCACTATCGAGCAAAACCTAGCAGAAGCTAGGCAGAAGCTCGTTAAAAGCTCCGAGCAGAAGTACCCGGGGTTGGCGGGGCAGGAGGGGAGGGGGCGGGGGGGAAGGGGAGGAGGGGAAAGCAGGAGAGGAAGGGGGTTTATCACCTTTTCGTTAAATATATGCTGGTGAATGTGGCGTTCATCCCGTTTCTGTGTTAAGTGTGATGCCGAACAGGAAGAACAAGCGTACTACCAACTTCGTACACTTCCGGAATTGTTTGATTGATTCGTGTTCAAATGTCTGGTGATTGTTTTGTATTTATTTATGCGAATGTGCACTTGTATATAACTGTCATTAATTTTAAAAAGCTTTGGCGATTATTAAAGATTAGGCGAAAGATTAGGCGATTAAAAAAGCGATTTTTTTTTAAACTCCAAAAAAACGATCTTTTTTTTTTTCAAACATATATATATATTTGCCTAAAACACTCCCAGGCACTCACTGATGAACCTCTGAAAGTTTGATGAAGATCCGTTCAGCCATATCTGAGAAAAATGGCGACACAGACAGATAGACATCCCTCTTATATAGTAGATTATAACGTGATTGAGCACATCCTACTGCGTCCATCCTGGTCAGACTCCAGAAATTAAAATCCAGTCCGTGTGATGTCGCACTCGCCGTTTATTGGCGGTCCGTCGATCCTGGCTGCTCCCCATTGGGCAACAGCTTTCGATACTTTGCACTCGTTGGCCCGCCAGAGACCATGTGCTCACAGTGACGCTTGGTCTCACCGGCCCAATCTGTGTCCTGCTCCCGAGCTCCCTGATAGCACACAGATGAGGCCTCCTTTATCATTCACGTCTCCATCGCTCTCACTTCTGTATGCTTTCTGCTTCGATAATGGCCTTTCCATCTGAAGTCCAGTAGTGGTGAATCTCCAGCACTGCCAAAGATGTGTCCAACCTCATGGTACTAGCAACCCAAGATGCCTTTCTGCCAAACAGCGAGCACACACCACAGATAACGTAAAGCTCATCCATGTTTCCGTCCAATAGGCATCCTGCACGCTACTAGGCATGGATTGAGGTTTATTGAAGGCTTGTGATTCCACATCAAATTCTTGCTTCCTTGTGCCACATTTGTTGGTGGTAGAAATGTTCTTCTTCCTCTTCTTTTTCTCTGTTAGCTGGTGTGATGTGTTCTGGATGCAGAGGAATCCATCTCCACTTAACGGGCATGACAAACTTCCACATTTCCACGTTTTTGAATGTCTGAATCATTTCCAAGATGCATTTGAACGACTGTTAATACAATATGAATCGTGATGCAGCCTTTGTATGCAACAGTAACGCACGACATTCCATTTGCGAAGCTTCAGTTCAGTTCCGTGAAACACGTTCTAGAAAAGTTTTCAAACGCTCTCATGCCGCGATTACATTGATTTTACTTTCCAGGTGTTCCCGACGTCATGTACGGCCAACGGCGTCTCGCGTGCTTCTCCTCCGGAGCATGTTCTCGCCATTTTCGCTGTCACGTCCCGACGATGATGGCTCTGACTTCTGGCTGGAAGTGTCTGAGGAGGATCTTCACAATGAGTTTCTGGAATTCTACGATGACGTTCTGCCTGAATTCCGCTGTATTGGCAAAGTGTGCCAATTCAAGGTAATCATTATTTCATTACCTCCGCCACCCAAAGTGGATGGAGGTTGTGTTTTCATCCAAGTCTGTCTGTGAACAGGATACCTCAAAAAGTTGTGGACGGATTCGGATGAAGTTTGGCGGAGAGGTAGTGTATGTGACGAGGACAAATCGATTAGATTTTGGTGAAGATGTGGAACCGGATCTGGATACAAGAATTCCTTTAGTGATTCTTCACCATTGAGAGATGGGCCGAAAATTGATATGCAACACGATACCTCAAAAAATTAATGGACGGATTCGGACTTGGTGGACGAGTTGGTTCGGTGACAAGAACAAGTCAATTACATTTTGGTTCAGGTCCGGATCCAGATCCGACCTATCAGTGGGGGACAAAATGTAAACTGTTCAGCCTGGCAGAGATCTGTGCTCTACTGAGTGGGTGTTCTAATTATATATATTTTTAACTGATACATATGAAGTGTTTTTCATGTGAACATCAAAACATAGGGGCAATACCCCTGGTGCTCACCTGGTAGAATAAACAGTATACTGCACTGACGAAAGGTATTTTTAAACCAATTTCAATGGTTGCTTGAAGACAGGGGAGCATGTGGAATCATAGAAACATAATCATAAGACTTTAAACAAACAAACAAAAAAATACCTATTTTGGGGGGGTGGGGGGGGGGCAACCCTCCTCCCTTCCCTCCCCCAACCCCATATACCTCCTAAGACCCCAATATTTCTAATGCCTCAAACAAACATCGGTACATCATGGGTGACTAAGTTTGTGGTGAAGTTTCATCAAAATAGTGTGTCTAGTTTCAGAGGAAAAAGCAAATTCCTATTTTGGGGGGTCAAACCTGGTTCCACTTTGACCCTGGTAAAACCCCTTAGACGCCGACTTTTTAAATGTCGTGAACAAACTTTAGTCACAAAACAACAAATATAATTTGTGCCAAGTTTGGTCACAATCCCTTCAGCGGTTGCGGAGAATAAGTTGCAAGTGTTTACAGACAGACTGACAGACGGACGACGCGTCATCGCATAAGCTCCTCTGAACTTCGTTCCATACAACAACAACAACAACAACAACAACAACATGCATTTTAAGGCCATTTTCCCTGTGAGAGCGGGGGTTAGCCTTGCGGTCCCCATGACAATCTTCTCCATTTTGCCCTATTTTCTGCATCTCCCCTTGTTAACCCCCTTGCCCGCATTTCTTCTTCGACCATCTTTAGCCAAGTCTTTCTCGGTCTTCCCCGTCCTCTACTTCCTTCTACATTCATTTCCATCACTCTTCTCAACCACATCCTTCCTCAACACGTGACCAAGCCATCTCAACCTGTTCCTCTTCACAGCATCAATCACAGGCTCCATTCCCATTATCTTTCGCAATTCATCATTTGTCTTCCTCTCTCTCAACGATACTCTGCACATCCACCGAACCATTCGCATTTCCACCCTTTCCAGCCTTCGTTGCTGCTCTACGTTCATTACCCATGTCTCGCTCCCATAAATCATAACACTTCTCACACATGCAGCATACACCTTTCCCTTCAGCTTCAACGACACTCCCCTCCTCATCGGCACGCCACTCAGTTCCCGAAACTTCTTCCATGCACATCTCACTCTAGCAACCGTTGCCGAGTCTGATCCACCTTCTCCATTCAGCATGTCTCCGAGGTAGCAAAATGTTTTCACACCTTCCAGCTTCACGCCGTCTCCAAGATCCAACTCAACATTTCCTCCATCTGCAGCTCCCTCTGTGCACACCTTACACTTGAAAGTAGCTGCCACACTGGTTAATGACCCTCTCAGACCACTACATTTTTGATGAACCCACTCAGCACACATTGTACATTGAATGGAGTTCACTCCGACACCCTTCCTGCACACAGCACACGGCCACTTCCCAGTTCCTTCCACCTCACCACATGCTTTACCACCTGCCATCACCTTCGTCTTTCCGATATTCACCTTCAGACCTTTTGTCTCCATACATTCCTTCCACTTGTTCATCTTTTCCTTCAGTCCATCCATACTTTCCGCAATCAGCACCAGATCATCTGCATACAACAACTCCCACGGTGAGTTCCATGTGAGCTGAAAAAACATTGTGCACGAGAAAAAGTTTTTAAAACTAAGCTGGCAATGAAAGTGAAGTGCGTAAGTTTGTGTCCACCAGGAAACGAAATAATTTATTTGTATATCGAGAGACCTCATGCCATAGGATGTCAACTTTAACATAGATGTACGAGGGTCATTGAAACCAGTGAAGTTGAGCCAATAAGGTCAGCATATGGCCTCTCTCTGGTGAATGTGAGTAACCAAGCGGGCGGCAGCATTGAGCCAGCCGAGGTCATGTAGAGATTTGTGAAGTTAAATAGTAAGTTTCTTCTTCTTCTTTTATCGCCATCAATTCAGAATGTGATCATAGAATGATTAAACATTGTCGTTGTCTGAGTATCTACGCAATTACAGATCATCGAAATATCATTGCGGAGGTGAAAGCCAATCTTGCAACATCGTGATGGGATTTGTAAGTGATGTCATGTCGCTCGTGACGTTAATAATGCAGTTTCATAAAATTTGTATCATAAAATTTCTCAAAACTATTTTGTTGAGACGTTGGGTTCCCACCTGAGGCCTTGAATGGACGGCTGGACTGACTGCCTGACAGGGTGGGGATTCAAACCCAGGATAGACAGCTGCAAACACCCAAAATCAAAGCTTTGAAATGGGCTGCCTCCAAAAAAAATTGGCTTTGCTCACTGCAAGTGTGGCCTCACTCACCGCAACCCCACTATCGTGTGGGACCACAACGCTGATCCTCCACAGTGCAGATACAATAAGAAAGAGCAATGAGACATTGCAGACCCTCGCCAGGACGTGTTTTTAGTGGTTTTAAGGCCTTTGTGGTAAAACAAATATGGCGGCCGAACCACGTGACCGATGACGTCATCATTTTTTCCCCCTCCACCAATTAATCCCCAGATGAGGCTCAATAAATTTCATCTTGATCGGATGAAGTTTTGTACTTGTCCAATGATGACGTCATAATGGAGGAACCGATGACATCATCATTAACATATATTATTCCCCATGGAGAGTTCTTTACAATGAGCCAAGTCTCAATTTTGTCTATGCAGTGGTTTCGGAGATACAGAGGTGTTTTTTTTCGGTTTTTCCAAGATGGCGCCCGTATCACGTGACCTATGACGTCATAATTTCCATTTAAAAATTTCTGCAGGAGGAAGTGCACATGTGTTGAAAATCTGTCAATCGGACCAACGGTTGCAGAGAAAATCATATTTATTCTGTGCAGGCAAAAGGCCGAGTGTTTACTGGGCCTTGGTGCGAACGGTGATTACCAGAATGACAATGCAGATTGCGTCACAACACTACCATAGCAACACTACCACCACAGCTCATCTGTTTTACAAGAATGTGTGTGTGTAGAGATTCTTAAATCCTTGTGAATTTATCCATCGTCGAGGTGTTTTGTGCATTTTAAGTACAGAATGAAAATTGTACGTGGCGTTTTTTTTTTTGTTTTTTTTTCTGCAGGTGAGCTGCAATTATGAACCACACCTGCGTGGAAATGTCTACGTGCAGTTTGAGACGTAAGTGATGCCCTGCCTTCGAACGCTTTTGTTTTTCCGTGATGTCTCCATCATTCAAAGCCGTGAGAGGATGTACAAAGAGCACAGTGTAAAAGGAAAGGCCGTGCACCCCGGATACTTGTTCCCCGATCGACCTTTGACCCCACCCAATTATGGCATTCACTTTGATGGAGCTCGAGGGCCAAAGGGGCGAAGTGAGGGATTGTGATACCATAGTTTGATTGCGCTGATGAGTCGTACATTTTGTCTGCAGGGAGGACCAATGCACCCAGGCCTTGTTAAGTTTCAACGGACGCTGGTATGCGGGCAGACAGCTCAGCTGTGAGTTGTGCCCAGTGAGTCGCTGGAAGTCTGCCATCTGTGGTGAGGCCCACAGTCATAATAATAATAATAATAATAATGCATTTATTTTATATAGCGCTTTTCAGGAAGCCCAAAGACGCTTTGACAGAGTGCAAAACATAACGCATAGCAAAACATAAAGACAATTGCAAAAAAAGAAGAATCAATAGGGAAATATTCAAAGCACAAAGGAGGGAGAAGGAGAGGAGATAGTCAGGGGTTAGATGCTGTGGGTTAAATGTTGAATGCAGTGTTGAACAGGTGGGTCTTGAGTGATGTTTTGAATGTGGTGAGTGAGGAGGAGTCTCTGATGGTGTGAGGTAGCGAGTTCCAGAGGGTGGGAGCAGCGATGGAGAAGGCCCTGTCCCCCCAGGATCTAAATTTGGTCCGGATGGGGGGGGTCAGGAGGTTGGTACCAGCAGAGCGGAGGTTGCGGGTGGGAGTGTGTCTGGAGAGGAGGTCAGCCAGGTAGGATGGGGCCAGGTTATGGAGGGCTTTGTAGGTCAAGAGGAGGATTTTGTACTGGATTCTCTGGGAGATGGGGAGCCAGTGAAGCTTGTAAAGGACGGGGGTGATGTGGTCACGGGTCCGGG
Source organism: Myxine glutinosa (assembly GCF_964187855.1). NCBI lineage: Eukaryota > Metazoa > Chordata > Myxini > Myxiniformes > Myxinidae > Myxine > Myxine glutinosa. The sequence continues at coordinate 36,608,356 of NC_136265.1, read as the reverse complement.
AATGGGTGAGTAGACGGGCAGCGGAGTTCTGAATGTATTGGAGTTTATTGGTGATTGTTGAGGGTGAACCATAAAGGAGGCTATTGCAGTAGTCCAGACGGGAAGTGATGAAGGCGTGGATGAGGGTTTCTGCAGCCACAGAGGAGAGGGATGGACGGAGACGGGCGATGTTTTTCAGGTGGAAGAAGGCTGTCTTTGTGATCTGTTTAGTGTATTTGTCGAAGGAGAGGGTTTGGTCAAAGATGATGCCAAGATTCCGGATGTGAGGGGAGGTGGACACTGGGAAACCGTCGATGTTGAGGGCAAAGTTATGGGTGGACTTGGTGAGCGTTTTTGGGCCAATGATGATTATTTCAGATTTATCACAGTTAAGTTTGAGGAAGTTGATTTGAAGCCAGGATTTTATTTCAGTGATGCAGTTTGTCAGGATAGAGTGGGTGGCGGTGGAGATGGACTTGGTGGAGATGAAAAGCTGGATGTCATCGGCGAAGCAGTGGAATTGGAGACCATGACGGCGGATTAAGTGACCGAGGGGGGACAGGTAAAGGATAAAGAGGAGGGGGCCAAGAACTGAACCTTGGGGGACACCTTGGGGGAGGGGAGCAGTGGGGGATTTGCAGTTATTGATGGAGATGAACTGACGTCTGTCAGAGAGGTATGATTTAATCCAAGAGAGGGCAGTGCCGGTAATGTTAAAGGTGGTTTCAAGTCGGGTGAGGAGGATGGTGTGATCGATGGTGTCAAAGGCAGCGCTGAGGTCGAGGAGGATGAGAATGTTGAGGTTGCCAGCATCAGAGGAGAGGAGAAGGTCGTTGGTGATTTTGAGGAGAGCAGTTTCAGTACTGTGGTTGGACCGGAATCCGGATTGGAATGTTTCATACAGGTTATTGGCAGAGAGGTGATGCTTGAGTTGAGTGGCTACAGTGCGTTCCAAAACCTTTGACAGAAAGGGTAGGTTGGAGATGGGTCTGAAGTTATTTAGGGTGTCAGGGTTTAGTCCAGGTTTTTTCAGAATGGGGGTAACAGCAGCAATTTTGAGGGATGGTGGGACGATGCCTGTAGACAGGGAGGAGTTTATTGTTGCAATGATAAGTGGAGAAAGAGCAGGAAGGGAGGCCTTGACAAAGCTGGAGGGGATGGGGTCAAGAGTGCAGGTGGCAGTTTTCATTCCGATGAGGAGTTCAGAGAGGTCAGTAGGGGAGACTGGGGAGAATTGAGACAGGGGATGGCAGGATAAGGGGGGGCAGGTGGTTTGAGGGGGAGCGGGTGCGGCGGTGGTCAAGCTGTTGTAGATGTTTTCAATTTTGCGTTGGAAGAATGAAAGGAAGGAGATGCAGTTGTCTATTGTGAATGACTGGGTGGTGGTGTTCAGGGGGCTGAGGAGTTTGTTTATTGTAGAGAAGAGTGCTTTTGGGTTTCCGGAGCCAGAGTGGATAATTTGAGAGTAGTAGGCGGAGCGGGCGCGGGAGAGGGCATCTTTATAGTGTTGTATGTGGTCCTTGTAGGCCTGGGAGTGAACTGTGAGACCTGTTTTATTGCGGAGTCTTTCAAGTTGGCGAGCACGAGTTTTCATTAGGCGGAGCTCAGGGGTAAACCAGGGAGCAGAATGGGTGAAAGAAACTGTTTTGGTTTTTATAGGCGCAATTTGGTCAAGGCAGGAAGAGAGAGTGTGGTTGTAGTAGTCAGTGAGGTCAGAAGGGGTGTGGAGGTCAACGAAGGGAGAAGTGGACATTTTTTCAGAGAGGGTCGATGAGAATGAGGCAGGTGAAAAAGCGTTTAGCTTACGGAAGTTGATAGTGCGATAATGCCTTGGTGCTGGGGTGGGGATGTTGATGGTCAGAGTGATGGCTAGGTGGTCAGAGAGAGTGAGGTCGGAGCCAGAGAGATGGTGCAAAATTAGTCCAGTAGAGCAGACAAGGTCCAAAATGTGACCACGGTTATGGGTAGGAAAGTTGACATGTTGAGTGAGGTTAAAGCAGGTGAGTAAATCAGTGAAGTCAGTGGTTAGCGTGGAGTCAGTGGAGTCCATGTGGATATTGAAATCACCAAGGAGGAGGATTGAGGGGGAGAGGGAACATAGCTGGGTCAGAAAGTAGGAGAAGTCAGACAGGAATGATGGGTGTGGTTTGGGAGGGCGGTAGACAACAGCCATGACTGACTGTGTGTGACCAGAGAGTTTAAAAGCCAGGTGTTCAAATGATGGAGCAGATGAGATGGAGATGAGGTTGGTCTTGATGTCTTGTCGGTGAATAACGGCAATTCCACCACCTCGGCCCTCCGAGCGTGGTTTATTGATGTAAGAATATCCATTGGGTGTGGTGAGGTTGAGCGTGTAGTAGTCCAGTGGTTGTTGCCAGGTCTCAGTGAGACAGAGAAAGTCCAGTTTATTTTCCAGGATGTAGTCGTTCAGGATGAGGCATTTGTTGTTGAGGGACCGGGTATTGAACAGGGTGAGCTTGATGTTGTTTTGTACGGCGGGTATGAATCCAGGTGATTTGGCCAGGGTTCGCAGACAGGAGGTGCGATTTTGTGCGTTGTTGTGACCAGGTGTGTTGGGACGATGAGTGGGAGTGCGCTGAGCCGACCAGAGGATGGGGATGGAGTGACCTGATTGTAAATAAACAAACTTACGACCGGAGCCACGGTGAATGTACCTGGGTCGACGCAGGAGTCCATTCGATCTGATTGCAGAGATGCATGATGGGGTGGAGCGGGTTTTAAGCAGGAGAAGCCTTGCGGCAGAGTACCGCAGAGCCATGCCAGCAGGAGCGAAGGCAAAGCGAGCACGCGGCCAAGGGTGAGGAAGCGAAACAATCGACACAACCAACGGGAGTGGGCCCGAGGAAACAGCGATGGAGCCGAGCAGGTGAAGCCCGGAGCAGCAGAGCAGAGCCGGGACCGCGCAGAGGAAGACTCAATGGCCATAAATCCGCCACGACCACCAGGAAAGCAAGACACGGACAATGGTCCAGTCAGAGAAGCGGCGAGCAAACGACGCCAGCGTCCTCTCACGACCGGACCGGAAAACGGAAGTGATGATTTAGTTATGATTTAGAAGTCATGATTCTAGGAATATTTTAAAGTCCTCAAGACCTGCCTTGTGGATTATAAAATCGAGCATTGTTGGAAAATCCAAACTAGTTACACGTCGGCCTGCCATAAGCCGGCACAACATTTTTTTTACAGGATCTAAGGCTCGTGGTGGAGCTGCCACACCCACATGGGCCCCACATGGGCCCCACATGGGCATATAGACGAGACAAACACAGCCACTGAGCTCGGGGGAATTACGGTCACTTCTCGGGGCACTCTGGATACCAGCAATGCCACAACAATGGCGCCGACTTTCTCACCGCACTCAGCGGGGCATTTCCTGGGGAGGAATTTACTCCTCTCCATGGATGCCAACCTATGGGGATTGTCCGTGCTCTTGACCTTGAAAATGCTGAACGTCAAACAAGGAAGCAGCATGTACCATTTTAAAAGCATTTGGCCGCCGACCTCCAGACTCGGAGCAGATGCTCTAACCATTACTGGCAGTGTGCAGTTCGTGGATAAGACCATGCGATGAATACAGGACTCTCCCTCCTCCAATACAGGACTCTCCCTCCTCCAATACAGGACTCTCCCTCCTCAAATACAGGACTCTCCCTCCTCAAATACAGGACTCTCCCTCCTCCAATACAGGACTCTCCCTCCTCCAATACAGGACTCTCCCTCCTCCAATACAGGACTCTCCCTCCTCCAATACAGGACTCTCCCTCCTCAAATACAGGACTCTCCCTCCTCAAATACAGGACTCTCCCTCCTCAAATACAGGACTCTCCCTCCTCAAATACAGGACTCTCCCTCCTCCAATACAGGACTCTCCCTCCTCCAATACAGGACTCTCCCTCCTCCAATACAGGACTCTCCCTCCTCCAATACAGGACTCTCCCTCCTCCAATACAGGACTCTCCCTCCTCCAATACAGGACTCTCCCTCCTCAAATACAGGACTCTCCCTCCTCAAATACAGGACTCTCCCTCCTCCAATACAGGACTATCCCTCCTCCAATACAGGACTATCCCTCCTCCAATACAGGACTATCCCTCCTCCAATACAGGACTCTCCCTCCTCCAATACAGGACTCTCCCTCCTCCAATACAGGACTCTCCCTCCTCTAATACAGGACTCTCCCTCCTCCAATACAGGACTCTCCCTCCTCCAATACAGGACTCTCCCTCCTCCAATACAGGACTCTCCCTCCTCCAATACAGGACTCTCCCTCCTCCAATACAGGACTATCCCTCCTCAAATACAGGACTCTCCCTCCTCAAATACAGGACTCTCCCTCCTCAAATACAGGACTCTCCCTCCTCAAATGCAGGACTCTCCCTCCTCCAATACAGGACTCTCCCTCCTTCAATGCAGGACTCTCCCTCCTCCAATACAGGACTCTCCCTCCTTCAATGCAGGACTCTCCCTCCTCCAATGCAGGACTCTCCCTCCTCAAATACAGGAGTCTTCCTCCTCAAATACAGGACTCTCCCTCCTCCAATGCAGGACTCTCTCTCCTCAAATACAGGACTCTCCCTCCTCCAATGCAGGACTCTCTCTCCTCAAATACAGGACTCTCCCTCCTCAAATACAGGACTCTCCCTCCTCCAATACAGGACTCTCCCTCCTCCAATGCAGGACTCTCCCTCCTCAAATACAGGAGTCTTCCTCCTCCATAAATTATTCCACAATCCCTTTCCTCCTCAATATTTATCACTTTATTCCTCCCACCCAAACTCTGCCATGTATGTGATGCGAAGTTGGCCCCTGGCAAGCAGACATGGATGTTTTGACTAATAGACAAGTAACAATTTGAGAATTTTCGAATAGTGTAGGCATTTTGTGTTAAAAGTGATTAAACAAGTTTTTTAGGATAATTCGAGGGTGCTGAATTCAAAAATGCTGTTTAACCGGTTCAATTTTGGAGTCTTAACCTTCAAATTGTAAAAAACAAAATGCCCGCCATTTTCAGCATATTTTTTGCCATAACTTGAATTTTAAGCAACATAGAAGGCTCAAAATAGTGGCAATACCCATGTTTGTGAGACTGAGGATTCCAAATTTACTGTTACCTAAGTTGTAACTAGTTTGGTTTCGCCGCCATGTTGAATTCCAAGATGGCCGCCATATTTTTGGTAATTTCTGGGGTGTATTTTTTTATGTACATCACTTTCACTGGTCAAATGCGCTTTTAATTTCTTTAGAACCAAAAAAATGATATTAAATCATTTCTAAAGTGCATTTAAAAAAGGGGTAAAGTTCCAAAATGGCTGCCTTTTCGTAATTATACTTTATAAATACCGTATAGCTCAATATTGGCATTCTCAAATGTTTACCTGTCTATCTTAGTCTGTTCTGTTTCTGCATTCTAGTTGTCTGTTGTATGCACATGCACATCCTCCTGTGCATGTTAGCCCAGCTTTTCTGCAGCTGCAACGGCCATTTATACATCCTTTGGTACATCCGCATGTTACTATCTCGCGACACGCCTTAGGAATTGGAGATAGCGTCATCAACTTCGGCACCAAGTTCCCATCGATGTATGTCCATCCCATGTCTGTTACTTGGGGGAGTACTGGAGTAGCGATGGTTGCGTGCTTCCAAATAAAAGCCTGGTAACCTTATGTGTAGTCTCACTGCATCTGATGTTGGTGGCAGAGTCTCCTGTGGACAACCCTTAGAGAAGAGTATTACACGTGCCTTGTCGCATCTGTCCACATCATCGGGTACCTTGTAAAGACAGCATATGAACTTTTTTCTGCATCGTTGATTACTTCTTCAGTGATATCTTCTGTGCCTAGATCTGTCAACAATTGGCTGTGTGTTTGAAACACCTTCCAGGCTGTCTTTTTGCCGTGGCCAGCAAGCTGTGACACACTGTCACAACCAGTAATTGCATGGAATGGCAGCAACGCTTCCACTTGGCAAGGTGGCAGTTTCTGGTGGAGTTTGTGGATGGGAATGTATTTTGGCTTCTTAAGAGTTCCTGCCTTCATCCACAGCTGAGTGCATGGCATCTTATCAAAATGAGCAGCTAACAAGACCAGCACGTCAGTGTCACGCACTAAAACCACCACTGTTTCAGCATTTATGTCGACGCAATGAAGAACAAGTCGTGTGTCCGCCTCCTCATGGTTGGCCTGTAGGGATGATGTGTCCATCTCTGGATCTGAAGATTTCACGTCTGTGATCTGTGCAAATCCTCCAGCCACTACAAGTGTTGTGGGTGCAATAGACACCGCATTTGTCATGAGCTGCTGAGAAAGAAACTCTGCTAGATTTGCCTTATTCTCTCCAAGTGAGAGAAAGTTGGTCCATTTGTCTGGTAGAGGAACGTTTTGGTTTTCTATTACCCGACGTATTGGTCGAGAGGCCCGGGTACGTTTCATTCTGGTTCCAGTCTTGATGGAATCCTGCTGGTATCGGTCGAAAGTTACGTCAACTCTCTCAAATCTTTTCCCCATGGCAAACACTGAATTCACAAACGCATCTGCATATTCACCAAATGTGGTTATTCCGCTGGGCTTTCCAAGAGCCATCACCAGTGCTTGACCATCAATTACTAAGCAAGTACTTCCAGTTAATGTCACTTGTTCTGGGGTTGAGACATCTTGAATCAACTCATTTGCCAGTCGAGATTTACCGCTACTGCCTGTATGTAGACTCCCATTCATGGCAGCAAGTGAAATTGGCACAGGCATAAGCTCATGCTGCAGAATCAGGTCCAGGTTTATCACACGCCCTGCTTTGGAAGCTGTCACAAGTCGCTGTAGAATGTTTCTATCTGCCTTGATGGTCGTTTCTTTGCCTTTGCTTTCTTTGCAGTCTACAGCATACAGAGACGAGAAAGTCTGTGCTTTGTTCCTATGTAAAGCGGCATTGAAATTGATATGACATGTGCCATCAGGAGGCTGAAGAAGGCGCTGATCAACAAACTTACAATCACAGGTATACAATACATGTATAATCAATATACATGTCAATAACCCAGATAACATACTGGCGGAGAGCTCTTCCATGAAAGGGTGGCTATGAATCACGCGATCGAATGGCCTCCACGGTTACCGGACCTGACCCCATGTGACCTTTTCCTCTGGGGTCACATGAAGGCGAAGGTGTATGTAACTCAACCACAAGACCACAATTCCTTCATTGTCTCATTTTACTCGCTTTTCAAAATGGTCCAAAGCACACTTTGCAAAAGACTCCAGGCGTACTATATTTCAATTTGTTTCTTTGTATTTAAATCCAACATTGTGGCCATCTTGATGATCAATATGGCGGCCATCTTGGAATTCAACATGGCGGCGAAACCAAACTAGTTACAACTTAGGTAACAGTAAATTTGGAATCCTCAGTATCACAAACATGGGTATTGCCACTATTTTGAGCCTTCTATGTTGCTTAAAATTCAAGTTATGGCAAAAAATATGCTGAAAATGGCGGGCATTTTGTTTTTTACAATTTGAAGGTTAAGACTCCAAAATTGAACCGGTTAAACAGCATTTTTGAATTCAGCACCCTCGAATTATCCTAAAAAACTTGTTTAATCACTTTTAACACGAAATGCTTCCAACATTTTATATAAGCACAAATTCTCAAATTTTTACTTGTATATAAATAATTTGCATCAAAAGTGCATTGTGACTTTTTTTGTCACGTTTTGTGACATTTGTGACTTTTTACAACTGACTCCTAAAGTGAATGGTAAACAAATGAGTTTTCCACATCTTTATGATAACGTCTTTTTTTTTTCCTCCATATGTTCTAGGCGCTCTTCCGTGGCATTATCACCAATAATACCTTTGCTCCACACAAGCCTTTTCGTCGTGTTTTTATGCCTCTGCTCCCGAAGGTGGCCGGAGGCATTATGTTTTTGGGTTGTCCGTCGTCCATCCGTCCACACAGGCTAAACCTCGTTTTTCTCAGAAACCACGTCGGATTGTGACAAAACTTTCAGGGTGAAAGTGACACCCATGCAGAATGTTATGATAATTGTGACGTCATAGGTCACGTGATATGGCAGCCATCTTGGATTAAACACAAATAATTTAAAAAATATTCTTGGAAACCGCTGAATGGAAAATTTTGAAACTTGGCACATTGTCAAGTACTCCCAATGGGGAACAAAAGCATGATAATGATGACATCATCGGTGAAGTGGTCTCCCAGCTACAAATGTTTTCATTGAATGCCTTATCCTAAAAATCTGAAATTGCATGCACATGATCGGACTCATTTGTATTGAGATATTTAAATTATGACATCATCAGGCACATGGTTTGGCAGCCATATTGGATTTAAGGAAAATATTAAATAATTATACCTCTGAAACCACTCACCCTATCGATGCAAAATTTTACAAATGTCATTTGACACCGTTGTTGCATATAGTTTGAAAATGACAACGTCGTAGGTCACGTGATTTGGCAGCCATCTTGGATAGAAAAACAAATCTTATCCGATCAACACGAAACTTCACAAATGTGATCCCCTACCCATACATATGCATAGTGTACATTTTTGATGTCATGTCACGTGGTTTGGCAGCCAAACGAGGTTGAAAGCCGATGTTTAAAAAAATCCTTTCTCTAAAACCGCTTCACCTATCGATGTGAAACCTGTCATGTCTAGTAAAAATGTGATACTTGAGAACAGCTGAAGGGACTTAAACGAAACTTGTTTATTTTTAGGACGGTGAACGAGGGCATCTATCCATTGTCATGGGCAGGGACTACGTGGAGGCATATTGGCAACACAGTCGCATTGCTCTAGTTTTTAATATGATGACATTATTAATAATCTTGCATTGCTGGTTACATATTCTTTCCGAATTTCAAATGTATCTTTTCTTGCTAACATCTGCCTGTTTATTTTTACGTCCTTAGGACTTTTTGGCCGACAGCGCTGCCCCAAAGGCAAGAACTGCAATTTTCTTCACGTGTTCAGGAACCCCAGCAACGACTTTTGGGAAGCAGATCATGACATAAATCCTGTTTCACCAACATCAAAAAATACTGCGTCTGGATTTTCAGACAGTTCTAAGGGTCACAGATCACTAGACCGAGAGAGATCATCTCGGGATTGGTGGCTGCGCAGTCGTCGGCGCTCAAGGAGTAGAGAAATGTTAAGGAATTTGAGGCAACGAGGTAGAGAAAAGTTGGCAAGGAGTTGGCGGCCAAGAGGTAGGGAAAGGTCGCCAAGGAGCCAGCGATCAAGAAGTAGGGATAGGTCTCCAAGGAGCCGGCGGTCAAGAAGTAGGGAGAGGTCTCCAAGGAGCCGGCAGTCAAGAGGTAGGGAGAGGTCGCCAAGGAGCAGGCGATCAAGAAGTAGGGAGAGGACTCCAAGGAGCCGGCGGTCAATAAATAGGGACAGATCACCAAGGAGCCGGCAGCAAAGAAGTGGGGAGAGGTTACCACAAGGCCAGAGATTGGGAAGTGGGGAGAGGTCTCCACGAGGTCATAGATCAAGAAGTGGGGAGAGGTCTCCACGAGGTCGTAGATCAAGAAGTGGGGAGAGGTCTCCACGAAGCCGAAGATCAAGAAGTGGGGAGAGGTCTCCACGGGACCGACAATCGAGAAGTGGTGAGAAGTCACCACTGGCCCGACAATCGAGAAGTGTTGAGAGGTCACCACGGAGCCGGCGTCCGAGAAGTGGGGAGAGGTCGCCATGGAGTCGGCGATCAAAAAGTGTGGAGAGGTCGCCACGGAGCTGGCGATCAGGAAGTGTGGAGAGGTCACCACGGAGCCGGCGTCCGAAAAGTGGGGAGAGGTCGCCATGGAGTCGGCGATCAAAAAGTGTGGAGAGGTCGCCACGGAGCTGGCGATCAGGAAGTGTGGAGAGGTCACCACGGAGCCGGCGATCAAGAAGTGGGAAGAGGTCACCACGGAGCCGGCGATCAAGAAGTGGGGAGAGGTCACCACGAAGCCGGCGATCGAGAAGTGGGGAACGATCACCAATAAGTTTAAGATCGAGCTGCAAAGACACTTCAGTCCAAAACTGGAGGTTTCAAAGTAAAGAAAATTCTGCAGTTTTGCAGTCAGCCGAAGATTACAAGTCAATGAGCAAGGGACGCTCACCAAGCTGCCATGGATCAGATGGCAAAACCAGTCCTTCCAGTGAAATTCAAGAATCACTTTTGGATCAAACAGAGAGTCTCCTTGAGCACAGAATGACTTGCAAATATGCCATGGGGCAAGATGGGGGCAAGGTCAAAAAAAGAAAGAAAGAAAAAAAAGAAAAGAAGAAGAAACAAAAAAAGAAAAAGAAGGCTAATAGAGAGAGTCGGGATGAGCACAAGAAGAAGAAGCTGCTGTGCAGTGAAAAGCTCAAATCAAACGACAAAGGAGAAGGGGTGGTGGGACATGGGGAAGGAAACATTGATGAGGGAACAGAGGAAGGCGAAGGAGTCAAATCCAACCACGTTACCTTTTCGGATAACGAAAGAAATGGAGATTGCAAGCAAGCAACAACTATCAGGTATGCTTTTCTGGAAGTACGAGTCATGAATCTCATGTTTGTGTATCATTTTGAAGTGCCAAACGTGACCTGATTTGCAAGAACAGGGTCGAATGGTAGAAATATGATGTGTCCAAACATTTATCCTGTGTTAAATTCACCTAGGATCAATCTGGGCATGAGGTTTCATTAGAGCAAACTGAATGGAGAGTGAATGTTGTCCAAAATTTCACACTCGCCTCGAAGTTTTTCGAATCTCGGCCCAGCTATAAACTGGCATCCCGGTGTTTCACCGCCTGGGTGAATCATCAATGTGTGTACGTACTGTTCCTTGGATGGACGTTAAACTGGCGTTCTGTCTGCCGTCTTTGGCAGAGAGTCGGTGAGCTATTGCCACAGCTTCCCCTGGCCCACCCCCAGATCCCCCTCCCCAAAAACGTGGGAATAATTGTGGCCATGAGATAAGATTTCCTTTCATTAATCAGGCAGTTCCCAATAATATAATTTGTCACTTAAAAGCAGACACACCGAATGTCTTCAAGGTGGTACAGTCGAGTTGCAAGTATAAACTGAAAAGTTTCCTCTGGAGGGAAACATAAAGAAGGCTATAATTTGGAATGCTTTCTCAAATATAGATCATCATTACATATGGATTTGTGTTTTGAGGACACAGCGGAAGTTGTAAAAGAGAAGTAAAACGACAACTGTGTTGAGTCCAATGTGGACCTGCTTGCTTAAGGACATCAAAAACCCCACACTACTTTTTGAAGAGGTATACCATCTTACTATAATTCACCAAATGTCCGTCCGTTCTTCGAAGGTACCGCAAAAACGGCTCAACCGATCGCAACAATATTTTGGGTGGGTATTCCTGGGACCCCTGGGAGTAACAACAACAACAACAACATGCATTTTAAGGCCATTTTCCCGACGAGAGCGGGGGTTAGCCTTGCGGTCCCCATGACAATCTTCTCCATCTTGCCCTATTTTCTGCATCTCTCCTTGTTAACCCCCTTGCCCGCATTTCTTCTTCCACCATCTTTAGCCAAGTCTTTCTCGGTCTTCCCCGTCCGTCCTCTACTTCCTTCTACAATCATTTCCATCACTCTTCTCAACCAGTCACTTTCATCCTTCCTCAACACATGACCAAACCATCTCAACCTGTTCCTCTTCACAGCATCAATCACAGGCTCTATTCCCATCATTTTTCGCAATTCATCATTTGTCTTCCTCTCTCTCAACGATACTGCGCACATCCATCGAACCATTCGCATTTCCACCCTTTCCAACCTTCGTTGCTGCTCTACGTTCATTACCCATGTCCCGCTCCCATAAATCATAACACTTCTCACACATGCAGCATACACCTTTCCCTTCAGCTTCAACGACACTCCCCTCCTCATCAGCACGCCACTCAGTTCCCGAAACTTCTTCCATGCACATCTCACTCCAGCAACCGTTGCCGAGTCTGATCCACCTTCTCCATTCAGCATGTCTCCGAGGTAGCAAAATGTTTTCACACTTTCCAGCTTCACGCCGTCTCCAAGATCCAACTCAACATTTCCTCCATCTGCAGCTCCCTCTGTGCACACCTTACACTTGAATGTAGCTGCCACACTGGTTAATGACCCTCTCAGACCACTACATTTTTGATGAACCCACTCAGCGCACATTGTACATTGAATGGCGTTCACTCCGACGCCCTTCCTGCACACAGCACAGGGCCACTTCCCAGTTCTTTCCACCTCACCACATGCTTTACCACTTGCCATCACCTTCGTCTTTCCGATATTCACCTTCAGACCTTTTGTCTCCATACATTCCTTCCACTTGTTCATCTTTTCCTTCAGTCCATCCATACTTTCCGCAATCAACACCAGATCATCTGCATACAACAACTCCCACGGTAAACCCTCCTTTACGTTCTGAGCCAGCACCTCCATCACAGCTACAAATAGTAGTGGACTTAGTACCGACCCCCGATGCACTCCCACCTTCACCTCAAACTCACCACTGTTCCCGTCCTTCGTCCTTACAGCTGTGCACGCTCTTTTGTACATTACCATCACTACTCTGATCAACCATTCCTCCACTCCTAACTTCCTCATTGCACATGTCAATACTTTGCGTGGAACCCTATCGAATGCTTTCTCCAGATCAACAAACCCAAGAAACAACTTCTTCCTCGTCTCCATGTACTTCTCCAGCAACTGCCTCACAATAAAAAGCGCGTCTGTCGTTCCTCTTCCTGGCATAAATCCAAACTGCATTTTGTCGATCTTCACTTTCTTCCTTATCCTCCTCTCCAACACCCTTTCCAATACCTTCATTCCATGCTCCAATAATTTTATCGCTCGGTACGAGCCACGCTCTCGGGGGTCACCTTTCCCCTTGTATAGAGGGACGAGGGTACTCAGTTCTCAATCCACTGGAATGCGGCCTTCTTTCACCGCCAGCTTACAGATCTCTGTCATTCTCTTCACACCCCAACTTCCTGCTGCCTTCAACATATCTCCCAAAACTCCCGTCGGCCCTCCCGCTTTTCTACTCTTCATTGCTTTTATCGCTTCCTCAACTTCCTTCTCAGTTATCTTCTCTGCCGGTCCTAAAACTGGGTTACTCTCTATGTTGCCATCCCATTCATGCTCTGTATTCAACAGCATTTCCATATATCTTTTCTATCTTCATTTAATTCCATCTGGGTCCACAACGATTTGTCCCACTTCATCCTTCAAGCAACTCACCCCCATCACACCACACCTCTCTTTCGCTATCTGCTTTGCAATCCTGAATACTGCTCTCTGACCCTCTTCCGAATCCAAGCGTTCTCTGAACATTTTCCTACATGCCTCCTGCGCCTTTGTTACCTCTTTCTTTGCAGCCTTCTTGGCCGCCTTATAACTTTCATGCTCTGCTGTTTCTGCTCCCGTACCCTTCGCCTTCTGCCACTCCTTGAACTTCTTCCTCTTCTCGTCAATCCTCTTTCCAACTTCATCATCCCACCACCATGTTTCCGAGTGCCTCGGTGATCCTTTTGTCCATCCACATACCTCACCAACGGCTCCCAACAGACCAGCTTTCATTGACATCCAACCACTTTCAAGTTCAACCACATCATCCTCTACCCTACTCAGCCTCTCTTTGAATGCCTCCCTTACTGTCACCTCTTTCAACCTCCACACCTTCATTCTCGGTTGGTACTTCACCCGCCGAGCTCTCCTCGGACCTTTCACCCTTATGTCGCAGACAACCAAGTGGTGCTGTGAAACAGCCTCCTCACCCGGGATCACCTTTGTGTCCCGGAGGTGCCCCTCGGTTATCGTCGACCCACCTGACGTGTATGTAACAATCTTATTATCCTCTTTCTGGAACTGAGTATTACAAATCAGCTCCATCAGCAAACTCCAAAATCCTTTCACCTTCTCCATTTCTCACACCATATCCGTAACCGCCATGAACTCCCTCAAAACCATCCATACTCCTTCCCACATGTCCATTTAGGTCTCCTCCTACCACAACAACTTCCTCATCTTTCACGTTTTCCATCAGCTTCTCTATCGCACACCAGAACTTGTCCTCTTCATCGCTCCGACCAACCTGCGGAGCATGTCCCGAGATGACGTTCACCAAGAGCTTTCCAATCATCATTTTCACCATCATCAACCTATCACTTACTCTATTCACACTCACCACACTGTCTACAAACTCCTCAGAAAACAGGACATCAACACCATTCACGCCCTCCAGGCACCCTTGCCACACAAACTTGTATTTCTGTCCCTGCCTACCCTTCACCATTCTCACACCACTTCCCTTCCATCTCGTCTCTTGCACACAACATATGTCCACTCTTCTTCTGACCACTACTTCCACCACTTCTCCTGATCTCCCTGTCATTGTGCCTACATTCCATGTCCCAAACCTCAGAAACCGATCTCCACTTCGGGCTGTACCCTGCCCGTATGTAGTTGTAATTGTCATGGTTCTCTTTTTGAGGCAATGTTTTTATGGCCGGATGCCCTTCCTGACGCCAACCCTCTTAGTCGTCTCTTACGACACGCAGGGATATGGTGTACCTATTCTAATCCAGGGTACACACTGGGAAACGTTTAAAACATGGAAATTCTGGGGGGCGTGGGGGGGGGGGCATCACGGCTCTGGGGGCCCCGTCAGCACCACACCACGTCGGCCCGGTCAGCACCACACCACGTCGGCCCGGTCAGCACCACACCACGCCTGCCCGGTCAGCACCACACCACGCCTGCCCGTTCAGCACCACACCACGTCTGCCTGGTCAGCACCAAACCACGGCGGCCCGGTCAGCACCACATCATGGCAGCCCGGTCAGCACCACACCACGTCGGCCGACGGCCATCATTGCTCAGCACCACACCACGTCGGCCCGGTCAGCACCACACCACGGCGGCCCGGTCAGCACCACACCACGTCGGGAGTAAAAGTAAAATAGGAGTACCTGGGATATACCTGGGATACCAGGGATACCTGGGAGTAAAATAGGCTATATTGTTTTTACAAGTTTTCCAGTTTTCCAAACACGATGGAATAATATTTACTGATATGAACAGTGATGTGGCTTTTATTGAAATTCTACAAATACTGTTTATTCTACGTACCAGGAGAGAGTAGATCGACTCCTGACGAATTCTTCCGAAATAAACGTGCGGCTCTGAAGTAACATGGCAGCGTGTGCAAAGCGATTGAGAAATAGGTGTAGCGGCCGCTTCCGTGTTACAGATTCGGCGCGCACTCTTCACACATAAACGTGCGACTGAGAAAGGCGTGTAGCGGCTGCTTCCGTTTTGCAGAATTCAATCTTTTTTCAAAATGGGCGCCATGTACTGTTTAGATTTTGATGATTTACGTGTGATATGATTCAACGGATGTTTATATGAATCAACAACAACAACAACAACAACATGCATTTTAAAGGCCATTTTCCGTGCTAGAGCGGGGGTTAGCCTAAGGATGTTTATGCTAGCCTAAGGGTTAGGATGTTTATATGAATCGTTTAAAATAAAAAAAGCCTTCAATTTCTGATATTTTGCCTTTTCATTTGGGCATCCCAATTGAAGCCCCGCCCTTGGGGCGGGTACCGTTGCTAGTTTTATAAACTAGCTTCTTCATAAATATGATTTCTAGGAAGAAAATGCACACGATAAAGGGATGGAATTATATTATTGATATAAAAGTCGGGCATGTCCAATTATAAAATGTTCGCTGCATGAATGGCATGGGAGAATTCAGGAATTGCTGTTGTTTCAGCAGGGAATAATGGAGGCAATTGGGTGGGTCAAGTCATTGCATTTAAGGTTCAAATTGGTGAAATATGGTTCAGACTGTATTAAGTTGATAAGTCCATCTCAACCTGACTTGCTTCACCTTCATGGGATCACCATTTACACAATGGTAGAGTCAATACTTCCTCGTCAAAACATCTATATAACGAGAACGGCACTCGGTAGGGAGCATACCTCCGCCCAGGCTGAATCAGTTCACGTTTTGTATTCCACTGATAGGTCGGACCGTGATCCGGACCTGAACCAAAATCGAATTGGCTTATTCTTATCGCTGAACCAACCAACCCACCCACCTAGTTTTGTCATCTGTCGTCCACAACTTTTTGAAATATCGTGCTATATATCGTTTTTGGCCCTATCACTCAATGGTGAAGAATCGCTTTAAAAAGTTCTCTGATCCAGATTTGAATCTTCACCAAAATTGAATCAGTTCTTCCTTGTCACACACCCAACCTGTCTGCCAAAGTTTCATCCTAATCTGTCCACAACTTTTTGAGATATCATGCTATATATTGTCGGTTTTAGCCCTATCACTCAATGGTGAAGAATCACTTAAAAATTATCTAATTCGGATTCAAATCTTCGCCAAAATTGAATCGGTTCTTCCTTGTCACACACCCAACCTGTCCACCATGTTTTGTCTGAATCCATCCATAACTTTTTGAGATATCCTGTTCACAAACAGACACGGGTGAAAACATAACCTCCATCCAGCTTCGGTGGCAGAGGTAATAAAATAATGCTAGTGCATGTCCGTATGTTTCATCTACTCCGAAATAATTTGTCCAAAGAAGCAGAAACTTTCAGGGAATAATGAGGGCACCCTGAAGTTGTGCATCATGTGCAAGTTTCATTAAATTCCATCAAGTTGAATAAAATGAATGAATGATCGTTTTAAGGCCATTTTCCCCGCTAGAGCGGGGGTTGGCCTTGCGGGCCCCATGACAATCATGGTTCCGTTTGAGGCAATGGTTTTATGGCCGGATGCCCTTCCTTGCGCCACAATTCCATCACGTTATGAGAAAAAAATTGCCCATCTTGGCATTTTCTTCCTTGGGCGAGGGAAGGGGAGTGGGGGAGGAGGGGTATATGCACATAAGCAGTATGCACATTTTCACTTCATTTACATAACCCGGGTTAACTTTCTTTTTGGGAGCAGTTGAGCCAGCGCTCTGCTGCCCATACACCGCCCAAAATAGAGGGATGTGTCGGAAGAACATGTTGCATGCTTGGAACAAGGTCGCCTGTAGGGTGGGTACTCTGCTATGGAATTAATAATCGGACAATAACATTATCTACCCCTCCCCCTGGTGGCTCCTGTCGGCATGGATGCTTCTCGTTAAAATAATGATTTGAGGAACCTTAAAACAAACAAGCGTTACGCCTCGGTCCCCCGTCGGGGAAGTGATGAGTTGACAAAGTGGAAGACGCAGAAAACATGCTATGATATGATATTTTGCTCACAAGGTTCAGACATACATGGAGGCGGCCATCTTGGATTTTGACGTGGCGACCCAATTTTCAATAGCGTTCTTCCTTATGCCGAGCTACACCCACACACCAGATTAGAAGTTGGTACTTCGCTTATTTTTCAAGATATTCATCTCACAAGGTTCAGACATATATATGGTGGCGGCCATCTTGGATTTTGACGTGGCTACCCAATTTTAAACAGCGTTCTTGCTTGTGCCTAGATACACCCACACACCAGATTAGAAGTTGGAACTTCGCTTATTTTTCAAGATATTTCGCTCACAAGGTTCAGACATATATATGGTGGCGGCCATCTTGGATTTTGACGTGGCGACCCAATTTTCAATGGCGTTCTTCCTTGTGCCTAGATACACCGACACACCATATTAGAAGTTGGGTACTTTGCTTATTTTTCAAGATATTTCGCTCACAAGGTTCAGACATATATATGGTGGCGGCCATCTTGGATTTTGACGTGGCGACCCAATTTTCAATAGCGTTCTTCCTTATGCCGAGCTACACCCACACACCAGATTAGAAGTTGGTACTTCGCTTATTTTTCAAGATATTCATCTCACAAGGTTCAGACATATATATGGTGGTGGCCATCTTGGATTTTGACGTGGCTACCCAATTTTAAACAGCGTTCTTGCTTGTGCCTAGATACACCCACACACCAGATTAGAAGTTGGGTACTTCGCTTATTTTTCAAGATATTTCGCTCACAAGGTTCAGACATATATATGGTGGCGGCCATCTTGAATTTTGACGTGGCGACCCAATTTTAAACAGCGTTCTTGCTTGTGCCTAGATACACCCACACACCAGATTAGAAGTTGGGTACTTCGCTTATTTTTCAAGATATTTCGCTCACAAGGTTCAGACATATATATGGTGGCGGCCATCTTGAATTTTGACGTGGCGACCCAATTTTAAACAGCGTTCTTGCTTGTGCCTAGATACACCCACACACCAGATTAGAAGTTGGTACTTCGCTTATTTTTCAAGATATTCATCTCACAAGGTTCAGACATATATATGGTGGCGGCCATCTTGGATTTTGACGTGGCTACCCAATTTTAAACAGCGTTCTTGCTTGTGCCTAGATACACCCACACACCAGATTAGAAGTTGGGTACTTCGCTTATTTTTCAAGATATTTCGCTCACAAGGTTCAGACATATATATGGTGGCGGCCATCTTGAATTTTGACGTGGCGACCCAATTTTCAATAGCGTTCTTCCTTATGCCGAGCTACACCCACACACCAGATTAGAAGTTGGAACTTCGCTTATTTTTCAAGATATTTCACTCACAAGGTTCAGACATATATATGGTGGCGGCCATCTTGGATTTTGACGTGGCGACCCAATTTTCAATAGCGTTCTTACTTATGCCGAGCTACACCCACACACCAGATTAGAAGTTGGAACTTCGCTTATTTTTCAAGATATTTCACTCACAAGGTTCAGACATATATATATGGTGGCGGCCATCTTGGATTTTGACGTGGCGACCCAATTTTCAATGGCGTTCTTCCTTGTGCCTAGATACACCGACACACCATATTAGAAGTTGGTACTTCGCTTATTTTTCAAGATATTTCGCTCACAAGGTTCAGACATATATATGGTGGCGGCCATCTTGGATTTTGACGTGGCGACCCAATTTTCAATAGCGTTCTTCCTTATGCCGAGATACACCCACACACTAGATTAGAAGTTGGTACTTCGCTTATTTTTCAAGATATTCATCTCACAAGGTTCAGACATACATGGCGGCGGCCATCTTGGATTTTGACGTGGCGACCCAATTTTCAATAGCGTTCTTCCTTATGCCGAGATACACCCACACACCAAATTAGAAGTTGGTACTTCGCTTATTTTTCAAGATATTCATCTCACAAGGTTCAGACATACATGGCGGTGGCCATCTTGGATTTTGACGTGGCGACCCAATTTTAAACAGCCTTCTTGCTTGTGCCTAGATACACCCACACACCAGATTAGAAGTTGGTACTTCGCTTATTTTTCGAGATATTTCGCTCACAAGGTTCAGACATACATGGCATCAGACATACATGGCGGCGGCCATCTTGGATTTTGACGTGGGTTGCGCCCACACACCAAATTCGAATGCAGTCCTTCGCTTACGCACGCACACACGCCCACACGCACACACGGATGGACGGACGGACACAGGGGAAAACCATCGTCCCCCTTTCGCTCCGCGGTGCGACGGGGGACAATAAACGGCTTCAAAGCATTGGACATGGCAGACGATTTGGCACCGATTGCACTTTGGTACAAAGAATGTTTTGCTGTGGGTTGTTTTTAAGTCTAGCAAGTTAATAAAGTTTATCAGGTCTAAGCACTAGTTAACAGCACAAGAGAGGCCATTCAGGGGCCACATCTCTGCTTGCAATGGTTGAGCCGTCTTACCCAATGAGAATGTCATCTACAGACAGTGCCTGTCAATTGTGGGGCACTCAATCTTTTTCCTAGGCCAGGTTAGATTTGCTGATCAAATTTGCATAACATTTACACTTACTTATTGTGTGCACGTGTGTTCTAGCAGTCCTATTGATACGTTGCTGGAAGAAGGCAGACGAGACGAGGACAAAAACTAATGCAAAATGGCGATGGATGAGAATCAACAGGACGGGCATGAGTAAGTTCATGGAGGCCGGGGTGGCGTGAGCACTCAAAACTTCATCCGATTCCGGGAAGTTGAACACGAATGTTGTACATTAAACCTTGATCTGTGTAAAGTTTGCAGCAGTAGTCAACTTGTAAATATCATGGCAGCATAGACTTGTTTACAGTCATTTCAAAATAAACCCTCATTTTATTGTGCATCCTGTACATGACTGCTCAAGTCGCAACTCTGTACACATTCCCATCACTGCACGTGCTGCTCCGCACGGCACGAGGAGCTTATTCTCCTCTGCTCCCTACCCATTCTCGTTTCAAGCCGCTTTACTCTTAAGAAGGCACTTTAAATCGGGCAGTCGCTGCACCAAGGGCGTTCGAAATGTTAGCATTCCAAATCAAAAGTGAAATGACGGTCAAACGGCAAGCATGCAGCACTTGAATGCAATTTTAAATATAAATCAAGGAATCTGAAAAGTTCCACCTGCATGTTTGCATAGGCTCTGAAACCAAGCCAAGACGTGCACCTGCGTTTAAAAAATAAATTGGTCATGTTCAAGTGAGTATTCACGAGCACGCCACAAGTTCACCCGACACAAAATGGAACATCCTAGTTTCACCGAGTGCACGACGCGTTCAAAATCAATTCGATCCCAAATCCAAATTGGTCCAACCCCTCTGCCTGTGTGGAATGTCACCGCCAACCGTCCCTCTGTAACGAAGTCCACTAGGCAAGGCCAAGCTCCTCCAGCATGGTCTTTGGTTCTTCGGTCTCCTGGTTGATGAGGAAGGGAAGTGCACAGAAGCTTCATTATTTGCACCAAGAGGCAAAACAAAATGTGCCCCAATCATTGCATTTGTGGAGCAGACTGGGATGAGAAATCACAAATTGGTTACCGCCACCCTTTAATAATCAGCATGGCATTCAAGAAATTGATGGAAAAAAACAGATATATGGTTTTGTGGCAAGCACAGAGTGGTGTAAACCAATAGTGCATTCAAAACAATAAATAGCACACGAGCGCTTGAGCATTTTCAGCGACTTTCTTGTTTTTTACTTCCTGCTTTCACCAAAGAGTTTAACCTGCGAAGGGTTCCTGAGTGGCAGCGGTTAGTCGGCATCGATGGCCAGATCCGGTTGGGTGTGTAAACCTAATGAGCGAGGCTTTGAACGCTTCATAGTCGGAGGCAAAGCAAGACCAGATTTTAACAGCTATTGGTTTGGAACGTTCGGTAAATGTTTCCTCCCGGATTTGGACACTTTGTGTGGCGGGGCGGGGCTTTGGACATTGTTTGTGACATTCGTTATGGGCTTGAGTTACTGTTACGGATTCGGCCCTAATGATTGTTGTTGTTGGTTCGAAGTATTCTGGTGATTGTGGTTGAAGGGAAAGGGTTATTATAGTTAAAAGATTTAAAAGCGCTCCTGGTAAAATGTGGCCGGAAATCCGGATCGTGACCGGAAGAGGTGGAGCGAGTAAGAAGAGGCGGTAGGAGATTGTGAAGAGACGTGGTTGTTGAGGCTCCGGACCAAGCGGTTGACGTACAGTGCGAGTGAACTTTGCGTCCTTGAAAGGAAGTTCGGGCGATAAGAGATATCGCCGGAGTGCGTGAAGCCTGTGTCGTCGGGTATCCTCATTGAGGTTCTGGAGGATCCTGGCCTCAAAGCCCGGGTTCGCGTGAGAGCCGTACGCCATCTTCGCCACGCGAGCAACCTGCAGTGAACCGGTTTTGGTCGTGTCGGCTGGGCATTATTCCCCGGTGGTTTGCCGGGGACTGCTGTGCAAGAAAGGGCACTTGAGAAGTATACGGAGGCTCGCGGATTGAACCGCAAAAGTTGTACGTCGGAGTGCGTCTTTGTGAGGTTCCTTTCCACCGCTGTATTGCTGGGTGCTGAACAACGTGACCTCGGGGTCGCCTCGATCGCCTACGCCTCAATTTACTTTGATCGGGCCTTGACTGCCCGATCGCGGGAGCGCACAGAGACATTGGGACTTCGCCTTGGAGGGGTGCAGAGACATTGGGGAGGTGCCGTGAGTTTGGGGTTAAGGGGCTTGATATTTCCCCCATTGTTGTATGGCTCTTTTTTGTGTGATTTCTAATATATTATTGTTTGTTCATAACCTGGTGTGGTTGCATTATTGATTTGACTGTTTCATTTGCTGGTTCCATTGAGGGTTTCATTATTTGCTTGATTTCAACCAAGGATAACACATCTTTCTGCCGGGGACCCTCTCGGGGTTCGGAGGTCTACCGAGACCAGAGGTAGGGGGAGGATCCCGTAACAGTTACCCCACTGCACTAATGGAGGGTTAAGAGCAAAATTAATGGGTGGCCACATGTGCATTTATTTACAACCGCGGACATGACAAATATGATGCAAGATCATGTGTCGGGCTCGTCAGGCTTGTACCGCCACGTTATGGATCAACTTAGATTGTTACAGGAATATTATATCAACGTGCACAGCCGACCCTCCCCGGAAGCAGCACGGTGTGCTTGAAGAAAACTCGTACCTCCTGTAAGAAATCGCTGTCTTCGATGGCTTTCAGGGCACGTTTTTTAGACGTCTCTTGCACTTCCCCTCCGATCAGAAACTCGTCCAAAATGAAGTAAGCCTTCTCGAAATTAAAGATTATGTCCAACTCGCAAACCTGAAAGCCAGAGACATTTTGAAACTCGCCATTTCCCTATACATTAGTGAGAAACAAACCAATTATTCTAAATGCGCAAATATATTTTGAGTCGACATGACCTTGAATAGAAAATGACTGTCAACTAATAAACAAGACTGAGTATACATTCAATTAAAAGCTCCTTAAACAACTACTTCCTGTTACAAGGTGTTCCTTAATATTTACAACTACTTCCTGTTACAAGGTGTTCAAATGTAATCAACAAATGAGGGTACAGCAACTATCAGCTTTGAGTTTGCATCATTTAATACTTTTTGGAAATGTCTCGAGTATCCTTAAAAGTTTACATTCATCGCAAGTACCAGGTGTTTTCTGGCAGTGGCAGCTTTGTTTCTTTTCCGAGTGACCCGATTCCAAAGGTCGAAATCGTTGTGGATTTTGTCCCTGTTGCCATCGATTGTTTGTATTGTGTGCGTATTGCCACGACCTTTGCATGCCTGTTTGATTATTTTGATCTTGCGTGTCTGCCTCAGCTAGTTGGACCTACCCCATGTATCGTCCTCATCCTCTTGATATAATTCTTCCGCAGGTCCCTCTATTTTTTTCCTCTACCCTGCTGTTTGTATTTCCCCCCTTTTTCCCCAAGTTCTCCTTGTTCTGTTATTCTCTGGTCCATTCTGTGTTGTTGTTTAGCTGTGATCAGTTCTCTCAAACAGGCCTGTGCCACGGAGACAGCCGATCTCCCAGGAGCGACCCAGCGATCCCTCAGATCCAAGATGGTGAAACCTCGCTTTTGTGAAGCCAGTTCCGGTTGAACATTTAGCTTTCATATTGCAGATATCTATTCCTCATAACATTATCTCAACCTGGTTATATCACTGCTGTGATTGGCTGAATTGTGTTGCCATGGCAACTATCTCGGTAACTTGGCATGTGTCCGTGATATTTCAAAAACCGTGAACATTTAGCTTTCATATTGCAGATATCTATTCCTCATGGCATTATCTCAACCTGGTTAGATCACCGCTCTGATTGGGTGAATTGTGTTGCCATCGCAACCATCTCGGTAACGTGGCTTATGTACGCGATATTCCAAAATCCGTTGTACATTAGAAGTGTTAGGCGTGTATCAATTTGCAAATTTTCCTCCTTTTACCAACAAACTACTTATTGAAATTATTTTCTTTACCTCCACCACCGAAGGTGTATGGAGGTTATGTTTCCACCCATGTCTGTCTGTGAACAAGGTATCTCAAAACGTTGTGGATGGATTTGGAGGTTGAGTATGTGACAAGGATGAAATGATTAGATTTTGGTGAAGATCCAGATCCGGATCTGTATCCGAGAATTTTTAAAGTGATTCTTCACTATTGAGTGAAAGGGCTAAAACCGACATATAGCAGGATATCTCAAAAATTTATGGACGGATTTGGACAAAACTTGGTGGAGAGGTTGAGTGTGTGACAAGGAAGAATCGATTCGATTTTGGTGAAGATCTGAATATGGATTCTGATACGAGAATTTTTATTTATTTCTTAAGTGATTCTTCACCATTGAGAGATCGGGCAAAAAGAGTGACATTTCAAAAAGTTATGGATGAGTTATGGCTAAACTAGGTGGACGAGTTGGTTCGGTGACAAGAAGAAGCCGATTCGATTTTGGTTCAGGTCCGAATCCAGATCCGGCCTATAATTGGGATACAAAACATAAACTGTTCAGCTTGGCGGAGAGATGCGCTCTACCGAGTGCCGTTCTCGTTTTTCTGATGTCATGACCAACACAGTCAGGACGAGGTTTTTTTTCTGGTTCACTATAGATATTTTGTGCACATATAAGTAATATTATCTTCAATCTCCACTGGAATATGTTTTCTCAACCTAAATCCCCTAGCCCCCCACCTCTTCCTCCTTTCCTCTAAAATAGTAATCTACTGATCAAGTGGGTTGATGGGCAAGTAAATAATTAATTGTTTTCAAATTACTCTTTGGACATCAGTACCTTTGTTGATTGGCCTAACATTATGGATGGTGGATGAATCAATTACAATATACACGAATGACAGCGCAGCAGTTGCTCCTTTACCCATTCCCCGTCTCCCTCACCATAATTATGCCTTCGCCGCCGCAGCCATTATGTTTTTGGGTTGTCCGTCCGTGCGTCAATGTGATCAGTTTTTGTTGCCGCGATAAGTTGTGAACCACTGAAGGGATTTTTTTTACCAATCTAGGTACAAAGGTGTATTAAGATGCAACGATGAAAAGATTCGATTTTGGGTTGAAATGGTCAAAAGGTTGTGACCTTCAGCATATGTGAAAGTAGCAGATTTTCGTTAACACAATAACTTGCGGATGACTGAAGGGGTTTTGACCAAATTTGGCATCACTGTTTTTTGACCAACTGTAATACAAAGCCGAACCGTAAAATTTTGGGTTCAAAACTTCAACTGCCATTTCATTGAAAATCTGTGTTCCTGCAATAACTTATGAACCACTCAAGAGATTTCAACCATACTTGAAACAATTGTGGATTGCAATACAAAAATGAACCGATTCAATTTTGGATTGAACAGGTCAAAGGTAACGTGCCCTCTGAAAATCATTTTGCAGACCATAACTCAGGCTGGAAACCTCTGATGTTCTCTCTTCTATTTACCTGTCTCTCTTTCTCGTGACCTTTAATGAAGATCAAACGTAACAGCAGGTTGACATCTAACGTGGATGGAGGCATTCGTGTCAAATTCCAGTTTCTAATATCATTTTAAGGATATGACAATCGGTATTCAGATGAATACAGTTCAAGTGGTTGGTTTGTTTCGTGAATCGTTGCTTAGTGTGAGGTTGTTGGTGAAGTTTCAGCCAAATATGCATTAGTGACAAGAGGATGTCACATTGTCAATGAGTCACAATCTGGTGCGAGGCTGTTGGCGCTCCCCTTGTTATGTCCAATTGTTACGGATCTGGGACGACGGCGCTCCCCTTGCCAAGGGGGGTTAACCCCCTTGTCCTTTATACTGGCCGTCGCCGATCCTGAGGGTATGACGTCACGCCCGGTCAGCGCTGGGTAGGGTATTAGGCCTATCCGTCCTATGACCTAAGTACCAGCGCCTTCCGGGACGCAAGGAAACACCCCCGCCCCAGGGTGGAGCTTATTTTTAAACTTTTGAAATATGATCTTCTTACCCTCTCAATTTGTTCCTATATATGAAATAGAAATTCAGGCAAAATATGAGCACAATTGAACAATATTTAGGGGTAGCTCAATGATGGTAAAGTTTCTGATACCCCAAAGCTGCGGCCGCCCTTTTATTTCGCATACTACTGATAATAGATTAATTCTGTTGATAAATTAAGAACCCAATTTTAACTACTAAGTAAATTGACACTCTCTCCTATCATCATACACACAACATGCAATCATTGTGGTAAAATTAATTCCTGGGAACACAGATAAAACCTTTAAATTATAAAACTCTGTGCTCCATTAAATAAATAATTACAGTAGTAATATGTACATTGTACATACACAATATCTGTTATAATAAAAGAGTAAAATGTTCGTTGAGCTAGAGTCTGCTAGACAATAAATGCTAAAATGAGATGTAGCGCTGACCTGGGAACGCTTATCACCATAGTATCTAAAAGTAAACACTGTACATAGGTGTATCACAGAACACTATTTGAAAATAAAAACGAAGTTATCACAGGTTTTGCAGAGAATCACAGACACAATGGGTGTATAAACATGGTATAATATTATCACAGATTATAGAAGCATAATCATTGTGGTTCAACTGGTTCATATCTATTATCCAACCAATCATCCGAATCCCATTGTTTTTCTGATAAATTGATAATGCAAATTTTCCATGAATTTATATTCCAGACATGTTCAGACTTGTTTACTGTTTGGACTCAATGGACTGACTATGCTGACTAAGCAACAGCTGCAACACTGTTGCAGCAGTATGTTTGTGTTATTGCTTGAGGCATTGTGCTCACTGCTCAGTTATTAATAGAACTGTTTGAATTTTCTTGATTCTTAATTTCTTAATGCTATGTTCTACTTCTTTCAGATTCATATCTGATTGAAAATGTCATCTGTGGAAAAAGCAACAAGATCTCAAACCAAGTTGTATCTCCTTGGCGACTCTGTGACTGAATTAAGTGGCAGCAAGTTGCCATCATTGCGTATGGCTCTTGGATTCTTCCTGCATCACCATCTCGATCTGAAGGAGACCGTAAGACAATCGTCGGATGTTACCATCACGGAAATAGCTAACTTTTGGAAGAAAGCTAGAATCCCGATGAGAGCTCATCAAAACTGCCAAACCAAGCTTGAGCAGACATTTGAAGAATGGCGTCTTCTGAAAAAGAACAAAGCGCGAACGTCACCAACTCAACTCGCGAGAGAGTCGGCTTTTGTTTCCAGGCTTGAAGACCTTTTTGATGTCGCTCATGCTGATGCTCTGACCAATACGTCAGTATTAGAAGAAGACAAGGATTTCTTGTTAGCCCAGTGAGAAAAGGGAAGAAGGGGGTCGCTGGCTGGAGTAGATGTAAAGCTTGCTGCGAAGGAGAAAACGGCGTCCAAAAGAGAGGAGGAAATGCTTGCCAGGCGACAGTGAATGGAGCAAATGAAACAGTTAGCAGCTTCTACAGCTGAACTGATTTCATCTGGTTCTGAATCTGAAAACAGCTCAGCAGAAGATAGTGAAAAGATGGAAACTGGGGACAATGCAAGTGAGGGAGCTGCTGGAGGCATCACATTTCAGACACAAAAAAGAAAGAGGGGGCGAAAAACTGTCGTTACTGAAGAACTCGCAGCCGCTCTAGATCGCACAAAAGTGTCAGACCGCAAAGCCGTTTTTGTTATAGCAGAAACTGCCAAAAGCTTGGGACAGAACATTGATGAACTTGCTCTAAACAGAGACTCAATTCGCCGACAAAGAGTACAACACCGAGTCCAGAGATCTGCAAATATAAAGGCGGAGTTTCAGGGTAACGTTCCCCTTGTTGTTCACTGGGACGGCAAACTGATCCTTGATCTAATTGGAAAAGAGAAGGTTGATCGCCTGCCAGTATTGGTTTCAGGGAAAGGAGTTTCTCAGCTACTCACAGTTGCCAAGCTTCCATCTGGAACAGGCGAGGCTCATGCTGCTGCTGTCTTTGGAGCCATTGAAGACTGGGGCATAGCTGACAGCATCCGAGCTATGTATTTTGACACGACCAGCTCAAACACTGGTCGGATCGCTGGTGCCTGTGTCCTCCTAGAGCAGAAGCTTGAGAAGGAGCTCTTGTCACTAGCTTGCAGGCATCACATTATGGAATTGATAATTGGTGCAGTGTTCCAAGTGTGTATGGGATTGGGAGCCAAATCTTCTCCCGAGGTTCCACTCTTCAAACGCTTCCAGGAATACTGGGGATTCATAGACACGGCCAAGTATGAACCAGGGATTGCAGCTGATGACGTGGCAAGTCTAGTGGAAGACATAAAGCAAGGCACTATCGATTATGCCAACAAGCATCTTGAACAGAGTCAGCCGAGAGATGATTATAAAGAATTCTTGGAACTTGTGATTGTCTTTCTCGGTGCTGCTCCTGCCAGAGGAGTGCGATTCATGTCACCCGGAGCAATGCACCACGCCCGCTGGATGTCCAAAGTAATATACTGTCTCAAGATCTGGATGTTCAAGGCTCAATTCAAACTGACTCCTGCAGAAAAGAGAGGATTACGTGATGTGTGTGTATTCACAGTACGTGTCTACCTGACAGCCTGGATCTCTGCACCTCAAGCATCAGGTGCTCCTTACAGTGACCTGCTGCTGCTGAAGTCACTGCTTGAATACTCATCAATCCATCCAGCCATCTCAAAGTCAACATCACGCAAGTTTTCCAATCACGTGTGGTACTTGTCACAGGAACTTGTTAGCTAGGCTTTCTTCGACAGTCGGGTCAGTTCGTCAACCAAGAGACTGATGGTGAGTGCCATGAAGAATGAAGAAGACCAAGATCAGGATCATTCCAAGCGAATCACTGTTGCTCTTGATTCATTCAAGGACAAGAACTTGGAAGATTTCGTCACAGCAAGGTCAATGAAACTTCTGCGAATGATGGAACTTCCGGATGGATTTCTCGCGGTTGATCCGGACTTGTGGGATGACAGAGACGACTACAAGCAGGCTGCAGAAACAGTCAACTCTCTAAAAGTTGTCAATGACTACGCTGAACGTGGAGTGGCACTCATTCAGGAGTACAGTGGGTTGATAACCCGCGATGAAACTCAGCTGCAATTCCTGCTGCAAGTTGTCGAGGACCATCGCAGAATGTACCCTGATAGCAGAAAACATACACTGTCCGGGATGCCATGAAAATAATAAATTTGGGGTTTGCTGGACATTGTCAGACTGATACTATGAACTCTGTCAGAAACTGAACAAAGAATTCACTATTAACGTGTTCAAAAATAAATACTGTGTTCAAGTGTGTTGTTTAAAATAAATTAAGATATAGTCTGATATACTCGTAATTCGTTGAATTTTTATAATTTTCATAATCTTTGAGGCCCTTGAGCTACCCCTAAACATAATAATTTAGTGCTCAAACTTTTTATACAGTGTTTCTATATTATATGGAACAGATTAAGGGGGTAAGACTTTCAAAAATAAAAATTTAGTTTTTAAAAAATTTTAAGCTCCACCCTACCCCGCCCGTGCCGCAGTGTAATTTGATTGGTTGCGCCGAGCGAGCGAACTGCGGCGCGGGCCGTTAACAATGACTAACCCGATTGCGGAGCTTTGGCCAAAATCGCACCACAGGAACTCAATGGAGAAATCACTAAAGCGATTGGATGAGAAAGAAGAAATCAAAGAATGTTGGATTACTGGTGGTTATTATGTGCAGGTGTAGATGCGCAAGAGGTTTTACATTTCCAAAGTACTGGTCGAGAAGCTCAACGTAGCGGTGAATTAGCTCCAGGATTATAAGCTCATTGTCCTGGCATTCCACACCACAGCAAAAAAACAAACTTGCGTATCTGTTGGAAGAGACCAGGAGATGAGGAGAGGAAAGGAATGGTGGAGGAGGGAAAGGGTAGGCCAGGTTGGAGAAAGAAAATTCAACTTTTATCGCACACTATAAGTGCACACACTCCTACACGAAGGTGGATACATCGAGACCTGGGAGAGCTCCGTTCCACCTTCTGAAACCCGCATTTAAAGATAACAACCAACGACACACACACACACGACAAGCCAAAACAGCCAGATTACACTTAAACCTCCATACCTCTTGTAAACGAGCTTCAGTTCCCGCCAATCCAAAAAGTTACTCGTCCTCTGCTTCCGCGCCAGAACCATGGTGGTTATCTCGCGGACTGTTTTCTTCCTGTCCCTCTCGGCAAGCGCCACGTACCATTTCTGCAAGCGGAGCTTTCCCTGCCGGCTGAACAGCACAATGAAATGGATCTGTAATGGTTGGAAAGGAAAAGCAAAGGAGACATCCGAGTGAAATTTTCAGGATGCCTTCAACACATTTCTGTCCACTTGCGGCTGCTGCGCCAAGCTCAGCTCCCTCATTCGTCAAGCGAAATATTATTTTGGGGACAGCTTGAGCCAAAGTGGCCAGGCCGACCGAGAACAGAACGCGGTCGTTGTACCAGCATGCATTCCGGCAGGAGAGCTGCGAAATGGCATGAAACCGTGACAGGTGTTACAAACCAGCCCGCCATCGGGGTGGGAGCAAAGGTCACCATACAATCAAATTGATAAGGTACACACTGATGCACGACTAACGTCAGTGTTTGGTCGTATCTCGGCCTGGGTTAATGCCTCGTCTGTGACGTCAGATTATAGCGTTGAAGCTGAAGCAAGAGTGTGAAGGAGTCGGAGGAGTCTCGGCATGCTGTACGAACACGTTCAATGATAAACGAGCTGGACCACATTCCAGGATGGCAATCCAGCTGAAAGCTGGTTAGAGCCGCGCAGCCATCTTCACCCTCAGCCAGAGCAAGGCCGATCTGTGTGCTCGCTCCTGAGCTGGGTTTGATCCCCACTGGGGATCTGCGGAGGCTCCCAAGATGGCCTCGACGTATGAACACTCTCCTCTGAGCTGTCTCGCAGGGGTTTGAATCCTGACCTATTCCTAATGTCTGCATTCATTCCTTCATTCCTAGTGCAGGGGATTCGGCCGACACTAAACTTTTTGACATGTGATGTGAGAACATTCTTCCCCAAAAATGGGGTTGATAATTGGTGGAAGAAAAGCAAGCGGCCATTAATTATTGGTGGCGTTGCTTATGCCCCTACTACTATGGCTTATTTCTGAAAGTCCAGCCATGCACGAATATCCATAGGGTGTGGGATATTTGTGGGAGTCTAAGGGTGCTTTACACATTATCAAAAATAATCAATTGTGATCTGGAAAACACCTAACCATTGACAAACGCCTGTTTTGTCCAACATTGGGGCTGGCGGGATATCCTAGAGTTACGCACACTCGCATCTGAGTTGTCCAGCCTGGGTTTGAATCCAAACTCCTGGGTTTGCCATTGCCTTCCCAGCAGTAGTTACCGCAGGGATTTGTTTCAGGGTGTCCACGATAGCTATCCTATTCTTCACGAAGGACACCGTGGGATCTCTAACGTCCACCAACTCATGCTTGGCGGGACGCCCAGTTCAACGTCCGTACGAGGGACGGTTCGACTCCCGACCTCTCGGATTGGTGCTTCATAGGCAGGGTGATGCACCACAAGATGCGCCGTTCTTCGGATGCACGTTAAACGGGGTGTCACGTTTCCCCAGCATCAGTTGGTGGATGTCAAAAACGAAAAAATGTCTATCTTCGATGAGCAGGTGAGTTATCGCGGGCACCCTGAATTTTTTATTTTTTATTTTACAGATTCCTGCCCAAACTTCGTCAGGCCTAACCAACGTCAACGAATGGTGCGAGTTAAGGCAGGCATAGTTGCAGTTTCTTGAGAAATAGAGCGAGAAATAAATTTGGGAAATGTCATTTTGAACAACCTCTGGTTGTAAAGGTCCCAAAACAAATAACAAATCGTTTTTTCCCCCAAACAAGAGTTAAGAAAATGCAACTTTCCTGGGAGAATCCATTGTCAAGCTTTCAACAAAGCCTCGGCAGGGCCCCTTGCACACCAATTTATTTGCCCTGTTGAGGTGACATGTGACCAGGCCACATGGCTGTGGAAACGAAATAGGGGAAAATAAATAAATAAATTCAAAATGTAAAAATTTCCACCACCATAGCAGAGCCTGTATTATCAGTCTCGAGTTTCCACTGCATTCTTCATATCGCCCACGATATCATAATCGCCCACGAGAATGGTACTCGGTCGAGGGCATTCCTCCGCCACGTTGAACTGTTCACGTTTTGTATCCCACTGATCGGCCGGATCTGGATCCAGACCTGAACCAAAATCGAATCGGCTTGTTCTGGTCACCGAACCAACTCATCCCCCAAGTTTAGTCATAACTCGTCCATAACTTTTTTAAATATCATGTTATTTATCGCTTTTGGCCCCATCTATCAATGGTGAAGAATCACTTAGAAAAAAAGAAAATCATCGTTTCCGGATTCGAATCTTCACCAAAATCGAATCATTTTGTCTGTGTCACACACCCAACCTGCCCACCCGAAACAACCTGCCCACCCAACCACCAAGTTTCATCCGAAGCCGTCCATAACCTTTTGAGATATCCTGCACGCAAAGAGACAAACAAACAGGCAGGGGCGAAAACATAACCTCCGTCCACTTGAGGTGGCGGAGGTAATAAATGACATTGAAACACCAAAAGGCCGAAAACGGCACTGTAATGGAGAAACTCTAAGTCTAAAGGGGGAGTTAGATTGATGCAATTTCACTGTCGGTGGATTTTTACTCCAAATAGCAGATACGATCAGGATGAAAGGTTCACTGGATCACAAACTTAGCTGCTGTCCCCTGTGTGGGTACGGTAAATGTTAAACTATGGCAAGATGATAACCACAAGGCAAGATGATAAACACAAGGCAAGATGGCAAGATGATAACCACAAGGCAAGATGATAACCACAAGGCAAGATGATAACCACATGGCAAGATGATAACCACAAGGCAAGATGATAACCACAAGGCAAGATGATAACCACAAGGCAAGATGATAACCACAAGGCAAGATGGCAAGATGATAACCACAAGAATCACGATGTAGTCACCTGAACGTCTTAAGGTGAAACCGAGTTACAAACATTGGCCGTTCTTCCCCACCACTCATCTCTTCCCCCACCCCTCATCTCTTCCCCCACCCCTAATCTCTTCCCCCACCCCTAATCTCTTCCCCCACCCCTCATCTTACATCTCCCCCAACCCATCTCATCTCTTCCCCCCACTCCTCATCTTACATCTCCCCCAACCCGTCTCATCTCTTCCCTCCACTCCTCATCTTACATCTCCCCCACCCCATCTCATCTCTTCCCCCCACTCCTCATCTTACATCTCCCCCACCCCATCTCATCTCTTCCCCCCACTCCTCATCTTACATCTCCCCCACCCCGTCTCATCTCTTCCCCCCACTCCTCATCTTACATCTCCCCCACCCCATCTCATCTCTTCCCCCCACTCCTCATCTTACATCTCCCCCAACCCGTCTCATCTCTTCCCCCCACTCCTCATCTTACATCTCCCCCACCCCGTCTCATCTCTTCCCCCCACTCCTCATCTTACATCTCCCCCAACCCCATCTCATCTCTTCCCCCCACTCCTCATCTTACATCTCCCCCAACCCCATCTCATCTCTTCCCCCCACTCCTCATCTTACATCTCCCCCAACCCCATCTCATCTCTTCACTCCTCCAACTGACCTGTTAATTTATTCCTTTTTACCTCAGTCTTTTCATTTCAATCATTTTTATTCATAAATCCTTTGAAATAACTTCTAATCACACATTCCATTTAATTTCTCACCGTCGTACCCAACACACAACCATCAACAAACTGCAGCCTTTCCTTTCTTCCCCCAAACACCTTTATGTGCTTTGCACCTACTCGAACTGTCCCGACGTTTTACTCTCACTCGTCGACTCACTGACGTACCTGCCGGACAGGTAACCCACCAACCCGCTGGACTCACCATTTCAGGTTCGTCGCGTCGATCAATCCGAATGTCCGTGTTCCCTCGACAGACTCATTATTCATTCGTTACGTCATTCCAGTGACGTCACGTTCATTCTCTGTGTCTTTTCTTTAATCTGCAAACTATTTTCACCGAACAATACTATTCTCCACTATTTTAAAATAAAATTATTAATTCTCCTCATTATTTGAGATATATTATACAATTAGCCTAAGCATTTATTATCGCCCGTCTTATTTATTTATTTCTCTGATTCGTTCTCTCAGGATGGTGAATATAATTACTTTTTTCCGACAAAGCCAACAATTTTCCGATAAATCGTCGCTGAAGGAGTCTATTCATTTTATTATCTGGAAGTGTTGCCATTAAAAATATATATTTCCGTACATTATTTTTACATCGCCCTTTCGATATTTTTTTTTATAATTAAAGTTAATATTAATCTTCGAGGACATTGGATTTGACGATTAATACGAAGTACTAAATGATCTCTCCTAATGTTTGATAAATCATTTGGATGCAGTAAAAAAATATTTAAAATGGAAGGTACCAACCGAGCGAACAGTATTGTTGTGACACACCCTGAACACATTTTTTAAACCCGACCCAATCCATGACATCCAGGCAATTCATGCTGTTAGTAAATTAATTAATTCATAAGAACTGACGGGAGGAAAAGGTTGCTTTCACCCCTGTTGTCTGTGTCTGTCTGTGAATACAGGCGATATCAAAAAGCTGTGGACGGATTTGTACGAAACGTGGTGCAAAAGTTGAGGAGGTAACGAACCTCGCTCGGGTACGCAGCTCGCGGTGTGAAGGTTCCAGGTGTCGACACCATGTTTCTCCAGATACACAGGGGATTCACGACCTCCGTGTGGTTCGTTAAAGGCCTGAGAGAGTACACCAGGTACGCTGCTCAATGCGGTGCATGCTGTTGTGGGTGGTGCTGTGCTGTGCGGTGCATGCTACTGTGGGTGGTGCTGTGCTGTGCGGTGCATGCTGCTGTGGGTGGTGCTGTGCGGTGCATGCTACTGTGGGTGGTGCTGTGCGGTGCATGCTGCTGTGCATGGTGCCGTGCGGTGCATGCTGTTGTGGGTGGTGCTGTGCATGGTGCCGTGCATGCTGTTGTGGGTGGTGCTGGTGCGGTGCATGCTGTTGTGGGTGGTGCATGCTGTTGTGGGTGGTGCTGTGCGGTGCATGCTGTTGTGGGTGGTGCTGGTGCGGTGCATGCTGTTGTGGGTGGTGCCGTGCGGTGCATGCTGTTGTGGGTGGTGCTGGTGCGGTGCATGCTGTTGTGGGTGGTGCTGTGCGGTGCATGCTCCTGTGGGTGGTGCCATGTGGTGCATGCTGCTGTGGGTGGTGCATGCTACTGTGGGTGGTGCTGTGCGGTGCATGCTGCTGTGCGGTGCATGCTGTTGTGGATGGTGCCGTGCGGTGCATGCTGTTGTGGGTGGTGCCGTGCGGTGCATGCTGTTGTGGGTGGTGCCGTGCGGTGCATGCTGTTGTGGGTGGTGCCGTGCGGTGCATGCTGCTGTGGGTGGTGCCATGTGGTGCATGGTGCCGTGCGGTGCATGCTGTTGTGGGTGGTGCTGGTGCGGTGCATGCTGCTGTGCGGTGCATGCTGTTGTGGGTGGTGCCGTGCGGTGCATGCTGTTGTGGGTGGTGCCGTGCGGTGCATGCTGTTGTGGGTGGTGCTGGTGCGGTGCATGCTGTTGTCGGTGGTGCTGTGTGGTGCATGCTGCTGTGGGTTGTGCTGTTCAGGCACTACGAAACAGCCACTTAAGGTTTCCACATGAACTTTGTCACGAAAATGTTTATGTCTTGTCAAATTTCTGGATTGTATTGTGGAAATGTAGAGATATAGATACGGAGTGATACCTGGACAGGTATTGGGCTAATGGTTAAAGTACGAACTTGGAAAACTCAATTATCCCCTTATCCATTTGAGAGGAAGGAAATGTACCTGCATAGCCGGGGTATGTTCAGTTACCAAAAAGCTAGCTATCTCTTGCCAAGCCAGCCGTTCCTTATCAACAGTTTGAATGGGGTGCTTGCTTGAATGCTTAAGCCAATTGACAAGCTAGAAACTCATTAACTGAACAAGTTAGTAACTGAACAACTTAGACCAATAAACTCAGTAACTTAACAACGTAGTGACTGAACAACTTAGTCTACAAGAAACTCAGTAACCTAACAACTTAGAGCAAGCAACTTTGTAACTGCACAACTAGGTCTACAAGAAACCCAGGAACTGAACAACTTGCTAACTAAACAACATAGAGCCAAGAAACTCAGTAACTGAGCAACTTAGTCTGCAAGAAACTCAGTAACCTAACAATTTGGAGCAAGAAACTTGATAACTAAACAACTTAGAGCAAGAAACTCTAACTGAACAACTTAGTCTGCAAGAAACTCAGTAACCTAACAACTTAGAGCAAGAAACTTGGTAACTGAACAACTTGGTCTCCAAGAAACCCAGGAACTGAACAACTTACTAACTAAACAACCTAGAGCAAGAAACTCAGTAACTGAACAACTCAGTAACTGAACAAATTAGTCTACAACAAACTCAGTAACCTAACAACTTAGAGCAAGAAACTCATTTCACCGAACAACTTAGAGCAAGAAACTTTTAGAGCAATAAACTTAGTAACTGAACAACTTAGAGCAATAAACTTTGTAACTGAACAATTTGGAGCAAGAAACTGTGTAACTGAACAACTTAGAGCAAGAAACTTAGTAACTGAACAACTTAGAGCAAGAAACTTAGTAACTGAACAACTTAGAACAATAAACTTAGTAACTGAACAACTTAGAGCAAGAAACGTAGTAACTGAACAACTCAGTAACTGAACAAATTAGTCTACAACAAACTCAGTAATCTAACAACTTAGAGCAAGAAACTCATTTCACCGAACAACTTAGAGCAAGAAACTTTTAGAGCAATAAACTTAGTAACTGAACAACTTAGAGCAATAAACTTTGTAACTGAACAATTTGGAGCAAGAAACTGTGTAACTGAACAACTTAGAGCAAGAAACTTAGTAACTGAACAACTTAGAGCAAGAAACTTAGTAACTGAACAACTTAGAACAATAAACTTAGTAACTGAACAACTTAGAGCAAGAAACGTAGTAACTGAACAACTCAGTAACTGAACAAATTAGTCTGCAAGAAACCCAGTAACCTAACAACTTAAAGCAATAAACTTGGTAACTGAACAACTTGGTCTCCAAGAAACCCAGGAACTGAACAACTTACTAACTAAACAACCTAGAGCAAAAAACTCAGTAACTGAACAACTCAGTAACTGAACAAATTAGTCTACAAGAAACTCAGTAACCTAACAACTTAGAGCAAGAAACTCATTAACCGAACAACTTAGAGCAAGAAACCTAGTAACCGAACAACTTAGAGCAATAAACTTAGTAACTGAACAACTTAGAGCAAGAAACTTAGTAACTGAACAACTCAGTAACTGAACAAATTAGTCTACAAGAAACTCAGTAACCTAACAACTTAGAGCAAGAAACTCATTAACCGAACAACTTGGAGCAATAAACTTAGTAACTGAACAACTTAGAGCAAGAAACTTAGTAACTGAACAACTTCGAACAATAAACTTAGTAAATGAACAACTTCGAGCAAGAAACTTAGTAACTGAACAACTCAGTAACTGAACAAATTAGTCTGCAAGAAACCCAGTAACCTAACAACTTAAAGCAAGAAACTTGGTAACTGAACAACTTACTAACTAAACAACCTAGAGCAAGAAACTCAGTAACTGAGCAACTCAGTAACTGAACAAATTAGTCTACAAGAAACTCAGTAACCTAACAACTTAGAGCAAGAAACTCGGTAACCGAACAACTTAGAGCAATAAACTCAGTAACCTAACAACTTAGAGCAAGAAACTTAGTAACCGAACAACTTAGAGCAATAAACTTTGTAACTGAACAACTTGGAGCAAGAAACTTTGTAACTGAACAACTTGGAGCAAGAAACTTTGTAACTGAACAACTTGGAGCAAGAAACTTTGTAACTGAACAACTTAGAGCAAGAAACTTAGTAACTGAACAACTTAGAGGAAGAAACATAGTAACTGAACAACTTAGAACAATAAACTTAGTAACTGAACAACGTAGTAATTGAGCGACTTAGTAACTGAACACACCCTTGGTACTGGTATTAACTTTTACTGTAACGTTATTTTACCGGTAAAGCTGGCTTGGATAATTCAGGGTTTTAAAGCATTTAAATGTGCTATGTGCTCAGTGGCAGCCTCTCAGAATCTCAATAAAATAGTTGACATAGTTTGTTAAATTATTGTCACTAGTGAGGTACCCGTGCTACGCACGGGTGGGAGGCCAGAAGCAAACAGACAATGCAGAAACGGTGAATGCTAAATCATGAAACCAATAAATTCCAAATTCCTGTAGCACCTTCAGTCGCACGTCAGACATGGTACCCGTGCTACGCACGGGTGGGAGGCCAGAAGCAAACAGACAATGCAGAAACGGTGAATGCTAAATCATGAAACCAATAAATTCCAAATTCCTGTAGCACCTTCAGTCGCACGTCAGACATGGACAGCGAGTTCGTGAAGGACTTCCATGAAAAACGTACCCATTGGCAAACAAACGGGTACGTTTATTCCATACCCAGTCAATGACGAATCTGCATATGGCGATCCGCAAATTTCACGTTTAGAAAGTATAAACCGTCATGGCAGTCCGTCATTCACTTGAACTCGATATCTCTTTTTTCATTCCAAACAGCATAACTCCAACCACAAATTAAATAACATTAATAGAAAAAATAAACTTTTAACAACATTCGTGACATAAACAAATATTTAAATCCTGATGTGAAGTACCATATGGTTGGGTGAATACAATTACAAATTCAAAATCGTAATTGTATTCACTCAGTTCCAATCATCAATTGATACTTTCCCGGTGTGTACCCTGGTTTAGAATAGGTACACCGTATCCCTGCGCATCGAAGAGCGTGACCAAGAGTTGGCGTCACGAAGGGCATCCGGCCATAAAAACATTTGCCTCAAACAGGGAACCATGATTGTCATGGGGCCCGCAAGGCTAACCCCTGCTCTAGCGGGGAAAATGGCCTTAAAACGATCATTCATTCATTATTCATTCAATTGATACTTTAACAAAATGATTAACACGATTAACGTTTAACGATTTAACATTACGATTGAATGACGGTTGTAATGGGATATTATCAAACCCGTGCATTGTCGTCATCTGTCCACTTCTGCATTCGTGGCAGGTTCGTAATCCTCATCAAAATCTAAACACAGTATTTGTAGAATTTCAATAAAAGCCACATCACTGTTCATATCGGTAAATATTATTCCATCGTGTTTGGAAAAACTGGAAAATTGAAGAAATTTGAAAAACAAAATAAGCTATTTTACTCCAGGGGGTCCCAGGAATACCCACCCAAAATATCGTTGCGATCGGTTCAACCGTTTTTGCTGTACCTGGGAACGGACGGACGGACAGACAGACAGACAGACAGA
The DNA here is from genome assembly GCF_964187855.1 of Myxine glutinosa. Taxonomy (NCBI): domain Eukaryota; kingdom Metazoa; phylum Chordata; class Myxini; order Myxiniformes; family Myxinidae; genus Myxine; species Myxine glutinosa. The sequence goes on along the minus strand of NC_136265.1, from coordinate 36,569,109 downwards.
CAGACGGACATTTGGTGAATTATAGTAAGATATTTCTGTATCCTGAGGTGTGTTCCATTACCAATCAACTTGTGGAGCACTCACCAAATGGCTTTGGAAACTCAAGCAAGCATTCCAAGGAAACGGTTGCCATAAAGAAAAGCTGGCTCGGCAAAGCGATAGCCAGGTATCTCAAAGCTCTTGCTGGCCCAAGCTCAGAGCCGGAATCGCAGTGTAAACCAGGTGCAACCAAAGCTCCCAAGCATGTACCTTGCACAATGTAAGTACCAGTCAACATGGAAGTACTTAAAGCCCAATCACATCTCTCACCCATAATTGGAAGGAATAACCAATCAGCTCTGACCTTATCACTTACCCCAGGAGGCTGGGATTTCCATAAATGAACCTCCATGCTCTTCCTGCATAAAACAACTAAGAAAAGCTACTTATTGGGAAAATATTCCTTTTGTACAGCTTGAGTAACCTGAACGTTTATATCCCAGGAGTGGCTTTGAGTCTGCGGCAAGTCAGTTCAACCCTGGTGACCTAGATGTGGACGTCACCGGCCAATCTTTCCTCATTACCGGCTCCAACAGTGGCATCGGAAAAAGGACAGCATTGGAGATCGCAAAGAGAGGTAGGTGTCTATTGATTTTGTGAGCGCAAGAGCGTGTAAGCCTACCAGCTTACATTTGGGGTAGCATGTGATTCATGCTGCTGGATTAACTTGACAAACAATAACCATTTTGAAATGAAGATCCTGACAATTTGATCATTGGAGTAGTGCTTCAGGCTCTTGTGTCTTCCACGTGTTGACGACCCTGCGTTCGCGAAGCGAAAAGCGCGGTTAAGCAATCGGGCACGTACACGTACGTTCTTGTCTGCATTTTAAAAATTCATTTTCTCGGGAACCGTTGGTATGCAACTTTTTTACCATGGAATTTTTTACCATACACATCTACTCATGTATAATTTTTATGATAATTATGACGTCATAGGTCACGTGGTATGGGTGCCATCTTGTTTAAATACATTTTGTCTGCAAAAGTTGGTCCAATTGAAACAGTTTTCACCATAGGATGCGTCTGCTCATGTATATATTTTTTGTGATAATTATGACGTCATAGGTCACGTGGTAGGGGCGCCATCTTGGAAAACCTAAAAAATCTGGACCTCTATATCTCTGAAACCGCTTCATGGAAAAAAAATTGGAACGTCACTCATTGTAACAAACTCTGCATGGGGAATAAGTGTTGCTAACTATTAAGTCATCGGTGCTTTCATTATGACATCATAATTCGACAAGTACAACGCTTAGTCCGATCAATTTGACATTTATTGAGCGTAATCGATGCAACAATTATATTGGAGAATGTAAATTTTTGACCTCATCGGGCACGTGGTTTGGCAGCCATATTGGATCAAATAAAATAAAAAGCTTTAAAAAAACAAAAACTAGTTGGCTCACTCCAAGTTGTCTGCGCCGGATAAGTATTCTATGAATGCCATCTAATTTTGGGTGTGTTCCATTAGGTCTCGATTATTATTGTGCATGGAAATTTGGGACAAACAGCACCTAATATGCCTTGCAACTTGAATACCATGTACCAGATTTATTGGACCAAGTCCGCTGGGTGAGAGGCAACCGCACGCGTAGCCCTGCATTTTGAATGCCGTGTATTTGAACCTGGGATTCCGGGCATATTCAGATGCATCCATTGACATCCCCGCCATTTGTTCACATCTTGCCCAACATGTTTCCAGGTGGAACGGTCCACATGGTTTGTCGTAACTTGGAGCGGGCCGAAGCAGCCAGGGCACAGATAATTGAGGAGAGCAAGAATGAGGTAACATCCTATCCAATATATATATATATATATATATACATCCTATCCTATCCAAAATATATACATCCTATCCAAAAAAATTAATATATATATATATATATATATTTTTACTGTTATCAAATTCAGTCTGACAGTTAATTTTATACTAGATATAGCCTTGTGGAAGGTAGATGGTGGAGGGTAAAATGGCAACATACTGATGGTGTGTCCACATTTGATCAAAAGGAGAAAGAGAATGAATGAACTGAGGGAGAAAAACAACCTGCAAATAAGTGTAGTTGGGAATAATGGTTGTAGAAAATATCGTCGTTAGGAATGGGGGGAATGGGGCTTGCTTGAAGCTCTCGAGGAAAGGGTTGGATTGAAAAGTTTCTGTAAGGAAGTCCCACTTCTTCTGTGGTATACAGCACAAGGCTGTGAGTATAATCATTGGCTGAGGGGAGTGTGGCTGTGCCGCCAATGCAACGCTTCTCTCCCTCACCTACTCTGAGTTTCACAATTGGGATTCTTTTTTTTGTATGCAGGGTCAAGGCTCGTGGAAGAGCTATAACACTCAATGGATCAGGATGTAGGAGGACAAAAGGAACAGTAGAGAGAGGTGGGTGGAGGGGTCTACATCAACAGCTGAGTTGAAGCACAGCATAGAGGGAGACTTGTACAACCAATGTGAGGGTGGGGCAGGAAAGGACGCATGGGTTCGACAAGATGGATACAGAAGGAAAATCAAAGGAAGGAAAAACTGGAAATTTGGAAGGAGGATGGCTTGAGGGTGGGTGTTTAACAATGGTTGAAAAGATCATGGTTTTGGATTGGGGATGATCTGAGATGGTGGTGAACAGCTGTCTTGAAGACCTGAAGAGAAGCATGACATTGAAGAGGATGTGGAGGTGAGCAGTGATCCTGGGTTTAGATAGTTTCACGAGAAGGAGGTGGATGGTGGACCTTGTGAGCCAGAAAAGAGGAGAGGGTGCAAGACCAGACAACAGGTGGTAGAAGACAGAGAGACCACCGACCTGTCCACGATGGCGAAGTGAGAGACCCAATGACTCTGCTTCAGCGCAAGAGATTCCAATGATGTTGAAGGCCTTGGTTTCCATTCCAACTTCCTCAAAAGGATTGTTAAGAAAGTAGATGGGAGGGGTTACCAGACGGTTCCTTCGGAGAGAGAAAGTGAGAGATTTGTCAGGATTGAAAGACATGTTCCAAGTGTAAGATTAAAGAGGAACCAAAGAGTTAAGTTGTGCTGTTAGCCTGGATTTTGAGAGACGAAGTAGGATAGAGTTACTAGAAGAGCATGTGCATCCAGGAGGAGTCTGGGAGGCTCGGAGGGCTGACAGAGCAGAGGAGAGGTGGTTAAAAAACAAAAGGACAGGTGACCTACCTACCTTTTTTACGACAGTCGTACTTTGGCAGTTTTATTTATTTAAATTATGCAATCAAAAGATGTTTCATTTGCAGAACCACAATTTGTGTTGTTCTGTACTCACAAGGTGTATCTGGTAGGCCGACTGTTTTTCTCCAATCGAATCATCCAGTTCATCCTGGATGATTCTCCATAGGGCAAAATGGAGAAGATTGACATGGGGACCGCAAGGCTAACCCCCGCTCTAGCAGGGAAAATGGCCTTAAAATGCATGTTGTTGTGTTGTTGAATCATCCAGTTGATCCCTGATTGCATATAATTCTCTTTTCTTCCCCCTTAGAATGTGTTTGCACATATTTTGGACCTTTCCAAGCCACAGGATATCTGGGACTTCTGTGCTGATTTTGCCAAGCGGAACGATCATCTGGACGTGTTGGTACGCGTGATGTTTTTGGCTGGTCTCTCAATTGTCATTGAATGTTTAAGAAGTGCATACACACTGGTTTAGCTGAAACTTTTAAAAAGCGAAACTTTTAAAACTTTACCCGAAACTTTTTACCCCCAACCTCTCCCGTCTCCCGCCTCTCCTCGACAGTTTTCGCAATATTTTCGCAACCGCAGGGGATTTCAAATTCTCCACTCAGGACACTTTTCTCTCGGGTCTTCCGCACATTTTGATACCACATACATCCAAATCGGACTTACATGATGGGGTCACATGACAATAAGTCGTAAAAACTTAGTTTTTGCATACGTTTATGGACAACTAACACGTCATCATTATCATCATCATCAGGTCGATCTCGATCGGAGGGAAGACTAACATGTGAATAAGGGTTACATGCATGAGGATACTGGTGGTATAAATTAATTGGCCTGTAAATTATTGAGTGTTTTAGCATGGTGTCCAAGACATACTGAGTAATCATAGAACAATATAATTAGGCAAAAATTAGGCAAATTAACATATTATGGGAAAAATAATTTTACTGTCACTTTCATTACTCATTACGTGAGTTGATCTGAGTTTGACGATGGCCGAGATCAGTCGGGAAAAGCTGAAAATCGCCCAGTTCAGTTAGGGATAAACTCCAGCTTTGCGTTTCTGAGCATGGTCTATATTTCCACCAAGCCGCCATTATGTCTGAATCTCAATATTCCCCAACGCCGAGAGCGCAAGCGGAAACTTTGGCGGAGATGGTGTAAAATGACGTACGTAATAATTTGTCCAAGTACTGCTAACCTGGATGTGTTTGGAAGTGGTAAGAAGGCAATTTGTGTTGTACAGTGTTCAAGTACATAATTACATTTAAATAAAATGAAGTTATCTTAAGGCTTAAAAAAATGTTTTTTTTGAAGTTTACCGCTGTTGATGCACCGTCTTTTACACCACCTTGTTTAGCACGTCACGTTGGTTCTTTGTACCTGTTGTTTGTGTACTTTATGACATCCTTACAACAGTAAGTTTCCTGTTTGGAATGTTTTTTTGTTTTTTGTTTTTTGACAGACAGACATGTAGACAGACTAAAACACTTATCTCACACCCCATATACACATGCACACTCAAAATGAGATTCCGTACAATTTGCCAAAGTACTGCTGAAACTGCAGGTTCGTGTTCCGATTCATGTTCTCCAGGGTTCAAAATGTAACTTTCAATTGAAATTAAGCAGTTTCTTGATCATCGTCCGACATCTGTAGACAGACAGACAGACAGAGTGAACCAAATGCTTAACCCACTTTTTGCTTCTGGCGTCGGGTAATGACGTCACCGACGATGCTCGGTGATGCAAATGAGATTGTGCTTCACATTGCTTCCTGGTATCCTTCTTGTCTGTGTCGGCCCCAATTGGAATGCCGTCCTGTTACGCCGATATCGTCTTGCTGATTAACTCTTAAAACAGAAACATGTCCAAGACCAATGAAGCCTTAAGTTACCCTCTCACGTTTCTCCTTCTTGTAGGCCTCTTGTCTTTGGAAATCAATGGAGAGATCATTCCTGTCCGGTTGTGATTTTTATTTTTTAACATCGCTTTGTGTAAAGGGCAGCATGTCAGACATGTTTGTTTGTGTTTGTTTGGCTGAGCAGGTGAACAATGCGGGATGCATGGTAAACCAGCGTGAAGTCACTGATGATGGCCTCGAGAAAAACTTTGCGACAAATACACTCGGTGAGCTGGCCGAGACTGAGGGGCCGAGATGTTTTGCTTTATCGCATTCCCCTTATCAAAATGCCACCTTCTCCTCCCATCTTGTGCTTCCTTAGCCGAAGGTGCCGGAGGCATTATGTTTTCGGGTCATCCGTCCGGCTGTGCATCCCTGTGTGCGCAGCAGATATCTGTTACCGCGATAACTTGTGAACCGTTGAAGGGATTCCAACCAAACTCGGCATATGTATCTTCCTATAATTCACCAAATGTCTGTCTGTCCGTCTGTTCCCAGGTACCACAAAAACGGCTGAACCATTTGCAACGAAATTTTGGGTGGGTAATCCTGGGACCCCCTGGAGTAAAATAGGCTATATTGTTTTTCCAGTTTTTTTTCCAATTTTCCAGTTTTTCCAAACACGATGGAATAATATTTACCGATATGAACAGTGATGTGGCTTTTATTAAAATCCTACAAATACTGTTTAGATTTTGATGATTTGCGTGTGATATGATTTAACGGATGTTTATATGAATCGTTTAAAATTTAAAAAAAGCCGTTGCCTTTTCATTTGGACCTCCCAATTGAAGCCCTGCCCGTAGGGCGGGTACCGTTGCTAGTAAAGTGTAATACAAAGATGAACTGACTCAATTTTTGGTTCAATGGGTCAAAGGTCACACGTCCTTTGAAACTCATTCTGCACACCATAACTCAAGTTAGAAGCATCTGATGCTCTCTCTTCTACATATCTTTATTTTCTCTCTCGCTCTCTCTCTCTCTCGCTCTCATGTGACCTTTAATTAAGATCAAACGTAACAGTGGATTGACATCCAACATGGGTGGAAGCTTTCACATTAAATTATATTTTCTATTTGTTTAATGGCGTGCACTTCCTATCAATCCCACAGCACATTGGGGAGATGTCAAAAGACCGCCATTGCACCTTTTGTAACGAGTCAGTTATTGTGTAACCGTGCCCTGTACCGATGATGAGTTATTGCTCTGCTCGATCGTTAGTTTGCAGTCCCATGCAGATGTGGTGTGGTGTGGGAGGGTGTGCTCATCTGGATAATTCCAACATGTGGTGTCTATTTGGCAGCCAGTAGCAGGTTTCACCATGGAATTCCTGTGCACGGTTGTTATGGATTGCGTGGATCCCCCTGCATCGTCATTGCAAAGCGAGTGTGTAATGGGATGATTCTTGTCGTTCACAGGAACCTACATCCTCACCTGTGCACTCTTACCGCTGCTCAAAAAGGCAAACAAGCCTCGTGTTGTAAGTTGTTCAAAAATATAACCTTTAGCTTTAAATTTCATTTTACCTTTACTCATGTATAACACTATTAATAAATGTTGTAGCCTATGATGTGTCACCTTAGACATGCCCAATCCCACATGAAGCTCAACGCAGTTGATCTTGCTTGTTTGGGAGATCTTCATGGAAGGTTGCGTGTTGTATGTTGAGGATCTGTATTATGGCCCGGTTGATCGTGTCATCACCACTGAGCTGGCTGACCCTAGATTTGTTCTGAATCAAATCACAAAAATTGCCACCCTCACAATTTGTCCAATTTCTGACTGCGATGTAAAGCTCGCTGTCAAATTTTATTTATTTATTTTTGGTTAATCTAAGGCAATTGCAGATGAAAAGGCAAGTTGTAGACGTTAAAAGATGCCAAGCTGTTTCTCAAAAAGAGTAGGCCATTGTGTGTCAGCAGCCTGGCTAACATCCTTGCCTAAAGATTAAACCTCGCTGGGAAGGCAGTGGCAAAAACCGCCCAGTAAATCAACCCCCCTCCCCACACACACACACACACACACACACACACACACACACACACACACACACACACACACACACACACACACACACACACACACACACACACACACACATCATCATCATCATCCTCTTTAGTGAAAGTACTATTCAAAAGTGCCTTAGGTACTTTTAAAATACTATTTAAAACATTGCCTCAAACAGAGAACCATGATTGTCATGGGGCCCGCAAGGCTAACCCCCGCTCTAGTGGGAAAAAATGGCCTTAAAACGATCATTCATATTCATTCTTAGGGCTGGAAGGCTAACCAAGTGTGAACAGTCACTTCTGAGTTGTCTAGTTTGGTTTTGAATCCCGGATCAGCTGAAAACTGCCATCCTGGAGTTTCACAGGCAGGGAATTTCATAATTGTGTGTGCCATCCCTCGGAAGGACGTTGCATTTGGCATCCTGTGCCGGCATTAGTTTGTGGACGCTCAAGATCCCACGGTGTCCTCAAAGAGTAAGCGAGCTATCGCCGGCACCATGAATAAATTCCATATTGCATCTCTAACCTACAGGGGACACTGCATAAGCTGCATATCCACACTCCACCAAATGATGCAACCAGCAGCCATGTGCTGCATAGGAAAGGAAGGTGTACAGACCTCACCTGCTTTCATGCCTTAAAATATAGACCACCCCAATAATTTTTGTTGTTGCATTTGTGAGATTTCCAGAACAAGAAATGTTTCAAAACTTATTTTTTTTAAACCAAAACAAAACAAAACAAGTAGAGCTACATTCAAGGTACACTACCAAATAAATAAATAACATCCTCCAGTGTGCGGCATTGCCTGGGTGCCTTCGGCTCCCTGGCGATGCCACCGTGCAGCACATGGAGACGTAATTTGGAGGGAGCGGTATACCATAATTAACTGATTAATTCATTGTGTAATAAAAATAAATAAATTATAATCGTAAAATAATTAATTTCTTAATCAGTGGCTACTATCATACCTAAACCACCAGTGTTTCGTCCGAATCTGTAAATTTTTGAAAATGAAGTAATTAATAATAAATTTAAAAAAAAATAAATCTATTAATTGATGAATCAATAAATCAAAAATACCCTTTACAGCCAAATCACTTGGTCATTGTCATGTCCAAATATCAGCTTCCTATCTCAAAAGGTGCCTGAGATATTGCCCAGACGAGAAAGGAAATAAATAAATACTTCATTAATCGATAATAATTAAGTAATTCATCAAAATTAATTGATTAATAAAAAAATAATGAAAATACCAAATGCAGATAAATACCGATAATGTAAATCCCCAAACCCTCCTCGTTGCATTGTTCTTGTGAAAACCCCAAATCCCTTTCTTTCCCCCGGCCCCCCGCCCCCATCCCCAGGGCTTCTATTTGGCAGTACACCACTGCCCAAGGTCATCGTCCACCCCTACCTGTGATCTTTTATATCCTCATCAACTCTCCTATACACCTTCCTATCTACTTGATGTTTCCTTCCCTCATGTTTTTTCATCTCCTTTATAAAATACTGACTTCTTTCCTGGAAGTCCTAGCAGTGTCCATGTGTTTTATACCTCTCCCATCCTTCCCTTCCCATGCCTCCTCCCCCAAACCCTCTCCCTCCCACAGATCTCCCGATGTCCCTGTTCTCTACTGTTGTACTTGTGTAAATCAACCCCCCTCACGTCCCACTCTCTCTCCCCTCTCTCTCCCCATCTTGTCTCCCGCTCCCTTTATCATATGTTTTATGTGAGGTTTTTTTTTTTTTAAGATTAATGTTAGCTCTTACATGACCCTCGATCTTGTATGCAAAAAAAACAAACTCCATTGTTGTTTCTTTGTCAGTGAATCGTCCTCTACTTCCTGTCATATTGCTCTCCCATGAATCTGGATATTTACCCCGTGCACACAAAGTCAAGGGTTGGGTTAAGCAATTGCTTCACTTCTGTCTGTCCATCTTCTGTCTGTCTTCAAACGTCATTTTATGATCGAGGAGCATCTTATTTAAATTGAATGTTATATTTTGAACACCTGCCAAAACTTTGAAGACAAACCTGCCGTTTTACCGTACTTTGGCTCTGAATTCGTCCCGATCGCACATGCGCAGAGAGGAGTGAGATAATATTTTTACTCTGTCTCCTTGTCTGGAAGTCAAACAAAATTGAAAATAATTCCAAACAGGAAACTCCCTGTTTTTAAGGACATTACAAAGGACACAGACAACAGACACGAAGAACTAATGCAACGTGCTAGATAGGGTGATGTAATAGGCGCTGTGTCAACGGTGGTAAATTCCAGAATAAATTTATTTATATGACTTTTACAATTTTTATTTTATTTAAATTAAATGATACACTTGAACAATGTAGAACACAAATCACCTTCTTGTCACTTCCAAGAACCTCGTTATTTGCGGTACTCGGAGAGGTTAAATAAGTTTGCGTATAAGATTACGTCAAAAGCGCTAAATTTCCGGAAGTTTTTTTTTTTTCCCCAACCATCTTTAAAATCATTATTTTATTAAAATTGAAGTATATACTTGAATAATGTGCGGGGTATCGTGTTCTAAAACCTCTGTAGTATCTAAAGAGTTGAATTTGCAATTTGTGAATGCCGCACCAGATTCTTCTTCCTCTTTAGTAATATTTCATAAGGGTTGCATATTCTTGGCTCAGGGCTAATTTGGACACTCTCGTATTCAAATTGATTCAACGTTGGGTGAAGAAAGTTGAAGCTGCACTTGTGTAAGTGCAGCACGTTAAACGCGAGCCCAGAGAGTTGAGCAACGTGTTTTGTAGCATTGATGGAGTAGTCTGCATGCCCATGCAACCCCAGGTGACCGTATCGTCTGGCGGGATGCTTGTCCAGCAGCTGGATGTGAAAGACCTGCAGCACGAGCATGGGACGTTTGATGGGACGATGGTGTACGCCCAGAATAAGGTTCACCTCCACTCGTATTTACAAGAGATGCACATGACTGAATGCATTACAAGGTTACGTAAAGCATGCGTTACTCAGACACTCTGCCTTCCCAATAGAGGCAGCAGGTGGTTCTAACTGAACACTGGTCACGGCTCCATCCCGGCGTTCACTTCTCGGTGCTCCACCCTGGATGGGTAGACACCCCTGGTGAGGTTGACCTCCTCCACCCACTTTTTATGATCGCAGCGTTTCATTGAATGTTTACGGAGCAGGGAATGGGCGTGTATCGCAGTCTCGCTACTACTGTATACATCGTTGGATGTGATTTGGATTAAAATCCAGGCTAGAAAGCTTAGAGGAGAGTGTGCGTACCTCGAGGCCATCCTGTCAGCCGTTGAAACTCGATCGGGAGGTAGGAACACATGAGAACTCCTCTTGGTACAAGTCATATTAATATGCGTGCTGTTTGTGATACCAAATTAATTCTCAAATCGTCGTATAAAATCGAGAAGTGTTTTGGTATGCTTATTTGACTTCCATGCACTCCTGCAACGAGCGAGTTGAAAACTGGTGGTTGTACTCGGTGTGTCCCCAAAAAGGTTTTAGGTGGTTAAAAAATGTTTTGTAGTCCCATGGATTCAGCATCGGGTAGAGCAACACAATTTTCTCAATGGTAATATGTATGGCCTCACACCTAGCTCGGCTTCACGCTGTAGAACCCAAAGCTTTCAGAATCATTGGAATCTCCCGTGATGAAGCTGATTGAGGGCCTTTCACTCCCTCACCGCAGGCAGGTTTGGTGGTCTTGCTGTCTTCTACTGACTCCTCTTCGGCCTAGCTCTCCCTGCTCTCTCTATGCTCTGTCCCCAAAATATTCCTGCAGGACGCACAAGATCTGCGAGCAACCGTCTTCTGGTAAAACTGACAAAATCAACTCGTTCATTCCTTCACTCTTTTATTTCTCCCGCCTCTGGAACAAACTCCCACACTCTCTTTAATCCCACTCCTCCCTCCAGGTATTCAAAACAGCTGTTCACCATCATCTCTTTTCTACCCCCATTAAAACACCCCAAATCCACCTCCTTCAAATTCCGTTCTCTTTCCTGAAAGTCCTTGTCGTGTCCATCTTATTTATCCCATGTACCCCGCCCCAGCCCTCTCCCTTCCACAGACCTCCTGATGTCCCTGTCCTCTACTGTTATTATGCTTCCCTCTCTCTCTCCCCCCTCCCTGCTTTACAGCAGACTCCTCCATCTCTCCCCTCCCTTTCTTAAACAGTTGTGGCCAAAAATATTGCACCCTTGCACTTTTTTCAAATAATGCACCATTTATTCCAGAACATTGTTGAAATTAAAAAAATCTTTTGAAATCCACATTTGTATTTCTTTGCTTTGCAGTGGAACAAAACAAAAAAAGCTGGAAAAATTACTAAATCTTAGCTTATTCCACACAGAAATCCTAAAATGGCCCGGACAATATTATTGGCACCTTTTAGAAGTTGTTAGAAATCATTAGATTTCAAGCAGGTGATTCTCCTTTACTTTGGAATTTACCTCACTGGTGGAGAGTTGCAGGTGCCTGCAATATATAAATCACTCATTCAACCAGTTTGACGAGAGAAAAGGAGTCATTCTGCTCTTTCGTGTCACTGTGTACTGCAATGAGCATGGAGAAAAGAAAGAAAACCAGAGAATTGTCTGAGGAGGTCAGACACAAGATTGTAGCCAAGCATGGACAATCTCAATCTACAAGTCCATCTCCAGGGACCTTGATGTTCCTGTGTCCACCGTACGCAATGTTATCAGGAAGTTTAAGGCCCATGGCACTGAAGCTAACCTTCCTGGACGTGGCCGCAAGAGAAAACTTGATCGAAGATTGCAGCGATGGATTCTTAGAATGGTGGAGAAAGCACCATGAATCAACTGCCAAACAGATTTGAGCTGACCTTCATACACAAGGTACGACAGTTACAACTCGCACCATCTGTCGCCAACTCAATGAAAGGGGGTTCTATGGTAGGAGACGCAGGAGGACCCCACTGCTGTGATAGAGACACAAGAAAGCTTGGAGTTTTCCAAAACTCATCTGAACAAGCCAAAATCCTTCTGGTAGAAAGTCCTGTGGACAGATGAGACCAAATTAGAGCTTTTTGGTAAAGCACATCATCTTTGTTTACAGAAAACAAAATGAAGCCTTAAAAGAAAAGAACACCTTCCCTACAGTCAAACATGGAGGAGGTTCAGTGATGTTTTGGGGTTGCTGTGCTGCCTCTGCCACTGGGTTCCTTGAATGTGTGCACAGCATCATGAAATCAGGAGATTACCAAGGAATTATGGAGCGCAGTGTTCAACCCAGTGTCAGAGAGCTGGGTCTCTGTCGAAGGTCATGGGTTTTGTAGCAGGACAATGACCCCAAACACACTTCAAAAAGCACCCAGGAATGGGTCGAGACAAAACGCTGGACTGTTCTGAAGTGGCCAGCAATGAGTCCAAATCTAAATCCAATTGAACACCTGTGGGGAGATCTGAAAACAGCAGTTGGGAGAAGGAACTCTTCAAATCTGGGAGAAGTGGAGCAGTTTGCACAAGTGTGGGCCAATCTGCCAGTAGAGAGGTGCAGGAAGCTCATTCATGGCTATAGGAGGCGCTTGACTGCAGTTATTTTGTCCAAAGTCCATGCTAGAAAATATTAAATGGAGGGTGTCAATAATTTTGTCAATGCCATTTCTTTTTATTTTCTGATTTAAAACGATATATTATGTTCTGAATCAGAAACAAAGGTTCTGTAATATTAACAATGAAATAAAGAATTGTGGAGACCAAATACTTTTGCCAATTTCAACTTATTTTAAAAGAAAATTGTGAGTTATTTGAAAAAAGTGCAAGGGTGCCAATATTTTTGGCCACGACTGTATGTTAGGTGTTAACTCTTATATGAGCCTTGACCATGCAAAAAAAACCAGCAATTCTGGGAATCCTTGGTTTATTAAGCTTCATCATATCTGAGATTCCTGATGATTGATTTCATTGATAAATAAAGCGTTAGGTTGCTCCATCATCTCTCAGTAAATGATAGTGTTTATCGAGATCCTTGCTGTTGATCATTCACATCTTGAAACTTTGAGACATGATTTGCTGAATGGTTGAATCGGCTGGCTTGAAATCCTCTGACTCGCATCTTCGGCCCGTAGCTGTGCGAGTCAGCATGCCCGATTTCCACCGCCGGATGGGTCAGCGTTTGCGCACCGAGGCCCAGGGTGCAGACACCGTAGTCTGGCTAGCCCTCTCTCCTGTCATGGAGAATCAACCAAGCGGAAAGTTCTTCCAAGGTAAGAACAACACAACATGAGATCATCCTTGTCTCCATTTGAATTGCTGTTTTTTGGGGATCAAAGCTGCTCGATTTGCATGCGGATACTCATTGGAAAGGTTTGGGTTGAAGAAGCAAGAGCTGTTGAAGGTGATGAGTGATTTCATTAACTGATCCCTCTTTCTACAGACAGGAAGGTTGTCTCCACACACCTGCCCATGGCCTGGACCCAATCCTCACTTGAAGATGAGAATAAGCTCATGGAGGCATTGGAAGCGATGGCAGCCATGTTTAAACCTGAAACTACATGATTTGTTCTTGGCTTTGATTTCCTCAAAAAGAGCTTTGCCAAGGGCTGAGGAAATCTTGTATAATTCAAACAATAAAGGACAATGGGAATGATGCATTCCAACAGCTTTCGTGAAATATTTACTCAAAAGTAATGGGAAATACGAGGGTGTTTTATTCTAGTTGAACATTGATCTGAGGCTCATGGAAGAGATTGTTCATGGTCACAGTGTCGATCGGTCCCCATGCACCGGCCCACTCCCTCTTGTGGCCCTGGCTTTACAAAGGAAGAGTACATCATCTTAGATGTGAGGAATCTCTGGATCGTTCCTGGGAGATCCATCAGCTTCCTCCGTCCCGAGGGCCTGTATGAGCAGAACTGACTGGGGCTAATCAACAACAACCAGTCTGTAAATTCCAACACGCTCGACGTTTTTAATAGATCATAATTTCTACTGAGCTTCCGGTCACAACCATGTTATCTGCTCTGATAAACATTCTTCAAAAGCTGAGAATCTTCTTTAACTGTTATTACTACTTGCTTGAGTGCACTTACATCTCCAATCTTTATATAAGACCTCTTGCGTGAGGTGAGATCTTGTGTACATAAAGTAAATTTAAATTGTTCACAAATACACCCTCAAACCAAAGGAACACATGATGGGTTTTGGCTCCCAATAGTTTGTTTGTAACTGCATGAGGAGTATAAACACAGACAAAGCTGTGGGGGCAGTTCCTTGGCTAGGGTTAAAACTTGCAATCCTGGACGGGTCGCCACTCCGACACAGAATAGTCGACAGTGCAGGAATCCTGGACGGGTCGCCACTCCGACACAGAATAGTCGACAGTGCAGGAATCTTAAGACGGGTCGCCACTCCGACACAGAATAGTCGACAGTGCAGGAATCTTAGACGGGTCGCCACTCCGACACAGAATAGTCGACAGTGCAGGAATCTTAGACGGGTCGCCACTCCGACACAGAATAGTCAACAGTGCAGGAATCCTGGACGGGTCGCCACTCCGACACAGAATAGTCGACAGTGCAGGATACTTCTCAGTGGGCAGGACTTTGGAATTTGTTCATGGTGCCAATGATGCTACTGACGTTCATCGTCCTGTAGCTTTTGTCCTTAGGATGCTTCAGAACCTCATCGCGTTTTGTCGGACAACATGGTTGAAAACTTCCTGGAGATAAAACGCAAGACTCAAGATGACCGCGTAAGAACTTGTGTATCTGAGTTAGAGAGCGCCGGGGAGGATTCTGCTCCTGAAAGGTACTATCATAGGAAATGCTTGAGTTATGCAAAGCGCACCTTCGCTCCATTAGATTACAGTAATGCCAAGCTCATTCGCTCTGTATGTGATGAATAGCTGCTCCTCTCCATTCAAAACACCTTCTCTGATGATGATGTTACCCTAAACATGGCTGAAGTGAATGATGCATCCCTGTCAATTTTGAAGAGGTATTAGGTAGTGGTTAATGAGACAGAAAACTACTGCAAGCATCTGAAAAAACTGATATCTGAACAGCTTCCTAATGTCCAGTTCGTCAAATCTACGCAAAAATGAGCCTGACAATCCCGTCCTCCCAACAGCAGTTAGCATTGCTATGGAACTTCGCTCTGTGATGCTGGATGACGACACAATTGACCACTTGAAGAGCATGGCAAACATTCTACGAGAGGAGATGATGGAGTACTGAAACTGGTCATTCAACGGTAGCTTTGAAGACTTTGAGAATCCTCCGCTACTCCAGGTCTTCCTCACTCATCTCCTCTTTGGCCGTCATGTTCTCAAAGTTTCTGGATTCGCAATGAAGAAGTAGACAAAGTTGTTGACGTCCCTTGCCCGTTCCTCATCCAAAATACTCGAACTGATCGTCAGGTGAAGCATAAACCAAAGAAGGAGGATGAAGTAGAGAATAAAGAACAGCAGAAGATGGAGGAGCAGCAAGAACATGAGCCTAATCCAGGTGACTATTCTATCAGTGAAAGAACGCTCCCATTAGAGTAGGAAGTTAGCAAAGCAAGAAGTGATGCCAATTTGGGCTGCTACTAAATCTCTGTTGTTATCATGCAACTCTCAGTCACAGCCAGACAAACTCAGAAGTGGTTGCTCCATTGTTCAAGACTCCCCCCTCCCCCCAACTGACTATGCAACCCTGTGCACAGTTTTGATGTTGACACAGGGAATCTCTGCTTTTGTGGTCGGTCTAGAGAGAAGAACCATAATTACGCACGACCTGGATCTTTATAGCCACGCACTCCAGATTCAACAGACAGTGGGTAACACCAACTGGATTCTCCGTGCAGGGGTTTTGGATATTGCCTTTGCCGCCTTGAATGCTCTTGGCAAAACGATTTATGGAAGTGGTATCGACACATGTGCCATTGAAAGCGGAATATATACACCTCTGCAGCCCATCGTGGGATCTATGGTGGCAAGGCATACAAGCGAGGCATTGAATACCACATTATGACTCGCTTGGCGATTATATTGATGAGGTTTGATGCCATTTCCTCTGCATTCCCTCAAGGACCTCTCCATGGTCAGTGCGCTGTTCTTAGGAAGGCTCTACATGAACGCAGTCCAGATATGGTTGACATCTATGAAAACATCCAATCCGGATACTCCTCAAATCTGAAGCCGCATGAAGGAGACAGACGAGAGCTCGCTTAGTTTCTCATGCAGTACCTTGAACAGGTAGAAAGCCTTCTAAATCTCATCAGTGCCTGCTGCTCAGGAGACTGGGAATATTACTTGGCAGCACTGGAGAACCTCAAGTATTTCTTTGCACACGATCTTCTGAACTATGCTCGCCTGATGCCAGTACATCTCGCTCAAATGAATGGTCTGGAACAGGATGATCCTGCTACTTGGGAAGCACTGAAGTCTGGAGACTTTGTAGTGGCGAAATCAGAAGTTTCCTTTACTCACCTGTTCACTGATCAGACCCTTGAGCAGGAGATAAAGGGGTTGAAGCGTCATGGCGGGATGGTTGGACTGAGTCAAGATGAAGCTGTTTTTGACTGAGTGGTTACCACCACCCCTCATTTCGCTCGAATAGTGAAGTACCACCTCAACAGCTTCCCTCAAATCTCCAAGTCCTCTTCCCAAACTGAACACTACCAGCTTTCTGGAGACGTTGCTGTGAGGACAAGAGAAAATGCTCTGAAGCTGCGTCGCTCCATTGAAATACATTGTGAAGGCAATCCATTCATATTGAAGTCTCCGTTGAAAAGCCTGGTTTCATCAGCTTCTAGTACCACAAGAGGCAAAGCACGATATTCTAAACTTTGCGGAGAAGGGTCAGGAGCGGTCTGAGCATTCATTCACAACAGATTGTTGCCAACATCAACGGGTTCAGTTTTGGACCCAATGAAGAAGCTCAAATTGAAGACCTCGAACTGCATGAAGAAAACAAAATTTCGTGTGGGTGAAAAGGTTATCAAACTGCGTGAAGAGCGCGAACTGTTCGGCAGATTTCTCATCATCCAGGGAAGCCGTCCTGAGCTGGCACCAAAACCCTTCTTCAAGCTTCATGTACAAGCCTGGGTTGGTGCCTACATGAAGCTTGAAGAAGATGATCCAGCAATCAACTGCTTCAGGGTACTTGGTGAAAGTCCTATTCCGAGTGACCTGATCATTGGCGAATTGCCACCACAGATCAAGGTTTGGAGCAGTTCAACTGCCGAGTGTACTGCTCGGCAGATCCCACAACCCTATAAACGAAAAGTTTCGTTCCAAGAACTTGGAGGGAGAGATGTTACCTCCTACCGTGCTGCCGTACTACCACATATCACACGTGCAAGTTACATTGCCATGCATGATGTCATACACTACCAACTGCCTGACCCTTCCTCCCATTGAAGAAAATGGTTGGAATGTTAAGGAAGGTGTTTCTGTTCCAGTGAGGTATGTAGCCCTGCCCGCCCCTCGAGCTGTGATTGAACTGACGAAATGTGCATGTAAATCAGGGTGTAAAGGAAGGTGCAGCTGCTTCAAGAACAGACTTTCCTGCACTTCTCTCCAAGTGCTATGGCAGTGATTGAATGAATGAATGAAGAAACATAATTAAGCATGATACCTACGAGGACGATGAATAAATCAGCAAACAGTTTAATGTGATGGTGATCGATGTGGATAAGGTCAAGGATGATAAGTACGTTCTTGGTTTGGATTTTTAATATTACCATGTACTTGTGTAAATTAAAACATTGAGTTTATCAAAAAAGGACAAACTGAAGGCAGATTGTCAATTTTTACAACAATTCTTGTAAAGTATGTTTTTCATCCTAGTTGGATTGTATTGTGAAACAAACCCAATAATAAAGGTGTACATTATGATTGGTGTTTTCAGTTTTTATTTCATATATATATAGTTTTGTGCAAAAATCGCTGGGATCATCTCATCAGACGGTTCAGTTTAAGTCCGGTTCCTTGATACACTGTGTAGATCACTCAGGATGTGTAATTTATTCTCATCTTCATAAAAAAAAAATCCCCCCAAACCACTCATAATGTCGGACACGTTGATTTATTATTTACCCAAGATAAGCGCAGGGTTATTACAGGGTGGGGGGGCATTTATGGAACACCCACCCCCTCCTCCCCACCACCCCCAACCTTGCCCATGACAGGGGGTCAAAATGGATTCAGCATCACATCAAAAACCCCTAAAACGACAGATTATGAAAGTGGCTTCATTTTAAGTGGAGCTAGTCCCGGGGATGTGGGGGGTAGAATTTGGCCCAGATGTTGCCCATGCCATACTCTTTCGATTTTTGACGGGCGCGCCCCCCCCCCCCCCCGGGGGCCCCATATTGTCGAAATACTAAATGGCCGCCACCCGGATTAGAGGAAAATCAGTTAAATAACCAAAAGGGTTGGAATCATGTATGATACCACTTTTCAGGGGTTTTCAAGGTCGAGGAATCCAATTATGTTATTTTGATGATTCGAGGTCAAGGTCAACCCTCAAGGTCATCTTAAAGGTGGGGCGATCTCACGAGATCACGGCGAGGTCACGTCTTTTCGAAGCTGTTCCATGCGCTCACGCTTTCGAAGCTAAGTGATCCTTCTCAATTGTGTTTTTGTCGAGACTGTATCTATCTTTCGGTGTATGTACCTACAGCGTATCTTTTGGAAAATTTTCGGTGCTAATTTTTCGTACATGTATACACAATCGTCAGTTAATGCGTATCGAGTATTCTGCGGCCTAGTACTCGTAGGCTTGGCTACCGTACCGTCTCCGACCTTGTGGTTTTGTTTTTCTCTCAGCGATTCGTCGAATGCGCTGCATTTATTTTCGTTCTCTGGTTCGTCCCAGTCGTTCACCCCGTACCTCCTTGTTTAATATCTCTACTCAAAAAAAAAAAAACCCAAATTTTTTTTCCTTCCCAGGTGTTATTCGTTTATTTGTTGTTCTTTTTTGTTCGTTCGTTCTTCGTTCACGATCACGCGATCACGTGGTTAGAAATGTATAATCTCTCCTGTGAACAACTATTTTCTCTCATATATTATAACACAGTTTTCTTCTTTTCCTACAAAAGGATGCTTTCGTCTTGCTCACCAAATCTATTCATTCCAAAAAATATATATAATACCATCTCTTACAGTTCCTCCTTTCTACAGTCCCTAAACTATCCAGAACTCCACCCCTCCTTCAGTGTCCTCAAACGTATTTTTGACTCGAAGGTCTCAAACTCATTTTGCAAAAAATGTTCGTTTCCCATGAATCGTACACTTTTCAAAATCCAATCTCACCCCTCCCCTCCAAATCCTCCCCATCACCCATCCCTTTCAAATCTCCCCCCTTGCCCCTTCCCTCCCCTCCCTCCTAAACTCCCCCCACACCCCTCCCCTCCCCTCCCTCCTAAACTCCCCCCACACCCCTCCCCTCCAAGACTCTCCCTCGCTCCTCCCCTCTCACCCCTCCTACTCAAAGCATCCTCCCTGCTTCTTCCCCCTTCCACCTTCATCTCCCCCAACCTTCTGCCTCGCTCTTCCTCCTCCTCAAATAACACCTCACTGTGCCTCACCCAATCTCCATCAAACCTTTTGTCTGCCCCATTCTTCCCTTTCTCCAAGCTATTCTGAAATCTCTGAAATCTCTGACACACCTTCAACAGCTCTCCCTACCTCTTCCTCCTCTTCCACATCTTACCCTACCCCTCCCCCCCTGTTCTGGACCCGATGCTCCCCCTTCCTCTTCATTAACAGTATGGACCTCAAACATCCGGGGCCTTCGCTCAAACTTGACTGATCTCTCCATACAGGTTGCTTCTGACAAACCAGATGTGATCTGCTTAACAGAAACTTTCCTCCTTCATGTCTCTGATGCCTTGGTATCTCTCCCAGGTTACTCCCTCTTCCGGTATGATAGACCTGAGCCTCGTCCTGGAGGTGGGGTTGCTATCTTTATAAAAAACTCTTCCTCACTCACCCTCCACTGCCCTCTCTCCACCTCACCCACAGGAATACCTTTGGCTACAGCTTCCCCTTCGCTCCCACCTTTTGTTCATATGTGTGTTGTACCGTCCACCAAACAGCGATGACTCCATCTACATCTCGCTGTCTGATAATATGGACCAACTTCTATCTACCCATCCCAACTCTCTCTTCCTCATATGTGGTGATTTCAATTGTCACCATGCCAGTTGGCTGGGTGTGGGTACCTCTCTCACCAGCCATGGCTCTTCAGCAAAGGACTTCTGCGACTCACTGGGACTGACACAATCTGTCAATTTCCCGACCCGGATCTCAGTCAACGGAGCATCTTCTCTTCTGGATTTGGTTATGACAAACTTCCCTGAAAATGTCTGCTGCTCTTCTTCTGCTCCAATCGGCTCATCTGATCATGTGCTTGTCAAAGTGGACATCTCTCTGACCATTCTCAGAGAGCCTCCTCAGCGTCGATGAGTCTGGCATTTCACTCAGGCCAACTGGCACGGTCTTCAAGCAGCCATCAATCATCTGGATTGGTCTCCCATCTCTACCGCCTCTGACATCAACTCATCCTGGGAATTCTTTCAAAGTAAATTGCTCTCTCTCATGCACAGATTTATCCCATCTCGTCTTCAGTTGTCATACCCTTCCTCCCGTCCATGGTACACGGAATCTTGTGGTGAGGCTGTTGCCCTGAAACAACTTGCTTTCGTCTCCTGGAAAGCAAATCCAACGGAAGGAAATCTCATTTCCTTTCACAAAGCCCGAAACAAGTGTGTGTCCACCCTCAAGAGAGCCAGGAAACAATATCTCACCCTTCTCAAGACCGAACTCTCTTAACTGTCTCCCTCTTCCAAATCCTGGTGGCGTCTGGTCAAATCTGTTTCTGGTGTTTGTTCCCCCTCCATCCCCTCCCTCACCTCAAACGGCTTAACGGCTGACTCCGCACGTGAAAAAGCTGAATGCCTCAACTTTGTGTTTGCCTCTAAATCTTGTGTCCCAAACCCATCCCTCTCTGTACCCACCGTACCCAGTCGTACCCAGCTGCTCCTGGACTCTGTGTCCTTTCCTCCTGACAAGGTGGAAAAGTTTCTGTCAACCCTCGACTCTGATTCTGCAACTGGTCCTGACGGCATCAGCCCACGGGTCCTAAAATCATGTGCTTCCGCTCTTTCACTCCCTCTTTCTGTTCTCTTCACCCTCTCCTTTGCTCAAGGTCATCTGCCATCTGCTTGGAAATCAGCCAACATCACCGCTTTGCACAAAAAAGGTGCAAAAACAGATCCCAGCAACTACAGACCAATCAGCCTTCTCCCAATTATCAGCAAAGTCATGGAATCCATCATTGCTTCAGATATGAAATCTTTCCTCTTCTCCAATGGCTTGATCTCTGATCATCAATTTGGTTTCAGACCTGGTCACTCTACTCTGGACATGCTGCTTCTGCTTTCTCAACAATGGATGGAGGTCCTCAACACCAAACAGGAAATTAGAGCCGTCTCCCTTGACATTTCACGTGCCTTCGATACGGTCTGGCACCCTGCTCTGCTCACCAAACTCTCCTCCTTTGGTATCCATGGAAATCTCCACGCATGGCTGGCGGACTTCCTCTCTGGTCGGTCAACGTGTGGCCCTGAATGGGTTTCTCTCATCTCCTCTTCCTGTTCAGGCTGGAGTTCCCCAAGGTAGTGTTCTGGGCCCTGTGCTTTTTCTGGTCTTCATCAATGATCTCTCTGACTCTCTTGAAAATCCTCTCTATCTCTTTGCTGACGACTCTACTCTCTGTCGCTCCATTCCTCATCCCTCAGATCGGCAGTCTGCAGCCTCCTCACTCTCTGCAGACCTGGACAAAATCACAGACTGGGCAAACAAATGGAACATGTCTTTCAATCCTGATAAATCTCACACTCTTACGATGTCTCTCTGAAAAGATCGACTGGAAAACCCTCCCATCCACTTTCTGAATAATCCTCTTCAATAAGTTCTGTCACTCAAGCTTTTGGGTCTCACTATTTGCCATGATCTTTCCTGGGAAAACCACATTTCAAATCTGGCCTCCAAAGCCAGTCGCCGACTGGGCATCCTCCGTCGTGCGAAGTCCTTCCTTGGCACACCTGAGCTCCTCACCACATACAAGGCTTTCATCCGCAGCTCTATGGAATACTGCTCTCCCCTCTGGTCTGGTGCTCCTGCCTCACACCTAGCCCATCTTCACGCTGTTGAAACCAAAGCGTTCAGAATCATTGGAATCTCCCGCGATGAAGCTAACTCCAAGGGCCTTTCACTCACTCACCGCAGGCAGGTTGGTGGTCTTTCCGTCTTCTACCGACTCCTCTCTGGCCTTGCCCCCCCCAGCCCTCTCTGGGCTCTGTCCCCCAAATATTCCTACAGGTCGCACAAGATCTGCCTGCAACCCTCTTATGGTTAAACTGCCAAAATCAAGACTTTCTGCTCACCTTCACTCCTTCATTCCTCTTTTCTCCTGCCTCTGGAACAAACTCCCTCACTCTCTTCAATCCCACTCCACCCTCCAGGTCTTTAAAACAGCTGTTCACCACCATCTCTTATCCTCCCCCATCCAAAACCTTGATCTTTTCTACCCCCGCTAATTTCGGTCCCCTTGTGTTTTATACTTCTCCCCCCCCCTTCCCACACCTCCTGCCCCCAAGCCCTCTCCCTCCCACACTTCTCCCTGCTCTCAAATGTTGTGGTTGTGTGCTTCCCCTTCTCTCCCCATCTTGTCTTCCGCTCCCTCTTTTTGTATATTTTGTTTGTCTGGTTGATTTGTTTGTGAAATAAATGTTAGCTCTTTCACGAGCCTCGATTCAGTATCCCAAAAAAAAATAAAAAAAATTCATTTTTGAGTCAAACACGTCGGTTTTTGAGTTTTTTGTCAAGATTTACGCGAGGTTCACCATTTTATGTTTCTGGGTTGGGTAATCGAACTCTGACCTTATTTTTGACAATTAGAGGAAATATTTACATGTCTATTTCCTAATTTTCAGGCATATGCAGTTCATCAGTCTAATTACAAAGGTACGGATTTTGATGTTTTATGAACTGTATGCCATATCCTTGTGTTTAATTTTTGTGCGATCATGATCCGGGTTCATGTATACATGATTGTATACATGTCATAAATATGACGTCATAGGTCATGTGACCTGGTGGCCATATTGGATTTTATGAAAAGCTTAAAAATGAATCCCTGCCTTCATTTTTCGATCGATTCATTTTGAACTTTGACCACTCATAGTACGCCATGTGATTGGATGCATATCCTAATTATGACGTCATAGGTCAGGTGACATGGCGGGATGGACCGGTATGGTCCCCGGATCATACCGCCCTTGGCGCCCGTCAAAAATTGAAAGAGTATGGCATGGGCAACATCTGCGCCAAATTTGATGCTTTTGGAAGAATTTGAACCAAAATATCCCGAAGGGCCCTGACTAGGGGAGGGTCAAAGGGCGGAAAGGGCCCTGCGGAACGGAAACCCAGGGCCAGGAAAATTTGAGCCCCATCATTTCCCTATAGTATGATCCCAATTCAATACAGAAAAGCAAATATATATATATATTTTTTAACACGAAATTCCTACGGGAACTACTTTTAAGAACACTCCAAACCACACTACGAGGCTAGAGCTTAGAGGTGAGTGCACATACCTGCAGGAGTTGAGATTATCCTGCCAGCCCCGAGCAGGAGTAGATAATCACAATTTACATGAACACAGCCACACTCCCCAAAGCGTTAAATTGACACCTCCCTACACAAGCTTTTTATTGTAGGCCTTGAAGGTTAAAAACAAAATCAAAGTAGGTACATTAACGTTTAACTTAACAGGTACAAAAAAAAGATGAAGCAACATTTGAGGTTCAAACATCTTTTATTATACACAATACAATCCTTGACAACTTTTTGCATCAAACAGCACGGAAGTATAAAGTGATGAACTTTGTTCAGGGCAGAAACTCGCTGCTTTCCGACGTGGGACAAAAAGAAAAACGAAAGGTAATATATATATATATATATATATATATATATATATATATATATATATATATATATATATATATATATATATATATATATATATATATATATATATATACATATACACACCATATTGATACAACAGTTTTGATGTTCACGATCCCATAATGCACTGCACCTTCGCAATGAGGCACTCCAATATGGCGGCAGGGTGTGCGTGTGTAAGTTGGATTAAATGTTATAAATCAGTTCATCAACTTCACGGCTCCTCAGGACTTTTTCTACAATATAAAAAGCAAAACGAAAAAGGGGGCTGAAGTCAGTGGCTTATGTTTATGTCTTACCAACCCTCAATGCACACATCAAATTGGACCGACCCTCTCAATTACCCAGCACAGGGCCTAAATGATTTTATAGACGGATAAAGTGCAAACCCTCAACTTAATCTGAATGAAATGAATGAATGACCACAAATTCCTTTTTGGACAAATTAAAAGGAAGACCCCCGATCCAAAGTGGAACGACCCAATATATCCAAGGAGACATTTACGCCATTTCACGCAATCATGATAATCGACCGTCGTGGTCGAGCAGAAGCGGACTCCATTTGCATGATGCAGAGCAGCAGGAAAATTAAGGGAAGTGAGGATTGTTGTGGTGGTGGTGGTAGTGGGGGAGGTCAAAAATGGCAAACAACCAACTATCGTCGCACCCATTCATTCATTACGTGTGGGAGCCTCCAAGGTGAAAGCTACTGTGGATAACGCTAAATAAACGGAATCGATGAAACGGAATTGGAACCTGGAATCTGGGAATCGATACGACATGGGCAGGCAGTCGGTACACACGTATGTATGTATGTATGTATGTATGTATGTGTGTGTATGTATGTATGTATTATATATGTATGTATATATATATATATATATATATATATATATATATATATATATCCAGAATTTAACAAAACCACCTTGAGCCCGCATTGCTCTCAGTGCGACGATGTCATTTTGTTTCATGTGATGCCTCAGTGTGTTACAAAAAGTGGGGAAAAAGAACCCATTAGGAACATACAAAATAAAAAAGGCAAGTCAGCACAACAAGAGCTATTGGAAGGATGGAGGGGGGATGGGAGAAATAGAGCAGTTAAAAAATAAATAAATCACGAGACAACCTGTGGGTGGATCATAATGCGTTTCATGAAAACCGATACGGAGGCACGGCATCATTGAAGACCCATTTTCAACAGCTGAACAATCTTTATCAACCTAAATCCTCCCCTGCTGGAAAAGAGTCGACAGACTTGGCGTTCTCTTCGAGAAATCGGCAGAATTAAATAATTCGCATCAATTAAGCTTCGATACGTTCTCACAGCCAGGAACCGAACCTGCCGCAAGAACAACAAACCCAAGCCTCTTCCACGATGGAAAAATATATAAAGCATATACCGATCGGCGACATGCCGTGTGCTCAAGGCGGGGTGGAACCATTCGGGTCCGTTACCAGGCGGCGTTCGGTCCACGAAGCTGCAAGCCGCTGCAGAATTCCACAGGGCTCTGCTGAAGCTTACCGAGGCCAAACGAGGTGGAGAAACCCTCAACAAGCATCTGCCTACCCAACGCAGGTCTTATGTGATTTAGGCAGCTCTACCCCACAGGTATCTGCCACAGATATAGTGCCACAGGCACTCAATATGCCATAGTAGTAGTCGATGCGATTGTTTATTTGCAACCTCCACACTTATCATTCACAATACAATCGACGCATGAGCCTTACGTTCTACGGACAGAGGATTTGATGTAATGCGAAGCAATCGAGTACCTTGTGCCGGTGATTAAACATGGATGGCTTTTATTGCACGTCAGGTATACAATAGTTCAAACCCATAGCATTTGCAGTACAAATGAAGCGTTCCGTGCTGTGGAAGCTTCTTGTCCCCACTTTTTGGACTTGACGTGTCATTTACACGAGGGTACGTTTGCAATGTACACTTCACGTGGAATGTCCCTGATACGAGGAAGCATTCAGCAATAATTACATCCTTTGTCCCTATCTTTCGATCAATCGCTTTGAGCAATTGAGGTGTGACACGCACACCAAACACAACACAACATACGCATTGGGGGTTAGGGGCGGGGTGGGTAGTTCGCAACACGGGAAATGAAAAATAGAATGTGGAAGTTCAATTGTGGAAGCAACAATCACAGTACATCGTGTTAAGTGCACAAAATTGTTTTTGACAAACCGAACAAACCTTTGAAAACTCAAGACACCAAGGGTGCACAGTTGTTCATGGTGATGCCAATCCGAGCTTAAAACTGTCAAATCAACTGGATTAGCATGAGATTGCGTCGACAGAAATGGTAGAAAAGAAGAATCGGAGATCAAAATGGAAATAAACACAAAGAGAAAATAAAAGAGAAAGAAAAGGCGAGGAGGAAGAGGAGCGAAGGGGGAAGGGTAGGAATGGAAGCAGAGAATAAAAAGGTAATGTGCACAAAGACAGACAGTAGGAAAGAGAAGATGGAGCAGAGAAGATAAAGGTAAGGAGAACAGCAGGTGGAAAAAGGGAAGGCACTGGGCGGGAACAAGGACGGAGGTATGTCAAAGTGATTGAAGGAGTGAACCTGAAATTCAATCATGGATCGAGTTTGTGGACTGGAGAAAAAGGTGACGTTTTGATGGGCTCGCACTCATTGGAAAAAAAAAAAAAATCAGGAAATCACTGGAGAAACGTCCCATAACTGTGGAAATAGAAAACAAATGTGTCGATGACTCAAAACGGCTTGCAGTACATCAAGTGCAGATGAATAAATACGGAGTGCAACCTAATCAACACAACCAGCAGCCTCCCTTTAGCTCCCAATGCATTCCTCATACCTTGATGACCTTGTCGGTACCAGAGGTAAGAAGCCATCCTCGTGTCAAATCCAGCTGCATATTCACCACACTGTGTTTACTTTCATGGAACGTGGCTGTAGGTGCTCGGCTATGGCAGGGAAGGGTTCAAAGGAAAGCAGTGGTAAGAGGGAGAGAGACAGACAGATGCACAAGAGACAGACAGACGCACGAGAGACAGACAGACGCACGAGAGACAGACAGATGCACGAGAGACAGACAGACGCACGAGAGACAGACAGACGCACGAGAGACAGACAGATGCACGAGAGAGAGACAGACAGATGCGCAAGAGATAGACAGACAGATGCGCAAGAGAGAGACAGACAGATGCGCAAGAGAGAGACAGACAGATGTGCAAGAGAGAGACAGACAGATGCGCAAGAGAGAGACAGACAGATGCGCAAGAGAGAGACAGACAGATGCGCAAGAGAGAGACAGACAGATGCGCAAGAGAGAGACAGACAGATGCGCAAGAGAGAGACAGACAGATGCGCAAGAGAGAGACAGACAGATGCGCAAGAGAGACAGACAGATGCGCAAGAGAGACAGACAGATGCGCAAGAGAGACAGACAGATGCGCAAGAGAGAGACAGACAGATGCGCAAGAGAGAGACAGACAGATGCGCAAGAGAGAGACAGACAGATGCGCAAGAGAGAGACAGACAGATGCGCAAGAGAGAGACAGACAGATGCGCGAGAGAGAGACAGACAGATGCGCGAGAGAGAGAGACAGACAGATGCGCGAGAGAGAGAGACAGACAGATGCGCGAGAGAGAGACAGACAGATGCAAACTCACTCTTCGTCTGTAATAGTGTCATAGCAGGTGTCACAGACTCGCACCTCCGTCTCAAATCCGAGCAGGGGAATCGTGGAACGCTTGGAGCTGCACTTTGCACACACGGCTTTCCCACATTTCCGACAGTGGTGCTGGAGGGGGGGGGAAGCCATAATGTTAGAGGGGCAAGGGAGAGACAAACAGCTGGTCTATATTAACATGAACACATCTCGGATAGTAATCTAATGTTCCCAGTACACAGAGGGACAGTGGGTGGAGGAAAGGGACAATTTGTCACAGAAATCCCAGAGATTCATTATTTTATTCATTATACCAAAACACCCAATACCTCTAGGAGAGGTTTGGGAGTGAGGATGACAGTCAAAATTTTTTTTTTTTGACTAATCTCTCGCACATAGTCCTGCTAAAATTCGTATCGATCTGTTAAGCGGTTGTGGAGAAGATGATTTATTTACAATCCAATATGGCCACCAGACCACGTGACCAATGACCAATGACAAATTTAATTCCTCCCATCAGGTCGTAGATCAGATATATATCAAGTTTTAGATATACACTACCGGTCAAACATTTTAGAACACCTCAATTTTTCCAGTTTTTATTGAAATTTACGCAGTTTAATGTCTCAATAAAAAATTAAAAAAAATAAAAAAAATAAAAAAGTTTAATGTTTAATGTAGTTTTACGCAGTTTAATGTTTGAGGAAAGTTTTACGCATTTTACGCAGTTTAATGTCTCAATGTACTCTGAAATTAAGCAAAGAACAAATAAACAATTGGAGATAAAAAAAAAAGAAATCATAGAATCATTTTGTTTAACAAAATTTAATTTAAATTTTTGACTCAGCAAAGTAGCCTGGTGTTGGCTTAGCGGTCAGGGTACCAGCTTGGGATCTTAGGATCCTGGGTTCGAATCCCGGTTGATCGCTGAATTAACGCCAGGGGGGTTGACTCAGCCTGTCATCCTTCCGAGGTCGGCTAATCGAGTACCAGTTCACTGGTAATTCCCCGTTTGTCGTAAAAGGCGACAAAAAGGGTTGGCGGCAGGAAGGGCATCCGGCCGTAAAACATTGCTTCAAAAAGGGGACCAAAAAACAACAACAGCCACGGTCCCCGAAAAAGGCCAACCCCCGCTTTGCAGGGAAAAATGGCCTCTAAAGGTTTTTTTTTTTTTTTTTAACTCAGCAAAGTAGCCACCTTTTGCAGATATAACCGACAAACACACTCGTGGCATTCTTTCTACAATGAAAATCAAATATTGTTCAGGAAGTTCTTCCCAACACTGTTGCAGAAGTTCCCACAAATGTGTTGCACTTGTAAGTTGCTTTGCTTTCACCCTTCTGTCCAGTTCATCCCAAACCAGCTCGATGGGGTTTAAGTCTGGAGACTGTGCTGGCCATTCCATGATTTGAAGCCTACCGTCTTATTCTTTTCCTCAAAGGTAGTTTTGACATAGCCTGGAGGTGTGTTTAGGGTCATTATCTTGCTGTAGGATGAACCCCTGACCAACGAGGCGTATACCAGAGGGTATTGCATGGCGCTGCAAAATGCTGTGGTAGCCCTTTTGGTTCAGGGTGCCAGTCACTCTGTGCACGTCACCGACTCTGGATCCAGCAAAAGAGCCCCAGACCATCATGCTTCCTCCTCCATGTTTGGCAGTTGGTGTCACACTGAGGAACCATCCTTTCGCCTACTCAACGGCATACAAAAACCCTGCGTGATGAACCAAAGATTTCAAATTTTGATTCATCGGTCCATAAGACCTTCTTCCAGTCTTCAGTAGTCCACTGGCGGTGCTTCATGGCCCAGGCAAGACTCTTTTTCTTATTTTGCCATCTTAGCAATGGCTTTCTTACTGCCACTCGACCTGTCAAACCTGCAGCTCAAAGTCTTCTCTTCACAGTTGAAACTGGGACTTGCTTACTTCGACCAGTGTTAAGCTGTACTTGAAGCTGTAGTCCTGTGAGCCACCTATCACGTAAGCTGTTGACTCTCAGAAACTTGTCTTCTGATTCTGTTGTGGCTTTGGGTCTGCCAGACCTCTTCCTGTCAGTTTCCTCCAGTTTCCAATATACTACTTCCTGCAGTGCAATATTGTCCAAATAATGCTTCAGAGGGTGTAATAACAGTCTGTTCCAATACTGCTTTTATACAGACAGGGGGGTTGTAATCAAGTAATCAGCAGAGGTTGGGACACCTGTAGGAATTGTTTGCATCAACTTTCAAGGCTTAATTTACTAACATTGCTGCAGAACATGAAACCTGTTAAATAAGTTGTTAACCCATTACTTGTTCCCTGAAGAAGGCCTTTTTTTTTTTACAATATAACTGCAATTTACATTATTTTCCCGTTTTTGCTAACCTAAACTTTTTTTTTTTTTTTTACCTCGAGCAGTTTACTGCTTACCTTTGTACCATTTCAGTTTACTCACTGGACATTAAACTGTGTAAACTTCAATAAAAACTGGAAAAATTGAGGTGTTCTAAAACTTTTGACCGGTAGTGTATATATATATTTTATTTAACTAATTCACTAATGTTATTGTTATCACCCTATTTAACCCATGGGGAGTTGATGACATATGCCAATTTTAAATTTCATTTGTTGAGCGGTTTCAGAGAAAAAAATGTCCAATTATTTTCTTTTAATTTAATATGGTTGCCATATCATGTGACCTAAGACATCAGAGTTATCAATGACATTCTCCATGAGGAGTCCCTGCTATGTTAAAAGTTATGCATTGATCGGAACACACGCAACACACAATCTCGCAACCCCTTTGGGTCGAGACTGATAAATAAGGTCCACCCACATACCATCCCAGCCCCGACAGCCTTCACGTACAATGTACTTGAAACCAAAAACTTGTGAGCAATAGGATCACCGTTTTTAGCCCGGCAGGGTCTCCCAGCAAATGTTTACCTGGCGTAAGCCAATAGTCTTACTGTCCCACATCTGTTTGAAATTCCAGAAAAAGGGCTGTGAGCATGTCTGGCAGCAATCGCTGTCCAACCATTCGGGTGTCTGTTCAAGGCAGTTTGGAATGAAACACTCATGTTACGCACAATGGTTCAGACAATGCACAGACACCACAAAATGCAGATAAAACTTGAACTTTTAGAAAGGAAATACATCTTTGGAGGGCCAAGTTAACAGAAAGGAAATTTCACTTTAGAATGAAGATTATTGAAAATCATAGATAAGGAAACAAGCAGATGAAGGTCACTTGGGCCCACCATACCACTGCTGCTTCCATATCCCATCGACTCAAAAAATCATTTCCATCCTCTTGTTTCCCACCAATCACTTAAACTTGACAATTAAATCCTTTTTAAAATTACTTTCACATCCCATATCCCAAGAGGCAGGGAACTCGTAAAGAACAGTGCGTATGGACTAGTATAATTACTGCATTAAATCCGCTTGCAATCCGTGCCATTTGACACTTCATAGTTAAAAAAAAAGGAAAGCCGGTCGTACCCCGAGACGATTCATGGGAGAACAAAATGAATAAGCGACGGCACGCATCCCGACAACAACAGACGGACATCGAGTAACACGGTTGTGATTTCAACATGGGAGATTCCCTCAATTAAGTGTAGACCCTTGGAAGCACTATTACGGGGGTCCTCCCCTATCCCCTGGTCTCGGTAAACCTCCGAACCCCGAGAGGGTCCCCGGCAGAAAGATATGTTATCCTTGGTTGAAATTAATCAATAATGAGACCACTCCAAGGGTTATGAACAAACAATATATTAAAAGGACCCAAAAAGCACCATACAACAATGGGGGCAATCAACCCTGCAATCCAATCTTAAGATGGTACCCTAGCTCAGACTGATGGCACCCCCAGGGACTGAAGCAGAGCCCTTCTCAATGTCTCTAGAACACAACGGTGCTCCCGGCGAAGAGGCGCTGGCGATGAGGCGGGTAAGGAGATGTAGGTCAGGCGGGGACCGTCACGTGGTCCCAGCCAACCCCAATTGGCGGTGGAAAGAGGAATCCCAAAGACGCTATCCAAACGTGCACATACACCATGCAGTCGCGAACCGCACCGTATTCTTCAAAGGCCGCTGTCGCGCCCACACATCCTCGGCAAACCACCGGAGGGCGGGACCAGCGGACGCGACTAACCAAGGGTCCACGAACGACGCACGAGGTCCCCGAAATGGCGGTCGGTTCTTCCTCGGGTCGCAGCCGCTAGGCGAAGATTCTCCGGAATCTCCCACCTGTACCTGGCTTCGCAGGCTTTTCCACGACACCAGCGATATCAACGATCGCACGAGATTCCTTCCCAGGACTCAAAGTTCCCTCTCCATGGACGCTCGACCACGCTGGGTGCGGAGCTGTTACAAAACGCCTCGTTTCACCTCTGCCTCACACGCTCTTCCTCCTCGCTCCACCTCTTCCGGTGCCCTATCCGATTTCCGGCATCATTTTTGTCACGAGCGCTTTTTTTTTTTTTTTTTGTATACTGAATCGAGGCTCGTGAAAGAGCTGACATTTACTTCACAAACAAATCAACCAGACAAACAAAATATATAAAAAGAGGGAGCGGAAGACAAGAGAAGGGGAAGCACACAAACACTTGAGAGCACACAACATTTAAGAGCAGGGAGATGTGTGGGAGGGAGAGTGCTTGGGGGGAGGAGGCGTGGGAAGGGGGGGGGGTGGGAGAAGCATAAAACACAAGGACACCAAGGACTTCCAGGACAGAAGTTGGTATTTCAAAAAAATGGAATTCGGGTGAAATTAGTGGGGATAGAAAAGATCAAGGTTTTGGATGGGGGAAGATAAGAGATGGTGGTGAACAGGAGGGAGGAGTGGGATTGAAGGGAGTGGGGGAGTTTGTTCCAGAGGCAGGAGAAAAGGGGAATGAAAAAGTGAAGGTGAGCAGAGAGCCTAGATTTTGGCAGTTTAACCAAAAGAGGGTTGCAGGCAGATCTTGTGCGACCTGTAGGAATATTTGCGGGACAGAGCCCAGAGAGAGCTGGGGGGGCAAGGCCAGAGAGGAGTCGGTAGAAGATGGAAAGACTACCAACCTGCCTGCGGTGAGTGAGTGAGAGGCCCTTGGAGTTAGCTTCATCGCGGGAGATTCCAATGATTCTGAATGCTTTGGTTTCAACAGCGTGAAGACGAGCTAGGTGTGAGGCAGGAGCACCAGCCCAGAGGGGAGAGCAGTATTCCATTGAGCTGTGGATGAAAGCGTTGTATGTGGTGAGGAGCTCAGGTGTGCCAAGGAAGGACTTCGCACGACGGAGGATGCCCAGTCGGCGACTGGCTTTGGAGGCCAAATATGAAATGTGGTTTTCCCAGGAAAGATCATGGCAGATAGTGAGACCCAAAAGCTTGAGTGACAGAACTTCTTGGAGAGGATTATTCAGAAAGTGGATGGGAGGGTTGTCCAGTCGGTCTTTTCGGAGAGACATCGTAAGAGTGTGAGATTTGTCAGGATTGAAAGACATGTTCCACTTGTTTGCCCAGTCTGTGATTTTGTCCAGGTCTGCAGAGAGTGAGGAGGCTGCAGACTGCCGATCTGAGGGATGAAGAATGGAGCGACAGAGAGTAGAGTCATCAGCAAAGAGATCGAGAGGATTTTCAAGAGAGTCAGAGAGATCAATGATGAAGACCAGAAAAAGCACAGGGCCCAGAACACTGCCTTGGGGAACTCCAGCCTGAACAGGAAGAGGAGATGAGAGAAACCAATTCAGGGCCACACGTTGACTACGACTAGAGAGGAAGTCCGCCAGCCATGCGTGGAGATTTCCATGGATACCAAAAGAGGAGAGTTTGGTGAGCAGAGCGGGGTGCCAGACCGTATCGAAGGCACGTGATATGTCAAGGGAGACAGCTCTAATTTCCTGTTTGGCATTGAGGACCTCCATCCATTGTTGAGAAAGCAGAAGCAGCATGTCCAGAGTAGAGTGACCAGGTCTGAAACCAAATTGATGATCAGAGATCAAGCCATTGGAGAAGAGGAAAGATTTCATATCTGAAGCAATGATGGATTCCATGACTTTGCTGATAATTGGGAGAAGGCTGATTGGTCTGTAGTTGCTGGGATCTGTTTTTGCACCTTTTTTGTGCAAAGCAGTGATGTTGGCAGATTTACAAGCAGATGGCAGATGACCTTGAGCAAAAGAGAGGGTGAAGAGAACAGAAAGAGGGAGTGAAAGAGCGGAAGAACATGATTGTAGGACCCGTGGGCTGATGCCGTCAGGTCCAGTTGCAGAATCAGAGTCGAGGGTTGACAGAAACTTTTCCACCTTGTCAGGAGGAAAGGACACAGAGTCCAGGAGCAGCAGGGTACGACTGGGTACGGTGGGTACAGAGAGGGATGGGTTTGGGACACAAGATTTAGAGGCAAAACCTTTTAAACCTTTTTAAAATTTTAAACCTTTTAACCACAATAACCCTTACTGAGAACCAACAATAATAATAATACCAACAATAATTATGGCCGAATCCGTAACAGCACCCCAGGAATACCTTTGGCTACGGCTTCCCCTTCGCTCCCACCTTTTGTTCATATGTGTGTTGTACCGTCCACCAAACAGCGATGACTCCATCTACATCTCGCTGTCTGATAATATGGACCAACTTCTATCTACCCATCCCAACTCTCTCTTCCTCATGTGGTGATTTCAATTGTCACCATGCCAGTTGGCTGGGTGTGGGTACCTCTCTCACCAGCCATGGCTCTTCAGCAAAGGACTTCTGCGACTCACTGGGACTGACACAATCTGTCAATTTCCCGACCCGGATCTCAGTCAACGGAGCATCTTCTCTTCTGGATTTGGTTTTGACAAACTTCCCTGAAAATGTCTGCTGCTCTTCTTCTGCTCCAATCGGCTCATCTGATCATGTGCTTGTCAAAGTGGACATCTCTCTGACCATTCTCAGAGAGCCTCCTCAGCGTCGACGAGTCTGGCATTTCACTCAGGCCAACTGGCACGGTCTTCAAGCAGCCATCAATCATCTGGACTGGTCTCCCATCTCTACCGCCTCTGACATCAACTCATCCTGGGAATTCTTTCAAAGTAAATTGCTCTCTCTCATGCACAGATTTATCCCATCTCGTCTTCAGTTGTCATACCCTTCCTCCCGTCCATGGTACACGGAATCGTGTGGTGAGGCTGTTGCCCTGAAACAACTTGCTTTCGTCTCCTGGAAAGCAAATCCAACGGAAGGAAATCTCATTTCCTTTCACAAAGCCCGAAACAAGTGTGTGTCCACCCTCAGGAGAGCCAGGAAACAATATCTCACCGTTCTCAGGACCGAACTCTCTTATCTGTCTCCCTCTTCCAAATCCTGGTGGCGGCTGGTCAAATCTGTTTCTGGTGTTTGTTCCCCCTCCATCCCCTCCCTCACCTCAAACGGATTAACGGCTGACTCTGCACGTGAAAAAGCTGAATGCCTCAACTCTGTGTTTGCCTCTAAATCTTGTGTCCCAAACCCATCCCTCTCTGTACCCACCGTACCCAGTCATACCCAGCTGCTCCTGGACTCTGTGTCCTTTCCTCCTGACAAGGTGGAAAAGTTTCTGTCAACCCTCGACTCTGATTCTGCAACTGGTCCTGACGGCATCAGCCCACGGGTCCTAAAATCATGTTCTTCCGCTCTTTCACTCCCTCTTTCTGTTCTCTTCACCCTCTCTTTTGCTCAAGGTCATCTGCCATCTGCTTGGAAATCAGCCAACATCACCGCTTTGCACAAAAAAGGTGCAAAAACAGATCCCAGCAACTACAGACCAATCAGCCTTCTCCCAATTATCAGCAAAGTCATGGAATCCATCATTGCTTCAGATATGAAATCTTTCCTCTTCTCCAATGGCTTGATCTCTGATCATCAATTTGGTTTCAGACCTGGTCACTCTACTCTGGACATGCTGCTTCTGCTTTCTCAACAATGGATGGAGGTCAACGC
This sequence comes from Myxine glutinosa, assembly GCF_964187855.1. Lineage (NCBI taxonomy): Eukaryota > Metazoa > Chordata > Myxini > Myxiniformes > Myxinidae > Myxine > Myxine glutinosa. Next base: position 36,533,394 of record NC_136265.1, on the reverse strand, counting down.
CAAACAGGAAATTAGAGCCGTCTCCCTTGACATTTCACGTGCCTTCGATACGGTCTGGCACCCTGCTCTGCTCACCAAACCCTCCTCCTTTGGTATCCATGGAAATCTCCACGCATGGCTGGCGGACTTCCTCTCTGGTCGTAGTCAACGTGTGGCCCTGAATGGGTTTCTCTCATCTCCTCTTCCTGTTCAGGCTGGAGTTCCCCAAGGTAGTGTTCTGGGCCTTGTGCTTTTTCTGGTCTTCATCAATGATCTCTCTGACTCTCTTGAAAATCCTCTCTATCTCTTTGCTGACAACTCTACTCTCTGTCGCTCCATTCCTCATCCCTCAGATCGGCAGTCTGCAGCCTCCTCACTCTCTGCAGACCTGGACAAAATCACAGACTGGGCAAACAAATGGAACATGTCTTTCAATCCTGATAAATCTCACACTCTTACGATGTCTCTCCGAAAAGACCGACTGGAAAACCCTCCCATCCACTTTCTGAATAATCCTCTCCAAGAAGTTCTGTCACTCAAGCTTTTTTTTGGGTCTCACTATTTGCCATGATCTTTCCTGGGAAAACCACATTTCAAATCTGGCCTCCAAAGCCAGTCGCCGACTGGGCATCCTCCGTCGTGCGAAGTCCTTCCTTGGCACACCTGAGCTCCTCACCACATACAAGGCTTTCATCCGCAGCTCTATGGAATACTGCTCTCCCCTCTGGTCTGGTGCTCCTGCCTCACACCTAGCCCGTCTTCACGCTGTTGAAACCAAAGCGTTCAGAATCATTGGAATCTCCCGCGATGCAGCGAACTCCAAGGGCCTTTCACTCACTCACCGCAGGCAGGTTGGTGGTCTTTCCGTCTTCTACCGACTCCTCTCTGGCCTTGCCCCCCCAGCCCTCTCTGGGCTCTGTCCCCCAAATATTCCTACAGGTCGCACAAGATCTGCCTGCAACCCTCTTATGGTTAAACTGCCAAAATCAAGACTTTCTGCTCACCTTCACTCCTTCATTCCTCTTTTCTCCCGCCTCTGGAACAAACTCCCTCACTCTCTTCAATCCCACTCCACCCTCCAGGTCTTTAAAACAGCTGTTCACCACCATCTCTTATCCTCCCCCATCCAAAACATTGATCTTTTCTACCCCCGCTAATTTCGGTCCCCTTGTGTTTTATACCTCTCCCCCCCCCCCCCTCCCCTTCCCACGCCTCCTGCCCCCCACACTTCTCCCTGCTCTCAAATGTTGTGGTTGTGTGCTTCCCCTTCTCTCCCCATCTTGTCTTCCGCTCCCTCTTTTTGTATATTTTGTTTGTCTGGTTGATTTGTTTGTGAAATAAATGTTAGCTCTTTCACGAGCCTCGATTCAGTATACAAAAAAAAAAAAAAAAAAAAAAAAAGCACCAATTTCAGTGCAAAATTTGGAAGTAGCAACCTATTTGCGCTCGATTTCGACCCAACATTTTGGACACGGCCTTTGCGAGAGTCAATTCTTCTGATCACGTCAGCTCGATGCACGTCTGCTTCAAATTACAGCAAGAATGACTCATAGGCTATTGTACATCACGAATCACCATTTGTATGCTCGTACTGGGGGTGGAAAAATTGCACGCACCTCTTGCCTGTGGACATCCATGTTCCAAACAACAAGAAGACCGTCGGAGCTGCATGAAAGAAGCTGCCGTGTTGGCTGAGCAAAGCACAGGCCTTGCACCTTGTTCCTAAGAAAGTGACAGACAGCTTTTGTTCAAATACATCACATCCGGTAACTAGTGGGGGGGCCAATGTAGCAGATTGAAATGCCCGGTGAAATTGCTTGTTAATTTTTGGACACTGGTTGGGCTGTCTTTAGGGATGATATAAGTTCTAGAAAAAATATGTCTCCAATTGTTTCAAGTTCTTTATGGCGGCCATTTTGGATTTTCAAAATGGCGGATGTCGAAAACGTAAAATTCCATTATCTTGGCTTCTAAATGACCTAGAGTTTCGATTCTGGTGTCCAGTTGTACATTTTTGGGGATAGAGAATTGAATGAAACCTTCTTTAATAACCTACAAGGGATAAAAATAGGTTTTTATGGCACAGCCGAACCAGTGTCCAAAATCTAACTTAATGCACATCTATCTTAATTGTTATTTGTTATTTGTATGTTCCAGATTCGTGACCCTGAGCTATGATGGAGCCAAAAAGCAAGAAAACCAAGAAAGAAACTGATTTCACACTTTGCATTCAGTGCCAGGATCCCCAAGGTGCACTAGTGACTGAGCCAGCACTGGGCTCATATGCAAAGTTTCTCCAGTTCATCCAGGAGAGGGCACGATATGGTGATGCCGACTTCAAACAGATCAGCGAACGATTAAGCTGTTTCACTGCCACTGACTTGAGGAACAATAAAGCAAAGTGGCACCGGGCATGTTATGGATCTACATGCAACACTGCTCACCTGGAGCGTGCTAGAGTTCGCCACCAGAAAGCCTGCGAACATGGCGACACCCAGCATCTTCATAAGAGGTGTGGACGTCCTTCTTCTGCACCTGCCGCTGCAAGTACCTCAGGTTCTACGCAAGACGAGACTCTTCGCTTCACACGTTCATCATCAACTCCATTCAACAGAGACCTTTGTTTCTTCTGTCAAGAGGTCACTAAGGAAAGTGTACATGTTGTATGCACGTTCAACGCAGGTAAACAGCTGAAGAAAGCTGTTGAAGAAGGCAGCAACCACAAGTGGAAAGTTCAGCTGAGTGCTGCCATCAGTGCACATGATGCTCATGCGATCGACGTCAAGTATCATCTCCCATGCTGGGTGCAGAATGTCCAACGTGCTCCCAAGAGTGGGACATCAAGTGATTACAAAGAACACATACTGCAAGAAACTAATGTTATCAAAATAGCCGCAGACATTGAGTTTGTCAGCCTTGTTCGCTCTCTACTCCAAGCTGGTGAAATTCTCAACATGTCTGACCTGAAGTCGGTTTACTCCAGGATTCTTGACAATAATGGTGTGCACAATGTCCCATCACCTACTACCCAAGGCATGAAGGAGAAAATCAACTCTCACATTGATGACGTTCACTTCATGAAACCAAAACGTCGAAACGAGTCAGACGGTGTATTCTCCACTGCCGTGCGTGATGCAGCTGTCGAAGATGCAATGACGAAGACAAATGAAAAAAACATCGAACAACTGTTTGAGAGTGCCTCTGTTCTCCGCAGTGCCATTGCTTGTCAGAACAAGCACCCATGGCAATTTGAAGGAGAAATGAACACTGATGATGCTGAAAAGCATGTACCCAAAGTACTCTATGCTTTCCTCCGCTGGCTACTGGAAGGACCAGCCACGAGCATTGAGCCAGAGACTATGCGCTCAGCCACTATTCATCGAGATGTTATAACCATCAGTCAGAACATCATGTACGGCTACAAGTCAAAACGCCAAGTCACGTACAAGCCCAAAGAGCCAGATGCACCATTCCGCCATCGCTTAGAATGGCCACAGCAGCTTGCCGTTGCCATTGTAGTCCATCAGTCCACCAGAAACAAGAAGCTTCTGGATTTCCTGCATGGGTTCGGTCTGTCTGTTGATTATAGTCGGATCTTGCGGTTGGAGACACAGCTGGCCAACTCAGTCATAGAGTCTACGACAGAACAGGGTGTATACTTTCCAAGAACCATGCGCATAGGGACGTTTGTCTTCTTTGCAGTGGACAACAGTGACTTCAATGAAGACACACCTGATGGGAAGCGGACACTCCATGCTACAGCCTGGGCACTCTACCAACGACGGGAACATGCACCCTCCACAGATGAACATAGAACACTGACACTACATGACCGAAAGGCCAGACACCGCTCACTCAAGGTTCTGACTGCTCCAGACTTTGTTCCTTGCCAAGCACCAAACAAACAATCTGCCACAGGTACCACGTATAGCTTCAAGACACGGTCAAACCCAGATGTCACCAAGCCGTACTCTGCGACGGACACAGTGTGGCTACTTTCACGCACAATCATGCGAACAGCTGAAGCTGAGGACGTACAAGACGACATCATCCCACCAGATGACCAGCTGCAAGCTGCAGAACCCCAGCATGCTGACCCTGTTGGGTCACTCGTCCACGATCCAAAACAACCACCTGGCAGTAGGATCAAGCATCACGATATCCCAACTTGGACAGCCTACAACTCACTGCTCTCCTCTTCGAAGCCTCTGACAGAGGTCAACGCCCTGCCATTGGTAGCAGCACCAGCCCATGAATGGCAAACACTGATAACAGTCTTGAAACAGACACAGCAAATCAACTGCATGGTCATGGGTCCCGATAGGAAGACAGTGATCACCTTAGACATGGCCCTGTATGAGCGAGCCAAACAGCTGGAGATGACCAGAGATGACTGCAAAGGCAAGTGGGTACTGCGACTAGGGGAGATGCACACTGTGATGGCTGCACTGAGGGCTGCTGGGAATGCCATAGAGGACAGTGGTCTTGACGAGGCTTGGTCTGAGGCTGATATCTATGGCCCAACAACGACCAGACAAATACTGGAAGCCAAGCACATGAAGAGGGCTTTGGAGGCCCACATCACCACTGTCCAAGCCCTCTTCGACCTCTATGTGGACGAATTCTTCCAAGAGCATCCCCATCTGAGGGGCCCATGTACCCAGTCAGCACAACAGGTTGCCCAGAGCTGTCATCTACACAACCGAGAGGAGATGACAAGCGCGCAGAACAACATGCTAGCTGTCCTCGAGTCAAACGAAGTCCTGGAGGCCATGGCAAAGTTTGATGAGAGGAAAGAAGCCAAGAGTCCACTGTTCAAGTTTGTGCGACGCTACATGCGGATGATAATGCTGATATACACATTCATCCGTGCCACCCGTGATGGACAATTTGAGCTTCACCTGTCTTCACTGGATGAGATGTGCATATACTTCTTTGCACATGACAAACAGAAATATGCCAGGCTGACTCCCCGGTACCTTGCAGAGATGAAGGCCCTGAAGATGACAGATCCAGGGATCTACCAAGAGTTCATGGATGGGAACTTCAGTGTCCATAAGAATGAAATCCCCTTCTGTGCTGTAGGTGTGGACCATGCACTGGAGCACATCAACAGGATCATGAAGGTGACAGGGGGTATTGTGGGCATTACCCAGAATGCCAGTGCCCGCGAAAGGTTCTTTCTGACAGCACCAGAGCTGAGTAGGCTTGCTGAAGAAGCCCGTCAGATGGCTGGCTCACAATCAGCTACACGCAAGGAGCACCACGACCTATCAACCACAGTCTGGGCTCGGCAGGAAGACAGCATTCGTCGACTGAAGAATGTGATCAGAGAGTCCATGAATCCCATGACGCATGAGGGTGAAGACCTGACGACTATCATCACCAAGGTGGTGATGCCAGCTGAAGTACAGAAGGATGTGTTGGCATAAGTGCGTGAAAATCCAAGATGGCTGCCATAAGAACCCTTTTGATCATATGTAGGTGTATAAATGTGTGTTTATTGGATTAAGTATCCGCAAATATGTACATTTGGACACCAAAATTAACACTCTAGGTCATTTAGAAGCCAAGATAATGACAATTTCGGTTTTCAACAAACGCCATTTTGATAATCCAAAATGGCCGCTATAAAGAACTTGAAAAAAATGGAGACATATTTTTTCTACAACTTCTATCATCCCTAAAGACAACCCAACCAGTGTCCACAAATTAACATTTGAATTCAACGGGAAAACATTGGCCCCCCCACTAAGACTAAAGTACATCAATCTCTCAGAATGTAAATGCTCAAATAAATTGGTAGAAATCAGTGTCATTTAAATGACCGAGCAATACCCGCTCCCTAAGAAGAAGAACCACATTTAGAGGCAATCTTTCCCCGCAGAGCAGGGGTTGGCCTCCTGCTCACCAGAGCCCACCCGCTCCCTCCAGGAGCAATATATGGAGTACAATACCCTCTTCCTTATGGCAGGGGGCAGTGGTTGAACCACTTGCACAGGAGAAAATCGTAAGTGTTCTCCCCATCCTCAGAGAAGGATAGGGGGGTGGGGGGTGGTGGGCATTATTTTCTGCCCATGACCAGACCCAGGGTACCCCAGTATGTATAAACAAAATTTGGTGGTGATTGGCCAAACCTTATTCGATTCTATAAGGTACCCAAGGACACCAGATTTTAGTATGGTACCAAGGACATTAGCAGATAATTTGTTGGATGTGAACCTGGTTTACGAGCTCCCGTCGGATAAACTGGAGCATTGTGCGTCATTGACACATTATACAAAAAGTGAGTTTGCTAGGCCTTGGCCAAATGAGTTAATTATATACTCTGCAACAGCAAACGACGCAGACCACCCATCCCTTTGTCTGAATAGCTGCACCATGATGACACCAGATGAAGTAAAAAAGAAGAAAAAAAAAAGAATATATTTTCCAATTCCAAAAAGAGCATAACCATGAAAAATGGGAAATATGCCCTGAAACTCGAACTTGTTCTGCAACTTATCATAATAAAGCCATATACCAAGTTTCAGTTGAATATGTTAATGCGTAAGGGCAAAAAGTCTGGAAAACCACTTGTGGGACAGACAGACGGAGAGCAAACTTAGTCCCCTCCGGGGAAACTGGTAAGGGACTAATAATTATGAACAATCTGCAAAGGTAAGCTTCATTCGCCAATCAATCACCATCTCACCTGTGACCCTGAAGCTCGATAGCCAGGCCCTTTTGCCCACCTATATCCCACACGATGACCGAATTGTCCGAGGAGCCAGAAAACAGCAGCTTTTGGATGGGGTCCCAGCAAAGGGCATAAACACTTCCTGCACGCACACAGTGATGGAACCTTAGGAAGAGGCAGCAGGCACAGGGCAAACGAGCACGCAGTGGGTGCAGGGCAAGCACTCCTACCTGTGTGGCCCTTGAGTGTGCTGATGGTGGAACAAGTCATGCCATCAATCTTCAGGACAGAGATTTGTCCTGAGTAATCTCCTACGAAAGCGTACCGAGATTCCACATCAAACCTGTTTTGTTGTCAAGGTTACAAAATAGCTCCACAAATAGACACGCTCTTTCCACTTACATTAGGCAAGGCTCATGGATGAGCTCAGACATAAAGGGCCACAAGTTTGTCCAACACAAGAAAGGGCAGGGTACAGTTTTGCAATTCAAGTCAAACAGCCTACATCACCAAGTACTTGTTAATCACGGGATATCTATGAGTATTGTAATAGATAAAGGATGTTGGCTGGAGCGATGTCGCCAATATTCACTCATCGCTTGGTAGCAGCACTGCCCAATTGGATGGGGCCCGTTTTTCCCAGCATCATTCTTTGTGACTTCGAAGGTGGGCCGAGATGGCCACGCCAGCTCGGAAACGAACCATTAAAAATAAAAAATAATTATGACATAGGATGAAATGTTTAATACGTTTTTGTTTCCATTGGTACCATTATTGTCAGCAGAAAACGTCATCACAATAGACCTCACAAGTGTCGCAAGCTTTGAATGCGACCGCATGGAGTACGTACGATATGTTGTGATCAAAGAAATTTATCTTGGGTAAAACGCCTGGGGCATAGAAAAGGCTCCTTTATATAAGGGCATGTGCCATGTGGCAAAGTATAGAAAAGAAGGGACATTCCATAGCTTGTAGAAAATACCAAACAATACAAAATAAGGGGAATTGAAAAATCTCGTGTGCATACTGGACTACCCTTGCCAGCTTAGGATCCAGGAATATACTTGGATCATGTGCCAGGACTAGACTTGCCAGCTTAGAATCCAAGGATCCTGGGTTCGAATCCCGGTCGATCGCTGAATTAACGCCAGGGGGGTCGACTCAGCCTGTCATCCTTCCGAGGTCGGCAAATTGAGTACCAGTACACTGGTAATTCCCTGTTTATCGTAAAAAGGCGACAAACAGGGTTGGCGGCAGGAAGGGCATCCGGCCGTAAAACATTGCTTCAAAAAGGGGACCAAAAAAAACAACAACAACCACGGTCCCCGAAAAGGCCAACCCCCGCTTTGCGGGGAAAAATGGCCTCTAAACGGTGGTTATACTGGACTACCCTTGTGTTCTTAGGAGGAACCAAGTAATGCTCTAGAAAAGTTCACATAAAGGGGTGCCAATTTGATTCATACACCTGCATGAAGAACTAAATGTATTTTATTTGCCAGATGTAGGGCACACCCGAACCCTTTGATTTCAAAAACTATAAAGTGCACTTCCAAAAACGTGCCGCAGCACATTCTCCACTGAAGGTTTGTTGAGAAGGGTACTCTCACCAAGAGGGCAGGAATGCCTGCTCGTGTATATATATATACAGTCACGTGAAAAAGTAAGTACACCCCATGTAAAGTTTTGAATTTTTCAACATATTTCAACATACTATTTAATAATAATAATAATAAATTTATTTTATATAGCGCTTTTCAAGAAGCCCAAAGACGCTTTGACAGAGTACAAAAAACAAGTGCAAAAAGACAAAAATCAATAGGTAAATAACCAAAGCAAAAGGAAGGAGAAGGAGAAGAGATAGTCAGGGGTTAAATGCTGTGGGTTAAATGTTGAATGCAATGTTGAACAGGTGGGTCTTGAGTGATGTTTTGAATGTGGTGAGTGAGGAGGAGTCTCTGATGGTGTGAGGTAGTGAGTTCCAGAGGGTGGGAGCAGCGATGGAGAAGGCCCTGTCCCCCAAGGATCTGAATTTGGTCTGGATGGGGGGGGGGGGGGGGGGGGGTCAGGAGGTTGGTACCAGCAGAGCGGAGGTTGTGGGTGGGAGTGTGTCTGGAGAGGTCAGCCAGGTAGGATGGGGCCAGGTTATGGAGGGCTTTGTAGGTCAAGAGGAGGATTTTGTACTGGATTCTCTGGGGGATGGGGAGCCAGTGAAGCTTGTAAAGGACAGGGGTGATGTGGTCACCGGTCCGGGAATGGGTGAGTAGACGGGCAGCGGAGTTCTGAATGTATTGGAGTTTATTGGTGATTATTGAGGGTGAACCATAGAGGAGGCTGATGCAGTAGTCCAGACGGGAGGTGATGAAGGCGTGGATGAGGGTTTCTGCAGCCGTGGAGGAGAGGGATGGACGGAGACGGGCGATGTTTTTCAGGTGAAAGAAGGCTGTCTTTGTGATGTGTTTAGTGTATTTGTCGAAGGAGAGGGTTTGGTCAAAGATAATGCCAAGATTCCGGATGTGAGGGGAGGTGGATACTGGGAAACCGTCGATGTTGAGGGCAAAGAGTTATTTGATCTTCATTTCAACAATATTGAAAGATAAAGGTGATATAATATAACAAATATCATGAAACATTTACATTTTGTAGTCCATTGTATAATTTAAATAAACATAAATGCAAATTTCGCATGTGGAAAAAGTAAGTACACCCCTACATTTATCACCACTTCAAATACATAAAATTAGAATCAGGTGCACCAGCTCAGGTGCAAATGATTAGAACATCGTCAAGAGGATCTTGGAGGAACCTGTCTTATTTAAACCTCAGACATTTAGTTTGGTTTGCTCTTTGTTGTTGAAGTGTGCAGCGTCACCATGCCTAGATCAAAAGAGCTCTCTGAGGCCTTCAGAATGAAGGTTATAGATGCCTACGAGTCTGGGAAGGGATTTAAAAAGATCTCCAAACAATTTGAAATCAATCATTCGACTGTCCGGAAGATCATCTACAAGTGGAGAAGATTCCAAACAACTGCCAACATGTTCAGGCCAGGCCGCCCCAGCAAGTTCAGCCCGAGAGCAGACCGCAAGATGCTGAAAGAAGTCTCTAAGAACCCCCAGAATGTCATCACGGGACCTACAGGTAGCTCCTTGCCACTGTTGATGTCAAAGTGCACGAGTCTACCATTAGAAAGAGGCTGCACGAATTTGATCTACATGGGAGGTGTGCCAGGAGGAAACCTTTGCTGTCCAGAAAGAACATCAGGGCAAAACTAAAGTTTGCCAATGAACACCTAGGCAAAGACCAGCACTTCTGGAACAATGTACTCTGGACCGATGAGTCAAAGGTAGAGCTATTTGGCCACAGTACCAGAGACAAGTTTGGCGAAAACGAAAGACAGCATTTGACCACAAGAACCTGATACCAACTGGATGTCAAAGGTCATCTATAGCCTGAAGGTTTGGATGTTCAAAAGTCAGTTCAACCTCACAAGCAAAGAGCAGAAAGGACTGAGAGACATTGCCATCTTCACCATCCGTATTTACATCAGAGCATGGATGACAGCTCATCTTGCGGCTTCTGCCCCAAACAGTGATTTGCTTCTTCTAAAATCTCTGGTGCAGTACAAAGATGTAAACCAAGCAATTTCGAAGGCAGCAACCATGAAACTAGCAGGCCATCTGTGGTACTTATCAGAGGACCTGATTGGTCTTGCATTTTTTGACAAGAATGTGCCTGCAGCAGTGAAACAACAAATGATCCTCGCAGTGGAGAATGAAGGACAAGAAGATCCTCCGAAGCGCATCCAAGTTGATCTGGGAATATTCAGGAAAGTGGTTTGGAAGACTGTCACACAGAAATCCCACATGCTTTTTGAAAAGATGGACCTTCCTGACAGTTTTCTGGAAGCAGACCCAGAGACTTGGGAAGACCGAGACGATTTTAAAGCAGCGTGTGAGACTGTGAAGGCCATGAAAGTGGTAAATGACCATGCGGAACGAGGAGTTGCACTAATTCAGGAGTTCAGTGGACTGCTGACACATGATGAAGATCAACTTCAGTTCCTGCTGCAGGTTGTGCAGGAACACAGGAAAACATTCCCTGACAGCAACAAGAAGACCCTAACTGGAAAAGACTGAATAACCAGCTGGTAGATGTGTTTAGAATTTGTATGTACTGTATGTGTAATTTGTGTATTGCGTTATATACCAATTTCAGCTGTATAGTGTATAGACTATATATACACAAAGAATTAAGTTAAGCACCCCTACACAACGAATTAAGGTAAGCACCCCCTAATATATATTCTTTGTGTATATGTATACATTGGCATATATTCTAAGGTATGTGAGATCAAATAATGATTGGTATGACATTAGCAATTATCCATTGATGAAATTGAGTGATCAAAGTGAAAAAAAGTGATTGGTTGAGTCAGTGATCCGATCACGTGGGTCCTACACACGTTATTGACGCAAAGATCGCTAGAGGTCTTCTCAGAACAATGACTGTACGTTAGAAAACATAAACGTCATCCACACTGTCCGTGATGGACCAAAAGCTCCATACTTAAATTGAGGTGAAAATATGCCTAAAATTCCCAAAAAATTTCACCTTAAATTATTCAGAATAAAATATTGAAAACGGCATGATTGTTATGTTTTTATGTGACCATAATATCACTTCTCCAGAAAATATAGCAATATCATGGGTATATTACACTGTTGTGACGACAACAAACTTGTAATGTGCGAGGTTGTAAAAAAACGGGGGGGGTGCTTAACTTAATTCTTTGTGTATATACTGAAATGTCAAGTTGGTTGAGCTACCTCTAAATATTAAAATAGATCCCTAAAACTTCACATCGTGTTTTTATGACCAAAGGAACAATTATGGATAGTGAGAACATCAAAAAATTGTTACAAGTGAGAACATCAAAACCACCCAAAAAAAAACACAAACACACACACACACACACACACACACAAACACACACACACACACACACACAAACACACACACACACACACACACACACACACACACACACACACACACACACACACACACACACACACACACACACACACACACACACACACACACACACCTTCCTTAATCTATAGCAGGCACATAGGTGGCACACACACACATTAGGTGTACAAGAAAGTAATGTTTTTTAGAGCTGTGCTACAATAACATTGCTTTCCAGTATACCTAACATAATCATACTAAAATATGAAATTTGTTGCCTGTCTATTTGATTGATTTATTTGACCACGATACATTTGGTCGTTACTTATCCAATTGCAACCACACTTGACAGGGAGACCAAGGGTCACACGATTGAGGTTGTAGCAATTTAACACCCCCCCCCCCCCCTCCACCCACCCACCCTCTATCTCAAGAGGATTATCCCCACCAAGGGGGTTGCTTGTATATCCGTATTAAGCTAGCATTATCGTGGCGTTTTTCCAAAGCCGTTTCTAATAACAAAACTAATGATAATAGCATAATATTAACGTTATTACAAAACAATGTTAATACTAATAATATCCCACCTCCCCAAAGGTGTTTCCTTCAACAAACGCCGTGTTAACGTGTATAATTAGCTTATCGTGTCATTTCGTGGGAGCACCCCTACCAGAAGTAAAAATATTATAAACCACAAACATTTGATTACGTTTTCAAACAGTCGCTAATGCTGTTTAACATGAAACTGGAATGAAGGAAACGTGGGGAGTGTTCAGTCAGAAAAAAGAGATAGGTAGCACTTGAATGCTTAAGCCACTTGGTGAGGTCTCTACAAGAAAATGGTAACTGAACACACCCACGACGTTCTTGAGGCATTACCCTAGATCTACTGTAATATATATGCCACAGAGAGGAACGATCCTTCCTGCCGCTCACGTAGGGAACGGGTGTACTAGCACAATAAATATATAAACAGGACTCGGTGTCATTGTGGTTCGTGTCTCCGCTCTCAGCCAGGGAGGTCGGCCTTTCAATTCCGATCCCGGTCGAGTCATATCAAATGGACCGAGGATTGAATGAGATCGTGTGCAATGCCAGTTCAACAATGCCATTTCCCCGAAACAAATGTCTGCCAAGTTATGGATACGACGATTACAGGAAATGATGACGAAAGGATACTGTAAACAGGAAGCCCAGGCAGGGGTGCGGAAGGAACCGAGGGCCTGAGATGACTCAGAATGATGCCAGCAAAAGAGCTTGTCCTGTCCCGTGCTGAGCAGCCATTCAGTTTCCAGCACAAACAACACGGCAGTGACCCTTTGCTGGTGTGCTGTCGGGCAGCATGGATGGATAAATAAATAAATGGAGAAAACTTAAAAACAATGTCAACATTTTTCAGCAAACGCATCAGAAATAAATCGATGCTCGGCCTACCTGGATAGTTCCGTACGCTACTCATTTTGTTGAAGTCCTCGGACAGCTGGAACTCCTGGAATATAGAATAGTAGCATCCCAAAGTAAACCTATTGTTTGATGGAACAAAATTATTTTAACACTCACAAATCAGTGTTCTCACGTCGTACACCTTGGTACTTATTTTATGGCAAAGTGTTGATGAAACAATCAAAGCAGTGTGAAAAAACAACAACAACCAGGTGAGTAGGTAGGAATGAATAGTCCCACAAGACCTACGGCAATGATTCCACTATCCTGTCCAACAAACAAGCGCCTCGTCTCCGGATTGTAGGACATGGACGAACAAGCCGCTGCAAGACATTAAAATCAGACATTTTTAGGGATTTAACAAAATCAAACACGATAAATGATTAATAAATTTGCAACATTCAGTTTTCAAAGCGGTTTTCATCTGCGCCTCGTTTGGCTTATTTTCTCTTCAGAAGCAGGATCCAGCAGCATGTGATATCGGAACAAAAAGTACAGGAAGTGTGGGTACATGACAGCACTTCAAGACATTCAGGCAGCTTCTTCTTCATCACAGTCTTCAACAGAGCCCAGAGGGGGGAAAACGAATGCAGCAACGTTGGTCGAAGTGACGAAGTAACATTCTATACCTGCAATACCTCAAAGTAACTACACAAAGGTCGACAGCTCGACATCTTTTCTGGAGGAAGGTGTCCGATATCATTACGTTGGGCGGCTCAAGGAATCCCATTCCCATCCGCTCGGTCATTGAAATCCACGTTCAACAGCTCTCATCAATATGGTAGAGCTACTCCAAGAGATGCTCACGAATATTACACATTTTATTTGTATGCGTCTTCCGCCCGGAGGGTTGTCCATTATGTTTTCGGGTTGTCCGTCCATCCGTCCATACGGGCTAAGCCTCGTTTTTCTCAGCACCAACATGCCCGATTGAGAAAACTTTCAGGTTAGGAGCGACAACCATGTAGAACGTTTGTGATAATTGTGACGTCATAGATTACATGGTATGGCAGCCATCTTGGATTAAACACAAGTAATTAGAAAATTATTTCTGGAAAACCGCTGAATGGAAAAATTTGAAACTTGGTACATTGTCATGTACTCCCAATGGGGAACAAATAATAATAATCATGACAACATAAGTGAAGTGGTATACCAGCCATAAATGTTTTAATCGAATTCCTTATCCTAAAAATCTGAAATTGCATGCACATGATCGATGACCCATTTGTATTAATATGTTAAATTTATGACATCATAGGTCACATGGTTTGGCAGCTATATTGGATTTAACCTAAAACCTCTCAAAACATCTCCGAAACCACCGAAGCGATCGACTCAAAACTTTACGTGCGTCATCGACTATGCACGGCGATTAAAGGTAGATCATGAAAACGTCAGTCACATGGTGTGGCAGCCATATTGGAATGAAGGAAAATATTAAATAATTATATCTCAGGAACGGCTTACCCTATTGATGCGAAACTTTACAAAATGTCATCCAACATCATTGCCACATATAGTTTGAAAATTATGACGTCATCGGTCACGTGGTTTGGCAGCCATCTTGGATAGAAAAACAAACCTTATCCGATCAACATGTAACTTCACAAACATGATCCCCTACCCATACATATGCAAAGTGTACATTTCTGATGTCATATGTCACGTAGTTTGGAAATCATATTAGCTTGAAAGCCAATATTTAAAATAAAAAATAAAAAACCTTCTCCGAAACACCGCTTCACCGATCGATGTGAAACCTGTCATGGCTGGTAAAAATGTGATACTTGAGAACATCTGAAGGGATTTAAATGAAACTTGTTTATTTTTAGGACAGTCAAAGAGGGCATCTACCCATTGCCACGGGCAGGGACTATGCGGAGGCATATTGGGGACGGTCGCATTGCTTCAGTTTTGTAATGGGTGTAACAAATGAGTAAAAACAAAAACAACTGTCCTTGCTCCTGATTGAAAGGAATCATAAATTTACAACGATCAAAATATTAATTCATGTTTAAAGAGCAAGTTCATGTTTGCACTGTCCATGGACGGCTAGTTAAATGCACAGATACAAAAGGCACAACAAGCTCATCCCGTCATGTACAGAACAACAACATGGGTCCATGGGATTGCAACCGCGTGGCTCACCTGGCATGCTGTGGAAAACACTAGGCCAATACTGCCCGCTGTCCCTTTTCATCCATACACGAATAGACCTTCAAAAGAGGATCAATGTCAGTTGAGGGAGGGGTAGAGAACAGGTGAAGGGGGAGAGAGTGCAAAAGGAGGGAGGGAGGGGCGCGGAACGACGGGGGCGGCGAGAGCGATGAGTAGAGGGGAGAGCGGAATGAGGAAGGGAGAACAGAATGAAGACGTGAGAGAACGGAATGGGTGGGGGAGAGGGCTGAATGGGGGTGGGAGAGTGGAATGAGAAGCGAGTGAAAGGAGGAGAGGATCGGAATGAAGGGGGGGTCGGGAGGGGAGGGAAATATTTTGAGCAGGGTGAGAGTGAAAGGAGGATGGAGAACAGAATGAAGGGGGAGGGGAGAGGGCAGTTGAGCGAAAGGAGAAGAGGAGCGGAATGTAGAGGGGGGAGCGGGGGTGAGAATGAAAGGAGCAGGGGTGGTGCGAAAGGAGCAGTGGGGGAGCAAAAGGAGGAGGGGAGCGGAATGAAGAGGGGGCAGAGGTGGAGAAGCAAAGGAGCAGGGGTGGAGGCAAAGGAACAAGGAGCAGGGGGAGCGGTAGAGTAAAAGGATGAGTGAGAGCGAAATGAAGGGGGGGGGGGGATGGGGAGAACAAAAGGAGCAGGGGGAGAGCGAAGAGCGAAAGGTTGGGGGGGTGGTAGGGTGAAAGGGGGGAAGGGCAGTAGACCTAAAGGGGAAAGGGCAGTGGAGCTAAAGGGGAAAGGGCAGTGGAGCTAAAGGGGAAAGGGCAGTGGAGCTAAAGGGGAAAGGGCAGTGGAGTTAAAGGGGAAAGGGTAGTAGTGAATAAATGAATGAATGAATGAATGATCGTTTTAAGGCCATTTTCCCCGCTAGAGCGGGGGTTAGCCTTGCGGGCCCCATGACAATCATGGTTCCCTGTTTGAAGCAATGTTTTTATGGCCGGATGGGAAAGGGATAAAGGGGAAAGGGCAGTAGAGGGAAGGGGGGCAGTAGAGGGAAGGGGGGCAGTCGAGGGAAGGGGGGCAGTAGAGGGAAGGGGGCAGTCGAGGGAAGGGGGGCAGTCGAGGGAAGTGGGGCAGTCGAGGGAAGGGGGGCAGTAGAGGCAAAGGGGGCAGTAGAGCAAAGGGGGGCAGTAGAGCAAAGGGGGGCAGTAGAGCAAAGGGGGGCAGTAGAGCAAAGGGGGGCAGTAGAGCAAAGGGGGGCAGTAGAGCAAAGGGGGGCAGTAGAGCAAAGGGGGGCAGTAGATCAAAGGGGGGCAGTAGAGCAAAGGGGGCAGCAGAGCAAAGGGGGCAGTAGAGCAAAGGGGGCAGTAGAGCAAAGGGGGCAGTAGAGCAAAGGGGGCAGTAGCGAAAAGGGGGGCAGTAGAGCAAAGGGGGGCAGTAGGGCAAAGGGGGGCAGTAGAGCAAAGGGGGGCAGTAGAGCAAAGGGGGGCAGTAGAGCAAAGGGGACAGTAGAGCAAAGGGGGGCAGTAGGGCAAAGGGGGCAGTAGGGCAAAGGGGGGCAGTAGAGCAAAGGGGGGCAGTAGAGCAAAGGGGACAGTAGAGCAAAGGGGGGCAGTAGGGCAAAGGGGGCAGTAGGGCAAAGGGGGGCAGACGGGCAAAGGGGGGCAGTAGAGCAAAGGGAAATGCGAAATCTCCACGCATGGCTGGCGGACTTCCTCTCTAGTCGTCGTCAACGTGTGGCCCTGAATGGGTTTCTCTCATCTCCTCTTCCTGTTCAGGCTGGAGTTCCCCAAGGCAGTGTTCTGGGCCCCGTGCTTTTTCTGGTCTTCATCAATGATCTCTCTGACTCTCTCGAAAATCCTCTCTATCTCTTTGCTGATGACTCCACTCTCTGCCGCTCCATTCCTCTTCCCTCAGATCGGCAGTCTGCTGCCTCCTCACTCTCTGAAGACCTGGACAAAATCACAGACTGGTCAAACAAGTGGAACATGTCTTTCAATCCTGACAAATCTCACACTCTTACTATGTCTCTCCGAAAAGATCGACTGGACAACCCTCCCATCTACTTTCTCAACAATCCTCTCCAAGAAGTTCTGTCGCTCAAGATTTTGGGTCTCACTATCTGCCATGATCTTTCTTGGGAAAACCACATTTCCAAGCTGGCCTCCAAAGCCAGTCGCCGACTGGGCATCCTCCGTCGTGCGAAGTCCTTCCTCGGCACACCTGAGCTCCTCACCACATACAAGGCTTTCATCCGCAGCTCAATGGAATACTGTTCTCCCCTATGGGCCGGTGCTCCTGCCTCACACCTAGCTCGGCTTCACGCTGTTGAAACCAAAGCTTTCAGAATTATTGGAATCTCCCGCGATGAAGCTATCTCTGAGGGCCTTTCACTCACTCACCGCAGGCAGGTAGGTGGTCTTTCTGTCTTCTACCGACTCCTCTCCGGCCTTGCACCCCCAGCTCTCTCTGTGCTCTGTCCCCCAAATATTCCTACAGGTCGCACAAGATCTGCCAGCAACCCTCTGATGGTTAAACTGCCGAAATCTCGGCTCTCTGCTCACCTTCACTCTTTCATTCCTCTTTTCTCCCGCCTCTGGAACAAACTCCCTCACTCCCTTCAATCCCACTCCTCCCTCCAGGTCTTTAAAACAGCTGTTCACCACCATCTCTTATCTTCCCCCATCCAAAACCTTGATCTTTTCTACCCCCGCTAATTCACCCCAGATCCACCTTGTTTGAAATTCCAACTTCTTTCCTGGAAGTCCTGGCAGTGTCCATATGTTTTATACCTCTCCCACCGCCCCCTTCCCACGCCCCCCCCCCCAAAGCCCTCGCCCTCTCTCAGATCTCTCGATGTCTCCATGTCTCTCGGTCCCTGCTCTCAAATGATGTGTTTGTGTCCTTCCCCCTCTCTCCCCATCTTGTCTACCGCTCCCTATGTTATATGTTTTATGTGTCGGTTTGTCTTTCTGTGTGATTAATGTTCGCTCTTTCACAGGCCTCGACCTTGTATACAAAAAAAAAAAAAAAAAAAAAAAAAAAAAGGGGGGCAGTAGAGCAAAGGGGGGCAGTAGAGCAAAGGGGGGCAGTCGAGCAAGGGGGCAGTAGAGCAAAGGGGGGCAGTATAGCAAAGGGGGGCAGTATAGCAAAGGGGGCAGTATAGCAAAGGGGGGCAGTATAGCAAAGGGGGGCAGTAGAGCGAAGGGCGGCAGTATAGCGAAGGGGGGCAGTCGTGCGAAGGGGGGGGGGCGGCCGTAGGGCGAAAGGTGGGGGGCGGTAGGGCGAAAGGTGGGGGGCGGTAGGGTGAAAGGAAGGGGGGCGGTAGGGCGAAAGGTGGTGTGGGGCGGTAGGGCGAAAGGTGGAGGGGCGGTAGGGCGAAAGGTGGAGGGGCGGTAGGGCGAAAGGTGGAGGGGCGGTAGGGCGAAAGGTGGTGTGGGGCGGTAGGGCGAAAGGTGGTGTGGGGCGGTAGGGCGAAAGGTGGTGTGGGGCGGTAGGGCGAAAGGTGGTGTGGGGCGGTAGGGCGAAAGGTGGGGGGGGGGGGGGTGGTAGTGCGAAATGTGGGGGGGGGGGTGGTAGTGCGAAAGGTGGGGGGGTGGTAGGGCGAAAGGTGGGGGGGGGGCGGTAGGGCGAAAGGTGGGGGGGCGGTCGGGAGAAAGGTGGGGGGTAGGGCGAAAGATGGGGGGGCGGTCGGGCGAAAGATGGGGGGGGCGGTCGGGCGAAAGGTGGGGGGTGGTGGAGCGAAAGGTGGGGGGGGTGGTAGAGCGAAAGGTGGGGGGGTGGTAGAGCGGAAAGGTGGTGGGGGGCGGTAGGGCGAAAGGTGGGGGGCGGTAGAGCGAAAGGTGGGGGGCGGTAGGGCGAAAGGTGGGGGGCGGTAGGGCGAAAGGTGGGGGGGGGTTGGTAGGGCGAAAGGTGGAGGGGGGGTTGGTAGGGCAAAAGGTGGGGGGGGGGTTGGTAGGGCGAAGGTGGGGGGGGGGTTGGTAGGGCGAAGGTGGGGGGGGGGGGGGGTTGGTAGGGCGAAAGGTGGGGAGGGGTTGGTAGGGCGAAAGGTGGGGAGGGGTTGGTAGGGCGAAAGGTGGGGGGGGGGGGGGGTTGGTAGGGGCGAAAGGTGGGGGGGGGGTTGGTAGGGCGAAAGGTGGGGGGGGGGGTTGGTAGGGCGAAAGGTGGGGGGGGGCGGGTAGGGCGAAAGGTGGGAGGGGGTGGTTGGGCGAAAGGTGGGGGGGGTGGTAGGGCAAAAGGTGGGGGGGTGGTAGGGCGAAGGGTGGGGGGGGGGGGTTGGTAGGGCGAAAGGTGGGGGGGGGGGGTGGTAGGGCGAAAGGTGGGGGGGGTTGGTAGGGCGAAAGGTGGGGGGGGTTGGTAGGGCGAAAGGTGGGGGGGGCGGTAGGGCGAAAGGTGGGGGGGGTAGGGCGAAGGTGAGGGGGTAGGGCGAATGGTGGGGGGTAGGCGAAGGGTGGGGGGTAGGGCGAAGGGTGGGGGGTAGGGCGAAGGTTGGGGGGTAGGGCGAAGGGGTGGGGGGGGTAGGGCGAAGGGTGGGGGGTAGGGGCGAAGGGTGGGGGGTAGGGCGAAGGGTGGGGGGGTAGGGCGAAGGGTGGGGGGTAGGGCGAAGGAGGGGCGGTAGAGGGGCGGTCTTGAGGGGAGACCCTAGGAGATCTTGGAGACGGCGGCAGGGATTTTCGAAGCTCCACACGGTCTCCACGTTTTTTCGAAGTTAAGTCTGTTCACAATTGTATTTTGTCGAAACTGTATTTATCTTTCGGTGTGTTAAGTTATTGTGTGCAACTTTGGTTGTTTCTCGGTGTTTATCTTTCATAAATTGATCGTCTGTTTGCCGTGTCGTGTCTTGAGGCCTTGTACAGTGTGCACTGTACAACCTTGAGGCTTTGTTTTTCTCTCAGCGGTCCGTCTTTTGTGATCCAATAACTTTCGTTCTCTGTATTCCCAGTCTCATAGCCTACTTCCTTGTGTAAATCTCAAATCAAAAAAAAAAAAAAAAAAAAAAAAAAAAAAAAAAAAAAACATTTTCCTTCTCTGTTCTCATTCGTTTATTCATTCTTATTCGTTCGTTCGTTCTTCGACCACGTGTTTCTCCCCCATTTCCCCAGATAGTTTTCACTCATTAACCTTCAATGTTTACACTTTCCCCTCAAGTTATGTATTCCGTCATATTTTATAACACCTTTTTCTTCTTCTTCTTTAAAAGGCTGTTTTCGACTTGCTCACCAAATCAATTCATCCCAAAAAAAATATCCATCTCCTATAGTGCCTTTTTTCTACATTCCCTAAACTCTCCTGCACTCCATCCTCCATCCAGCGTCCTTAAACGTATTTTTAACTCGAAGGTCACAAGAAACTCATTTTGCAATAAATGTTCGTTTCCCATAAATCGTACACTTTCAAAAATCCAATCTCACCCCTCCCCTCCAAATCTTCCCCATAACCCCTCCCCTCCAAATCTTCCCCATCACCCCTCCCCTCCAAATCTTCCCCATCACCCATCCCTTTCAAATCTCCCCCCTTGCCCCCTCCCTCCTAAACTACCCCCTCACCCCTCCCCGCCAAGACGCCCCCTCGCCCCTCCCCTCCTAGACTCCTGCCTCACCCCTCCCCTCCAAATCTCCCCCATATCCCATCCCTTTCAAATCCCTCCCCTTGCCCCTTCCCTCCCAAACTCCCCCCTCACCCCTCCCCTTCAAATCTCCCCACCCTCATTGCTTCTCAATTTCCCCCCTCTCACTCCCCCTCCTCAAAGCGTCCTCCCCGCTTCTTCCCCCTTCAAACTCTCACCTCCATCTCCCCCAACCTTCTGCCTCGCTCTTCCCCCCTCCTCAAATAACACCTCATTGTGGCTCACCCAATCACCATCAAACCTTTTGTCCACCCCATCCTTCCCTTTCTCCGAGCTATTCTGAAATCTCTGACACACCTTCAACAGCTCTCCCTACCTCTTCCACCTCTTCCACATCTTACCCTACCCCTCCTCCCCCCTGTTCTGTATCTGATGCTCCCCCTTCCTCTTCATTAACGGTATGGACCTCAAACATCCGGGGCCTTCGTTCAAACTTAACTGATCTCTCCATACAGGTTGCTTCTGTCAAACCAGACGTGATCTGCTTAACAGAAACTTTCCTCC
Organism: Myxine glutinosa; assembly: GCF_964187855.1. Taxonomy (NCBI): domain Eukaryota; kingdom Metazoa; phylum Chordata; class Myxini; order Myxiniformes; family Myxinidae; genus Myxine; species Myxine glutinosa. The sequence goes on along the minus strand of NC_136265.1, from coordinate 36,512,085 downwards.
TTTATGATGTCTCTGATTCCATAGTATCTCTCCCGGGCTACTCCCTCCTCCGGTATGATAGACCTGAGCCTCGTCCTGGAGGCGGGGTTGCTATCTTTATCAAAAACTCTCTTCCTCACTCGCCCTGCACTGCACTCTCTCCACCTCACGCCCAGGAATACCTCTGGCTACGGCTTCCTCTTCGCTCCCACCTCTTGTTCATATGTGTGTTGTACCGTCCACCAAACAGTGATGACTCCATCTACATCTCGCTGTCTGATGATATGGACCAACTTCTATCTACTCATCCCAACTCTCTCTTCCTCATATGTGGTGATTTCAACTGTCATCATGCCAGTTGGCTGGGTGTGGGTACCTCTCTCACCAGCCATGGCTCCTCAGCAAAGGACTTCTGCGACTCACTGGGACTGACACAATCTGTCAATTTCCCGACCCGGATCTCAGTCAACGGAACATCTTCTCTTCTGGACTTGGTTATGACTAACTTCCCTGAAAATGTCTGCTGCTCTTCTTCTGCTCCGATCGGATCATCTGATCATGTCCTTGTTAAAGTGGACATCTCTCTGACCATCCTCAGGGAGCCTGCTCAGCGTCGACGAGTCTGGCATTTCACTCAGGCCAACTGGCACGGTCTTCAAGCAGCCATCAATCATCTGGACTGGTCTCCCATCTCTACCACCTCTGACATCAACTCATCCTGGGAATTCTTCCAAAGTAAATTGCTCTCTCTCATGCACAGATTTATCCCATCTCGTCTTCAGTTGTCATACCCTTCCTCCCGTCCATGGTACACGGAATCTTGTGGTGAGGCTGTTGCCCAGAAACAACTTGCCTTCGTCTCCTGGAAAGCAAATCCAACGGAAGGAAATCTCATTTCCTTTCACAAAGCCCGAAACAAGTGTGTGTCCACCCTCAGGAGAGCCAGGAAACAATATCTCTCCGTTCTCAAGACCGAACTCTCTTATCTGTCTCCCTCTTCCAAATCCTGGTGGCGTCTGGTCAAATCCGTTTCTGGTGTTTGTTCCCCCTCCATCCCCTCCCTTACATCAAACGGCTACACAGCTGACTCCACACGTGAAAAAGCTGAATGCCCTCAACTCTGTGTTTGCCTCTAAATCTTGTGTCCCAAACCCATCCCTCTCTGTACCCACCATACCCAGTCGTACCCTGCTGCTCCTGGACTCCGTGTCCTTTCCTCTGACAAGGTGGAAAAGTTTCTGTCAACCCTTGACTCTGATTCTGCAACTGGACCCGACGGCATCAGCCCACGGGTCCTAAAATCCTGCTCTGCTGCTCTATCTCACCCTCTCTCTGTTCTCTTCACCCTCTCTTTTGCTCAAGGTCAACTGCCATCTGCTTGGAAATCAGCCAACATCACCGCTTTGCACAAAAAAGGTGCAAAAACAGATCCCAGCAACTACAGACCAATCAGCCTTCTCCCAATTATCAGCAAAGTCATGGAATCCATCATTGCTTCGGATATGAAATCTTTCCTCTTCTCCAATGGCTTGATCTCTGATCATCAATTTGGTTTCAGACCAGGTCACTCAACTCTGGACATGCTGCTTCTGCTGTCTCAACAATGGATGGAGGTCCTCAATGCCAAACAGGAAATTAGAGCTGTCTCCCTCGACATATCACGTGCCTTCGACACGGTCTGGCACCCCGCTCTGCTCACCAAACTCTCCTCCTTTGGTATCCATGGAAATCTCCACGCATGGCTGGCGGACTTCCTCTCTAGTCGTCGTCAACGTGTGGCCCTGAATGGGTTTCTCTCATCTCCTCTTCCTGTTCAGGCTGGAGTTCCCCAAGGCAGTGTTCTGGGCCCCGTGCTTTTTCTGGTCTTCATCAATGATCTCTCTGACTCTCTCGAAAATCCTCTCTATCTCTTTGCTGATGACTCCACTCTCTGCCGCTCCATTCCTCTTCCCTCAGATCGGCAGTCTGCTGCCTCCTCACTCTCTGAAGACCTGGACAAAATCACAGACTGGTCAAACAAGTGGAACATGTTTTTCAATCCTGACAAATCTCACACTCTTACTATGTCTCTCCGAAAAGATCGACTGGACAACCCTCCCATCCACTTTCTCAACAATCCTCTCCAAGAAGTTCTGTCGCTCAAGATTTTGGGTCTCACTATCTGCCATGATCTTTCTTGGGAAAACCACATTTCCAAGCTGGCCTCCAAAGCCAGTCGCCGACTGGGCATCCTCCGTCGTGCGAAGTCCTTCCTCGGCACACCTGAGCTCCTCACCACATACAAGGCTTTCATCCGCAGCTCAATGGAATACTGTTCTCCCCTATGGGCCGGTGCTCCTGCCTCACACCTAGCTCGGCTTCACGCTGTTGAAACCAAAGCTTTCAGAATTATTGGAATCTCCCGCGATGAAGCTATCTCTGAGGGCCTTTCACTCACTCACCGCAGGCAGGTAGGTGGTCTTTCTGTCTTCTACCCCTCTCCGGCCTTGCACCCCCAGCTCTCTCTGTGCTCTGTCCCCCAAATATTCCTACAGGTCGCACAAGATCTGCCAGCAACCCTCTGATGGTTAAACTGCCGAAATCTCGGCTCTCTGCTCACCTTCACTCTTTCATTCCTCTTTTCTCCCGCCTCTGGAACAAACTCCCTCACTCCCTTCAATCCCACTCTTCCCTCCAGGTCTTTAAAACAGCTGTTCACCACCATCTCTTATCTTCCCCCATCCAAAACCTTGATCTTTTCTACCCCTGCTAATTCACCCCAAATCCACCTTGTTTGAAATTCCAACTTCTTTCCTGGAAGTCCTGGCAGTGTCCATATGTTTTATACCTCTCCCACCGCCCCCTTCCCACGCCCCCCCCCCCAAAGCCTTCGCCCTCTCTCAGATCTCTCGATGTCTCCATGTCTCTCGGTCCCTGCTCTCAAATGTTGTGTTTGTGTCCTTCCCCCTCTCTCCCCATCTTGTCTACCGCTCCCTATGTTATATGTTTTATGTGTCGGTTTGTCTTTCTGTGTGATTAATGTTCGCTCTTTCACGAGCCTCGACCTTGTATACACAAAAAAAAAAAAAAAAAAAAAAAAAGGGTGGGGGGTAGGGCGAAGGGTGGGGGGGTAGGGCGAAGGGTGGGGGGGTAGGGCGAAGGGTGGGGGGTAGGCGAAGGGTGGGGGGTGGGGGGGTAGGGCGAAGGGTGGGGGGTAGGGCGAAGGGTGGGGGGTAGGGCGAAGGTTGGGGGGGTAGGGCGAAGGGTGGGGGGGGGGGTAGGGCGAAGGTGGGGGGACGTGGGTGGGGTGAAAGGAGGGCGGAATAAAATAAAGGGTGGAGGAGGGGCGGTAGCGCGGAATGAAGCGGGAGAGCGAAGATAACAAATATAGTAGTAGCGGGTAGCTCGTAGTACTAGTAGTGAGTGGTACAAAGAACTCCGTGCAGGCAAGTAGCGGGAAAGAGAAATGTGCGACGTTAGTGAAACATCATTTTGATCAAAGAAACGAGCACAGAGCAACAACTGCGTCGTGTGAGAAGCATCAACCAACTCCAAGACCCGACGAGCGGCGAACATCACAAGGCCGATGGCGATACGGTCCGGGTCTCGCCGCGTCCTCCTCACTCACTTATCTTCCGACACGCTGATGATCCCGTCCTCTTTGGGAATGATTGTCGCCATGTTCACCACGTCCTGCGATCCCTCTGCCTTGGCGAGCAGCAAAGGCCGCCGAAGCCGCGCTTCCGTGTGTATCTCCGCCGCCATGGCGCCTCCACCGATCGGCCACCACTTCCTTCCTCAACAACAACAACAACAACAATTTAAATTCTTTAATATAAATACCCCACTTCGCCTTCCTGCTGCTCGAGTCCCCCTGCGGCCTGCACACCCTCTAGTTATTACTCTTCCTCTTTCTTTCCTCAGCCCTCTTAACCCCTTCGGCTTCACACTCGATTGCTTCCGTCGACTCGATTTTCACACATTCGTCTCACTTTCGACTCTTGGACTTGTTCCTTGTTAATGTTATAATCGACATTTTCCATCACGGTATCGTCGTTTTGCTCCTTTCCCAAACTATTTCGTTTCTGAGCACGAATTAATAAATAAATCCCCAATTTGTTTTTTTTATTTACCGAACCGACATGTGAGAAGAGAAGGTAAATTTATTAACGACAGGGCGGAGCTTGCACCGCGCATGCGCGTTTGCACGAATCCTGCTCTGCGCCACGCCCTCCTCTTCATCTATCTATAATTCCAGTAATCTCTGTCTGTCTGTCTGTACGTCTGTACGTTTGTCTGTGACCGCTGTTTCTCGACAACCACGGGTCCGATATACTTTTAACTTGCCAGGTATATTGCTGGGGACCCGAGGATGTGCCTTTTCAAGGTTTCATATTAATCGGACAATTACTTACCGAGCTATGTCCAAAAAACGATTCAACCAATCAGAGAGCAGCGAACGATCGCGTGTGCCGAACGTGGCGGGCACACTCTGCCTCGGATGGCACATTTGAGAGCGTATTCATTTATTTCACGTTGGAAAACTATGTTGGCGTTAAACTATGTTTTACAACTAATAAAAACGAATTTGCGATTCATTCGCTTTCCTGCGCGTTTGTGCACGCGATGGCGATTTCTTTACCAAACTCCGGAAGCCGTTCGCTTTGGACCAAACCATTGCATGTAAATAGAGGGGGGGGATTGTCACCACTCGCAAGCCGTTCGCTTTGGACCAAACCATTTCATGTAAATAGAGGGGGGGGATATAATTTTAGATATAGATATAGTACGGGCATGCCCTAGTCTATCTATAATTCCAGTAATCTCTGTCTGTCTGTACGTTTGTCTGTGACCGCTGTTTCTCGACAACCACGGGTCCGATATACTTTTAACTTGCCAGGTATATTGCTGGGGACCCGAGGATGTGCCTTTTCAAGGTTTCATATTAATCGGACAATTACTTACCGAGCTATGTCCAAAAAACGATTCAACCAATCAGAGAGCAGCGAACTATCGCGTGTGCCGAACGTGGCGGGCACACTCTGCCTCGGATGGCACATTTGAGAGCGTATTCATTTATTTCACGTTTGCAAACTATGTTGGCGTTAAACTATGTTTTACAACTAATAAAAACGAATTTGCGATTCATTCGCTTTCCTGCGCGTTTGTGCACGCGATGGCGATTTCTTTACCAAACTCCGGAAGCCGTTCGCTTTGGACCAAACCATTTCATGTAAATAGAGGGGGGGGATATAATTTTAGATATAGATATAGTACGGGCAATGCCCTAGTCTATCTATAATTCCACTAATCTCTGTGTGTATGTGTGTGTGTATGTATGCGACAACGATTTCTCGACAACTACCGGTCCGATATACTTGAAACTTGCCAGGTATATTGCTGGGGACCCGAGGATGTGCCTTTTCAAGGTTTGAAATTAATCGGACAAGTACTTACCGAGCTATGGCGATTTAGCCGTTCGCCGTTCGCTTTGGCGTTGCGAATGGACCAAACCATTCCATGTAAATAGAGGGGGGGGGGGGGGGTTCTGTGGTCGTTGCGAATGGACGAAACCATTTCATGTAAATAGAGGGGGGGGATTGTCACTGTACTCGCAAGCCGTTCGCCGTTCGCTTTGGCGTTGCGAATGGACCAAACCATTTCATGTAAATAGAGGGGGGGGGGATATAATTTTAGATAGATATATAGTACGGGCATATATATAGTACGGGCATGCCCTAGTCTATCTATAATTCCACTAATCTCTGTGTGTATGTGTGTGTGTATGTATGCGACAACGATTTCTCGACAACTACCGGTCCGATATACTTGAAACTTGCCAGGTATATTGCTGGGGACCCGAGGATGTGCCTTTTCAAGGTTTGAAATTAATCGGACAAGTACTTACCGAGCTATGGCGATTTAGCCGTTCGCCGTTCGCTTTGGCGTTGCGAATGGACCAAACCATTCCATGTAAATAGAGGGGGGGGTTCTGTGGTCGTTGCGAATGGACGAAACCATTTCATGTAAATAGAGGGGGGGGATTGTCACTGTACTCGCAAGCCGTTCGCCGTTCGCTTTGGCGTTGCGAATGGACCAAACCATTTCATGTAAATAGAGGGGGGGGGATATAATTTTAGATAGATATATAGTACGGGCATATATATAGTACGGGCATGCCCTAGTCTATCTATAATTCCAGCAATCTCTGTGTGTCTGTGTGTCTGTGTGTTTGTTTGTCTGTGACCGCTGTTTCTCGACAACCACGGGTCCGATATACTTTAAACTTGCCAGGTATATTGCTGGGGACCCGAGGATGTGCCTTTTCAAGGTTTTAAATTAATCGGACAAGTACTTACCGAGCTATGTCCAAAAAACGCTTCAACCAATCAGAGAGCAGCGAGCTATCACGTGTGCCGAACGTGGCGATCAGACTCTACCTCGGACGGCACATTTGACAGCGTATTCATTTATTTCACGTTGGAAAACTATGTTGCCGTTAAACTATGTTTTAAAACGAATTCAAACTGCGATTAAATTAAAACGATTCATCGTAACTGCGACGATTTGCGAACTTCCGGACAGTGAAGACTTCACTTCCGGCAGCCAATCACAGAACGCTTTGTTGCGTAGGCGTGGCCGATGTGAGAACGAGCGGAGGTGAGCGCGTTACGAGCTGACCGCCATTACGGTACGGTTCGTAATTCGATTTCTTCCGGAGAAAATAATAATTTCTCGATTTCATATGCGCATTATTTCTCCCAATTCAGTCAGAGCGAAGGGCGGAAGCGAAGAGCGTTGTTTTTTTTGTTTACGGGCGTACGGGCGGGGTAGAGCGTACGGGTAGCGTTTTTTTTTTTTTTGGCAAGGAACGGGCACCCACGTACGGGCAATGCCCTAGTCTATCTATAATTCCATTAATCTCTGTGTGTATGTGTGTATGTGTGTATGTGTGTATGTGTGTATGTTTGTCTGTGACCGCTGTTTCTCGACAACCACGGGTCCGATATACTTTAAACTTGCCAGGTATATTGCTGGGGACCCGAGGATGTGCCTTTTCAAGGTTTCATATTAATCGGACAAGTACTTACCGAGCTATGGCGATTTAGCCGTTCGCCGTTCGCTTTGGCGTTGCGAATGGACCAAACCATTTCATGTAAATAGAGGGGGGGGTTCTGTGGTCGTTGCGAATGGACCAAACCATTTGATGTAAATAGAGGGGGGGGATTGTCACCGTACTCGCAAGCCGTTCGCCGTTCGCTTTGGCGTTGCGAATGGACCAAACCATTTCATGTAAATAGAGGGGGGGGTTCTGTGGTCGTTGCGAATGGACCAAACCATTTCATGTAAATAGAGGGGGGGGATATAATTTTAGATATATATATAGTACGGGCATATATATAGTACGGGCATGCCCTAGTCTATCTATAATTCCATTAATCTCTGTGTGTATGTGTGTATGTGTGTATGTGTGTATGTTTGTCTGTGACCGCTGTTTCTCGACAACTACCGGTCCGATATACTTGAAACTTGCCAGGTATATTGCTGGGGACCCGAGGATGTGCCTTTTCAAGGTTTGAAATTAATCGGACAAGTAGTTACCGAGCTATGGCGATTTAGCCGTTCGCCGTTCGCTTTGGCGTTGCGAATGGACCAAACCATTTCATGTAAATAGAGGGGGGGGGGTTCTGTGGTCGTTGCGAATGGACCAAACCATTTCATGTAAATAGAGGGGGGGGATTGTCACTGTACTCGCAAGCCGTTCGCTTTGGCGTTGCGAATGGACCAAAACATTTCATGGACCAAACCATTTCATGTAAATAGAGGGGGGGGGGATTGTCACCGTACTCGCACCCACGTACCCACGTACCCACGTACGGGCATTGCACCCACGTACGGGCATGCCCTAGTCTTCTAAAATCAATCATCATCGGATTCTGGAAAGAAGGCACAAACAAGGTTGACTCTGCTGTGGGATGAGCTGTCGGCCAATGACGCAGATCAGAAAGGGTCACATTCAGCGTCCACTCTGGCAAATGTGGGAAGTAGTCCTTGGGCACACCGGCCCTATTCCAGTATTTTTATCTACCATATAAAACAGTGTGTTTGTGTGATGTCTGTCCCCCTTCATCACGGTAGGTTTTAAAAGCTTTGAGTAGCGCTTAAGGGGGATTTGAGTGGGGTTTTAATGGGCAATCTTTGAACACCACTGTGTGCCCATCGGTTAAAAGACCTAAAAGGCTCTCAGGACCCAAAAATCAGGATCCAAACGACGCAATGGACCCCAATCACCAAAAACACTGAAAAGACCCCAAGACCCTTAAAGACTCAAAATACGCCAAAGACCCCGAAGACCCAAACAATCCAAAAGACCCCAAAAAATACCAAAGACCCTTAAAGACCCTGAGGACCAAAATGACCAGAGAACCCCAAAAGACCACGAGGAACCACAAGACCCAAAAGACCACGAGGAACCAGAAGACCCCGACGACACAAAAAGGCCCCAAGGACCCAAAAGATCCCGAGGACGCAAAATACCCTGAGGACTCCGAAGACCCAAAAGAAGAGTAAATCCTGAATACAAATCGGACTCACGGAAATATAGCATAGAACTACAACAGCATTCGATAGAGAGAATACCTCCGCAAGGCTGAACAATATACGTTTTGTATCCCACTGATGGGCCAGATCTGGATCCAACATGAACAAAACTCCAATCACCTTGTTCTTGTTACTTACCCAACTCATCCACCACGTTTTGTCCGAATCCGTCCAAAACGTTTGAGATAACATGCTATATATTGTTTTTGGCCCTATCTCTCAATTGTGAAGAATGACTTTTAAAAAAATATGATCCAGACCCGGATTTTTTTGTTTCTTTTGTATACAAGATCGAGGCTCGTGTAAGAGCTAACATTAATCATACACACACACACACACAAAAAAAGACACAAAACATACAATAAAGGGAGCGGCAGACAAGATTTGGGAGAGAGAGGGAAGAATACAAGTACAACAGCAGAGAACAGGGACATCAGGAGATCTGTGGGAGGAAGGGGGAAGAGGCATGGGAAGTGGGGGGTGGAGGGGTGGGGTGTGGAAGAGGAATAAAAAACATGGACACTGCTAGGACTTCCAGGAAAGAAGTCGGTATTTAAAAAAAAAGTGGATATGGGGTGAATTAATGGGGGTAGAAAAGATCAAGGTTTTGGATGGGGGAAGATAAGAGATGGTGGTGAACAGCTGTTTTAAAAACCTGGAGGGAGGAGTGGGATGGAGGAGAGGGAGTTTGTTCCAGAGGTGGGAGTAAAGAGGAATGAAAGAGTGAAGGTGAGCAGAGTCTTGATTTTGGCAATTTCACCAGGAGAGGATTGCTGGCAGATCTTGTGCGACCTGCAGGAATATTTGGGGGACAGAGAACAGATAGAGCTGGGGGAGCAAGGCCGGAGAGGAGTCGGTAGAGGACAGAAAGACCACCAACCTGCCTGCGGTGAGTGAGTGAAAGGCCCTCGGAGTTAGCTTCATCGCGGGAGATTCCAATGATTCTGAAAGCTTCGATTTGAACAACATGAAGCCGAGCTAGGTGTGAGGCAGGAGCACCAGCCCAGAGGGGAGAGCAGTATTCCATTGAGCTGCGGATGAAAGCCTTGTAATTGGTGAGGAGCTCAGATGTGCCTAGGAAGGACTTCGCACGACGGAGGATGCCCAGTCGGCGACTGGCTTTGGAGGCCAGCTTGGAAATGTGGTTTTCCCAAGAAAGATCATGGCAGATAGCGAAACCCAAAAGCTTGAGTGACAGAACTTCTTGGAGAGGATTGTTGAGAAAGTAGAGGGGAGGGTTGTCCAGTCGGTCTTTTCGGAGAGACATCGTAAGAGTGTGAGATTTGTCAGGATTGAAAGACATGTTTCACTTGTTTGACCAGTCTGTGATTTGGTCCAGGTCTGCAGAGAGTGAGGAGGCTGCAAACTGCCGATCTGAGGGATGAGGAATGGAGCGGCAGAGAGTGGAGTCATCAGCAAAGAGATGGAGAGGATTTTCCAGAGAGTCGGAGAGATCATTGATGAAGACCAGAAAAAAGCACAGGGTCCAGAACACTGCCTTGGGGAACTCCAGCCTGAACAGGAAGGGGAGATGAGAGAAATCCATTCAGGGCCACACGTTGCCTACGACCAGAGAGGAAGTCCGCAAACCATGCGTGGAGATTTCCATGGATACCATAGGAGGAGAGTTTGGTGAGCATAGTGGGGTGCCAGACCGTATCGAAGGCACGTGATATGTGAAGGGAGACAGCTCTGATTTCCTGTTTGGCATTGAGGACCTCCATCCATTGTTGAGACAGCAGAAGCAGCATGTCCAGAATAGAGTGACCTGGTCTGAATCCAAATTGATGATCAGAGATCAAGCCATTGGAGAAGAGGAAGGATTTGATATCCAAAGCAATGATGGATTCCATGACTTTGCTGATAATTTGGGAGCAGGCTAATTGGTCTGTCGTTGCAAGGATCTGTTTTTGCACATTTTTTGTGTAAAGCGGTAATGTTTGCTGATTTCCAAGCCGATGAGAGATGACCTTGAGCAAAAGAGAGGGTGAAGAGAACAGAGAGAGGGTGAGACAGAGCGGCAGAGCAGGATTTTAGGACCCGTGGGCTGATGCCGTCTGGTCCAGTTGCAACTGTAATCTTCACCAAAATTGAATAAATTAGTCTTTGTCACACACTAAAGCTGTCCACTACGTTTCATCCAAATGCATACATAACTGCTTGAGAGTTAACCAATTCAAAAAAACAAAAAACTTGTGGAATGGAAGCAGATTGAAAACAAAGGCAACTTTTGTTAGATTGATAACAGGGCAAGGGCAACGCAAGAAACACCTTCCACCATCGTCAAAGACAAACAAGTTGTTCAACGTCGAAGGAATTTTTATTGCAAGAAAAACAAACCAGCTTTTCTTGCAACCACATCACCTGCTCACATTGAGAAAGGATGATCACACATTCACATCCTTCCAGGCATGCAGTTCATCCAAATGATAATTTTGTGCAGTTCTTCCTCCTTTCCCTGGGCAGACGTCCGAAGAGCATTCCACTTGGTGACATTTCTAACCACTCATCATTTAAAAAAAAGATGCATTATTCTTATGCTCTACACACACAGTTTGCATCTAGCAAGATGTGGATGTCTGCCTGGATCCAGAGAAATGCACTTCTTACCAGGTGACATTTCGAACCAGTCATTGATAAGCTGAGCTGACATATTAGGCTCAACTCAGTTAAGGCCCATCAGGCATATTAGGCCCAACTGTTGTTAAACTGAGTTGAGCCAAAGCAGTGCACATCAACATATATATACAGCTGATAATTAAGAACACTACATCTATAATATCAACCCGTGCTCGCCCCGGCCCTGGTACTGCCTCCATCAATGCCTGCACTTGCCCCGGCCCTGGTCCTGCCCCCATATACACCTGCACTTGCCCCGGCCATAGTCCTGCCCCAATCTACGTCTGCACTTGCCCCGGCCCTGCCCCCTATCAACGTTTGCACTCCTCCCGGCCCACACCATTGCACGGCTTCGCCTTGTGTACTACCTGATGCCTTGTGGACGATGTTATTGGACAAAAGGCCTTATGACACACAGAATACTTGAATTGCTTCTTCATCCGTTGGTTGTAATCTCCACCTTGCGGTTTCACAAGGAGGAACGGAGTCTTCCCAGCACTGAAAGTATCCACCTCCCTTTCGGTGAGGGTCACGTTTCAAGGAGCAAGTTGTGAAGTTTTGTCGTCCTCTCCTGTGTATTATTTGATGCCCTATCAATGTTCCTCTGCCATCAAATACTTTCCGGCACCCAGAACATTCGTATGGCTTATTCTTTCATGATTGTGTAACTGGGTTGATTGAGCAAAGGTCTTATGACATACGGAACACTTGTATGGCTTGATTGCGTGCAAATGTCTCAAATGAATAAAGGTTTGAGGACACAAAGAGCACTTGTGAGGTTTCTCTCCCGTGTGCAGTCTTTTATGACCATCGAAACTTGATGTTTTAGCAAAGGCCTTTGTGCAGACGAAACTTTTGTGACTCTTGTGGGGCCTCTCGTCGGTATGGATTCTGTGATGCCGTTTTAAACTTGGTAACATGGTGAATGACTTATTGCACGTAGAACACTTGTGTGGCTTCACTCTTTGGTGTGTTTTTTCATGCCATTCGTCGCAATCTCCTAAAGCGGGTAGAAAAAGGATAAAAGGGAGAATGTCATCTCTGAAAGCAGGTATCATAGCTACATACAGAAAGTCATCAACAACAACAACAACAACATGCATTTAAGGCCATTTTCCCTGCTAGAGCGGGGGTTAGCCTTGCGGTCCCCATGACAATCTTCTCCATTTTGCCCTATTTTCTGCATCTCTCCTTGTTAACCCCTTTGCCCGCATTTCTTCTTCCACCATCTTTAGCCAAGTCTTTCTCGGTCTTCCCCGTCCTCTATTTCCTTCTACATTCATTTCCATCACTCTTCTCAACCAGTCACTTTCATCCTTCCTCAACACATGACCAAACCATCTCAACCTGTTCCTCTTCACAGCATCAATCGCAGATTAAAGTAATCAAAGATTAAAATTGACAAAATGCCTTGCTGTTCCCAGTTTCTACATGGAAGTTTATTTCAAGGCCACTTGTAGCCGGCGAAGCCGGTGTTGTCAATAAACGCGTACGTATTATGTCGAAAACCAGATTATGCCTTGGCTTGAGAATTCCGAAGCTCAATGGAGGCCGCCATCTTGCGGATGCGGGAGTATGCATAACAAATTGAAAAACGTTCAATAGGAGTTTCTTTCACCCGTCTTTGTTTGATTCACAATCTTATGCACCTCCAATTTATTATTAAAATACTTTAAGACCAACCTCGGCCCGCATGGGCCTGGTTATCTTCAACGAAAAGCGTCACCAAACACCGGAACCAATGAGATTCGAGCATTTGAAAAAATATTTCTAAAACCAAATCACGCAATGGAGACCGCCATCGACCGGATGCGGAAGTTTGCATAAAACAATTGCCAAAAAGTTCAATAGGAGTTTGTTTCACCCGTCGTTCTTTGATTCACAATCTGATGCACCTCTAATTTGTAATTAAAATACGTTAAGACCAACCTCGTTATCTTCAACGAAAATCGTCACCAAACACCGGAACCAATGAGATTCGAGCATTTGAAAAATATTTTTTTAAAGCTTATTACGCGTTTCGGAGGGTGAAAACGGCGTCAAATATTCTAAAATTGACGAAGAATTGTTTTTTAGAAATAACGGCGCTATCGACTGATCTGTTGGCACTGATCTTACTGCAAGCTAACTTCTTCTGGTGGAGGAAGCTGCCGTGCCCAGAGAGAACCAGTCCTGACAGCGACTGAAGTTAGAAGACTACACACATACTGTGAAAACGTATGTTAAGCCCAGTTAAAATTTCTTAAAATAGGCCCTAAGCTAGCACATCGTATAGTTACTTCCTTAAGCTTCTTGTGACATTTATTGTATGTAGGTATTGGGGAGGACTGTCTGCTCTTCTCTTTTACCAAGTCTTACCAGGTACGGTAACTACACCGACCTACTATCAACTACCTAACCTACTGATGCCATCGTGATGGGTAAAATAGTGGCAAGAGGCTTTGGCTTCGCCGGCTCATTGCGGCTTTGCAGTTGGGTACTAGTATGGCTTCCTATCAATGTGCATTAGCAGAAACATTAGATAGATTCGAGTTTGAATTAGATATATACCCAGAAGAATCGGGAATAGAAGGGTAGAAGCGTACATGGACATTGGCAGGAATGGTAGGTGGCCATGGTACTGATGGGTAACTGTATACCCAACTCATCTACCAAGTTGTGTCATAATCCGTCCACAACTTTTTGAGATGCCCTGCTCACATACAGACAGATAGACAGATCTGAGACGGACAGACAGGGGTGAAAATAACCTCCATCCACCTTCGGCCGTGGAGGTAGCAAATGTGAAATAGGTAATGAAAAGCTGTGCAATTATACATCCAAGCAGCTAGTTATTTACAGAGGAAGGATTACATCCAATAGTTGCTGAACAATTCTAAGAATCTATATATTAAAGGAGCCGGATTTATCCGTCTGTTTCTCTCTTTGTGCCCATTGGTTGGAGAGCTCGCCTGACTCCACCCACAATTGTAACACGACAATCGCCATCTTGGTCGGGATGTGTATGCCTCAGGCTTCATGCTTTAAGCTTCAGGCCTCTTAGTCAGGTTCACTATGTCAATAAATTATATTTCGTTCAAAATCATGGTAGATTAGCAAACCTATACATTTTTGGAAAGGTTATAGCATAAGGAAACTAAAAATCAATGTTTACATTTGGAGAGATACCTGTATGGCGGCCATTTTGGATTTTCAAAATGGCCACTGTAAAATACATATTTTGTTCTATTTCTGCCTCTAATTACCCTAAAAACTTTTTAAAATATACTAAACCTATATTTTCAGGGACAAGGAATCCAATGAAAGTATCAAATTAGTGCTATGGGGAATGGTAAGACACGAATCAAAGGTTTTGAATTGCAAAATACTGTCTTTATATTCACGATAAGTTGCATAATCAAATACATGTTATCATTTTGTACAGGCAGTTAATAACATCAAAATGTGTCACAATAATTCATATCACCAAACATACACAGGCAGTCAGCAAAATCATTTATACACATGCAGTCAGTATAACTTCACATCTACACAGGCAGTCAATGACAAAATATACACAGGCAGTCAATGGCATCAAACATACACGATTACAGAATATGCCATTTAGAGTTCGTCATCACTGTCCCGTGTGTCGTATCCGACAATATAGTCCGCATCGTTTTCACAGTCCGTTCCACACAAGCAAAGGTCGGTCAGATTGATTGGCAAATCGAATTGGTCGAATGGTCGATCGAATCGAATTCGATGAATCGAATCGAATCGATCGAATTGGTCGAATGGTCGATCGAAACGATTGGTCGAATGGTCGAATTGGTCGAATGGAATTGGTCGATTGGTCGAATCGAATTGGTCGGAATTGGCAAATGTAAACATTGATTTTCAGATTTTCCATGTAATAACGTTTCCAAAAATGTATAGGTTTGCTAATCTACCATGATTTTGAACGAAAAAACATGGTGAACCTGACTATCTGGTGTACATTTGAAGACTCAACAATGCGACTTCTAACATGAAAGAAAGGTATGTTTTGAGGAAGGAAAGGTATGTTTTAATTACGAGTACAATCCATACAAAGAAAATGAGGTAATGCATTTTATTTCGGGAGGGATCAAGGCAGCAATCTACGATACACCGCCTAAAAAAAACTCTTACAGTCAAGAGGACTGATGAGTTTATGTACATTTAAAAACTAATCAACACGTCATCGATCATGAAAGAAAGGTACTTCTTGATTTCAATCCATGCAGATGAAAGAAAAAAGTCATGAGTAATATTTGAAGTCTTTAATAAAAAAAAACTTGTTTTTCACTGGGGTTTAAAGGACGAATAGTGTGTAAATGCAGGATTTATAAACAAACTGTATTTCACATGTGCATGCACATGTAATGCACATGTTATGTGAAGTAAATAAACATACGTGGAATGGTTGGGGCGGGTTTTATTTATTGACTTACTTTTACCAAAGGTGGTAAAAATGACATTCCAGAGATTGTCAATGACACAAAATACACCAGAACACTAAGATAGTCATTTATCGATGAGTAATGATGAGGGGGTAAGAACCAAGTAAGAGAACTTCAAAATTGGTGATTGTGGTGACACAATATTAAATATGTAATGAATAATGATCGATGTAAGGATGCCCTCTGCATTTATGAGCAAGAGGAGGGGATTGGGAGGGGAGGACATGGTTGGGGTTTGAAGGGAGGAGGGAGACAGAGTTGGGACAGAGTTGGGAGAGGGAGGTTGAGACTTTGGGGGTGGAGAGGAGGGGGATTGAGGAGTTGTGGTGGGGATGATGGATGGAGTATTAAGGCTTGGGGAGCCTCTGCGTTGGGAAAGGGAGGTTGTGGACTTGGGGTTGGGGAAATAGTGGATGAGGGTTGATAACTTGGGGATTGATCAATCTGCTTTGTTGACATTTCAGGTTTGCCCTTTCAATCACAATTGATGTTTGAGTTTCAACTCCACTTTAATAGCGGGGATTTGAGAAAGAGGCTTAGCATCATGAATCTGGTCAATTCCTCAGCAACAGCCATAAAACCTAAAAAAAACCATAAAAACCTTTAAAAAACCTTTTTAAAAACCTTTAAAAACCCATAAAACCTAGTCCCTAAAAAGTGGTTGTTAGCTCAAATCAACGATTAAGTGCAGTTTCAAAATGTATCAGTAAGCCAGTGCTGTGTGTTTTGGTGTGAGGCCCTGCTTACCTTCTTGCAGGTCGACAGCACTCATGGGTTCTCTGGAAGGAGAATCCCACAGTTTTTGCTTTATATGTGCACTGCGCAAAACTGCATGGAACGTCTGAAGAAATTCCATTTGGGAATCTTCTATGTTCACTGCAGGAGTTCCACCTGCAAACAATGTGACATCAGTTTATTACAATAAATAGAATGAACAAGAGCGACAATTGCTTTGCAATACATGTCCCCGACCGATGTGATATTTTCTAAGGCTAAAAAGGGCATAACTTGGTGAAAAATTGACGAAATGCCCCGAAACTCAAACTTGTGCCACGTTTCAGTTGAATATCTTAAAGGGTATGGGGAAACGATGTCTGAAAAACCACAGGTGGGATGGATGGACAGACAGATGGAGAGCAAGCCTGTAGTCCCCTCCGGGTAAAACTGGTAGAAGACGAATAAACGAGGGCTGGCAGGATGGCATAGGCCATAGAGGTATGTATACCCACTAGCCTCTGAGCTGTCTAACCTAGTTTTGAATCTCGACCCAGCTACAAACTACCATCCTGGTGTCTCACAGGCAGGGCGAGGCATCAATATGTGTGCCGTCCCTCGGATGGACGTTGAAGTGGGTGTCCCGTCTGCCAACATTAGTTGGTGGACGTTAAAGATCCCACGGTATCCTTCATGAAAAATGGGCAAGCTATCGCCAGCACTCTGAATAAATTCGAAATTTCTGGCCTAACTTATTGTTGGTATTGGCATCAGCAGCAGAGCTGTGCCCCCAGCCAATGATGCTACTAAACGTAAGGTATTTGAAAGTGCCAAGAAGGCAATTTGTGTTCTACAGTGTTCAAGTTTATAATTTAAGAGGAATAAAATAAGGATTTTAAACATTGTAGAAAAAATTTCTGGAAGTTTACCGCCGGTTATGCAGCGTCTTTTACACCACCTTCTCAAATATGTTACATTAGTTATTCGTGCCTGTTGTACGTGTCCTTTGAAGTCGCTTTTCGCTTCACGTGTGCGGCGTAAATATATCTGTATAACTTGAGGAGCACGTTCAGCTCTCCCGAACGTCACCCTGTAATATGTCAACTTCATCTCCATTAATAGAGTTCTGAAGGAGCTGCGCTCCAACGCGAGTCGAAAGAATTGACGCGACCAAAGACGGAATTCGTCCGAGTTGCATTATTGAAACAAAACAGCTCAGGTATTCTGACAAGCCCGTTTATCGGGCAGCAATATATATACACATTTATGCCGGGGCGTTTTCCCGGGAAAACCGAGACCGGGCATGCCCGGGTGTCAAGGGCGAGTCCTGGAAAGGCGAGTCTGGACATGCCCGGGCGTCCTGGACGCGGCCTGGCAAGTCGAGGCTGGGCGTGCCCGAGCGCTCTGGGCGAGCCCTGGAAAGGCGAGAGCGGGCATGCCCGGACGCTCTGGGCGAGCCCTGGAAAGGCGAGTCTGGACATGCCCGGGCGTCCTGGACGCGGCCTGGCAAGTCGAGGCTGGGCGTGCCCGGGCGCTCTGGGCGAGCCCTGGAAAGGCGAGAGCGGGCATGCCCGGGAAAGACGAGGCTGGGCGTGCCCGGGAGGTTCGGGCGTGCCCGGGAACAGCGAGTCCGGGCATGCCCAGGAGAGGCGCGTCTGGGCCTGTCCGGACGAGCCCGGCATGGCGATCGCGCCCTGGCCGCGTCCTGGCAGGTGCAAGGCGATTGTGTACATTCAGCGGGAACTGCTACACACGCCCCTCCAGAATCGACCTGCACCGGCAGGGTCAATTTAAGGGGGGTCCGGATGACCCGGCCGAAGTGACCCCTGGAGGGTCGTGGGGGGGGGGGGGTCCGATCCGGTGGTGGGTGGTCGAGCGGGGGGAACTGTAGACGGGGGGCAGCCTCGCCGCGGAGGAAGGGCCAACCGTGGTGGTCGGTCGACGTCCACGTGTGCCGGTTTGAGGCGGTCCACAGAGATCCGGTCCGACCGGCCGCAGACGTCGACGACGAAGGACTTGTCGCCCCGTCGCAGGACCCGGAAGGGCCCGTCGTACGGCGGCCAGAGTGGCCCCCGGTGCGCGTCATGACGCACAAAGACGTACTCTGCTGTGCGAAGCGCCGGGGGGACGTAGGACTGGGGGCCACCGTGGCGGGACGTTGGCACGGGGGCAAATCGTCGGGCGGCCTCCTGGAGGTCCGAGCGCCGGTGTGCGGCGGACCAGCGACTGGTAGCGTCGGGCACGAACTCGCCTGGGACGCGGAGCGGCTGGCCGTAGACGAGCTCGGCGGCGGACGCCCGGAGGTCCTCCTTGGGGGCCGTGCGGAGGCCCAAAAGGACCCACGGCAGCCGGTCGGTCCAACCGTCGTCCTGAAGGCCGGCCATGAGTGCGGCCTTCATGGAGCGGTGAAACCGCTCACACAACCCGTTGGCTTGGGGGTGGTAGGCCATGGTGCGGTGCAGCGTGACCCCCAATGAGCGGACGACCGCGCCCCAAAGTTCGGACGTGAACTGTGGGCCGCGGTTCGTACGAGATGTCCGCCGGTGCGCCGAAGCGCGCGACCCAGGTGGCGATGAACGCCTGCGCCACGTCGGCGGTGGTGGTGGAGGTGAGGGGCACGGCCTCCGGCCACCTGGTGGTCCTGTCCACCATGGTGAGCAGGTGGGTGAACCCCCGCGATGGGGGCTGGGGACCCACCAGGTCCACGTGGACGTGGTCGAAACGCCGTGCAGGCACGGTGAAAGGTGCTAGCGGGGCCTGGGTGTGGCGGTGGACCTTGGCCCGCTGGCAGGCCGTGCAGGCGTTGGCCCAGTCGCGGACGTTCCGTCAAAGGTCGTGCCAAACGAAACGCGCCGACACCAGCTTCTGAGAAGCTTTCCGGCCCGGGTGAGAAAGGCCGTGGATGGAGGCGAAGATGTGGCGCTGCCAGGAAACGGGCACGATGGGGCGAGGCTGGCCCTGGGAGACGTCGCAGAGCAAGACGGTGCCCGTGAAGGGGATGTCGGCCAGGCGGAGGCCCGTGTCCGCCGCCCGGAGGGCCTGCACCGAGGTGTCGGTGGTCTGGTCGGCCGCCATGAGCGCGAAGTCCACGCCGAGGTGGACCGCGTTCGCGCTGGCCCGAGAAAGACAGTCGGCCACGGCGTTGTCTTTGCCGGCGACGTGCCGGATGTCCGTGGTGAATTCCGACACGGCGGAGAGGTGGCGCTGCTGGCGGGCCAACCACGGCTCCGTGACTTTGGCCATTGCGTAGACCAACGGCTTGTGGTCGACGAAAGCCGCGAACGGGCGGCCCTCCAGGAGGTTTCGGAAATGGCGAACGGCCAGGAATAGACCGAGCAGCTCGCGGTCGAACGTGCTGTATTTTAACTCGTTCGGCCGGAGCTGCCGGCTGAAAAAAGCGAGTGGCTGCCAAACCCCGTCCACCCATTGTTCATGGACGGCGCCCACCGCGTAGTTGGAGGCGTCCGTAGTGAGGGCGATGGGCGCGTTGAGCACCGGGTGAGCCAGCAGTGTTGCGTCGGCGAGGGCCCGTTTTGCGCTCGCGAAGGCCACGTCCATGGCTGCGGACCAAACGATGTCATGCTTGGCCGGCTTGCCCCGGAGGGCCTCGTAAAGGGGCCGCATGAGCTGAGCAGCGCGGGGCACGAATCGGTGATAAAAATTCACCATGCCGAGAAACTCTTGCAGGGCCTTGATGGAACGGGGACGCGGGAACGTGGTGATGGCCTCGACCTTGGTCGGCAGCGGCACGGCCCCGGTCTTGGTGATGCGGTGGCCCAAAAAGTCAACGGTCATCGTGCCGAAGTGGCATTTGGCCGGGTTGACAATTAAGCCGTGCTCGCTGAGGCGACCGAACAGTGTTCGGAGGTGGAGGAGGTGCTCGGCGCGGGACGTGCTGGCGACGAGGATGTCGTCCAGATAGACGAAAAGAAATGGCAGGTCGCGCAGCACGCCGTCCATTAAGCGCTGGAACGCCTGGGCCGCGTTCTTGAGGCCAAACGGCATCCTCAAAAATTCGAACAGGCCAAACGGCGTGATGACGGCCGTCTTCGGGACGTCGGCCGCCCGGACAGGTACCTGGTGGTATCCCCGTATCAGGTCAATTTTGGAAAATATGACCCGTCCCGCCAAACGGGCGGAAAAGTCCTGGATGTGCGGGATCGGGTACCTGTCGGGGGTGGTAGTGTCGTTGAGGCGGCGGAAGTCGCCACACGGGCGCCATCCGCCCCCCGGCTTTGGCACGATGTGCAGTGGTGAGGCCCACGCGCTATTGGAGCGCCGCACGATGCCGAGGTGCTCCAACGCGTCGAACTCGGCCTTTGCCACGGCGAGCTTGGCCGGGTCGAGGCGGCGGGCCCTGGCGTAGACCGGCGGGCCCGTAGTGGGTATGTGGTGCTCGATCCCATGCCGCACTGCGACGGCCGAAAACGTCGGCCGCGTGAGGGCCGGGAATTCCGCGACAAGGCGAGCGAACTCGTTCGCCGTCGGGAGGGCGCACGCCAGTTCGGTCGGCGCGGAGCTGCTCATCGTGCACGCCAGGGAGCTGAAGGTCTCGGCGTTGACAAGGCGACGACGTTTGACGTCGACCAGCAGCCCGTGCGCGCAGAGGAAGTCGGCGCCCAGCAAAGCCATGGGGACGCAGGCGGTCACAAAGGTCCACTGAAAGCGCTGGCTGCCGAAGCAGAGGGTGACGTCGCGCGGGCCGAAAGTGCGTATGGCCGAGCCATTAGCAGCGACCAAAGAGAGGCCGCAAACGGCGTCCCGCCTGTCCTGCTCGGAGGCGGGTATGACGCTCAGTTGGGCGCCGGTGTCACAAAGGAAACGCCGCCCAGACGCTTTGTCCCGAATAAAAAGCAAGTTGCCCGAGTGGCCGGCGCTCATGGCTGGGAATGAACGCCGGCCCGGCCGTTTCCCGACTTGCCGAAAGTGCACGGGGGTCGGCACGTCCGAGCCTTGTGTCCGAACCTGGCGTGGTAATAACACCACGCCTGGTCAGGTGGAGGCCCCGGCCGTCGTGTCGGAAGTGGTCGGCGCGGCGTGGCGGCCGCCAGTTGCACCGGCAGTTCGGCCTCCAACCGCGCAGGGCGCTCGGGCATCGTCTCGGACGGCGGCAGGCTCCAGGTAGCCGCGCCGATGTGTTGGCCCGCCGAGGAGATCTTATCGGCTTCCCTGGCGAGGGCGCGGGGATCGGTGATCGACGTGCCAGCCAGGGCGAGGCGTACCGGGTGAGGCAGCTGGCGAAGGAACAGCTCGCGGAACAGAAAATCCGGAGAGTGCTCACCGAGCAACGAGAGCATATAGTCCATGCGCTCGGACGGGCGCGTGTCGCCGAGCTTGGGCAGGTCGAGCAGGCGCCGTGCGCGTGCCGCTGGTGAGAGGGCAAAAGCGTCGAGGAGGAGCGTCTTCAGCGCGTCATACTTGTCGGCAGCCGGCGGGTGCTCGAGGAGGCTCAGGGCGCGGGCCGCGGTGGCGGAACCGAGCGCTGCCACGACGTGGTGGAAGCGGGTGTCGTCCGCGGTGATGCCTCGCAGGGCGAACTGGGAGTCCGCCTGGGCGAACCAAACAGCCGCATGAGCCTCCCAGAAGGTAGGCAGTTTAAGAGTCACTGCCGTGTCCATGTCGGTAGGTCACCAGTGAAGGAGCTGCGCTCCAACGCGAGTCGAAAGAATTGACGCGACCAAAGACGGAATTCGTCCGAGTTGCTTTATTGAAACAAAACAGCTCAGGTATTCTGACAAGCCCGTTTATCGGGCAGCAATATATATATACACATTTATGCCGGGGCGTTTGCCCGGGAAAACCGAGACCGGGCATGCCCGGGTGTCAAGGGCGAGTCCTGGAAAGGCGAGTCTGGACATGCCCGGGCGTCCTGGACGCGGCCTGGCAAGTCGAGGCTGGGCGTGCCCGAGCGCTCTGGGCGAGCCCTGGAAAGGCGAGCGCGGGCATGCCTGGACACTCTGGGCGAGCCCTGGAAAGGCGAGTCTGGACATGCCCGGGCGTCCTGGACGCGGCCTGGCAAGTCGAGGCTGGGCGTGCCCGGGCGCTCTGGGCGAGCCCTGGAAAGGCGAGAGCGGGCATGCCCGGGAAAGACGAGACCGGGCGTGCCCGGGAGGTTCGGGAGTGCCCGGGAACAGCGAGTCCGGGCATGCCCAGGAGAGGCGCGTCTGGGCCCGTCCGGACGAGCCCGGCATGGCGATCGCGCCCTGGCCGCATCCTGGCAGGTGCAAGGCGATTGTGTACATTCAGCGGGAACCGCTACAGTTCCATGTTCCTAACAAACTGCTTCAATTACAGCTGTTGGCGCCAGCACGTTTTCACCAACTATCTCTACAAACATGGTGATGCCTCAACGTGCAGAACAAATTCCGTTTCTGAAAGAACCAGCTGTTCGAGGCCCTGCAAGACCTCAAGGCAAGTCCAACTGCATCTCTCAAAAGGGCAAGATCAAATAAAGAAGAAGAAGTACATTAATCACTAATACCAGCTCAGCTGTAAGGAGAATGTTGTTGCATTTCAGACCTTTGTCTTGAGTTGTTGAATCATCCGCAGAGTCAGACTTCACTTCCACTTTCACAATGAAATCTGAAAAAACACATAATCCCATTAATACAACCTTCATACTTGTATAACATTTTGGAATAAAGGCATTTCCTACACTCCTTTGTACAAAACATTTTAAAATGACTTGAGTGTTTATATATATATATATATATATATATATATATACACACACTACATGACCAAACGTATGCGGACGCCCCTTCTAATTAGTGGATTTGGCTATTTCAGCCACACCCATTGCTGATAGGTATATATAATCAAGCACGCTGCCATGCAATCTCCATAGACAAACATTGGCAGTAGAATGGGCCATACTGAAGAGCTCAGTGACTTTCAATTTGGCACCGTCATAGGATGCCACCTTTCCAACAAGTCAGTTCGTCAAATTTCTGCCCTGCTAGAGCTGCCCCGGTCAACTGTAAGTGCTGCTCCTGTGAAGTGGAAACGTCTAGGAGCAACAACACCGCAGCCGCGAAGTTGTAGGCCATACAAGCTCACAGAACGGGACCGCCGAGTGCTGAAGCGCGTAGTGCATAAAAATCGTCTGTCCTCGGTTGCAACACTCACTACTTAGGAGTCACAGATACACGAATGTTGATATTGTTGATATGAAACATTAGTGGCGCAATAATAATCAGTAGAGTTTTGTGAGGGGAAGGTGGGGGAATGGGGGTGGGGGGGGGGGGGAGAGGAGGGGAGGAAAACAAGAATGTGTCAAATATTTAAATCCACGAAACCTTTGCATTGTGACGATGGATCGTCTAAAAACTCAGACTTGACCTTCACTTTCACAATTGAATTGTGAGGGGCTGTGAAGCCCCTCACATCTGAAAAATCTGAAAAAACACAAAAGAAAAGCATTCATCAAACATATTTTTTGAAAATAATCAGTTACACATATCTCCAGGAAGTGTCCAATATTAAACATCCATAAAATGGTTATTTCTAAAAGAAATGAGTTCTTGAAGCATAGCATAGCATAGACTCCTGCACAGGAATCGGAACATCACGGTGAGTACAAGCAAAGACGTACCGGATAAGGGATTCTCAACGTCGGGTTTACAAACGCTTGACCCACGTTCTGCAGGAGAACCTCCAGAATCCTCCTCTTTGACTTTCACAATTGCATCTGAAATTAAAAACATATCGTTAATTAAAAACAAATTTGGATAGTTTATTTAAAAAAACAAAAACAATGGCACTCGGCAGAGCCGCCCATTTCTCTGCGGGGAAAGCTGAAGACTTGGCGTTTTGTATCCCAATGATGGGCTGGATCTGCATCCGAACTTTAAAAATCTAATCGGCTTGTTCTTGTCACCTACCCCACTCATCAACCTAGTTATCAAAATCCGTCCACAACTTTTTGAAATTTCGTGCTATATATCATTTTTGGCCGAAACTCTCAAAGGTGAAGAATCACATTACAAATTATAGGATCTGAATCCGGATCTTCACCAAAATCTGACCAATTTGTCTGTGCCACACACCAAACCTGTGCACCAAGTGTTGTCCGAATTTGTCCACAACTTTTTGAGATATCCTGTTCACAGACAGACAAACACACAAACAAGAAGACGTCATGCGGAGCACGATACTTGCAAAATCCGCCCCCCACCCCCAAGAAAAAAAATTCCATTGATACAGCAAATTGTCCATTTCATCAAGATTAAAATTGACAATCTTGATCAAAGCTCGGGTCAACAGGAAGAAAAGTGACGACTTTTCAGATAAAAAATGATGATTTTGGAAGGTTGAACTTGAGTTGACCTTTGACCTTTTGACCTCAAAAATAGTTAGTTTCCCTATAATAAGTGACTCAATGTGCAAATGCTGTTCAATTTTCAAGTCAATCGGATGAAAATTGAGGATTTTAAAAACTTGGCCTATGTTGACCTTTTGGCCTATGTTAACCCCAAAAATAGTTGATGGTTGAATTCAGTGACCAGATATGCAAGTCATCTTCAAATTTCAAGTCAATCGGATGAAAATTGAGGATTTTAGAAATTTGGCAAAGTTGGTGACCTTTGGCCTATGTTGACCTTTTGACACCAAAAACAATAGGCTTCTCAATGGTGACGACCTATACAACTTAGTGAAGTTTCGTGACGATCGGTTTAGAATTGTGACCTGTAGGCCGGTGACAAACAAACAGACAAACAGAACCACAAACGCAACCGACCAATATACATGAAAAATCTTCGATTTTGCAAGTAACAAACTAGAACGGCACACGGTGGAGCGCATACCTCCGCCAGGCTGAACACTTTATGTTTTGTATCCCACTGAACCACCTTTAGAAGCCATTTTTCCCCACGGAGCAGGGGTTGGCCTTTTCTGGGCACCGTGGTCCCCTTTTTGAAGCAATGTTTTATGGCCGGATGCCCTTCCTGCCGCCAACCCTGTTAGTCGCCTCTTGCGACACACAGGGAATTACCAGTGAACTGGTACTCAATTTGCCGACCTCGGAAGGATGACAGGCGGAGTCAACCCCCCTGGTGTTAATTCAGCGATCGACCGGGATTCAAACACAGGATCCTAGGATCCCAAGCCGGCACCCTATCCGCTAAGCCAACACCAGGCTTGTTTTGTATCCCACTGATAGGCCGAATCTGGATTCCGATCGAAACCAAAATCGAATCGACTTGTTCTTGTCACCCAACCAACTACACCAAGTTTAGTCATAACTCGTCCATAACTTTTTTAAATATCATGTTATATATCGCTTTTCGTCTGATCTCTCAATGGTGAAGAATCACTTGAAAATTAAATAATTCTCGTATCCAAATCCATATTCAGATCTTCACCAAAATCGAACAGATTGGTCCTTGTCCCACACACAACCTGTCCACCAAGTTTCGTCCAAATCCGTCCACAACTTTTTTGAGATATCGTGCTATATATTCGTTTTAGCTATCACTTAATGGTGAAGAATCACTCAAAAAAACTCATATCCGGATCCGTATTCGGACCTTTACCAAAATTTAACCAATTGGTCCTTGTCCCACACTCAACCTGTCCACCAAGTTTTGTCCGAATCATCCGTCCACAACTTTTTGAGATATCCTGCACACAAACAAGCAAACAGGGGTGAAAACATGAGTCAAGTTCACTATGTTAACAAACATAATTTCGTTCAAAATTTTGGGAGATTAGCAAACCTGTACATTTTTGGAATTATCCGAGCATGGAGAATCCGAAAATCAATGTTGGCATTTGCACAGACACCTGCATGGCCGCCATTTTGGATTTTCAAAATGGCCGCCATAAAATACATATTTTGCGCGATCTCGGCTTCTCGTGAAATCCCGTGAAATTCCCGGTCGTGAAAATCAAGCTCAGACACGACTTGACCTCTGGGTAGGTTTAATATCATTTAGATCTGCAGTACATCCTGTAAGAATACATGCATGCAACAGGCATTAAAATCAGAGCATTTCATGAGCAGCAATGGTTGATTCAATATAACAATGGTTAGCGCAGCGCATTGTCAGCGCAGCATTTGGGGGCGTACATACCATTCAAACTACAGGACTATGTCACAGTGAGTTCCGCTGGAGTGTCCGCGCGCCCCGGTTGTCCCGGGTCTTATAGACGCCCCTTCCGTAGCGAGCACCCCTGGGTTCACCTTGGTATAATTTCACTACATTCTCCCCGCCGTTAGAACTATACTGCCGCTCGGCAGGTTGCAAGCAAGCATCAGCAATAAACGAATGGGTCACGTCAATCCACGTCAGTCGGTCCACCCGTAGCGGTCGGGGCGGCGAACCTCCCTGCCAGTTCGTGTTCGGAATCTACCGGGCACGGCGTCCCCAAGCCCGGAGTCCCCCGCGTCGGAATAGCCGCCGGAGGTTGGAGTCGGAGGGGGTGCCCCTGCGCCTTCGGGCACGGGAGTGGGGGACGACGGGAGTAACAGTGGTAGTTCCATAGGGGAAGCTTCGATAGAGTCCATAGACTCGTAGACGGGTTCGTCGATATCCCTGTCGTCGTCCCCACATGGGGCGAGATGGCGTACGGAGACAGTAGACTCGCGGCCATCCGCCGTTAACACGCGAGCATGCTCGGGATTAGCCTGGAGGACCTGCACCTTGTCAACAAGGGGGTCGTACTTGCTAGCGCGAACCGCTCGTTTGAGATAGGCGGGCCCCGGTTCAGCGAGCCAGCTGGGTAAAGATTGGATACTGCCGGAGCTTCTAGGGTGGTGGAACAGTCGTTCGTGAGGAGTCTGGTTGGTGGCAGTACATAGGAGAGCCCGGATCGAGTTTAGAGCGGCAGGTAGTGACCACGCCCATTTATCGAGGCCTCGGCCGAGGGTCCGAAGGCTTAGCATGACGGCCCGCCATATAATCCCATTAAAGCGTTCGATCTGTCCATTCGCTTGGGGCCGGTACGGGGTGGTGTAGCTCGAAGCGACATTATGCTGGAGCAAGTAGCCCCTCACCTCCTGGGACAGGAACACCGCACCCCGATCGGTATGCACGTAGGCCGGATACCCGAACATAGAAAACAAATTCTGCAGGCACCGAATAACCGTGGCAGCCGACATATCCCCGCACGTGTAAGCAAAGGGGAATCGGGAATACTCATCGACGATAGTGAGCAGATAGCGAGAGTTGCTCGACATTGGCAGCGGCCCTTTGAAGTCCATCGCCAAGCGCTCCCACGGTCTAGTAGCCCTAACGAGTGTCCCCATAGGGGGGTTATAAAAACGCGGTTTGAGTTCCGCACAGATCGCGCAATCACGGCAGATGCGGCGGATGTCCTCAATCGAGTACGGCAGATTGCCCGCGCGCACAAAATGCGCGAAGCGCGTTACCCCGGGATGACACATAGTGCCGTGCAAAGTGCGCAGCCCCTCCAAAGTTACAACCCCCGCGCAAGTGGCCGGCCTCGATAAGGCGTCAGCGACCAGGTTATCCTTCCCCGGGCGGTATTTGATGGTGTAGCAGAAGTCGGCGAGTTCGATACGCCAACGGGTGATTTTATCATTCTTAATGCGCTGAGCATGTAAGGTGTCGTACATAAACGTAACACTCTGTTGGTCCGTGATGATTTGGAAACTCCGCCCAAGCAGATACGGCCGCCATCGCCGAATTGATTCGACGATCGCGTACGCTTCCTTTTCGACAGACGAATGCCTCCGCTCGGCGGAGGTGAGAGTCCGCGAGAAGAAAGCCACAGGGCGGCCTCCTTGGGAGAGAGTCGCCGCTATCGCATGATCCGAGGCATCACTCTCCAAAACGAAAGAGGCACTCTCGTCAATCGTCGCGACAGCGGCGCCAGCGATGTCGACTTTAAGGCCCTCGAAGGCCGCCAGGGCGGCCGGGCCCATGGGGAAAGTGTCGCAGGCCACGAGGGGGCGGAGCTTCGCAGAGAAATTTTGCACCCACTTTGAGTAGTGGGCGAACAGCCCTAGAGCGCGTTTCAGCGAAGCCCGATCGCTAGGCGGAGCCATATCGAGCAAAGGGCGCAGACGCTCCTTATCCGGAGAGACGGAGCCATGGGTCACGGTGTACCCCAAAAGGTCTACCGTGCGTAGAGAGTATTGACACTTCGCCGCATTCATGGTTAGGCGATATTTCCGTGCGACCTCGAGGAAGCGTTTCAGATTAGCGTCGTGATGCTCCTGGTCATACCCACAAACCGTAAGATTGTCCAGATAGACAAAGACATCGGTCAAATTCTCCTTCGCAACGAGGTCATCCATAGCTCTCTGAAAACAAGCGACGCCGTTCGTTACCCCAAAGGGAAGTCTCGTGAACTGGTACAACCGCTGACCCGATTCAAAGGCTGTAAAGACGCGATCAGCCCTAGAGATGGGGACTTGATGATACGCACTACGCAGATCGAGAGTGCTATAAACGGAATACAGGGCCACCTGGCGTACCAGGGCGTCCATCCCCGGTAAGGGGTAGGCATCCAGCTGTGTAAAACGATTAATCGTCTGCGAATAGTCGATTACCATACGCCGGCGGTGGGCCTCACTCCGCACCACTAAGACTTGGGCCCGCCACGGTGACCTACTGTGTTCTATGATACCGTCCTTTAAGAGCAGGGCCATTTCTTCCGCAATGAATTGCGCGTCCGCGCGAGAGTAGCGCCGCGATTTGACGGCTACAGGGGTACAATCAGTGGTCAGGTTGGGGAACAGTGAGAGTGGCTCCATGTCCATTTGAGCGAGGGCGCACACAGCGAGCGTGTCCGGCCCTCCGAAGTCTATTTCCAAACGTCCATGCCGCTTAAGGAAATCAAGTCCTAACAAAACGTCAGCGCATAAGGCCGGTAATACCATGAGATACACGTCCGGGAACATGCGTCCCTTTATCACAAGTTTCAATCGACACGCCCCTTTTGTGCTCAACCGAAGTCCCTGAGAGGCCATGAAGATCCGGCGGGTTGTCCTGAGAACCGGCCACCCATGTTGATGCACGAGTCGCTGATCGATAAAACTATCCGTGGACCCCGTGTCAATCAAAGCTTGCGCAAAAACGCCCGCGACCGTGAGCGGAATGATGGCCTGCGCTAGGCCGGCAGACCCGGCAGGTATAGTACCGGCCGGGCGAGAAGATCGCGCCTCGCGGGTGGATCCCACGCCGGCTGCAATCCTTCGGGCAGCGTCGGCAGGTTGGGCCTCAGCAGGAGCATTGAAGTCAGTTGGCTCATCAGCAGTTTCATTCGCCAGAGTGGGTGTGTGTTGGTCGTAAGAGCAGCCGCCAGATGGCGCTCGAGCCACGTGAGAAAGATCTCTGCCTTCAGCAGATCCATATGCCAAAGTGGGTACATGTGTCGAGATCATGCCTTTTATTGTGCCTTATGTAATTGTGGTTTGCATTTAATAATGGTTGCTTTGTGAAAAGGATTAAGCTTACTATGTTCCCTCTTGTTTTGAACTATGTTTTATTGTCCAACTGTGCCAAAAAATGTAGAAAGATAGTGAAACCGCTTGCTCCGTTAGACCCCCTAGTGAAAACGCGTCTGTCTGTCCTTGACCAAAAGCCAACATGGAAGATAAGTTTTGAGAATGTCACGGTGCTCTTTCTCCCTCCCGCATCTTGCCCTTTGCTCATGCCAAAGAAGATAGGACAAGGGTGGGGGTACTGGTCAACGTTTCCCCCATTGTGTATTATACTGCTGAAACTTGCCAAAATTAGCGGAGATTTTTATCACACTCTGCAAGTATATAAGGAAGTTCTTTCTGTAAGGAACTCAGGAGTGTATGTGGCCATGCTGTTCATTTGTGAAGGGTATGACTCTTACACCCTCCACAGCGCTGTGATATTGGTTCATCATTAAATCTTGTTATCTCTTGAACTCAAGGTGTGGAACATGGTTCTATTCTCGACAGTTTTGGTGTCAGAAGTGGGATCCGACTCTGAGCGATATTTGGGAGGCAGACCCTGTGGGGACTCAGCGGAGAGGCTGGCCAGCACTGATTCGATTAACGTGAGTTTTCATACTGAGGGGTCTTTCCAAATTGAGCTCCGTTCACTCACTCAGGCTGTCTGTCTTCCATTTCGTCGTTCCGTGCTTGGATCACGAACAAATTGGAATCTGGTGTGTAAGTACAGGCCTATTTGGCTCGGGTAACAAGTTGTCTATTGATGAACCAAGAAATGGGGGTCAGTTAGCAAAAAGGGGGGACTTCTTGGTAAAGCCAAGAACTTCCCAGGCAGGGCAGTCTAGAGACAAGATGGAGTTGATGGGGTTGATAGTAACCAGAGAAAGTATTGGCTGCGGACTAACGGAGGGGACCCAAGGAGGATGGCCAGGATAAGTGTTAAGCTAAGTTAAGAAGGGAGAACCCCTTTTAGGAAAGCCCTGGCATGGGTGATAAGTTAGACAAGTTAGAAGCGCTATACAAGCATTGACCGCGAGTTAGCGCCGCGGGAGGACCGGATGAGGGAAATATCGGCGCGGTAAACTAGAAGGCAGGATTTTTCGGTGGATGGCCTCGGGGCGCTTCCTTGCGCCTTGTACGCATCACGAGCTGCTTCTTGCAAATGGGGGTCGTGCTGCCGTGCGCTGGGAGCGACCGCCTGGGTGCATGGACGGGAAAATGTTCCGTGCACGTTAATTAAATATCTTAAGGGAGATTAAGGTATGTCGGAGTAATACTCAATCTGAAGTAAACTAGAATGATTTGAGTTCTGGAGACGGAGTGCGTGTATTCGACGCATTCGGGTGGCCGAGTCAGGCGAATAAAGGATTAAAATGAGCCAGGTAAGATGCGGCTGGTTGCACCTTTATAAGGATATGGAAGAATAAGGATAAGAATGGGTAATAGATATTGGTGTTAAGAATACTCCGGCGTGAGTACTGTGTTAAGAGAAGGGTATTACAGATCGGGGGGCGGCCCGATCTTCGACCCGCTGGAGGGACTAGCCCAAGGAAGGTAGGATGATGAGTATTTTAAGTTAAGCTACGCACTGGATGTGTGTATCTGATAAACCCCCCCCCCCTCAAGGCCTTCTTTGTCCTGTCTCAGGATTTAAGGCATGCACATCCGGTGCAGTTTTTACCCAAAGGAAGGAGTTCTGACAATATGCTATAGGCAGGTCAAGTATTAGCTCTATCTGGACAAGAGATGAGGTTAGATCTGGAGAAATAAAACAGAGAGGATTATAATGTACGAGGTGTGTGGAATCCAGCTGTGAACACGCGAGCCGAGACATGCAGGCAGGTTACCGGGGCAACGGAGTAGCTGCCTCGCGGGGAACAGCGAGGTGGGACAGAATCGAGACAGGAATGCGGACCGTGCTGTGCACAAGCAGGGGACGCATTCGTGTGTGTGAACAATGCGAGTGATGAGGTAGCTTGAAGTGATGTGTTGGAGTGAGCACATGTATGTTGTGTGCTGAGTGGAAGCAGTGCTGCATTGTCGAGCATGCTTCCAAGGAAGACTTTGGGATGCTAGAGTTGGAAGCGTTTTGTTTTGTATCTCAAGGGAGATATTGGTTATTTCTTATATGTGGAAATAGGAAATGTTTATGTGATTTTTGGAGAAGGATAAATTAAACTGGAATCAGAAAAGCGCAGGTACCAGATAGGAGAAAGGCAGGAGAAGTGCTGAGACTTCAAAAGCACAGGAAGAAAGAAATCCAGGTAGAAACCAAGGGATGGATAGGCTCACATCACAGCAAGGAGCCAGGTAAGTTCACAGGTAGGAAGTATATGGAGTGTGCATGAATTTATACTGTATTGTATGGAAAATGAAGTGTCAGTCACATGGTATGTGTGTATAAGGGAATGAATGATCTGTCATTGCAGCGTGTATTTGTGTTTATTGTGTGTGTGTCATTGATGTGTGTCATTGATTGACAAGGGGTTCCCCAAATTGCCTGCGGGCGTTGGGCAATCCGGATGAGTAAATTTGGGGAAGAAATAAAAGGTATCAGTTTAGATTTTGAGATGCCATGTGGGACTCAGTCTGCTGGGGAAAATTGGCAGGGAATAATGAGTATGTTATGGAGAGCATGTGTAGACAGGGCTTTAAAACAAGTGTTCAATTACATCCCCACATTAACGGCTCTCCAGATGTAGCAAGGGAGAATGGGAGTAAAAGTCAAAGATGATAGGCTGTCAACCGACTGGGTGTTTATTCAACGGCATGGCCGGGGCTTGTATTTGGCCGACTTGGGATGGCAGAATGCGTTGAATGAAGGCAAGAATGACATGTGATGCTGGCGTGAGTCCAATCGGAAGGATGGATGGTTATGGTTTCACCCGGTCTGTTTATCTGTCTGTCTGTCCGGACACGGAGCTCTTGGGAGAGCCAGGATGGGTTGGGGGTGACCAAGATGAATGTGGACAATATATTAATTGTTTGCCATTGTGAAATTTTGCCCTCGATTTGAGACGAAGACATATGGCATTTGCTGTCGGGCTCAGGTTGGCTGGTTTCCTCAGCTCTGGAGGATCAGAGCGGGTGGATATTTTAAGTTGATACTCCTATGACAAATGTTGATACTCCTATGTGATGCGGGGTATGTGTGTGGTGATGGTGTCTGGGGCCTCGGGGTTTGCCCCTGCCTATTTGCCGGTCTGTCTGTCTGTTACATTTGACCCTCAGAAAAGGTTTCGTGAAAGGGGTTACACTTGATGGGCCAACTTATGGACAGGAACATGGAATTTGAACAGAATGCAGGCGATAACCCACCTGTGTCTATCTCTGTGTGTGTGTGTCCGTATTTGTCTGGCTTTCTGGCTGTCCATGGAGTCATGTCTTTGAACACTGATTTTGAGGGAGTTGCGGGTGTGCCATGGAGTTCAGGTGCACCTGCGGTGGTTGGAAGGTGATGGTGGATCGGGTGCGAGGATGCACGCTTGGATTAAAACATGTATTTAATTATCTGAGGATGTGTGCCGAGGTGCAGTGTGGATCAATTAAGGGAGAGGGCACTTCGACTTTGTACATCCGTGGACTTTGCCATGCGTGTGAAAGCGCAAGTCGATGATAATAATGTCTTGTCCAGCACAATATTTTCGCAACTATGGAATGTGCTCGAATTCCATGTTGGTGCAATGCGAGTGTGATTCCTGCCATGCATGCCGCGAGAGATACATTGTTTGTGATGGGACTGTGGCGAAAGGTTGGATAGCAATGTGTAGAATATAAGATGCGTTGGTACATTTGTGTTGATCGATGCGCCGAAAAAGAAGTTGGAGGCGCGTGATGGAGTTGCAGGTGCGGACCAAAGCGGTGTGTGTCTACTGGGGGTCGAATGTCACTCCCTCAGTGCCTGCAGACTTGTCGTTCAGCAGTGTCGAAAGACAGGTTCGATTGTCGGTCTGTCTGCTTGATTTTCGGGTCTCACTCTGAGTATATGGTATATACTCTGAGTATATGGTCGTTTTCTGTTTTGTGCTTTAATGGTGGTTGATTTGACTTCCCTGAAAGGGGGACAATAAATATTTGGTGTTAGCTGTTGTCATTTCGGATGTTTGCAGTTGTAATGTGGAGCCAGTCTGTCTGTCCGACTGGGTGTGTCTGACTGCGTCTGCAGATATGGATCAAGGAGGAGCAGTGTCTGCGGTGTCTGTTATGGTGTCGAATGTCATTCACTGTGTCTGCTGACGTGTCGTGTGACTATGGTGACTATGATGGTGTGTCCTGGCGGGAAGAATCGTGGCAGCCTACAGATTTGAATGGAATGGCCTCTGTGAGACCATCCTGTTAGTACGTTGGGGGTTCGTCTGTCTGTCTGTCTGTGAATGGAAACTCAGAAAATTGAACTGGACTTCGACAGAAGGCAGGTGGGTGGTCACCTGCTGTGAATTGTGGTGGAACATTTGTGATGTCCCCTAATACGAGGGGACGAATTGGTTTGTAAATGTGTTGTGCAGGTACTTTCTCTGTAGGTAGCCAAATTCTACCTGGGGTAAGTCAAGGTGGAGGGGAGTTGTCTCTGATGCCTTGCTCCACGGGGCAGTACTATTGTTGTCAAGTCTCATGTAATCTTGGTTAACGTATATCTACGGACAAGAGCTGCACTTTATTTTAGTAAGTGACTGGGAAAGTTTGTTTTAAAAAGTGCCAGTGGAGTTGTTTAGAGTTATGGAGGTCACAGCTCGCTGGAACCTCTTTGTTTATGTTTGGCTGGCTTACACTGGCTAGTGTATGGGAAAAAGGGGGACTGAAAATGCTTTGAATTTGCAGCCTGGCGGACAAGAGCTGTGTTTGGGAAGGTTAGAATCCAGCATTTTGCAGCCCTGAGCAGAGGGGATTGCCCATTGGGCATGTTTAGGATTTAACAGAGTGGTGGAGGTCTGTGGAAATATGAATCCAATGTTTGATGTATACTGTGTTGGTGTGCTCTGAGTTCGAAGGAAGATGATGCGATTATTTCAGATTTATCATAGTTAAGTTTGAGAAAGTTGATTTGAAGCCAGGATTTATTTCAGTGATGCAGTCCGTCAGGATAGAGTTGAGCAGTGGATTTGTGTCTGTCAGAGGTAGGATTTGAACCAAGAAAGGGCGGTGCCGGTAATGTTAAAGGTGCGATTCCAGAGAGGGCTATTCGGGTACTTTGAAGTGATTTACATCGGAATGCATCTCATGGAGGACTCCCGCTGTTCAAGGGAGGAAAGGTGTGAAATAGTGACGTCATCCTCGCTGGAAATGTGGTTGGGAATGGCAGGATTGACGCGAGAGTCACAGTGGGTGAAAAAATTGACCAACATGAGAATTAGGTCTATTTCAATAAATAGATCAGGTTATTTTCTTTTTATTATTTGTTTATTGGGCAGCTATTGGGCCAGAGGCTAAAACAGGTGTCTGCAACAGGTGCATGGGATGCTAAGAGAGGTATTAGAGGACATTGGATTAACTTTAAATTGAAATGAAAATTGAAAAGGTGGATTAGGAAAATGAGTTTGTTCAAATAATCGTGGCATCTGTGGGATGCAACAATTTTGTGCCAGAATAGTGTATGGGGAACCGTCATCTGGGAAGCGTCGTTAAATGGCAGTAGGTTTAGACAGGTATTGAAAGGGTTCGTGCAATGTCATTTTGGGGCACCACTCGACACAAGAGTGGTAGAGAGCTGAAGTGAATACTGCCAATATGGTGCAATAGGGTGACAACTGAGTTTTGTTTGGAAAACTATTTGTTTGCAATCTTGGTTCGTACATAAGCTGGCAAAGAGATTATGCCAGTCTGAGGGAGTTTGTGTCCTTTGGATGGGAGCTGGAGCCTTGTAGGGTTGGGGCTTGTGGCTCGCCATTGTCTGTCTGCCAGTTATGGTGGGCAGAGGGAAGAGGGAGTGATACTGCTCTGGCCTCTTGCTTGGCAGAATTGAGTGTTGCTGGTTTTACCCCTGTTCAAAATTGAGCTCTCGAGAGCTGATTAACATTAGGATGCATCTCTCGATGGACCCCTGGCTGGTCCGAGGTGTGAAATATGGTGACATTGTCTTGTGGACACTTTGTGAGTGGCTAGACATGCGCCTGAAAGGGGAAATTGTATTCATAACTCATGTGGGTCGTGTCTGAAGGAAAGGTTTGGGAGGAAGTGTGAAGAAGGTCGTGGAAAGTGCAAAGATGATTGGATTGGAAAGTCGACTCAGATGGATTATTTGTCAATGACAGGTGACTGCAGGAATTGTTGAGGAAGTAGAGGAAAAGGTTGTAAAATGTTAATGGAAAAGACAGGAAATAAAGGAAAGTGGTTAGTTATGGACTGTTGTTTTTGAGATAAGAAGGTGATACAAGGGGTTGGCTTGCACTGGGGGGACCAATGAATGTAAAGTTTAAAAACGTTGTGTTAGATTTCTACATGCAGAATGACCCCAATCGAGGAGGTGATTGGAGGCTGGTGAAGATTGGATCACGGCTCTGCAGACCAGGTGAACAGAACTCCACCAGGTATGTGGGAATCACATCAATTGAATTATTGCTCAAAGGGAGGTGATAGAGCAAAATGAAGAAGATTGTCATGGGGACCGCAAGGCTAACCCCCACTCTTGCAGGGAAATGGCTTTGGGAGGCTAATTGTTGTTGTTTTGGTAGACTCTAGGTTCTAAAACCTAAGGCAAAATGCATAGGAGGGTAAAGTTGGTGATTGCGGATGGAGATTAGCTAGAGAACTTGGAGACGATTTCGTTATTTTTCAGATAATTTTTCCAGTGGGTTTATACTGGTGTGAAATTCGCGTATCTAGGAAGGAAGGGAAAAAATGTCCAGGTATTGATAGGATAACAGTGAAATTTTGAAGGGGAGAATACCGATTATTTCCATTGACCAAATGGGGGGGAAATGGTTGGTAAATCATGTATTATTAGATGTAGGGAAGATGATTAAAAGGAAGGTATTTTCGGAAATTGGTGAAAGTAAATATGGCATTTGAATTTCCAGACACGACACAGGAAATGCGGCTATGAATAAGCCAACCATCTGAGAGATAAGGTAACTAAATGCCAATTGGTGGGACGGGGGACTAGGAATTTGATCATGGTGTGTGTAAGAAAGTATTTTTCAGGATGGACGATGAAGAAACCGCCGTCGGAAGACCATGATCTTGACCACAGAGGCCGTCGACCTGAATGGGTCCTACAACAAGGCAGATGTGACCGGCGCTTCAGAAGATTGTATTGATTTTTGTGATGACTGTGATACTTGTGTTGAAAATCCCTTGTGGGAACTGGCTGATGCCTGTATTGATGTTTGTGATGGCTGTGATACTTGTGTGGTAAACCCCTTGCGTGTACTAGCTAACGCCTCTTATGTATTACAAGCTCACAGCTGTACACCCCCTTCCGACCCAACTATGGATCTGATTGCGACGCTGGGTCTGGCAGTCGAGGGACCCGACATGGATATCCTAGACCCGCAAGCCGACCAGGCGTCCATGGGAGACTTTGACATAAAGGAAGTCCCTCTCTTTGCTTCAAATGTTTCGGATCTCTTTGCTTCAAGTGATTCGGATTTTAACGCTCTGTACCCTGACCAGGAACATGAGACACAAGATACTGACAACATTATGTATTCCCCAGAACAGCAGCACGTGAGAGATCTCATGGGCATGATCGTTGATTAACTTCGAAGATCTGCAAGGACCGCATCTGCAAAGGGTGGGGGGAGCAAGTTCCGCAGGGGAGGTTGTTGGCCCCCTGGCGGAGCAGAACCTCATCTGAACCAGAGGCCTTCGTTGTGGATCCGAAACGTTAATGGCCTTTCATGTTCTGAGCCTTCATGTTCCAAACACGCACAACATGACACCTTTCAAACATGCATGCGAGGTACTTTATGTGGTGGCATGCCCTTGGAGGACACACATACAACACTCAATAAAGCCTGATGTGGCCACATATAACACTATACTCTTTTGCTTTGCAAATAAAGCCGATGTGGCCTGGTCTCTGTGATACGTAGTCTCGTAGAGACCAAATGGGGGAATGTCGAGATCATGCCTTTTATTGTGCCTTATGTAATTGTGGTTTGCATTTAATAATGGTTGCTTTGTGAAAAGGATTAAGCTTACTATGTTCCCTCTTGTTTTGAACTATGTTTTATTGTCCAACTGTGGAAAAATTTGAAGATTGCTATTCACGACACTCCCTATTCAACTTGACTGAGCTGGAGCAAATGTACAAGGAAGAATGGGAGAAACTCCCCAAATCCAGATGCGCAAAGCTGATACAGACATACCCAAGAAGGCTTGAAGCTGTAATCTCTGCCAAAGGCGTTTCTATGAAGTATTGACTCAGGAGGTTGTATACCAATGTGCCAAAAAATGTAGAAAGATAGTGAAACCGCTTGCTCCGTTAGACCCCCTAGTGAAAACGCGTCTGTCTGTCCTTGACCAAAAGCCAACATGGAAGATAAGTTTTGAGAATGTCACGGTGCTCTTTCTCCCTCCCGCATCTTGCCCTTTTCTCATGCCAAAGAAGATAGGACAAGGGTGGGGGTACTGGTCAACGTTTCCCCCATTGTGTATTATACTGCTGAAACTTGCCAAAATTAGCGGAGATTTTTATCACACTCTGCAAGTATATAAGGAAGTTCTTTCTGTAAGGAACTCAGGAGTGTATGTGGCCATGCTGTTCATTTGTGAAGGGTATGACTCTTACACCCTCCACAGCGCTGTGATATTGGTTCATCATTAAATCTTGTTATCTCTTGAACTCAAGGTGTGGAACATGGTTCTATTCTCGACACATGTAATTTGTAAGAGCCGCCGCCAGATGGCGCTCGCGTCACGTGAGAAAGATCTCTGCCGTCTGCAGATTCACATGCCAAAGTGGGTGCATGTAATTCGTAAAAGCTGCCGTCAGATGGGGCTCGTGTCACGTGCTGCGTTTGCCGCACTTCGAGAGGAGTTTCCAAAGCAGGAGCATGTCGCTTGTTTGAAGTAGGCGTTTGAACGCCAGTCAAGGTCGGTCGCGCTGTGACCGGTCGCGTTCGCGCCATTTGTTTCGGCGGCCCGATGTATCTCACCAAGGTCGGGCGGGTAGCCAGAGGCCCGCGAGAAGGAGAGCGGCTCTTCAAAGCCGAGTGAGGCGCCCCGTCCGGCGCTCGATCCGTTGGCTCCACGATGAGCCCATTCAAGGTCGCGCGGGGATGCGTGCCCCGAGCAGCCTTCCTGCAGACCTTTGCAAAATGGCCCTTGGTGGAGCACAGGTGACATGTCGCCTCCCGGGCCGGGCATTCAGAGCGAGGATGCTGCCGATTTCCACAAAAATAACATTTTGCATACCGGTCAGGCCGTGGCCGGGCAGCGGCGGCAGCAGCGAGGCCGGAAGCGGAGTCCGCTTCAGGAGCTCCCAGAGACTCGGCCGTAGTGGTGGTCGGGTCCCCCTCCGTATCCTCGGCGGTAGCCCTCTCAGGTCGCGCGAGTTGCGAGGCCCCCGCCACGACTCGTGGATGATCATATGCGGTCAATTGTTCTCGGGCATCTGTGTATACGCGTGCCAGCCGTAGTGCTTCTGTAAATGTCAGATCCGCGACCTCCAAGAGTCGGAGCTGCAAGACTCCAGAACTAATTCCGGAGATGAATGAATCTCGGAGCAAGTCGTCCTGCACTTGCTCGTGGGTCCGGACGTCCTGCACGCAGTCTGCCAACAGGTAGCGCAACTCCTGCGCGAAGCGATCGATCGATTCAGATGGTTGCTGTCGCCGCTGAGAGAGTTGATGCCGGCCGTGCACAGCGCTCCGTGTCTTTACGTAGAGGCGCTTCAGCTCGGCTAGAGCCGTAGCGTACGTCCCAAATCGAGAAATGTTCCGGAAAACAGTGTGATAGACCTTCGACTGTAACACGGACAGCTTTATCGCAGCGGTGGGCTCTGTTTCGTGAGCAGCAAAGTAATTCTCCAGCGTGTTGAGCCAGTGAGCGAATTCCGATGCTGATCCCTCAGCTTGAGGGTCGGCTCCGAGAATCGGTACCACGATCATCTTGTGGTCAGCCATTCCGGCGATCTAAATGATATTAAATGTCGTGAAAATCAAGCTCAGACACGACTTGACCTCTGGGTAGGTTTAATATCATTTAGATCTGCAGTACATCCTGTAAGAATACATGCATGCAACAGGCATTAAAATCAGAGCATTTCATGAGCAGCAATGGTTGATTCAATATAACAATGGTTAGCGCAGCGCATTGTCAGCGCAGCATTTGGGGGCGTACGTACCATTCAAACTACAGGACTATGTCACAGTGAGTTCCGCTGGAGTGTCCGCGCGCCCCGGTTGTCCCGGGTCTTATAGACGCCCCTTCCGTAGCGAGCACCCCTGGGTTCACCTTGGTATAATTTCACTACAGCCGCCATTTTGGATTTTCAAAATGGCCACCATAAAATACATATTTTGCGCGATCTCGGCTTCGAGTCAACCTAGAGACTTAATTAAATATGCTAATCCTATGTTTTCTGGGTCAAGGAATCCAATAAAGGCCTCAAAATAGTGCTCAGGATTATAGAAAAGCAACAAACAAAGGTAATTGAAAACCATTGTCTTTATATTTGTGATAATAATAATAATAATAATAATACATTTATTTTGTACAGCGCTTTTCAAGAAACCCAAAGACGCTTTGACATAGTACGTAAAACAAAGACAAAAAAGACAAAAATACATAATTAAATAACCAAACAGAAAGGAAGGAGAAGGAGAAGAGACGGTCAGGGGTTGAATGCGGTGTTGAACAGGTGGGTCTTGAGTGATGATTTGAATGTGGTGAGTGAGGAGGAGTCTCTGATGGTTTGAGGTAGTGAGTTCCAGAGTGTGGGAGCAGCAATGGAGAAGGCCCTGTCCCCCCAGGATATGAGTTTGGTCCGGATGGGGGGGGGGGGGGTGGGGGACAGGAGATTGGCAGCAGCAGAGTGGAGGGTGCGGGTGGGAGTGTGTCTGGGGAGGAGGTCAGTCAGGTAGGATGGGGCCAGGTTATGGAGGGCTTTGTAGGTCAGGAGGAGGATTCTCTGGATTCTCTGGGAGATCGGGAGCTTGTGAAGGACGGGGGTGATGTGGTCCCGGGCCCGGGAGTGGGTGAGTAGACGGGCAGCGGAGTTCTGAATGTATTGAAGTTTATTGATGATATTTGAGGGTGAACCATAGAGGAGGCTGTTGCAGTAGTCCAGACGGGAAGTGATGAAGGCGTGGATGAGGGTTTCTGCAGCCGTGGAGGAGAGGGATGGACGGAGACGGGCGATGTTTTTCAGATGAAAGAAGGCTGTCTTGGTGATCTGTTTAGTGTACTTGTCGAAGGCGAGGGTTTGGTCAAAGATGATGCCAAGATTCCGGATGTGAGGGGAGGTGGATACTGGGATACCGTCGATGTTGAGGGTGAAGTTGTGGGTGGATTTGGTGAGCGTTTTTGGTCCAATAATGATTATTTCGGATTTATCACAGTTTAGTTTGAGGAAGTTGATTTGAAGCCAGGATTTTATTTCAGTGATGCAGTTTGTCAGGATAGAATGGGTGACGGTGGAAATTGACTTGGCGGAAATGAAAAGCTGGATGTCATCGGCGAAGCAGTGGAATTGGAGACCATGACGACGGATTAAGTGACCAAGGGGGAACAGGTACAGGATGAAGAGGAGGGGACCGAGAACTGAACCTTGGGGGACACCTTGGGGGAGGGGAGCGGTGGGGATTTGCAATTATTGATGGAGATGAACTGGTGCCTGTCGGAGAGGTATGATTTGATCCAAGAAAGGGCAGTGCCAGTGATGTTAAAGGTGGTTTCAAGTCGGGTAAGGAGGATGATGTGATTGATGGTGTCAAAGGCGGCGCTGAGGTCGAGAAGGATGAGAATGTTGAGGTTACCGGCGTCGGAGGAGAGGAGAAAGTCGTTGGTGATTTTGAGGAGTGCAGTTTCCGTACTGTGGTTGAGGCGGAATCCGGATTGGAATGTTTCATACAGGTTATTGGCAGAGAGGTGATGTTTGAGTTGAGTGGCTACAGCGCGTTCCAAAACTTTTGACAGAAAGGGTAGGTTGGAGATGGGTCTGAAGTTATTTGGGGTGTCAGGGTTGAGTCCAGGTTTTTTCAGAATGGGGTTGACAGCAGCGATTTTGAGGGATGGTGGGACGATGCCAGTAGACAGGGAGGAGTTTATCGTTGCAGTGATAAGTGGAGAGAGAGCAGGAAGGCAAGCCTTAACAAAGCTGGAGGGGATGGGGTCAAGAGTGCAGGTGGCAGTTTTCATTCCTGTGAGGAGTTCAGAGAGGTCAGTAGGGGAAACTGGGGAAAACTAAGATAGGGGTTGGCAGGATAAGGGGGGGCAGGTGGTTTGAGGGGGAGCAGGTGAGGTGGTGGTTAAGCTGCTGTAGATGTTGTCTATCTTGCTTTAGAAGAATGAAAG
The DNA here is from genome assembly GCF_964187855.1 of Myxine glutinosa. Taxonomy (NCBI): domain Eukaryota; kingdom Metazoa; phylum Chordata; class Myxini; order Myxiniformes; family Myxinidae; genus Myxine; species Myxine glutinosa. The sequence continues at coordinate 36,469,878 of NC_136265.1, read as the reverse complement.
GAAAGAAATGCAGTTGTCAACTGTGAATGACTGGGTGGTGGTATCCAGGGGGCTGAGGAGTTTGTTTATTGTGGAAAAGAGTGCTTTTGGGTTTCCGAAGCCAGAGTGGATAATTTGAGAGTAGTAGGCGGAGCGGGCACGGGAGAGGGCATCTTTGTAGTGCTGCAGGTGGTCTTTGTAGGCTTGGGAGTGGATTGTGACACATGTTTTATTACGGAGTCTTTCAAGTTGGCGGGCACGGGTTTTCATCAGGCGGAGTTCAGGGGTAAACCAGGGAGCAGAATGGGTGAAGGAAACTGTTTTGGTTTTTATAGGTGCAAGCTGGTCGAGGCAGGAGGAGAGAGTGTGGTTGTAGTAGTCAGTGAGGTCAGAGGGGCTGTGCAAATCAACGAAGGTAGAGGTGGACATTTTTTCGGAGAGGGAAGATGAGAATGAGGTAGGTGAAAGAGAGTTTAGCTTACGGAAGTTGATTATGCGTTTTTGCCTTGGTGCTGGGGTGGGGATGTTTATGGTCATAGTGATGGCTAAGTGATCGGAGAGAGTGAGGTCAGAGCCAGAGAGATGGTGTAGATTAGTCCAATAGAACAGACAAGGTCCAGAATGTGACCACGGTTATGGGTGGGGAAGTTGACATGTTGAGTGAGGTTAAAGCAATTAAGAATATCAATGAAGTCAGCGGTTATTGTGGAGTCAGTGGAGTCCATGTGGATATTGAAATCACCGAAGAGGAGGGTTGAGGGGGAGAAGGAACAGAGCTGGGTCAGAAAGTAAGAGAAGTCAGACAGGAATGATGGGTGTGGTTTGGGAGGGCGGTAGACAACTGCCATGACTGACTGTGTGTGACCAGAAAGTTTAAAAGCCAGGTGTTCAAATGATGGAGCAGACGAGATGGAGATGAGGCTGATATAACTGAAAGTAAATATCTATCTATAATTCCAGCAATCTCTGTGTGTGTGTGTGTGTGTCTGTGTGTCTGTGTGTCTGTGTGTGTGTTTGTTTGTTTGTCTGTGACCGCTGTTTCTCGACAACCACGGGTCCGATATACTTTAAACTTGCCAGGTATATTGCTGGGGACCCGAGGATGTGCCTTTTCAAGGTTTCATATTAATCGGAGAAGTAGTTACCGAGCTATGTCCAAAAAACGATTCAACCAATCAGAGAGCAGCGAGCTATCACGTGTGCCGAACGTGGCGAACAGACTCTGCCTCGGACGGCACATTTGAGAGCGTATTCATTTATTTCACGTTGGAAAACTATGTTGCCGTTAAACTATGTTTTAAAACTAATTAAAACTAATTTGCGATTCATCGTAACTGCGATTTGCGACCTTCCGGACAGTGAAGACTGCACTTCCGGCAGCCAATCACAGAACGCGTTATTGCGTAGGCGTGGCCGATGTGAGAGCGAGCCGAGCCGAGCGCGTGCGCCATTACGGTTCGTAATTCGATTTCTTCCGGAGAAAATAATAATTTCTCGATTTCTTATGCGCATTATTTCTCCCAATTCAGTCAGAGCGAAGGGCGGAAGCGAAGAGCGTTGTTTTTTTTGTTTACGGGCGTACGGGCGTACGGGCGGGGTAGAGCGTACGGGTAGAGTTTTTTTTTTTTTTTGGCAAGGAACGGGCACCCACGTACGGGCATGCCCTAGTAAATATAAATGATGGATGATATAAATAAATATAATGATATATAATAATATAATATAATATAATGCTGATATAAATGATGGATGATATAACTGTATTACATAATACATGATATTGCAAGTCCTTTGAAGTTATAGGTATGGGTTTATAAAGCAAGGAAGCAGCCTTGTTCGTATCAGATTGAACTACAAGTCCTATACACAGGATCTACTCGGTCTAGATACCGTTCAGGAATATGCTTTTACAGATCTTCATCACCGTCCTGAGTGTCATTTTTGCAAAGGTGTCTACGCAAATGCCAACATTAATTTTTGGATTCCTCATGCTCTGAATATTCCAAAAATGTATAGTTTTGCTAATCTCGAAAATTTTTGAAACGAAAAAACATGGTGAACCTGACTATGACCTGCATCCATCACACATGGCGGAGGTAAGAATCAAACCTTTCAGCGGCGGCGGTGGCTCCAACCGTGGCTGTAACTCCACTTTTCTTGAAGAACACAACGAAGACAATTCCTTTTGGCAAGTCTTGGCTCCGGAACGAGCAGGGACCTTCGACTTCTTCCCAACGTGGCAGGTGTTGGCGCAGTCATCCTCCCTGGATGGTCGATAATCGTCAGCAGGTAATCTCTTCGGTAGTCCATCGGGTGACCGTCCTCGGGCTTCATCCCTCCGACCTCGGGCTTCATCCCTCCGACCTCTCAGACGGGCGGCTGCGTGTGCCGCGGCGTCGTTCAGCTGTCTACATCGACGTTGTAGTGAAGACTCCCTCAACCTGGCCGCCCTGCTTCGCTTCGCGGATGGGGTGCGAGCACCTGTAGATAGATGCGTTTTTCGTTTTGGCATCTGCGTGTGTAACGCTACCGACCCGTTCGACCAAGCCGAGTAGTTGGTCAAACAAACTTTATTTCTGGAAAGGAACGAAAGAGACCATTAGTCGGAGCGCCAGATCTTGAGTACATCACCACAACGAACGACAACCGTGCGTCCCATCCAGATTTCCGGGAATTGTCGAATTCCAGAGAAGAAAAATCACACGGGAGGAAACACAATTGGAAATCGATCCATCAAATCGGTTAATTAAGGGTGTAGTACTGGTGAACAGGTGTTTTTTTGTTTTTTTTAGCTGAACAGTTTCCTTATAGTCTTATAAACAAGAACCATGCTATTAGAGGTCATAGAAGTACCCCTAATTATTGTTATGTTTACACGCAATTTACAAGAAATATAATATTTTGCATGAAATTTGTTATAACTTTAATTTGCATCATTCTTTTGGGCTGAAATTTGGACAGGATATTCAGAATATCACTTCCTTTAAAATGATGAAGGCTTTTGTTTATAGGAGTAGCCATTGTGGATTTATTGAAGGACAACCAAGTTTTATCTGGTAATTGGCATAATTAGCTAATTAGTGAACATTTGACATCATTTCACAAAATCCTCTCATCAGGTAGTAGAGTAACACATGTATAATACATGTACCAAGTTTTGTGTGAAAAGAATGATAGGTGACATAGAAGATAGAAGTAGAAATGTGTTCTTTGTTTTTCCTTGTTTTTTATTGACGGTCTAATTTATGCAAATTATATGCATGTAATATGACAAAGAAGCGTTGAAACTGGTCTGAGTTAAAGCCAAGATTATATCTTTCAACAAAAACTGAAAATTAGATATTAACTTGACTTTGTTTTTGTGTAAACTTAAAGGCCTCTCAAAGGTACCTATGTAGTTTTCTCAATTTTTCACCAGTACTACACCCTTAAATATGTACCTGCCAATTGTGCTGGGCATAACACGCAAAAGGCTTCGTCGCGGCCTAGCTTCGTTACCATAGCAACAGTCAGCCCAAGTACATTAAAGCTTGACAAACTATTAATCGATAACATTCATAGCATTGCTTAACTCAGGTTAATTGAAGATATTTACCCGTAAAGGAATAACAGAGACCATGACAGAAGAGCGGGAATTTCACGGGACGATCTCTGTAAACACGTGGCAACATGTGCGTGAACCGAGCATCGCGACTTCCGCTCGCTAATCCGAGGGGGGCGTGGTCTGCTAGCAATCGGCTTGCTATCGCTTTCCAAGCCAGTCGTACCGTATCAAGCGCTTGCTTAGTTATGTCAGCAAAAATGGTCGCCGTAGTTTGATTCAAAATTATACAATAACCAATCAATTAAATGTTATCCTATTTGGAATTTCCTCTGGAACAAATCCTGATCCTTATACGAGACGAGCTGAAGTATCCGGCGTTGTCCGGGGAAATTCAATGAAATATGTATTCAAATATTTCCTGCATGTCTATGTGTTGTATTTCCTGCACTAGCATGACTCGGTGCGCTCAGCGCGCCTCACCACACGTCGTTTCAGAGGGATAGGCATCTTTGACTATTTCTATGTCTTTTGGGTCTTCGGGGTATTTTGGGTCTGAAGGGTCTTTTCGTTCCTCTGCGTCTTTAAGGGTCTTTCGGGTATTTTGGTTATTCGGGGTATTTAAGGGTCTTTTGGGTCTAAAGGGTATTTAAGGGTATTTGGGGTATTTAGGGTATTTTTGGGTCTTCGGGGTCTTTGAAGGTCTTTGTGGTCTTCAGTGTGTTTTGGATCTTCGAGGTGTTTTGTGTCTTCGGAGTGTTTTGGGTCTTCGTGGTCTTTGTGGTCTTCAGGGTCTTTTGGGTCTTCAGGGTCTTTTGGGTGTTTTGGGTCTTCAGGGTCTTTTGGGTGTTTTGGGTCTTCGTGGTCTTTGGGGTCTTTGTGGTCTTCAGGGTATTTTGGGTCTTCAGGGTCTTTTGGATGTTTTGAGTCTTCAGGGTCTTCAGGGTCTTTAAGGATATTTTGGGTCTTCAGGGGTCTTGGTGGTCTTAAGGGTCTTGCTCTTGGGGGATTTAAAGGGTCGTAAAAGGTCTGAATGGTCTCAGCAGTCTAAACGTAATTAAGTGTTCACGGTCTATGTTTTGTTTTGGGTGTTAATTATATTTGAAGTAGAAGAAGAAGACGTTTTGGTCGCATCGAAACAAACAAACATAACCATATACGTTTGCTCTGTTATAATAAGATTCACTCCAATGTTTGTATGGAATGATTTGCTGCAACACATAAAAAGAGGAGTCGACTCAAACAGCATTACAAGGCGTCCTGTTCGTTGCTAGGGAGTTGTTTTCACCGCTCCAAAATGGCGGCGGCCGTCGCTACCCGGAAGTACTCCAATTTTGCGTCCAACCATAGCCCTCAGTGTAATGTTGGGACGATGTATCACATATTGATCCATATTTGATTTAAAACCGTCTTAGGTTTGTTAACTGGTGCATCTACAGACACCTGAGACTTTTAATTGGACAAACGTGTAAGGTATTGGAAGTTTAATTAACCTGATAACCAGCGTCCAAAGTACAAATAATCCCACAAAGTACAAATAGTCGGTGCAAGAAAGGCCATAAATGGCTAAAAAGAAACACAAATATTTATTTTACAATTTGCTTACAGGGTTGTCGTTCTTAAACAAGAATGTATCAATTGAATGCAGGTTTATTAGCAACAACGATGAACAATCAATCTGCAAGACAAAGAAAGCGATGGTAGATATTAGAATAAGATAATAGATACAGAATATGCAAATAACAATGCGCAGTATTACACAAGATGAGAACGCAATAGAGAACAGTACCATACAAGAGTTGTCTATCTCCCTTTCCCAAAAACGTTCAATTGTGACACAGAATAGAACGAAACTGGAGACCGAGAAAAAGGATCACATGAGTTTATAATTGATATTCTTCTGAATTGAATCGGGCTGGTGGTTTGATAATTCGCTTCGGGTGGCCCGTCACCACCCGATCAATCGTCGGAGTCCTCTGAGGGCAGTTCGTAATTTCCTGGTCCATTGTGGGAGTCTCCGGTGGGTGGTTCGCTATCGCCCTGTCCGACGCCGGAGTCCCCTCCAGCTGGTCCATCATCACCCGAACCGTCAAGGGGGCAGAAATAGGCAGTGACCGTGGAGGTGTGGCGGTGGTCTGCACATGTGGTTGGTTAGCGACTCTCGCAGGTGGTGTCATCGCGGTGATGGAGCGGAGTGTCTGTGATGGTAAGCCCGGCGCAATGACATGTTGGGGTTCACCCTTCTGGGGAGTGGTAACAGGATTGAGACAGACTCTTGGAGCGGCGATGGGTTGGGTACCAGACATTAAGTATTTCGGTACGATTGGCATAACACTTGGCATAACGGTTGGCAGCATGCCACTTTTGCCAGTCGTAGTGGGGGTTGTCATGCTGAAAGGCGTAAAACGTCGCAGGAACTTACGATTCCGGAGAGTGATTCTTCCGGAGCCATCCACCTTGACAACGTATTGATCGAATTGTTTTACCTCAATCACGGTTCCGGTCCGGTCCCATTTTCGTGGTTCCAGGCCGGTCTGGTTCTGGATCCGGACATGGTCCCCGACGGCCAGTGGAGGTAGCTTTGTCGTGTGTTCAGAGAGTCTTTCGATCTCCCTGGCATGCCGAATGCGCAAAGCTTCCTCACGATTGTTGCGTGTTTCCCGCCAGGTGTCCGATGGCAAGTATCTGCCTGGGATGATGGGTATGAAGTCCTTGACTGGCCTCTTGAAGATGATCATGGCTGGAGACAACCTAGTGTCCTGATCCGGTGCATTCCGGTACTGGAGTATTGCACGTTGGAACCGATCAGTGTCTAGTTCACCATTGGAACCAGTGTTATCGGTGATCAATCTTTTCGATGTTTTGACTGCGATCTCGGCACGACAGTTGCTGTGTGGGAAGGCAGTGGATGACAACCGATGGTTAACGCCCCACCGACGCAAGAAGTCTTGGGTGTCATGTGCCGTGAATTCTGGCCCACAGTCAGATGCCAATTTGTCGGGGATACCATAAGTGGCGAAGTTCGACCGCAGACATTTCACTAGGCCTTGTGCCCCGCCAGTTGTTAGCTGAATGATTGGCCAATTAGAGTAACGATCAACGGTGACCAAATAACTCCGACCCTTGTGATGAAAGTAATCTGAACAAACGTACTGGAAAGGGTAGGCAGGTTCAGCTGAGGCTGTAGGTGGAGCGCTTGGTTGCGATGGGGCCATCCGATTGCAGTGTGAGCAGCGATTGCGCATCTCATGAATCTGGGGAGTGATTCCAGGCCAAAAGATCGAGCTGCTGGCCCGGGTGGTCATAGCCGTGACTCCTTGGTGAGCAGCATGAAGATTCTCAAGGACAAGCTTCCGTAGCTTCGGTGGGATTATAATCCTCCCCTTGTAGACCACTATGCCATCAATAGTGTAGAGGTGTTCACGGAAGGGAAAGTATTCCAAAATGGACACAGGGAAATCGTCCCGACTGGCAGGTAGACCCTGCTCAATAGAATTGAGTAACTGCAGCATCTGAGTGTCACTTGCTGTTTCGTCCCGAACATCGTCCCAAGTGACGGACCGCACAGAATCGAGTGTCTTGATGGCTGCCATAGAAATAGCCATTTCCATGCCAGTGTCGTCATCTGTGGTCCACAGCCCAGTCAAGGTGTGCTGTCTTAGTGTAGTCGATGTGGCCACATCCATAATGGAGGAAATGTCATCCACCAGTGGCAGTCGTTCCGATGGTCTGGCACCCGACGGATGTCGTGAAATCGCATCTGGTACGCAGTGTCGTTTTCCCGGGATGTGGATAATTCGGAAACGATATGCTAGGGTCCTTTCTTTCAAGTTGGCAAGCCGCGTGTTATGGATGTCCTCTAATCGTCTGTCACCAAGAAGCTTGATTAAGGGCTTGTGATCGACGGCAATAATCAGGTTCTTGCATCCCAACACAAAATACTTTACTTTTTCCAGGCTGTCCGCCACTGCTAGAGCTTCACCCTCTATCGGAGCATAGCGCGACTCCGCTGCATGGGTGAAGCGGCCTCCAGCAAGGGTGATTTTCCAGCCATCGGGGCAGCACTGTGGGGTTTCACCAGGGCATCTGCAGTGTTTTTGGAGGAGCCAGAAGCCAATCCCATCCTTCGACCAGTCAGTTGCGAGACATGTTGTCCGTTCCTTGTCAAAGATCCGGACCCCATTTGCGACTTCAGATATGATGAGTCGTTTTGATTCTTCGAATAGGGATTGTAGTGTTGCATCCCAGTAGAAGGGGGTGCATGGTTTTAGGAGGTCCCGAAAAGGTCGCATCCTCTCGGTCATGCTGAAGCAGTATGTTACCTGATTGACTAGCCCAAACCAGGAGCGAATGTCAGTAATTGTTTTTGGTGTGGGGAAGTCCTGTATCGCTTGGAGATACCTTTGGCATGGTCGTACACTGTCCATGGTGATCTCGAATCCAGCGAATTCGACCGTGTCCTGACCAAAATGGAATTTCGTCGGATTTTGCGTAATCCCATTACGGCCGCACAGGTCGAGCCAGTTGCATGCCTGAAAAAAGCTCTCTTCCAATGTGTCGCTCCACATGATGGTATCATCAATACATTTGGACTTGTTTTTGAAGTCCGATACAATTTCGTCAAATCGTCTGGAGTATCCATTACCTGAAGCGATGTAACCTTGGGGAGTGGTGCAGTAACGGTATCGGCCCCATGGTGTGATGAACGTTGTCAGATGGCGGTCACATTCTCTGATTGGAACGCTGTGATAGCCATTCCAGGCGTCTGTTACCGTCTTTTTGGTGTTATGTGGCACCGCCATTGCTTGATGGAAGGGTGACTGGGTGTGGTGGGTCTCACGTGTGCAGTGCGCATTCAGTGGTTGCAGATCAACTGTCCTCCGTGGGGTCCCATCCTTCTTTGGACAGACGACCATTCTGCTGCACCATGTCACTGGTTCACCAATTGGCACCGGTTCCAGGACCCCTAACCTGATGTCGCGATCGATACCAGCCTTGACTTCTGCCTGCCAGTGTAAGGGGACAGGCACTGGGGTGTGCACCGCTTTTGGTGTTGCCTCGGGGTCAACCATCAGTGTGAGAGGCGGACCTTCCATGTGGGGTAGTGGCTGGTGTTCGCAGACATTGAATGTGCTGCTTTTGTAGTACTCCAGTAGCCATTTCTCCAGCCTCTCTCGGTTCTCGTCAGTGGCCGGAAATGGGATAGATGTAGGCAGTGTAGGGGGAAGCGATCTTTCCGGGCAGTTACAATTTGCATCGATAACTGCTGCCACTGCAGCACCAACTGTGTTGGATTCGCCAATGGTTGGGAAGCTACTAGACACGAGGCCTAGATCGACGCATGCTTCACGACTGAGATACATGTTCCGTGTGTCAGGTGAGATGTAGCAGATTTGTCGGGTTTCAATAATGTCGCCATTGGCTGTGCAACCAGACAGGTGTAGGAGCATGGCGCCGATAATCCGGACCCTTCCACTGTTAACAGCATTCATCTTCAGGTTGACAGGTAACAGGTCTTCATTACGCAGCCCGAGTTTGTGGAAAATATTAAGTCCTGTGAGGCAGCTTTGACAGCCAGTGTCGGCCATGGCCTGGAGCCTGGCCGATTTTGGTCGGGATGACAGTGGCTGGCCGAAATGGTCATAAGATTCCTTATCGATCCGTGCTATGAGTTTTATGTACGGCTGTGGTTGAGACTTCTTCTTGGTCCAGCCAGAGAGGTGGTCAAATATATGGTGGTCGAGGTGTAGTGGAGTTGACGAGGTGGCCATGGCCCTTTTAATTTGCGGCTTCCAAATGGCCGTTTCTCGTTCCGTGACAGAGCAGAGGAGATCGTGGACCTGGCTGCTTTCTTCCACATCATGAGCATCCATTGATTTGTCCGTAGGTTTGTTGTCCGCCTTTTTCGTGCCTCCCCGGCAGACATGTGCAAAATGGCCGCGAGTGGCGCATTTACTGCATGTTTTCCCGTAGGCATTGCAGAATTGACGCCTTTGGTCGATGTTCGGCTGTTTGCCATGACCAGTTTTGCCGCAATAACTACAAATGGCCGCCTGCTTGTCGGTAGTGATCAGGGCTCTTTTGTTCTTCCAGTTTTTGTATTGGCTTGCGCCATGAGCGCCTTCACTATCGAGCAAGGCATTCTGGGAACGTTTCCCTGCTTCCTTGGCCTCGACGAAAATGAGAACTTCCTCCAAGCTCATGTTCTGATTTTGATCGCCGAGAATGTCCTGTTGTATATCTTGATCGGCGAGTCCCCGACATAGGACATCGCGAACCATGTCCTTGGTGTAGTTGACATCAGTAGGGGGATTGCATGAGCATACAACAGAAAACTTGCAGATCTCAGCTTGACCAGCCAGACGGGCTGCGTAGGTACGAATTGGTTCTTCTCGGTCCTGTCGCATGTTGTGGAGGTTTACGCGGGACACCATGGTATTCTCCTCTCGGACAGCAAGGGACCGAATGGCTTGTAGTATAGCTGCCTCGTCCTTGATTTCAATGCGTGGGTTGCTGCGGTGGAGGTCACGTCGTAGATTATCATCACAACATTCAAGGAGTTGAACGCGAACATCATTGCCGATTATCTGGGTCGCTGCCTTGTAACCATCCCATCTTCTGGTGAAATATTGCCAATCTTCGCTGGTACCGCCGGTTTGGATACGAGGACGGCTGACTTTGTCCGGTTTGGCTGGTGCAATGGACGTGTGAGTCATGGCGTGGATGGAGAGCTGGATAGCAGCAACGGCATTGTCAGTGCTGTCAGTAACGTAGACACAGCTCGGGAAGGGGCAGACTGCAGCAGGCATCTTCAGATGAGTTGATTGTTCATAAACAAGAATGTATCAATTGAATGCAGGTTTATTAGCAACAACGATGAACAATCAATCTGCAAGACAAAGAAAGCGATGGTAGATATTAGAATAAGATAATAGATACAGAATATGCAAATAACAATGCGCAGTATTACACAAGATGAGAACGCAATAGAGAACAGTACCATACAAGAGTTGTCTAGTTCTCACTTTCAGTTTTTGAATTATTATTTTCAAATCATTTGGTCCTCGTCTTGGTGGCGAGGACCAGGCAGGCGGTGTAGTCGGCAGCAGTATTGCTTGGGCTGTGCGTTAAATTATATTTCGATTCGTATATTCCTGTCAATATGAGTGAGCTATGTTTCGGATTTTACATCATACAAAAATCACAATCCAATAATCATTTGCATTTTTGTCGGGGCTTCGGTAAAAGAGGAACAGGAAGAAGTCTGCTCAGAGTGCAGTGAGCAAGTGTTTACAAATAAATACAAGTGTGAACGGTCGAGAGTCTCCATGTGAAACCATGTGAAAATACTGAATGGCAGTGCTGATGTCAGCTCTGGTGCAGTTCTTGCCAAGGGCTTTCCAAGGATCAGTTCGTCAAAAGTGCAGGCTATTGATCGACAATGGCGTAGCGTTCTGATTGATGACAATGTGAAGAAAGGAGGGTGGGAGAGCAAGCCCATTGTAGAGTTTTGGCAGAGTCTGCGCTGCCTTCCTGAGTATGAAGACGTCGCGATCTTTATGCTGCAAATGACCGCCTTGCCACAAAGCACTGCAGAGGTAGAGAGGACCTTCTCCAAACTTAATGCAAACAAAACAAAGCTAAGGAGTTCCCTAGCTGTACACACCTTGGAGGCCATCATCAAAACGGCAGAAGCCTTTCCATCGCGTGTTGATGTAAACGCAAGGCTTACTCGCTTGTATACCGACGCAAGAAAGACGTACATGGAGAAGTACACAGAAAATGAGCAGACCCATGCTGAGGACTTTCAGTAATACATGTATTTTCATTTTCATTCATACACATATTGTACTTTCAGTAATACAGTTGTAAATACTTGCACAACTGATGTAGCCGGAATGCCGGATACCAAAGGAAAATGTTCATTTACGCCATAAATTTGTTTTTTGTTTTGTGGAATAATTTGTGGAACTTTTGTAATGAAAGAATAAAATTTAAAAAACTGAAAGAAATATATAAATACTTTTATTTTCACATACGGTATATGCATGTAAAATGGATTTGGGGAATTGTGGTCCAATATTGCGAATTTTCAGCCTTATTGTAGGGAGTTTATGTTTTGAACTTGTGGGAACACTCAGTGTAGGTGCAGTATTTTTTTTTTTTTTAGGGATGGGCGTAGGGGAAACGTAGGGGAAAATGCGCACGCGTGGCAGGGGAAAATGAAAATTTAGAGTGGCAGCCCTGGTCGAGACAAGGCGATCAAAGGTATTTCGGGGGATTTAATGGCTCATAGGTTTTCCTTTCAAAGCCGTTGACGTATTGCTAAGGTGTTTGACCCAAGCCGTTTCGCAGGGTGTCCCTCCCGTCCTGATTGGCTGAGCCTCTTCACACCTGGGGGAGGATGTCTCACGGCGTTGAGCGGGCGGACGAGCTCGTGAGACAGTACCTGTTGTTCCGCGGGTTTCCTGGAACGCTTCGAGCCTTCGAGGCCGAACTTCGGACCGACAGAGACCGAGCTCTCCGGGTAGGGAGTTCACTGCCATGTTTACCTGTCTCTCTACCACTACCAGATCGTTACAACTACCTGCACATCTGAATTTTGTGTTTGTCCCAATCTCCCATTTTTAGTAATCCAGTTTTGACATTTTGTATGGTCCGTGACTCCATAGAGTCTGTTGTAGTTTGAAGCTGCTGGTTTTGAAACTATTTTAAACAAAATACAAATTTTTGCCCCTGATCTCCTGTCACTCCGAGTCGTACAGCCACGGGGGACACTGCATCAGCGGCACCGCTGTACTTCCAACAAGCTACAACCAGCAGCCACCCACCAGCTACATACGAAACTAGAACAGCACTCAGTAGCGAGCATACATACCTCCACCTGGTTGATCCTATCACTCAATGGTGAAGAATCACTTGAAAAAATTATATTAGGTGGATCCGTATCTGGATCTTTACCAAAATTGAATCAATTCTTCCTTGTGACACAAACAACCTGTCCACCAAGTTTCGTCCAAATCCATCCATAACTTTTTGGGATATCCCGCTATGTACCGTTTTTTGCCCTATCTCCCAAAGGTGAAGAATTACTTAGAGAATTAAATAATTCTCATATCCGAATCCATATTAAGATCTTCACCAAAATCGAATCTATTTGTCCTTGTCAGACACACGATCTGTCCACCAAGTTTCGTCCACAACTTTTTGAGATATCCTGCTATGTATCGTTTTTGGCCCTATCTCCCAATGGTGAAGAATCACTTTAAAAAATTATAGTATCTGAATCCGGATCTTCACCAAAATCTAATTATTTCGTCTGTGTCACATACACTACGTATCTGCCAAATTGTGTCCGAATCTGTCCACAACTTTTTGAGATATTTTGTTGACAAATGGACAGACAGGGGTGCAAACATAACCTCCATCCACCTTTGGTGGTGGAGGTAACTAGAACGGCACTCGGTGGAGCACATACTTCCACCAGACTGAAAAGTTTACGTTTGTATCCCACTGATAGGCCGGATCTGGATCCAGACTTGAGCCAAAATCAAATCGATTAGTCCTTGTCACACTCCCGAGTCATCCACCAAGTTCCGTCCGAATCCGTCTGTAACTTTTTGACATATTGTGCTATATAGCATTTTTAGCCCGATCACTCAATGGTGAAGAATCGCTTAAAAAATTAACAGATTCGAATCTTCACCAAAATCTAATCAATTCGTCCTTGTCAAACACCCAACCTGTCCGCCAAATTTCGTCTGATTCTGTCCACAGCATTGACATTTTCTTTCTCACAGACAGACACAGGTAGACAGACAGAGGTGAAAACATGACTTACATACCTTAGGTGGCGGACGTAATGAATGAAAAAGACCCCACATTTTAGCCATCATTTTAAACGGGTCATGTGACCTCACACTATTACTAAAAAGTTACATTTCAACGTGTAGGTCACGGCCTAGTATATGCAGTACCTGCAAGTGAATACAGTATCGAGGCAGGAGAAGCCAGTGATTTATTTATTTGTCTTGGGTTCTTCAGATCTATGATTGACAGTTGCTTTTTCACTACCCATAACCCACCAGCCTGAGAAAATAGTTCCATGGCTGCAGCAAGCTGTGAATACTCTCGATTTAGTTGCTGTGCGGGACTTCTGGGCACTGTTGGAACCTCGTCTGCTCTCCAGGCTGGACCATGCAGGTGCAATTGCAGCCCAACGTCTTCGCCTGTCCCTGGGACAAGCGTTTGTGGCCGCAGCAGCACAGGTTGGGAATGAATTGTGTTTTTATGGAGCATCCTTTATTGTGACTCGATACTGATCTTTCTCCACCTTTCAGAAGTGAAGTTTCATCTCCAAGTGATGTGGCTATAAAGGATATTTTTGATTTATTGATTAAGCAATTAATTGATTAATTATTTATTGAGTAATCGATTAATTATTTATTGATTAATCAATTAGCTTTTGGTTTTTTTCAATTAATGACTTATTTAATTAATTTTCAAAAGGTTGCCGCTTCGGATGAAGTACTGGTGGTTTAGGTATGCTATTAGCCAATTGATTAAGAAAATATTTTATGATCATAATTTCTTGATTTTATAATCTGAGCCTGGTGTTGGCTTAGCGGTTAGGGTGCCGGCTTGGGATCCTAGGATCCTGGGTTCGAATCCCGGTTGATCGCTGAATGAACACCAGGGGGGTTGACTCTGCCTGTCATCCCTCCGAGGTCGGCAAATTGAGTACCAGTTCACTGGTAATTCCCTGTGTGTCGCAAGAGGTGACTAACAGGGTTGGCGGCAGGAATGGCATCCGGCCATAAGACATTGCTTCAAAAAGGGGACCACGGTGCCCAAAAAAGGCCAACCCCTGCTCTGCGGGGAAAAATGGCCTCTAAAGGTGGTTCATTTTTTTCTCCAACTTTCAGAAGGGCTGTTTTCACTTTACGCAGCGCAACTTGGTGCAGGAGTAACAGGTTTTTTTTTTTGATGTTGGAGAAATACTTTTTTGGATGCAGAGTGGAAGCTCATGGCAGAGCGAGAACACAAAATGGACCAGTAAGTAACAGTACAAAAAGTAAAAAGATAGGGGCTGAGGGACAAATAGAAGGAGTCTTCGAGAAATAAGAGATGTGCGGAAGAATTATGGAAAGGGGAGGTCTCTGGAGGTGGGCAAGATGGATGCAGCCACAAAATTTTCAATCATAGAAGTGGAAAACTTGAAACCTTGAAAGAGGTGGGCTTGGGTAGGGTTAATGGGGGTAGAAAATATCATGGTTGTGGATGGGGGATGATCCGAGATGATGTTGAACAGCTGTTTTGAAGCCCTGAGGGTAAGAATGAGATTTAAGAGACTGAGGAAGATGGTTCCACAGGGGGTGGATTTTGGGAGTTTCACCGGAAGGGGGTTGGCGGCAGACCCGTGCCTCCTCGTAGACACCTGGTGGTTGGTGGGGAGGGGCAACGCACGGAAGGGTGCAAGACCACAAAGGAGGCCTTGGAAGGTGAGACCATCGACCTGTTTGTTTTGTGAAAGTGATAGGCCCAGAGCCAGAGACTCAGCTCTATCATGGGAGATTCCAATTAATTTTAAGGCCTTGCTTACCACTATGTAAAGCTGAGCAAGGTGTCATCAGGCAGGGATGCCAGTCCAGAGTGGAGAGCTCGATGAGACATGAGCATACTACATTCACTTTTGAATTCACAAATAGAAAATAAACTAGAATGGCACTCAGTAGAGAGCACACCTCCACCAGGCTCACCAGTTTGTGTTTTGTTTCCCACTGATAGGCCGGATCTGGATCTGGACCTGAAACAAAATCTAATCGGCTTGTTCTTGTCACCTCACCAACTCGTTCACCAAGTTTAGTCATAACTCGTCCATAACTTTTTAAAATATCATGTGATATATCGATTTCGCCCGATCTCTCAATGGTGAAGAATCACTTAAAAATTAAATAATTATCGTATCCAAATCCATATTCAGATCTCCACCAAAATCGAATCGATTAGTCCTTGTCACACACCCAACCGGTCCACCAAGTTTCGTCCAAATGCGTCCACAACTTTTTGAGCTATCCTGCTATGTATCAGTTTTAGCCCGATCGCTCAATGTTGAAGAATCACTTAAAAAGATTCCCTGATCTGCATCCGGATTCGAATCTTCACCAAAATTGAATCGATTCTTGTCACATACACAACCTCTCCGCCAAGTTTCGGCCACATCTGTCCGCAACTTTTTGAGATATCATGCTATACATCGGTTTTGGCCCCATCTCTTAATTGTAAAGAATCACTTACAGATTTTAAAAAATTATATTATCCTAATTGGGATCTGGATATTCACCAATATCAAATCGATTCGTTCTCGGTGCACACCCAACCTGTCCACCAAGTTTCGCCCAAATCGGTCCATAACATTTTGAAATATCCTGCTCACAAACAGCGGTGAAAAAAACAGCCTCCGTCTACCTTCGGTGGCGGAGGTAAAATACGATCTTTGTGCCGGTATTACAACACAGATGCTTTGAAACACTTTTTGACTTCTTCTTTTTCCAGGGTGGTCGAATGGACAAGGTCCAAGAGGCTCTGACTTGGCTTGGCCCTGAAGCTAGCACTCGGCCAGACTGGCTGTCTGGCTTTGGGGCTGTGTTTGTGCCGAGCCCCTCACCTCCTTCCCGTCGAGCCAGGCGCCCTGCTGATGATCTCGGCACCGGGCACGCCGCTTCTCCCACGCTCAGCAACTCCTCTCTTCCCTGGGCTTCCCGGCAGTGGCAGGACACCTTCTGGCTCTCCCTTCATAATTTCCTTAGCGTCTTGTTCCACGCTATGCATATCCTTTATTGGAGGTTTGCATTGATGGTAATAATAATGCCGTTTTATCACCGGCGGGCGCATTTAATGGCTTTATTTCAGATACAATATCAGTTTTGTTCTTCCTCCACTATCGGGGGTCCCCGCTCCTCCCAATCAAAACATAATTGTTTATTTTTATCCTTCCGCCGACAAAGTCACCAGAGGCATTACGTTTTCAGGTCGTCTGTCCGGCTGTCCATCCGTCCGTGATAGGTTTTCTTTGCGGCGATAACTTAAGAATAGCTGAAGGGATCAAAGTCAAACTTGGTACAAGTATGTAGAATTATGTAAAGTTAATTGATCAAGAGGTCAAAGGTCATGTTAAGTAAAAAGTCTGTTACTGCTCTATCTTGCGAACAAGTGATATAATTTTGACAAAACTTGGTATATATTATGATGCAAAGATGAACTGATTAGATTTTGGGGTCAAGAGGTCAATGGTCATTTTAAGTAAAAGTTATGTTGCCATTATAACTTAAATGTGGCTTAAAGTATCCAAGGCAAACTCGGTACAGGTATGTATAATGATGTAAGGATGAACTGATTAGATTATTGGGTCAAGAAGTCAAAGGTCATATTAAGTAAAAATTATGTTACCACGCTAACTTTAAAAAAAAAAAAAAACTTGGTATAATTATATATTATGATGAAAAGATGAACTGATTAGATTTCGGCATCGAAGGTCAAGGGTCATGTCAGGCAAAAATGTGATACTTGAGAACAGCTGAATGGATTTAAATCAAACTTGATTTAAATATGTATAATGATGTAATAATGTGGGTGGAGGCATATCGGTCGACTTCGCAACATCGAAGAGTGCCGTTCTAGTTAGCACGATTACAAACGCGATATATTAAGGGAGATATATAATGCCGTAACAGTGACCTTGAATCTGCACCAACATCGTGGCAAGATGAAGACCGAAAGCATTGTCAGAATGGACACCCAGACGATAAGAAGAATTACAACCGGGAAACCTAGAGAAGACCTTTTTATTTTTATTTTTTATTATTATTATTTTTTTTGTATACAAGATTGAGGCTCGTGTGAGGGCTAACATTAATCACAAAAAACATAAACGGACACATGAAATATATAACAAAGTGAGCGGGAGACAAGATGGGGAGAGAGAGGGAAACACACAAGTACAACATTTGAGAGCAGGGACATTGGGAGATCTGTCGGAGGGAGAGGGCTTGGGGTGGGGGAGGCGTCAGGGGTGGGGGGGGGGGGGGGGGAGAGGTACAAAACACATGGACACTGCGAGGACTTCCAGGAAAGAAGTCAGTATTTCAAAAAAAGTGGATCTGGGGTGAATTAACGGGGGTAGAAAAGATCAAGGTTTTGGAAATGGGAAGATAGGAGATGGTGGTGAACAGCTGTTTTAAAGACCTGGATGTAGGAGTGGGATTGAAGAGAGTGAGGGAGGTTGTTCCAGAGGCAGGAGAAAAGAGGAATGAAAGAGTGAAGGTGAGCAGAGTCTTGATTTTGGGAGTTTCACCAGAAGAGGGTTGCTGGCAGATGTTGTGTGACCTGTAGAATATTTGGGGGACAGAGCACAGACAGAGCTGGGGGAGCTAGGCTGGAGAGGAGTCTGTAGAAGATAGACCACCAACCTGCCTGCGGCAAGTGAGTGAAAGGCCCTCACAATCGGCTTCATCGTGGGAGATTCCAATGATTCTGAAAGCGTTGGTTTCAACAGCGTGAAGCCGAGCTAGGTGTGAGACAGGAGCACCAGCCCAGAGGGGAGAGCAATATTCCATTGAGCTGTGGATGAAAGCCTTGGGAAAAAAAAAAAAAGGAAAAGTCCTCTGTACCTATAGTTTTCTTTTTATAAACGGTTGAGGCTCATGGGGGAGGTAGAACACAGAACGGATCAGGACGACACAGAACAAAAGGAACTGCATATAGAGAGCACCAACAGCGGAGCTGAAGGACAAAAGAGAGGGAGGTTTGGAGGGACAAGGGACAAATGAGGGCAAGGGGAGGACACTGGGTGAACGAGATAGATACAGCTGCAAACTCTAAATCACAGGAGTGGAAGAAAAAACTGTAAACTTGGAAAGATGTGGGCTTAAGGGGGTCAATGGGGTGAGAAAAGAAATCATGGTTGTGGATGGGGGATGACCTGAGATGGTGGTACACAGCTGTTTTGAAATCCTGAAGGGAAGAAGGGATTGAGGAAGTGGGTTCCACAGGTGGGGAAAAGAGGACAGAATGAGTGGAGGTGAGTCGTAAATCAGGATTTTGGGAGTTCCCCAGGGGGGTTGCTGGAATTTCTGGAAGACCACGTGTGCTCTGAAGAAACCTGGGAAGTGGGAGAGAGAGGAGGGGGGAGACAGAGCACAGAAAGGGCAGAGGGTGCAAGTCCAGAAAGGAGATGGAAAGGAAGTTGACTTTCCTCAAAGCTTTCACCATCATGGATGCAGTTGTGACATTTTTTGTTGATCTATGACTTTCTCTTCCTATCAAATCACGTACCCTCCCATCACCGCTGACGCTCGCACAACTACACGCCACCACAAGCTGTATGTCGGTGGCTATTGGCGATGAGGTCGATTGAGTCATGCCGGACATCACTGTGAACTCTGTGTGGACCACCATGCCATTGTTCACCATCGCAGCAAGGTTCTCTGGGTTGCTCCAGTCTACATTTTTGATCATAGGTCATTGCTTCTTTATTCTCCTGCTTGATTAATTCAAGCTGGATTTGCGAGACCTCAAATCCTTGCTTTTCCTGCCCCTGTCCGCTGTGTACATCACGTCTGAGGAACTGTCTCGGAGGACACAACCACACAGTCTATGTTTATTGACAGCGGTCGTAGTATTGTCACCAGGTTGTCCTACCTGTGGGGTTTTTTTCAGACTTTTTCCCATACCCTTTAACATATTCAACTGAAACTTTGTACATGGCTTTATTATGATAAGTTGTAGAACAAGTTCGAGTTTCTGGGCGTTTCGTCAATTTTTCACAGAGTTATGCCCTTTTTGGATTTAGAAAATATCACATTGGTAGGGGACATTATTGCATAACAATTATCACTCTTGTTTAATCTGGTGTTGGTGTAGCGCAGGCATGATGGACTGAATGTCCCCCTCCTGCATCGAAGTTCCTTGTTATTCCTTGTAAACCCCACCCAAAAGGAGAACCTCCTTAACGAGCCTACCTGTCCCTGCTCTCTTGGCATTTGAAGCAGAATTGGAACGAACCCGCACACTGCAGACAGAGAATGACAAGCTGAGGGCGAAGGTGATTGCTGCTTGATCTCGCATTAACTGAATGTAGGAAGTGCACATTTTTGAATTTCCTTTTTGTTCTATAAATGTTTGTCTGATGTTTTAACAATATCTCATGTTGCCGTTCTTGTACATCACTACCTAATTTATTGTGACGGTCTGGTTATTTAAAATTTGCAAATAACTGGAATCCCAAGTAGTTGGAAAGATCTTTTGGTGCAAAGGTAACCACAGGATGGTGCAGAGGTAATGCTGTCCCATTTTGGTTTGATTCTTGGCCCGAGTATTAATTATCAGATTGGTGCTGCGGAGGCAGGGTGTAGCACCACGAGGTATACCCTCCCTCACCAAAACTCTGAACAAATTACAATTTCCTGCCCAAATCGGATCCAGTCAAATGCTAGGCCTGACCAGCTATGTCGATGATGATTTGGACCAATAGCATACTTATCGTGGCTGACCAAAAGCAATGAGCGACTTATTGGGGTCATTGTGATAATAGTAGTTGGTACATGGCTGAGGTCTGATGCTTCAATTGCAGAATGGTCTTCATCCTGGATTACACACTGGAATGAAGAACTAGTCCAGCACTAGGCCCGGCCTTCACGACCGTGTATTATTCACGACTCGATGGGAATAAACCACTTATAACTGCTTCCAAGCCGTAACGAATTTGCCTACAATTATTAATCCTACTGTTGTCATAATAATGTAACGTTAATAATAATGATCGTATTGTAATAACGTTACTTAAATAATCGCTGGGTTGTTAGGAGTAAACAGAATGTTTCTGGAATAAATAAATAAAAATGCAAATACTGTCGAACCCCGACATTCCTGAAAAAATGCCGCGAATGTCGAATCCACAAATGTCCGGCCAATGTTTCAATAGGAAAAAGGGGGATCTGTTCCCGACGGTTCCTGATTCATAAGGGAAAAAATTTAAATTATACGAACACGAATGCACATCATTATTTACAGTTTCATTAAAATGCTTGCAAATAAAAAATATTGTAAACTTTTCCAAAAGGTTAGCTCATTCCTTTGCCGCGAGTGTCATGTTACTTTATCGAAAACAAACCGTTTGTTTTGCTTCGATCTTGCGTGATCCCCAAAGCGCATCTTCATCCCAGAAATAGTTGCCGATTCAACAGCTTGGAGTTTAATGTTACATGGACTAAAGGTATTTTAAACCATTTTCAATGGTTTCTAGGAGACAGGGCAGCATGTAGAATTATACTAACGAAAGAATAAGACTTAAAACTGAACAACATCTTACTATAATTCACCAAATGTCCGTCCGTCTGTCCGTTTGAAGGTACCACAAAAACGGCTGAACCGATCGCAACGATATTTTGGGTGGGTAATCCTAGGACCCCGTGGAGTAAAATAGGCTATATTGTTTTTCAAATTTTTCCAATTTTCCAGTTTTTCCAAACACAACAAACAACACACAACAACATGCATTTTAAAGGCCATTTTCCCTACTAGAGCGGGGGTTAGCCAAAGTTTTTCCAAACACGATGGAATAATATTTACCGATATGAACAGTGATGTGGCTTTCGTTGAAATTCTACAAACACTGTTTATTCTACGTACCAGGAGAGAGTAGATCGACTCCTGATGAACTCTTCCTGTATAAACGTGCGGCTCTGAAGTAACACGGCAGCGTGTGCAAAGCGACTGACAAACAGGTGTAGCGGCCACTTCCGTGTTACAGATTCGGCGCGCACTCTTCACACATAAACGTGCGACTGAGAAAGACGTGTAGCGGCCGCTTCCGTTTTGCAGAATTCAATCTTTTTTCAAAATGGGCGGCATGTACTATTTAGATTTTGATGATTTGCATGTGACCAGGTTGTCCTACCTGTAAGTGAAACAGAATATTTTCTGCAAAATGATATGAATGCAGAATGATATAAATGATATAAACATCATTCAACGGATGTTTATATGAATCGTTTAAAATAAAAAAGCCTTCAATTTCTCATATTTTGCCTTTTCATTTGGGCTTCCCAATTGAAGCCCCGCCTATAGGGCGGGTACTGTTGCTGGTATATATGATTAAATAATCGCTCGCGGTTCCCGAGCAAACATCTTTTTTGCGCCAGTGAAAAGCCGTGCATATGCGAGGCACAGGGCCATGAAGGTTCATACATTGTGACCTGCTCTCCAAGAGAAGACTCTGCTCTCGAAGAGCAGGTCACAATGTATGAACCACAGATGCGTGGGGCACAGGGCCGCGAAGGTAGAAGTAGGTCACAATGTATGAACCGCGGATACGTGGGGCGCAGGGCCACAATTGTAGAAGAGCAGGTCACAATGTATGAACCGCGGATACGTGGGGCACAGGGCCACGATTGTGGAAGCACAGGTCACAATGTATGTACAGTGGAACCTTGACTTACGAGTTTAATTCGTTCTGTGACCGAGCTCGTAACTCAAATTGCTCGTTTCTCAAATCAAATTTCCCCATTAAAATGCATTGAAATGCTATTAATCCGTTCCAGCCCGCCAAAAACCACACCAATTTTTTAAAAAATATACAGTATATATAAAAATATCTCGCGCTTTATATTTCACCTGTATGCAGCATACAAGTTGGCAGGATGGCCTGGACTGGAGGTACGCACACTTGACTCTAAAGTCTAAACTGTCCAGCCTGGGTTTGAATCCCGACCCAGCTATAACCTGTCATGGGTGAATCACAGGCAGGGTGATTCATCAATGTGTGTACCGCTAAACTGGGCGCCCCGTTTGCGTCCCATTAGTTGTTGGATGTTAAGGATCTCACCGTGTTTTCCACAAAGAGAAGGCGAGCTATCGCCGGCACTCTGAACAAGTTGTGGCCTGGCATGCTCTTCTCCTCTGCCGTTATATACGTCCTCCTCAGCACCTCGCTCATGTTTTTCGACGATTGCGTGTTTTATATCCAAGCACAAGTTTTATATAAAACACGACGATTGCGTGTTTTATATCCACAAGTTGTGGCCTGGCATGCTCTTCTCCTCTGCCGTTATATACGTCCTCCTCGACACCTCGCTCATGTTTTTCGACGATTGCGTGTTTTATATCCAAGCACATCATCCTCTTCTTCTTCTCAGTACCGTGTTTTCCACAAAGAGAAGGCGAGCTATCGCCGGCACTCTGAACAAGTTGACGGCAGAGATACTGTACTTGCACGGCAAGATAACCACGTGACCAGAACCCACCTGGTGGCGTAAACTCAAAATAACCAACATGCGAAAACAAAAATGCAGCGCTATACGGCAGAGATACTGTACTTGCACGGCAAGATAACCACGTGACCGGAACCCACCTGGTGGCGTAAACTCAAAATAACCAACATGTGAAAACAAAAATGCAGCGCTATACGGCAGAGATACTGTACTTGCACGACAAGATAACCACGTGACCGGAACCCACCTGGTGGCGTAAACTCAAAATAACCAACATGTGAAAACAAAAATGCAGCGCTATACGGCAGAGATACTGTACTTGCACGACAAGATAACCACGTGACCGGGTGGCGAAAGCTCGTAACTCAGATCTCGGCTCGCATCTCAAAGCAATAAACCGCCCGAGCGACGGCTCGTATCTCGAAAAACTCGTAAGTTGGGGCACTCGTAAGTCAAGGTTCCACTGTATATGTGGGGGCACAGGGCCACGAAGGTAGAAGCTCAGGTCACAATGTATGAACCGTGGATATGCGGGGTCTCTGCATGTTGAAATCGCAAATGTCAAGGTCCGACAGTATTGACTGTCAATAAACCATTGTACCCTACTGTACCATCCACGTTGTGTTGTTCAACTACCCTCAGTGAAGTGATGGGCTCAATGCGCATTTAATGCGTGTTAGTTACTCTGCGCTCGCGTAGCGTAAAGTGGGGTTAAGCATTCAGGGCAACTGCCTCACCACAAGATTCAGTGTACCATGGACGGGAGGAAGGGTAAGACAACTGAAGACTAGATGGGACAAATCTGTGCACGAGAGAGAGCAGGATTTTAGGACCCGTGGGCTGATGCCGTCTGGTCCAGTTGGCGATGTGAGATCTCGAGACGACGTCACGAATTTTCGAAGCTCCACACGGTCTCCACGTTTTCAATGTTGAGTCTGTTCACAATTGTATTTTGTCGTAACTGTATTTTATCTTTCGGCATGTGAACTTATAGTGTGTCCCTTGGATGTTTCTCGGTGTTTATCTTTCATAAATTAATTGTTTGTTTGCCGCGTGGCGTGTGAGGCCTTGCAGCCTCAGGCTTACCCCGTCGAAGTTTGTTTCTTCCTTCTCTGGTTTTGCTAGGTTTTTTGATTTTCCCTTCTCCCCCAAACTTCACCGAACATCTACTATTTGTCTAACGTTGTAACCCCCACACTCCTCCCCCCCCCCCCCCCCCCAAAAACAAAAAAAAACAAACTTTTATTTCCCTTTCTCCTCGTGTGCTTTTGTCCCATCGTATGCTTTTGCCTCTGCCCACGTGCGCTGTCTCGCCCCGCCCCCATTTTCCCTTGCCTTCCACCTTTTGCCCTGTTCAAGTGACTCGTGGCCGTCCCTCTGGGCTCCCTCTCCCCATTGGTATTTTTGTGAATATAGATTGTTCTTCACGGTTCTGTTTAAATATGTTTAAACTTTCCCCTGGAATGTTTTATTCAGTCGTATATTACAACACGCTGTTTTTCTTCCAACACGCAAGGTGCGTACGTGCCGTGTCTGCATTTTAAAAATTCATTTTCTCAGCAACCGTTGGTCCGATTGACATGAAATTTCCACAATAGGAGGGACTCCTCCTGTAGAATATTTTAATGATTATTATGACGTCATTGGTCACGTGGTACAGGTGCCATCTTAGAAAAACCGAAAAATGTTGCACCTCTATCTCCAAAACCGCTGCATGGAAAAAATTTAAACATGGCTCATTGTAAATAACTTCATATGGGGAATAGGTGGTGTTAACGATGACGTCATTGGTGCCATAATTATGACGTCATAATTCGACAGGGACAACGCTTAGTCTGATCAGTTTGAAATGTATTGAGCGTGATCTATGCAACAATTATATTGGATAATATAAATTTATGATGTCAATCGCTCACGTAGTCTGGCAGCCATATTGGATCAAAGAAAAAATTAATTCAACAACAGAAGAGTTGGCTCGCAACAAGTTGACTGCGCAGGGTAAGTATTCTATGAATACCATCTATTTTACATTAAAGTGGTCAAATGCTTGCAGTTGATGCCACTTATCTTGCTCTTTTACATATGACAGCTGTTCCATTGACTAGTTGATAAACTATTGGCAAGCTTTACCACAAGTTTATGGTTTATTCTGAACTGCACTTCTGCTCCCCTTCTTTTGTTTAAGGCATACGGAGGCATGCCGATCCGGAAAGGCGTTGATGGTGGTGGCGGTTGTGGTGGGAACTTTAACGAAAAGTAAGGCTTTATCCTATTTTTATCCTGCAATTTTTGTTTCCATCAAAATTCGTTGCATCACTTGTGTTTTTCCTCTGAATACGTTTATAATATTATTTTGATGCAAAACAAAATCTCTTTGTAGAAAACAATTATAAAAGTGCAACATTATGGGGCCTTTACATGTTTGCAGGTACCATTTACATGTATTCGGATCGTGTAGCACTTTCTCACGCAGGGAAAAAAATGCATAAATTATTCGACCTTTTCGTCTTTGACACCAGAGCAAAGATCATTGGTTCTGAAAAGGAAGGGACCATGGTATACATAATGCATGAACAAAATATTTGCCTTCCTTCTACCTGCCTATGATCATCATTAGGACGAGTAGAGCTAGAACGGCACTCGGTAGAGAATTTCTCCACCAGGCTGAACAGTTTACGTTTTGTATCCCACCGAAAGACCGGATCTGGATTTGGACCTGAACCAAAATCTAATCGGCTTGTTCTTGTCACCAAACCAGCTCATCCGCCTAGTTTTGTCATAATCTGTCCAAAACCTTTTGAAATATCATGCCATATATCATTTTGGCCCTATCACCCAATGGTGAAGAATGAATTAAATTCTCGGATCCTGATGCGGAACTTCACGAAAATCGAATCGATTCATCCTTTTCACACACCCAACCGTTGCACCCAATTTCATCCGAATCCCTCCACAACTTTTTGAGATACTGTATCCTGTTCACAGACGAACAGACTGACAGCCAGAGACAGAGGTGAAAACATAACTTCCGGCCACTTTCGGTGGCGGGGGTAATGCAGCACTTTCAAGTCCTTGGGTGACGTAGTTGCGACCCTTGTAATCTTTCTGGGGCAGAATTGCTCCTTAGCCCGAACGGAAGTTCAATCTCTTTCCCCCAAGCACATCAAAACTTTCGAAACAGAATTGGCATTTTCTGATCTAGCTTGTTCATTCCCGTTTGCTAATCCTTTTCAACTAGCTGTCCTTTCCCCTCAACATTTCTTCACCAATTTTATTCCTAAATGTGTTTTGTGCAAAACCACTTTATTAAATTTCTCGGGAACTTTATTAAATATTAAATTTGTGGAACCTGTCAGATATCAACAACCATTCCCAGAGCGAGATGTTTGTAGATTTTGTACCCCTTTGAAGACTCTGTCTTCTTGTTATCCCCACACTTTTGGGAAAAAACAAGGTGGGGGGATATTGTAATCGTCCATCTGTCCGTTACGCTATCCCCGCCTAAATGGTTGTGCATAAATTCACCAAACTTCGTAGTTATGATCCATGCATGGCAAAATTATGAGAGCAGTACCGTTTCTGGTCCATCCCCTGTGGTCTTGGGGCAGGGTCAAAAAGGACAAATACCAAAATATGCAATTACAGGCACATTTGAAAACATTTTTTAATAAAAATTGATTTATGCAATCAATATTGGAGGAAGCATGAAATATTTAACGATTTTTTGGGATTTGACCCACAGTTCATAACTCATAGACTGCATGCTGACCCCGAAAATCTTTCACTTTTGTGACCACCGTGCTGCAACTACATAATATCCTAACATGATGTATATAAATATATTTCAGTAAGTTTGTGAAACTCGTCAAGAATATAACTTGCACAAAAGAGAGAAAATGAGAAAAAACGAACAAAAAATTAGCTTTTCCTATCCAAAATATTGACCAATCACAGCGCGTGTCTTACGCGAAACCGCAATCGCCATCTCCTCTTAACCAATTATGCCTCTTGTTACATTTGCGCGATACTAAACAACATGGCGACCTACATGCCGTATGTGTCTTCCATGTCGTCTGAGGCAGATTCCGAAGGAAAATATTCTGCATTTTGCTACATGCACACAGTAGACACGCATGGCAAGGTTCTTTCTTTCAGTGAGAAAAGTTTTAAAAAATTCAACAAGGCAAGGCGATTGGAGACTCCATCTGTCAGCCATTCGCAGCTTCATACCCTGGTTTTTTGCATATGATCATACAAATTATGCAAGATACCTGCCAGTGTATTGGCTGGAAATGTGTCAGCTACCCGATAGTCATCCAGCAGTTCACGAGGCCTTCATGGAAGGGAAGTTTGCGGTACAGCGTCATACTGACCATGGGTTCTGTGGAACAGCATGTGACCAGACCATTGAGCAAACCTGCAACAGGGATTCCAAGACGAAAGGAGGCATGGTTGGTTTCACAAGAAACAAGGGTGCGGTTTCCCGCTGGATACTGTCCCAGCATGAACGGAGTGCCATCAGCAAGCTCTGTGAAGAGATGGCAGGAAAGGATGACAGAAGTAGAGTGAAGAAAGATCTCAGTACTGCACGTATGATGAAAGATGAGAGGAATATCCGTTCAGTAGTTGAAACTGTTGAAGCCATGATCAACCCTTTCCAAGAAAGTAATGAAGGGCTAGTTCACATTGCATCCGGAGCCACAGCATCAACTGATGTAACACATGATTATATAACAGCTTATGAAAGTGGCGATGCAGCTTTTAGAACTTTCTGTGAAGAACGACTACAGGGTGATGGAGATATCTTCAAAGTTCTGAAGAAGCAAAAAAAGAAAACCTTTGCATCGATGAGCAAGTCTGCAAAGTCAAAAGTGATGGGGAAGGAGGTTACAATACGAGCTGATCGAAACTTGTTCCAAAGGCTTCTCATCATTGCCAGTGTGAGAAAGCTAGACATTA
Source organism: Myxine glutinosa (assembly GCF_964187855.1). Classification (NCBI taxonomy): domain Eukaryota; kingdom Metazoa; phylum Chordata; class Myxini; order Myxiniformes; family Myxinidae; genus Myxine; species Myxine glutinosa. The sequence continues at coordinate 36,442,131 of NC_136265.1, read as the reverse complement.
AGAACATGATGTCCTACAATTTGGGTCCTCTGCCGCTTTCCCTTTCTTGTGTAGATGGAGCATTGACCAAGACTACCAAGTCCAGCTTGCTACATTACATCGAAGCAAGTGTTCAGCCACCTCCTGTGGTGGAAGGCATCCCACTTGGAAGTGTGTGGATTATAGATGGTATGGCAATGCTGCACGAGTTACCACAAAGAGCTCTTCCAGGCACATTTGGCCAACTTGCCAGTCACATACTCAAGCAGCTTATTGACCTGGCAAGGAGTGCCCACAGTGATGCTATTCACTTTGTAGTGGATACTTACCGACAGCTCAGCATCAAAGGGACAGAGAGAGGAAGACGTGCAGCTACTGGAAGTCAGATCACAAAGATCTATGCAGCAGATCAAAAAGTCCCACAGCAATGGAAGAAATTTCTGTCATGCAATGAAAATAAGGGAGCCCTGGTACGTTTTCTTTTCAAGCTGTGGAGTGAAAGCTCTGGACATGTCCTTCAAAATGTAACCGTTGTGATGGCACATGATGGAGAGTGTCATTCTGTCAGTAATGTTGCTGGTGCATTGGAAGTAACTGCTGTGAGAGAACTTGAATGCAACCACGCGGAAGCTGACACAAGACTCTTCCTACACTGCCAGTATGCTGCTGCTTCTCTCCCATCTTCTTCAAACAGATGCCCCTCTGTCATCATCAAGAGCCCAGATACTGATGTATTTGTTATTGGTGTGGCTAAAGCTCACAAGATTAGTGCACAGCTTCTCTTTCATACTGGCAGAGGAAATGGGAAACGCACATTGAATCTGAGTGTCATACAAGATTATCTTGGGCAAAATATAACAGATGCTCTCATTGGCCTTCACTGCTTCACTGGATGTGACTCTGTGAGCTCCTTTTATGGGCGGTCAAAGAAGAAGGCAATGAAACTATTGCGTGAATCTACAGACTTCCAAGAAGCCTTCAAAAAGCTGGGAAATGCATTTACCTTAGATGCCAGTCTGAGTGACATGATGGAGAGGTTTGTGTGCAAGTTGTATGATCAAGATTGCACTGACGTGAACACAGCTCGATACAATAACTTTTTGATGGGTGTCAAAGCTGAGATGAACATGCCCCCTACCAGGGACTCCTTGCAAAAACATATTTTGAGAGCTAACTACCAAGCTGCTGTGCACACTAAATGTTTGGAACAATTTCCCACCATCCCGAGCCCACATAATCATGGATGGAAAGTGACCGACGACACCGAACTGGAGATTGTGTGGGGTGATCTTCCTCCTGCACCAAGCACTCTGCTGGAGCTCACACACTGTAGTTGCAAGAAGACAAACTGTGAGGACCCCAAAGGAGGAGGAAAGGGCCGCTGCTCTTGTAGACACCACAATATACCTTGTACAGATCTATGCAAGTGTATAGACTGCAAGAATTCAGTCCCTACTGAAAATGACATGGATGACATTGAAGAAGACTCTGATAATGCAGAAGATGAATAGGCAATTGATTTCATCGCTCACTCTTAAGCTCCTTGGAAGAACATTGTTAATAATAACACTGCTTGCATTTACATACTGTACCAATCACTGAAATGCTTGTGAGACAGAACACATTTCTTTTTCTGGTAACGATGTTAATAGAGATTGATCATTTGTTTTAGGGCAGTAAATAGCACTTCAAAGCTTCTGCATCTGCCAGAAAAGAGAAACAATCCATAAGGTCAAACATAGTACGTGACAACTTATAAGTAATCATTAGAACCAGTCTGCTGAGTCTAGTTTGCTGGGACACACATTTGTAATCCATAATTTAGTCTGCAAAGCAAGAATATCCAGTTGGTCATTTGCCCTGAATCAACATGTATATATACCCATGCATGTACAGTACACTGTTCATTCATGTGTCTAATGAACAGATCCTTTCCATGATGATGACATTGAAGTTTATTGTAAATATTTTGACTGTTTCCTCTATCATGCAAATGATAACATATCTAATTATGCACACCTACTGTATGTGCGTTAAATCTCATTATTGTGAAACTGTCTAGTTTTTCTGTCCATACTGTGGGTTCTCTGAATTTGCCACTGTGTTGAGATAGATTATTGAAGCACTTTTAGTAGGGGAGCTCCCAATAGAGTTCGTGACCATTTTCCCGTGATCAAGGTTTGAAGGTTGATTTTGAAAGATAAAAATATATATAAAAAAATAAGCTTGGGTATCTTTTTTAAATGCGGGCTAACTCGGCCAGAGGACAAAATCCAAGATGTCCACCAAAACCGCGAAATCGGGCATATTTCCGCCTACGTGAATGCTACATATACATATTGGGTGTCCATATGTGGGTTTTTCTGGGCCCAGATCTTGCATCTTACATCAGTCAAGTGATATTGTGACTTTAAATGATATTAAATGATTAATGTTGACCAAAATCCAAGATGGCCGCTGCAAAAAACCATGTATTGTATATGTTCATAATTGTGCATACCATAGATTCATCGCTGGCGTCTAAATACAGTTTTACATGACTAGTGTTTTCATTTATAACCTTACTGTTACTATGAATGACTTTTTGAGCAGGTAACGAGCCAAGATGGCTGCCTCTCGCCCGTTAGATAAGCAGTTATGGCTACTGTACATTGTATCTATTGCAACGTCTTTTATTTGACACAATGTTCAAGGTTTTCATTTGCAATCAGTAAGAAAGAATTTATCTTTCTCTATTTTGTTTTATTATATTTACAGTGACATGACATTACATTTACAAGCAGTGATACACATTGCACAAGTAGCATATACGGTAGGGTTGAAAATGACAATAGTTGTTATAACAGTTTGTTTGTGTTGGATAGATTGAAATTGTTATTCACTGTCCGAATCGTCCGTCTCGGACCCAGACTCGACTGGATCATCCATAGTTGGGCTGCTTTCCAAAGCCTGAGTTAGTTTTTCTGGGAGTGCTGGGTGAATGTACCTCAATGGAAGACACATGCCTTCCTCGAGATGCCAGCCATGAGATAAAGGAGACGGTGGCGCATCAGGTTTTTCGTAGTTGAGCAACACGTAGGTTTGATAGTTCACTCTCTTGACTTTCAAATCGTGGGATTCTTTGTCTGGTGGAAGCCGCAGTATTGATTTCCTTTTCATTTGTCGCCACTTCCTGGCCCGAGCATCACACAGAGTGGTACTTTGTTTGTCCTTGTATATGTACCGTATGGTGTACAGCGTCATATGATCAAGCACCTGCTGAGGGACCGGTAGGTGTTTCCCTACTTCACTGAGGAACGCTCTAGCTTCAGGTGAAGTGGATGATATGTCGAAGATGGTTTTCTTCCCATGTCCAAAGAATGCTGCTGTTGTGTCTGAGCCGCTGTGGACGTGAAGAGGAACTATGATATCTGCTATTTCCTTCGGGCAGAAAGCTGTACAATCTATGAACTGCTTTTTGTACTTCATTGCGAGCACCCCTTCAGTTCTATGAGCAACATACGATGCCAATACAAGCACGTCCGTATCTTCTGCGTCGATGATAACAGGTGTTTCTATTCCAGCTTTACGTATTTGTGAGTAGATGAAGAACATGCATGTGTCTGCTTCTAACTGTTCACACTGGAAGTCTGTAACAGGCAAACCTGTCGATAGATTGACACATGTGGGCCCAACGCAGTAGACAAATTCAGTGTTAGAATAGTTTCGGTACAACACGCTGAACTCGTTTCTGAGAAAGATCTGTAGGTGCTGCTTGTTTGTTGCATTGTGGAAGAAGTCTTGAAATCCTTTGGCAGATGGGAATTTGTCCGACTGCTTGAAAAATACATTCTTGGAGCCATCTGAAAATCCAGAAGTGCTTTTTCGAAGCTTGCGTTCGCTATCCTTGACGGTCAGGGAAACATCATATCTGTCATTGACAAACACAACTTGTGATGCATATTTATGTCTGCTCATAATGACGGCGAACACCTTCGATGCGTAGTCTCCCCAGGTGTAGGAAATTCCATCAGCCTTTTCCCTGTCTTCTACCGATGGCGTAGACAAACGCCATATAAATCCCATGTCCAGGATCGCCGTGTACTTGTCTGGTGTTGGTTCCAACGCATGTAGCTTGAATTTTTCTACCAACTTAGATTTTTGCACTTTTTTCATGGTGCCGTTGATATTGAATATTGGCAGACATTCATCTGTGACTCGGTACGACATTATCTCTGACAAGGTGAAATTTTCGGTGTCATTTTCAGCAAGTGAGACAACTGCTGCCATCGCTCTGTTCTCCATTGCGTCTGACTTCATGATGCGCTCGCCAGTCTTGACTGAAGGTGGGTTGCTGAAGTTCCGTCTCAAATTCCTGTGAATGGTTGCATGGAAAGGTTTGTTGCTGCTGAACATTCTGTCTTCACAGAATGCCTTCAAGCATTTCTCGCCATCGGTGTGGACCGATTCAAAATCTTGAATGAGGTCATCAGAAGCTACCATTCCAGACTGTAGTGATTTCAAGACCTTGTTTTCTTCATTGAAAGGGTCACAGCCGAATTCAGTGATGCAGTTGTTAATATCTTGTACAGCTTGTTCGTCTTCCTTCATGCGAGTGGGAGCATTTTCACTGTGATGTCGTTTTGTTTCTGATGTGCTGGCAAGATCATGCAGTGAGGATCGGACTCTATTAACATTGTTAGCATTTCGGGAATGTGACAGCAGCATCTTTTCGTTCTTCAAAATTTTGAGCCAGCCAGCTTTCATCTTTGAACCCTTGTTCATTGTCATCTCGATCCAGAGATCCAATGGCAAACATGAGTAAGGCTTTCCTGACATGGATTGAGCAAATAAGCCATCTCGCATGTATTGTGCTACATCCTCTGGGAGGGATTCCATTTCCAGCCAATACTCAACCAACCACCGTCCATATTTATCGTTGTCATAAATCTGGATCCATGGTAGCATTAAACGTAATGTCGACTTGAATTGTTCCCAGTTCTGGATTCTCAACGCATGCAGATTCATCATCAATATTTCAGTCATCTCCATAAATGTGATCCAGTACTTTGCCATTGAACCACCGGACTCCTCAATTCTATTGAACTCATCTGCCACCAATGAAATAACCTCTTGGTTGGCTTCCAGAAGTGCATAACATTCCTGCCGTTCTTCTGCTGTTGAGGAAGGATTCCGCAGGACAGTCAAGTGAGCTTCAAGTTCATCTGAGATGCTTCCCCCATTCTGTAGTGACTGTTGTATGATTCTTCTCAGCAGAGTTTCATACATCAATCGGAGACATCGTATGCTCCTCTTGTAGTGTTTGCCCCGTAATGCCTGGTCCACAGACCCTTCTGCAATAACATCTGCCGCAACGAGGATGTCAGACAAGCCAGACCCGTGAAAACGCTTATTCATGGCAGAAATGTAAGACATGTGAATATGAAATGGGCCCATAGAAGGCAACACGACACTGAATTTATCAGGGTGTTCGTATCTCATTTGCACTATCAAGGCATACACTGGTTGATCTCCTACCAAATGGATGAAGGGCATGTTCTTTTTGCCTGCTGCATCAACCATCTGGCACATTATTTCGTGCACTACAGATTTTCCAGGAGGATTTGGAAAAGTCAAGAAGTAATACGGCTTGCTTTTGACAACATGCAGCTGAACTGTTGACTGGAAACCTGCAAATCCCCCAACTGTTTGACTGCATGGTGCAGGTGGTGTATGAGTCTCATCTAGACGTGCCATGGCATGAATGAGTCCTCGCTGCCTCTGGACTTTAGTATCTGAAGGAGTAATGTCAACACCTGTTCGCATACTTGGAGCTCCACGCTGGACAGTCTTGTAAGGATGGACTTTATGCTGATCGATGCAAAGATGCTTCATTTCTTTAGACTTGGGAATTGTTAATTCTGGGGCCGATTCCTCTGGAGCATGAACCAAATCAAGTGGCTGGACAAACATAACATTTGTACGGTGTGAAGTGTTCGTGCCAGTTAGCGTGTCCTCAGAAAAGTCATCATTGTCCATTACTGCTGTCCCTGGCATACCCAGTGCAAGCTCCTCTGGACATGCTTTGTTCTGCTCAATATCGTACTTGGCCCAAGCATCATAGAGATGTAGCACGTCTTTGTAGCTGATCCCAATTGAGAATTTTTTCAATAACTCGACAAGTTCCCGGCTTCTGGTTAGTCCGTGTATCATAACAGACAACCTTGTTCCAAATGAAGTTCGTTTGCCTGTCATATATGAAGAGAGCAAGGCAGTCAAAGCGATAACTGCAGAGTCGTCATCCTCCATATCAAGGTCACGCTGAGGTTTTGAAGACTTTAGACGGGAAATGAGCTGTTTCAGTAGGCTGCTTGTTTCGTCCTCATTGAGTAAATCGTCAATGTGAGGTGGCCAGATCATTGGCGATACTTTTGCTGCTTCAGCTCTAATTCGTTGCGCTACAATTGAGACGAGTTGGTCATCAGTTGCACCTAGGCAATTTACAGCAGCTTCTATGTATGTTCCACCAGCTGACGTGTCAAAAACCATTGAGCTCTTGTTTTTTGTAACTCTTTCGTGGAAACCAATTTGGTCGCTGAATTCCGTTTGGAGCATAGATTTTATTGTGCTAGACTTCACAGTGTTCACAGTCATGCCAAAGTTCACCAGCATTTGCGTGTAGTCTTGTAGAAGGCTCTGTAGTGTTCGGAGTTCATGTCTTTCAAAAATTACAGTGCGCACATGTTTGAAAAACATTTGACGTACTTCTGCCAGTCGTACATTGTGCATGTGCAAATGTTGATCATTATAATCATGGACTTTGATGTATTTCGTCCAACATGACCGATGGTAGCGGATCTCTGTGGCAAATGGATCTGACGTGGAATCAATCAGTGTCAAAATGTGATCCCGCATATTCTCGTCGTCCAGATGGACTGTGTGACCTTTGAAGACATGCCATGCATCCATTTGTTGCATGATGTGCCACTTGTCCCGTCCAGGGTGTTTCAGGTCTTCTCCCTTCATACACCAAATACACAAATGTTTGTCTTGTATAATACCGGTTTGTGATCGTGATTGTCTCTGAGCGCAAGATGGTCCAGGTGCTTCGTCAGCTACATCATCGCTGCGAGAGATTTCTGTTTCAAAACATTTCTTTTGTCGCTTTAGTGCCTGCTCCAATTTATAGTTACTGGCCAGTTGAACTTTACACAGTTTGTGGAAATATATTCCAGCTGGTCCATTGTGCCATGGCACTGCATCAAAGACTTGACCATATTTGTCCAATCCTCTCCATCGTTCTGCTTGTTGTTGGAGATGCTGCCAGGCTTCTGGGCTTAAGCCACTCTTTTCCTCATCACAATGCTTATGACAGAGGATACACTCACTGGAGCTTGATAGTCCTGGAGGCTGGTCCTCATCTTCACTCTTTCTCTTCTTTCCTTGAATGGGTGGTGTCGCCATGGTATACTCTGCAATGAAAAATAAAACCTATTACTTACTGTACATACCGTACATCAGACAGCATGATATGAATGATGTTAATACTTAACTGAACTTAAATATTGAACAGGACAGATCTTTATCTCTTAAAGAAAGGGACTTAACTAATATTTTAACTATTATTAGTTGAATATACTTAACTGTAATGCCTTGATCCATTGTCCACCCTGGTACTCCCTGGAAATTAATACTAACAACTACCTGTGAACAAATACCTGTGAAACTTAATCAAACCATCTTGTAGATAAGGCAGCAATCTTGGTTCGTTACCTGCTCAAAAAGTCATTCATAGTAACAATAAGGTTATAAATGAAAACACTAGTCATGTAAAACTGTATTTAGACGCCAGCGATGAATCTATGGTATGCACAATTATGAACATATACAATACATGGTTTTTTGCAGCGGCCATCTTGGATTTTGGTCAACATTAATCATTTAATATCATTTTAAGTCACAATATCACTTGACTGATGTAAGATGCAAGATCTGGGCCCAGAAAAACCCACATATGGACACCCAATATGTATATGTAGCATTCACGTAGGCGGAAATATGCCCGATTTCGCGGTTTTGGCGGACATCTTGGATTTTGTCCTCTGGCCGAGTTAGCCCGCATTTAAAAAAAAGATACCCAAGCTTATTTTTTTATATATATTTTTATCTTTCAAAATCAACCTTCAAACCTTGATCACGGGAAAATGGTCACGAACTCTATTGGGAGCTCCCCTACTATTTCATTCTGTTTCTTGGAATAGTTTGAAGCCGTTTACAGTCAAAGTAATGATTTTTTTTTTCTTTACAGAATGCCCAAATATACAAGTTACCACCACATTCAAAGTTCCTATCCGATTGCTTATTGGCAATGATGTGTACATGTATGTATGCTGTAAAAAACAAACAGGTTGCCAATTAATGATAATGTATTAGATAGATTCCTTGAGGTATGCTGTATGTAGTACTGTTGTGTACCTCTAGACAGAAAGACTATTGCTAATAGGGTACAGATATTACTCACTGCTCTAAGCATTATTTAGTTGAAATGTATGAAGCTGCAGTTTAACCACTGAATGTACAGTGCGAGAAGCTATGTCACCAGAATACCCTCTGTGTACATACATAGTTTTACCAATTTGCCATAATTGTGTGACATGTATTTTGCCATAATTTGGGGCATGTATTCCTTTTATCATTACTATTATTGGGATGATTATAGATTAGAAGTTTGCCATCATCCTTTGCATGTCGTACAATCATGTTTTATTGTAGACATACTAAATTAAATGTGAGTTGAATAGATGAACACAAATGTAATTTTGCTTGTAAAGGTCATGTCAGACATGCAGGGGTAAAAAAAACATGTTCCTGTCATAAAGAATACAATACATAATGTGCAATTACTTGAATATTTTACTGGCCTGTGATACATCAGGGTATTACAAGAGGAAAGATTGCCTACAGACATGCATGGTGATCCTTTGATGCTCTTTATCAATTGCTAGATGCGTACATTTTGCTAGATAATGTAAAGGCCAGTGTACTTGTCAGAGCGCAAGATATATCAGAAAGCATTAATTTATGAACAGTAGAATGACAAACACTTTGTGAATATATGATCTTCATTTGGTCATATTTGTGGAAGATGTTATGTGGGGATGAGTATCATATCTCCACTATATAATGTACATCCCTGTAGTGATTTCACTATAAATCTCAATCTTATTTTCAACAACTACTACATAAAGTTTAATCAAGTGTCTCATTTCATAAGAAGTTGTTTTAATTTGTTCCGACAATTGTTACAACTCACCAAAATGCTTGCTAGTGATTGGCCAAGGGCATATTTATATTTGTTATTGATAAGTAATTCTGAAACAGGACAAAGATGGTTAGGTATGTGTAACAGCATCCATAATCCATGAAATTATGAAATATTCAATGTTTATCTTGTCAACTAAACATATCAATGTGTACATGCCATATGGTGCACAATTACCATATACATGTAATTTAATGATTGAACTGTGTTTGGTTATGAAATTTTGTTGTCTTAATTTCTATTCTTCTTTGACACAAAGAATAACATTGTTTTATCTGGAGATGTTTCAGAAAATAGAGTCCCTGGTGTTGGGCTAGCGGCTAGGGTGCCGGCTTAGGATCCTGGGTTCGAATCCCGGTCAATCGCTGAATTAACGCCAGGGGGGTTGACTCAGCCTGTCATCCTTCCGAGGTCGGCAAATTGAGTACCAGTTCACTGGTAATTCCCTGCTTGTCGTTAAAGGTGGCAAAAAGGGTTGGCGTCAGGAAGGGCATCCGGCCGTAAAACATTGCTTCAAAAAGGGGACCGAAAAACAACAACAACCACAGTTCCCGAAAAAGGCCAACCCCCGCTTGCGGGGAAAAATGGCCTCTAAAGGTGGTTTTTTTATATTTATCTGGAGATACATTCTAGTATTGGATGTGGTTTATGGTATGATGGACATTGCCTCCGAAACGTTTCAGTTTTGTTTTGATACATATTGGCACTTAAAAAGCTTTTAAAGCTTTTTGTCTCATCTTTGACAGTTCATCAATTTCAAATAAGATAGTAAAACAACAACAGAAATAAATGAAGAGGCTTGGTTTGCATGTGTCATGTTCACAAATAAAACATTTATTAATGAAAAAGAATGTGCATTTAAATTAATTAGCTGTTATTTCACAACAAATTGAATGAGACAAAGGGAAATGGAAAGTTTGTTCATTGTTGTAATGGAGTATGTTGCGAGAGGAAAGGAAATTAGAAATTCAGTGATTTTACAAGATGTGAAGAGTGGATTTGATGAAGTGGAATAGATGAATGGAATTGTTGATGAACCCGATGTCAGAGAAGAGAGAAAATTCATTTCAAGCAGAACATATAAAATGTAGCAGATAATAGACAAGAGAGAGGGGGGTGGGGGGGGGGGGGGGGGAGGGAGAAAAAAATGACCATGTCACAGAATATTCAAACTGGTTTTGACAAAAAATAAAGAAAGTAATTGAATATTAAATGAAATAATACATGGAGCATCTCTTGGATAGTTAGCAAGCTGTAATATACAAAATATGCTATGGATTGGTGTTGTATTTTGTTAGTGCCATTATTCTTTTTTTTTAAATCCGCTGGTGGTTCTAGACCAAAAAAAGCCACTAAATCATAGTTGTCAATGCATCCTTCAGATAGGATGTAAAACCAAACATGGTAAATTAATTTGCATAAAAAACACCCACATGTAACATTTCTTTGACGAGTAATAGCACATATATGCCATGGATGGGAGCTCTATTTGCCATTATTCATTCAAAGAATCCACCAGTGATTATAGAAAAGAAAATACAGTAAATCATAGTTATCCAAGCATCCTTTGGGTAGGATGTAAACTCAAATGTGTTCCTGGATCATAGAAAATAAATTGAGTCTTCAAGATTTCATACCAAATTCGTATATCACGTACTCGCGGAGAGGATTCCGTTGGAAGTCAGTCAGTAATAATCCTTATTATACAATCCCCCAACAGGACTCAAGAGGGCGACAAACAGAAGTTCTGAAATTTTAAATTACTATTACTAAATAATGTGCAAGTTTTATCCTTGACGACTTTGTGTGTTTATTCAATGTATTTTTCCTCATCTTTCTACAAAATTTCAAGTAGTTGCCAGATGGTGGTTGCAAAAGTCAAGAAATAGAGCTCTTTCTGCTCACTGCATTGCGGTCTATCAGGGGTGGTGGCGACTTTGGTCACAGGGGTCAAAATAGAAGATTTTTTAAAACTCGATTTGGTATTGGGTCATTCTTGGTGGAACTTTTTTCCATCTTTATCTCCGCCACTAAAGATGGACGGAGGTTAGGTTTTCACCCGTCTGTCTGTCTGTGCACCGAATATCTCAAAACATTGTGGACGGATTCAGACTAAATTTGGTGGAGAGGTTGCGTATGTGACAAGGATGAAATGATTAGATATTGGTGAACATACGGATATGGATGTGAGAATTTTTAAAAGTGATTCTTCAGCATTGACAGACAGGGCTAACACAATGTATAGCACGATATTTCAAAAAGTTGTGGACAGATTATGACAAAACTAGGTGGATGAGATGGTACAAGAATAAGCCGCTTAGATTTTGGTTCAGGTCCGGATCCAGATCCGGATCCAGATCTGACCTATCAATGGATATAAAATGTAAACTGTTCAGCCTGGCGGAGGTATGTGCTCCACCGAGTGCCGTTCTAGTTCAACTTTGCTTTAGCTGGGAAGCATGAGGATTTGCGACAGTGCGTCATTAACTTCGGTCCAGTTATTCTTTTTCTTTGTCTCCTTTTTCTTTTTCTTCCCACATTTGACATGTGATCTTGCTTAACAAAGGGATAATGCTTGAAAAGTCACTTCACCTCCATTTCTACTGAAGTAAAATATTCTTTTTAACCATCAGTTGATAAACCCATTGTTATCCTGTACACCGATGCACGCCTTCACCATCCATCAAAGAGACCAGAATGTCATTGGTGTTTAAAATGGTGAGCTTGTACACTACCTTTTGGGGAACATTATCTTTCTTAATTTATGAAGAGATTTCTTCTTCTTCTTTTACTCCCACATCTACCAGCAATGGAAATACTCTCGATCCACGTTCACTTTCCAATCGTACTCTGATCATGATGCCTACTTCACGTTTGAGCTCGGCTACTTGTCGCACTACGCAGCCATCAACGCAGCTCTCAAAGAGCACTCATTCTCCAGCAAAGACTGTGGAGGTATTTGTTATTATTTGTAATTTTGAGTGTTCTTCAGAATCCCTGTATTGTACACGACTGAAAGTAGAAAATATAGGAGTGTGGCGTGAGGTAGTTGTAATAATTTGGGACACCGTGCAGGTGGAATTGCTGCTTATAGAATTTCTCCTTTGTCATTCCAACCTGTATTTAGATGACATCAAAGCCTTCCAAGCTGGACTCCGCAAAAACAGTTCCAAATACTCGTCCATTGGCACAGGTAATAAGGAAAAGCCCGAACAAATGACACTCAAATTGCTCAATGCTTCATCTCTCACAATGATTTTCTTTGTTTGCAAGTGTGCATCTATAAACTCCCATGTGAGTAACTATACACTGATTTGTTGCAAAGCTATGACATATGCGTCAAAAAACAAGAATGACCGCAATGTGGTCACAACCTGCGACAGAAAATATATATGTTTCGCCTCCTTTTTCCATTTAACTCCCTCATCCTTGCTCTTGGAGGTATCATATGATTCATCATCTCTGAGGGTCTTCACAGTTTGGTTCAATATCAACTACGAGTCTTTTGGACAGCTGGGTCTGGTGTCAGGCAACTAGTGCACACACTCCGACCAGAAGCGGCAGGAAGGTTTATGTTATTATCTTCTGTGTGGCATATAGATTACAGTAGATCTTGGCTCGGGCCTCATGAATGTCAAAGGTGTATTCAGTTAGTAAGTTTCCACCCTGCCACTTTGAGCAAATAAACCCTTTGTTCATTAAAAACTTGTACGTGTTCATTCGAGGTACGGGACGTTGTCATTAAGCGAATACTTTAATCAACCCAAACAAAGCCAATGGAAATCTGCCGCAACAATGTGCGAGGCCCACCAGGAAACAAGATATATATAATTTTGTTTCTGCACTATGGTGCATGGAGTCGAGTGACAGATGTGGGTGTGGTCTGGAAGCTATCCGACCAATAGGTGCACATTTAAAAGATCGACCCCCACCAAGAACCCCAACAGCAACAACAATAACAACTATCGGGGACGCCTCTTCATGGTGGTTGTACCCCCCAACGCAAGTCAGGGGCCAAATCTTCCCCATTCTTTCCTGCTGCCTGGATTCGTCAGGGCAGCGTGGTCACGGACAGAGTGCCTATTGGTCCCCATTGACCGGCCCTTTCCCTCTTGTCTCTGTCTCTTCACTCTCTCTCTCTCTATCTCTCTCTATCTCTCTCTCTCTTGCTATCTCCCTCTCTCTCGCTCCCTCTCTAATTCTGTCGTGGCCCTGACGTCATGAAGGCAGGGTTACACCATCCTGGATATGTCGGATCTCTGGGTCGCTGATGCGAGATCGATCGGCTTTCTCCATGCTGCGGGCTTGTTCAAGAGAACTGTCTGGGGCTATGCAACAACAACATCAACAACAACAGCAATATGAATCTCTTGTAGACCTGCAACATGTCAAATGTAAAAATACATATTTGTCAAGGCCATGATCACCATCCTTCACAATTCATTAAAACCACCCTTCACAATTCAGAGTGGTGATTTGGAATGAGATGTTCGATGTTTGGGCGTCCACATACTTTTGGTCATGTAGTGGTATGTATGTATATATATATATATATATATATATATATATATATATATATATATATATATATAGTGTGTATACATATAGTGTGTATACATATAGTGTGTGTATATACAGTCACGTGAAAAAGTAAGTACACCCCATGTGAAGTTTTGACTTTTTCAACATATTCCAACATACAGCTATTTGATCTTCATTTCAACAATATTGATAGATAAAGGTGATATAATATAACAAATATCATGAAACATTTACATTTTGTAGTCCATTGTATAATTTAAATAAACATAAATGCAAATTTCGCATGTGGAAAGAGTAAGTACCCACCGACATTTATCACTACTTCAAATACCTAAAATTAGAATCAGGTGCACCAGCTCAGGTGCAAATGATTAGAACATCGTTAGGATCTTGGAGGAACCTGTCTTATTTAAACCTCAGACATTTCGTTTGGTTTGCTCTTTGTTGTTGAAGTGTGCGGCGTCACCATGCCGAGATCAAAAGAGCTCTCTGAGGCCTTCAGAAAGAAGGTTATAGATGCCTACGAGTCTGCGAAGGGATTTAAAAAGATCTCCAAACAATTTGAAATCGATCGTTCAACTGTCCGGAAGATCATCTACAAGTGGAGAAGATTCCAAACAACTGCCAACTTGTTTAGGCCAGGCTGCCCCAGCAAGTTCAGCCAGAGAGCAGACCGCAAGATGCTGAAAGAAGTCTCTAATAACCCCAGAATGTCATCACGGGACCTACAGGTAGCTCTTGCCACTGTTGATGTCAAAGTGCACGAGTCTACCATGAGAAAGAGGCTGCACAAATTTGATCTACATGGTAGGTGTGCCAGGAGGAAACCTTTGCTGCCCAGAAAGAACATCAGGGCAAGACTAAAGTTTGCCAATGAACACCTCGGCAAAGACCAGCACTTCTGGAGCAATGTGCTCTGGACAGATGAGTCAATGGTAGAGCTATTTGGCCACAGTACCAGAAGACATGTTTGACGAAAACCAAAGACAGCATTTGACCACAAGAACCTCATACCAACTGCAAAGCATGGTGGTGGAAATATTATGGTTTGGGGCAGCTTTGCTGCATCAGGGCCTGGGCAGTTCACCATCATAGAATCCACTATGAATTCTTAATTGTACCAGAGGGTGCTTGAGGATAATGTGAGGCCCTCTGTCAGAGAGTTGAAGCTCAACCGAGGGTGGACCTTGCAACATGACAATGACCCTAAACATACCAGTAAATCCACCACGGAATGGCTGAAAAGAAAGAAATGGAGGGTTCTGGAATGGCCAAGTCAAAGCCCGGATCTAAATCCCATCGAGATGTTGTGGGGGGATTTGAAACGAGCTGTGCATGCAAGAAACCCCTCAAACATCGCACAGCTGAAAGAATTCTGCATGGAGTGGGCAAAAATTTCTCCCAGTCGATGTCAGAGACTGTTAGACAGTTATAAGAAACGCCTACTTGAGGTTGTTTCTGCCAAAGGGGGCAATACCACCTATTAGAGCCAAGGGTGTACTTACTTTTTCCACAGAAGGAAATGGCATCTCTGTTAAATTTTGTTGAATAAATTATTACAAAGTCAATTTCTCATTGTTTTTTGTTCAATTAGGTCACCTTTATCTATAGATACTGTTTAAATGAAGATCAGATATTGATATGTCCAGTGGCCACATATGTTAAAAAGATTAAAAAACATTTCATGGGGTGTACTTACTTTTTCCACATGTGAATTTTGCATTTATGTTTATTTAAATTATACAATGGACTACAAAATGTAAATGTTTCATGATATTTGTTGTATTATATCACCGTTATCTATCAATATTGTTGAAATGAAGATCAAATAGCCGTATGTTGAAATATGTTGAAAAGTCAAAACTTTACATGGGGTGTACTTACTTTTTCACGTGACTGTATATATATATATATATATATATATACTGAACATCAAAATAAACTTATCACTCATTTTTTGAAATGTGCAGCTTTACAAACACGTTTCTTCAATTGTAATGGCTGATTATGTAACAGGAACTTCACTTCAATCACCTTAGTCTAGTAGGAAGACTAGGTCCCTCTGCACCCCCCGGAGATATACTTCTAATCAGTGTTTCTAGATTGGAAAAAATGTGTAGAAAATGACTAGCTATGGCCCCAAGCTGAAAAAATGTCCCACATACCATTTTTATGCAAATTACTGCTGCAAATTTTATGCAAAATTATGCAAATTTTATGCAAATTTTTGATGAGGAGTAGAGTTGAGGGGTCTTTGAGGGCTTCATCGAGGTGCTCTCGGTTGCAAGACTGGGTCATTCTGAGAAGCACAGCAGGGTCAGAGATCATGATGTTCTCCTCCTCAGTGAATCTCTCCATCAACAGCCTCTCCATTGCCTCACACACTGTTTTGAGGCAAAAGAGGGACTTTGCGTAGGCCTTTCCACTGAGAACACCTTTGAGAGATCCACTTGTTACTAGTTGTGCCTCAAAGAGAATCTCTGCATATCCAGAACCACGCATCTTGTGTCCAGTGAGCATCCCGATGTAGTTCATGGATGTGTGGAAGGGTCCAATCGTTACTACATGACTAGCAAATTCATTTGGCCAGCGCCAGATGATGGGAAGGGCTTTCATGCAGACACCCAGATCAAATGTATTCAGGACCCATCTCTGACCCACCTCAGCAGTTGCTGCCTCGGAACGCTTCAGTAGCTCACGAACAACTGCGTTGTCTGTGATCGGTTGGTGGATAGGCGTGCAGTAGTCGACTGTTGATTTGCTGGGTGGGGGAGAACCAGTTGCAGAGGTGAAACCCCCTAGCCCAGGCACAGGCTGCAGGCCATTGCCATGCCATGCAGGCACCAGGCACAGACCGATCACAGACAACGCAGTTGTTCGTGAGCTACTGAAGCGTTCCGAGGCAGCAACTGCTGAGGTGGGTCAGAGATGGGTCCTGAATACATTTGATCTGGGTGTCTGCATGAAAGCCCTTCCCATCATCTGGCGCTGGCCAAATGAATTTGCTAGTCATGTAGTAACGATTGGACCCTTCCACACATCCATGAACTACATCGGGATGCTCACTGGACACAAGATGCGTGGTTCTGGATATGCAGAGATTCTCTTTGAGGCACAACTAGTAACAAGTGGATCTCTCAAAGGTGTTCTCAGTGGAAAGGCCTACGCAAAGTCCCTCTTTTGCCTCAAAACAGTGTGTGAGGCAATGGAGAGGCTGTTGATGGAGAGATTCACTGAGGAGGAGAACATCATGATCTCTGACCCTGCTGTGCTTCTCAGAATGACCCAGTCTTGCAACCGAGAGCACCTCGATGAAGCCCTCAAAGACCCCTCAACTCTACTCCTCATCAAAAATTTGCATAAAATTTGCATAATTTTGCATAAAATTTGCAGCAGTAATTTGCATAAAAATGGTATGTGGGACATTTTTTCAGCTTGGGGCCATAGCTAGTCATTTTCTACACATTTTTTCCAATCTAGAAACACTGATTAGAAGTATATCTCCGGGGGGTGCAGGGGGACCTAGTCTTCCTACTAGACTACCTGGTTGATTGACAATGGCATGCTTGAGTGGTTCTGTGTTTGGATCTTTCCCTTTAAATAATGACCCTCATAATGAAATCCTTCAGTTCTCATGGTTAGACATTCATTTACTGCTGTCTATAGTCACTCTAGACTCGAGACTTCTGACAATGAAAACAACAAGAAAATTGAGATGCCACGCCTGACATCTGAACAAAGTTTAAGGGCAATTGGGATGCTTGAGGCTGGTGTAAGCCAGCGAACAATTGCCCAACGTCTTAGTCCAGATTTTGCCTCCATGCTGCTGATGGGCGTCAACGGGTATGACGCAGAGATGGGGAAAGGTATGCATCATGCTGTATTCGCCAGATCAATCGTTGGGGAGGACCCAGTGTGATGGTATGGCCCGGCATTTCCACCCGTTTCAGGACACCTCTGTTCGTCATCGAAGGCAATCTCACTCGTCAGCGTTATGTCAATGAAGTTTTGAGACCTCATCTGCTGCCATTACTCCAGGCTCATCCTGACATCGCAGTTTTCCAGCAGGACAACGCTTGACCCCATGCTGCTCGCCTGACCACCAACTTCCTCCAGGAACAGGGTGTTGAAGTGATGACTTGGATGCCTTATTCCCCTGACCTAAATCCCATTGAGCATTTATGTGATGAGCTTGGTCGACGTCTTGCATCTAGGAGATGAACAGCTGTAAATCGGCAAATGCTCATTCAAGGCTTGTTGGAGGAGTGGGACAGACTTCCCCAGGACCGCATCAGACGCCTGGTACAGAGCATGCGTCGGAGGTGTACAGCCTGCATCACATCTCAGGGAGGACACACACGATATTGAGGACTGCTGTCATTCTGTCCTTGACTGTTAGGAGTGTTTTGTCCATTCCTGTGTCATTTTGTTTTGACTGTATTCAGGTGCGTGCCTTTGTGTTGCAGTGCTGTGATGTTCATGCTTTTTGCTTTTTGTGATTGAGGCAACCTCTTGCTTATTGACCTGTGTTTAGTAAAGGTAGCTGAACTTACCTCTGTGTTCAAATATTTTTCATTTTTGCATGGACGATTTCAATGAGTATCCTTCTAAAGATTTGATAAGTTTATTTTGATGGCGAGTTTATACGTATACATATATTATCGTGACGTCGAAGAGTGCTGTTCTGATTGTCTACAAGTACGCTCTAATTGCGTTTTGCCATGATATTGTTTCTTCTTTGAGGTGGACAGCTCTTCCTTTGACACCTGTGCTGTGAGCAGCAGCAAGCAAACTCATCCCACTCAGAGTGACACTGGCATCTCTGCGAACCCATGGTATAGTGATTGTTTTATTCCTCTGGGTCAAGTGCGCTCGACATCCACACAAACATACTGTGAATATGTTTGGCAAGCAATTTAAGTCTGAAACTTTTCATCTTGGCTTGTTATACTTCCCTGATATTGATTTCATCTATTTATTATGGTGGTTGTTTGTTTCGCCAACCATTTTGTGCTTTTGGTATAGAAATAGTTTTGAGAACTTTACCTTCTTTTTGTGTCTGTGCTTGTATGTTTTATTGTTGAACTGTGTGCATATCACAAACAAGAAAATGGAAAAATGCAATCATTAAATGATATGTGGAGGATTGATTCATGATTTTAATTGATGTGAGGTGATAGAAGTCAGGAGCACACTACTGGAAGGATGTTCCAAACAGAGGCAGTGCAGGGGAAGAAGAAGGAAGAGGCTCGGTGATTGATACCGAGGGTGATGAGTAGATGATAGACTGGTGTTAAGAACAGAGTGACGAGGAAGAGGAACAGAAATGGGGAGTTAGTCGGGCATGATCCAGAATACCAATAACTGATGGAGGAGAGCCACCCCAGAAATGGGAGGTCTTCCTTTGTCTTTGGCAGTCCATCGATGTGAGGATGATGCCCACCAAGGTTGAGGCATGTCGATGGGTCATAAGGTGACTGAAGATGCCAATCCTAGAACCGAAGATTTTAGGGCAGTGAGAGCAGAATGTTCCGGGTGGAAAAGGGGTCCACAGTGCAGGGTTTTGTTCTCTCTCCTCACTTCTTTGTCATCTTTCCACTTTCGTGTTTACATTGTCCAGCACTAAAAGATTCATGGCTTGGTGGATGAGGTGGCATCGTTTTGGGTGATTCAGGGATAAATTCTCCCATATGTTGGTGCCAAGATGCACCGGTTTCAGAGACCTTTTTTTTTCTTTTTTTTTTTTTCTGGGCTGACTCGTATTGCTTAATTGAAACACCTAGTTTTATTTTCCATTTTGTTCCTATTGTCTATCTTTCCTCTTCTTACAGCCAAGGTCCTTTCATGCTGCTTTGGCAGGAGGAGTTCAAAGAGCATCGTTCGGGAGTGGTTAATGTGAGGTATGTCAATCACACTCAACTCTCTTTTGTGGTTGTTTAACTCTGTTTATTCGCCCCCATTGGACTTGGTCCGAAAAAGGGGCTGATGGATTTGGTCTCGATTTTGTTCATACTTGGAAAAAAGACAATACGTGACAGTATACATATGCACATCATTTTGTTTCGCGACGCGATCAAAGATGGCCGACGGGCAGCCATTTTAGTTGTAAAAAAACCCCAATGTTGAACAGGTCCTCCACCATTTCCTGGACATGCATTTGCCGATGTAGTTCCAACTTGGCACACAGATAAAGAATTATGGCTTACATATGCACATTATTTCTTTTCGAGAACAGATCTAAGATTGCCGACTGGCGGCCATTTTGTTACTTAAACGTGTCTCCAACAATTTCTCGGACATGCATGGTCCGCTTTTGTTTAAACTTGGCACAAGCAGAGTACATGATGGCATTCATGTGCACCTCACTTTATTTTGCAATCTGATCAAAGATGGCCGACTATTAGACTGGTGGCCATTTTAGTTGTAAAAAACCCGATATTGAACACATCCTCAACCATTCCTCGCACCTGAATTTACCGATCTTGTTAAAATTTGGCACACAATTAGTGAATGATGGGTTACATGTCCACGACATTTTTTTTTCGAGATCATATCCAAGATGGCCGACTGGCGGCCATTTTTTTACTTTCGGATATGCATGGACCGATTTTCTTCAAACTTGGCACAAAGACGATACACGAGTGTACATATTCAGAAGATATTGTTTTGTCATCCAACCAAAGATGACCGACTAACGGCTTTTAACGCCGTACAGCGAAATTGCTAAAACCACGGTGGGGTGGGGGCTATGACATTTTGTCTTTTTCTTCCTGTTAAATCCTCAAATGTGGGTTGAAAAAGGGTTAACGTCGGAAACATCAGTTTCTCCTTGCTTCCCACGGCTGTTCGCATACCTCAATGACCATTCTGTTGATCTCATGCATCATTACTTCATTGTGCGTTGTTTTCTGGTCATGTAACATTCGTTTTTTAATTATTTTGTTGCTATAAATTGATCGGTGTTTATGAAACCATTATTATGTTGAATATACCACCTTGGCTTATCCCTCAAGAAGGTGGGATTAAGTGGGCCGTTAAAGTTGTAATAGAGTAGGCTTATTCTTTTTTCATCGGCAGTACAAGGCCATGGGGGTTGGCATCATTGGCTGAGGGAGCGGATATGCTGCTGATGCAATGACCTCTGTAGGTTAGGGCACACATTTGTAAGTTGATCAGGGTGCTGGCGATAGCTCACATAGTCTCCGCGAAGGGCCCCGTGGGATCTTTATTGCCCACCAAATGATGCTGGCAGACGTGACGCCCAGTTAAACATCTATCTGAGGAATGACACAGACAGTGCAATGACACAGGCAACCTGTGGTAGTTTTTATTTTAACTCTTGTTTTCCTTCTTTACTCCCTGTTCCTCCTAAGGTTTGATGCTTCTGGTCGCCATGTTGCTAGTCTGGATGCTGATGGCATCGTTAAAGTGTGGGCCGCTGTTGCATCTCGTGGCGAGGCGAAAGCTGAGAGCGGTGAGAGTGCAGAGCGAGGGCGTGCTGAGGGGATGATCTCACGAGAAAGAGATTTGGGGAATGGTGGAAGCGGTGGAGAACCTGGTAAAACGATCGCTACCATCATGGCAAAATCTCCGATCCTCTCTCTTGCGTGGTCACACAGGCCAGATCGACTGGTGAGGAGGAACAATGTGAGGTTCACTGTTGAATGTTTGTTGGATGGATAGTGCAGTGTCTGGTGCACTGCTATGGCATCCTGGATGTCGTGGGTTTGAGGACTATTTTAACTGTAACAAACGCTCTTGGTCAAACTAGGCCCAGTTAAATTGTCCAATTTGTCCAGTCACTGTCAGATTGTTGTAAAATCTCAATTGTTATTGCATCCTGCTCTTGGCAAAGGGAAAACGTTTAATCTCTAGCTGACTATCTACCGACCAAGACTCGGGTGAAATCAGCTGTGCTATTCAAAGTGCATTGTATTAAAAGTATTATTTGAATATTAATAATAATAAGAGGGTGTGTTGGTGTATTGGTGCATCTTTAACTCATAATACCACTACCACTTTCATAGATCCAAATATGGCCACCTTCTTTGTGGGGTCGACTCGGGGAAATTTTTTGGCCCAAATCTTTCAGCAGCTGACTCGTCAGACCTGCCTTGACTCCCCCTTGTTCCTGTAGGGTACATACGGTCCACCATCAACACTCCCAAAATTTGAAATTTGATTTCTGGTGAAACCCCCAAAATCCAGTATCGCTGCTCGCCTCCACTCGTATGTTCCTCTTTTTGTACACCTGTGGAACCAACTTCAACATCCTTTTCATTCTCATCCTTCCCTCCAGATCTTCAAGACAGCTGTTCACCACCATCTCAGATCATCCCCAATCCAAAACCAAGATCTTTCTACCCTCATTAGCCCCACCCAATCCCTCCTCCTTCCAAATGTCCAGGTTTTCTTACCTGACAGTTTTCCTCTGTGTATCCACATGTCCACCCTATGCGTCCTTTCCTGCCCTCTGCTCCCCCATTCCTCCACGCGCACATTGTTTGTCCAAGTCTCCCTCTATTTTGTCCTTCAACTACGCTGTTGATGCCTCTCCCAACCGACCACTCTAATGTTCCTTTCGTCCAGTTGCATCCTGATTCATTCATTGTTCTAGTTCTTCCACCTTGGCACTGTTTGGAAAAAGAAAAGAAAAACGAGAAACAAACAAGCAGTTAATGTGGAACTGGAAGGTATCTCGTGGAGGTGGTTGAACTGCCTCATAATTTCTTGAGATTGTCCATAAGCAAAGGTGGACGTAGGAGGAGGACGAGGAGGGGGGGATGAACTGCATTGATATAATCATCACATTATGTTATGTCAGGCACATCGTGAGTGTCTCCACAGACGCATACCTATGTTGCCCAACCATGATTGGTGCTTTCTGCTTTGCAGTTGGTCCTTGGTTCAGCGGTTGCTGGAGTTCGCATCTACGACATCGCTGTTAAAAGAACTGTCGGAGAGGTTTCTCTTGACATGGCTTTCCCAAGGTGCACCTTAGTGTAATGTCACTGCGTCTGTCTGTCAGTCCATCTGTCCGTCATGCTATCTTCTTGCTGGTTCTGCAGAAATTCAACCAAATTTGGTTGTTGTGCTCACCACATGGCAAGAAGGTGCAAGAGCAATATCATTTTTTGCCCTGCCCCCCCCCCCCCCCGGGGTCAAAGGGGTCAAAAGGCAATTACAGGCACAAAAAAATTAAATTGCACGCACATTTAATAACATGTTTTTAATGAAACTTTGTATATGCAATTACCATTGGAGGACATGTAAAATATGTAACCATCTTACTATAATTCACCAAATGTCCGTCCGTCCGTTCGAAGGTACCCTAAAAACGGCTCAACCGATCGCAACGATATTTTGGGTGGGTATTCCTGGGACCCCTGGGAGTAAAATAGGCTATATTGTTTTTCCAAGTTTTCCAATTTTCCGTGTTACAGATTCGGCGTGCACTCTTCACACATAAACGTGCGACTGAGAAAGATGTGCAGCGGCCGCTTCCGTTTTGCAGAATTCAATCTTTTTTCAAAATGGGCGCCATGTACTGTTTAGATTTTGATGATTTGCGTATGATATGATTCAACAGATGTTTATATGAATCGTTTAAAATAAAAAAGCCTTCAATTTCTGATATTTTGCCTTTTCATTTGGGCTTCCCAATTGAAGCCCCGCCCATAGGGCGGGTACCATTGCTAGTTTTTTTAATTTGACTCCCAGTTCATGCCCCAGAGGGTGGAGACTTAAGGTCACAAGGGTCAGAACAGAAGATTTTTTAAACTCAGATTTTGATATTGGGTCATTCCTGGTGGAGCTTTCATTGCCTTTGCTCTAGTTTTGTTTTTAAATGGCTCTCATTTTCTTTCTGGTTATTTGGCCCCAGGGTTTTGTGCATTTCCTGCTCTCCCGGCTCCAGTTCACTTGTCTGCAGTGCGGTATGTGCAGCAGCACAACCCACAGCCTTTACGCCATCAGGACTGCTGACCCTTTGGGACATGAAGACAATGAAACAGTTGGTGTGTAGGGGATGATGAGGAATAATAGAGCTGTTTTCACACTGTGCTAACATGTTGCATCGTCACTCTTTCAATTATCACAAAGTTTGGGTTATTAGTTATTGATTTTACTTTTGACCTCAATTCTCACCCAAACATGGCAGCACCAGTTTGGAGGTTCAACCCTCACGATGGCTTCCAGCTGCGTTGCCTTCAACCACAATGGCACTCTGCTGGCTGCGGGTGGAACAGATGGGGTAACGAGAGTTTTTGGTGAGTGTTAATCCTGGTGAGAGGGATACGCAAGGTCATGTTCAAAAACGGCGCATTAATCGTGATGAAATGTTCAAGGGTGATAAATATATAATGGTGAAATTACCAAAGACACGCCCGTTAACTCGGTGCTTGTGAGAAAGAAATGAAATAATTTGCTTTCATCATGGACGATGTAAGCTTTGTATCAAAGTTTCAATATTAGTCGATCTGCCCAAGAATTTTAATCTTGTTTGTTTATTATTGTTTATTTATTAAGAATGTTTTATTTATTCAAGAATATTATATTAGCCGGGAAGCTAATATTATAATTGGGAGATTGCTTGGCCCAAGTAGTCGAGTGGAGACTGTTCTCCTATCCTTCAAAGCCATATTTCACCTTGTTTACTTTGGTGCCATATTTCACCATGGAAGCAAATGAGTAACAGCATCTTATGCAAACAAATAATTACAGGCATGCAAAAGCAAACCAAATGAAGCAATGATTAATAATGGTAAGTTGTAATGAAATGGGAGAGCATCTGAAGCTAAATACAAGGTGAAGAGATAAAATCAAATGGGGAGGAAAGATGAAATATATATATAATTATATTTATATATATATATATATTGTTGCGGTTCTCTACGCCGGCCTTCTCCCCCTTATCAAGTGGGGATTACTCCCCTTGTCTTTACTGGCCTGGCGGAACCGAGACTTATTACGTCCCCCCCCCCCGTCCCCCCCCGGACACACGCGGAGTAGGGTTTCGGGACTACTTTCTCGCTCGTACCTAAGTACCCGCGCTGCCCTGGGAGCGAGGAAACGAGCCTCGCACGAACCACATGTGGTTTGAGTACGCCGAGCGGATTGCGTACACGTGGTCCGCGCAGTCTTACTCGGTGGAACCTGATTGGAGCGATCTTATTCGTGCCACGCTTAGTCAACTGGAGAAATCACAGAAACAATCGAATCAAGAAGAAAGGAAGAACAGATGGGTTTAATTATTCCCACATGTATATACAGTTCAAGGACGAAGAGACACAGAGTAGCCTTATACAGTCTTAAATTATCCCTGGGACAACGGGCCCATCTCACTCACACTCACACAGGGGATTGTAGATGGGCAGGTGTTCCCCACGCGTCGATGTCGTCATCCAGAGACGGCCTCCGTCCGGCTCTCCACGGCCCGGCGCGTCCCGCGAAGATGATGGCAGGCGAAGACAGGGACTCGTAGCGCGTCTCTCGTACAAAGCAGATGATCGGGGCGAAACGGTAGAGGGCGGACCTTAGCGCGGCTGGCGGTTACCCAGCCTCGTTCACTCGCACGGCTGAAATGCTCTATTTCGTTATCAGCGCGCCTGGCTGCGCCCACGTATATGTAGCGACCAACCCCTCTTCTTCAATACACTTGGTTAGCACGCGCGTTCTCGTGCAATGGTCAAGTTCATCAGGCAGTACAACGCGAGTCCTTTTATCTCTCTCTCTCTTGCAGCAAATCAAGTCCTCTTAGCCCTCTGATGCAAGTCCTGTCGAGGGCTTTGCGCAACGGGTTTTATAGCTGCGCCCCCCGAACCTTCTGAAACTCACCAGACTCTTCTCACCACGCCCTCTGACGCCACGCCGCCGCCATCTCCCTCAGGCTCTGATTGGCGGCTCGTGCTTACCGTCATTGCTTCTGCCGCTCCACC
This sequence comes from Myxine glutinosa, assembly GCF_964187855.1. Lineage (NCBI taxonomy): Eukaryota > Metazoa > Chordata > Myxini > Myxiniformes > Myxinidae > Myxine > Myxine glutinosa. The sequence goes on along the minus strand of NC_136265.1, from coordinate 36,416,373 downwards.
TCGACTCCGCCCCGATCCTCCTCTGCCTGCCTAGTGTTAACTCGCCCAATATGAACCAACGTTAACGCAAAAGGGGTTGGGGCTACGGACGTAGGATGATCGAGGCTAGGGTGGCTGGGAAATCGGTGGCAAGTAGGGCCTATTTCCCTGGCTCCTACTCAACGCAGAATGAACAAAGGAGAGTAACTAAGCTCACAAATATTAAGACATAACTATACTATCGCGAGGCTACATGTTGCTTGTGTTACTAACTATGGGGGACAGACTTTAGTCTTTATTAAACTCACTTGACAGACTCAAAACCGCAACTATATATATATATATATATATATATATATATATATATATATATATACACAAAGAATTAAGTTAAGCACCCCCCCCCCCCCCCGTTTTTTTACAACCTCGCACATTACAAGTTTGTTGTCGTCAAAACAGTGTAATATACCCATGATATTGCTATATTTTCTGGAGAAGTGATATTATGGTCACATAAAAACATAACAATCATGCCGTTTTCAATATTTTATTCTGAATAATTTAAGGTGAAATTTTTTGGGAATTTTAGGCATATTTTCACCTCAATTTAAGTATGGAGCTATAGGTCCATCACGGACAGTGTGGATGACGTTTATGTTTTCTAACGTACAGTCATTGTTCTGAGAAGACCTCTAGCGATCTTTGCGTCAATAACGTGTGTAGGACCCACGTGATCGGATCACTGACTCAACCAATCACTTTTTTTCACTTTGATCACTCAATTTCATCAATGGATAATTGCTAATGTCATACCAATCATTATTTGATCTCACATACCTTAGAATATATGCCAATGTATACATATACACAAAGAATATATATTAGGGGGTGCTTACCTTAATTCGTTGTGTAGGGGTGCTTAACTTAATTCTTTGTGTATATATATATACACGAGCGTGGCTCACCTCACCACGCGTCGTTACAGACACAGAGGAACGGGCTTATTTTAGCTCAGGATAATGACTGTACCTGAGTTGTGTTGTCATGATTTACACCAATCATAATACAAACAATTATTTTGCACAAATTTACTTGTGGTGTTTGTGATATTACATTTTTATAAACAATTTAGGTTGAAGATTTAAGTTGAAAAAAAAAAACAATTAAAAAAAAAATCCCTCAGCACATACATAGGGGAGGGGTAGGTGCAGACTGAAAGTTTGGGCCGATCACACCTCACCACCACGTAATTCAAAACACCTCACCACCATGAAATTCAAAACACCTCACCACCACGTGATTCAAAACACCTCACCACCGTGTTATTAAAAACACTTCACAACCACAGAACCAAAAGTTTTGAGGGAGTAGTTCAATGACAAGACAACACAGACACTGCACAGATATATACACAAAGAATTAAGTTAAGCACCCCCCCCCCGTTTTTTTACAACCTCGCACATTACAAGTTTGTTGTCGTCAAAACAGTGTAATATACCCATGATATTGCTATATTTTCTGGAGAAGTGATATTATGGTCACATAAAAACATAACAATCATGCCGTTTTCAATATTTTATTCTGAATAATTTAAGGTGAAATTTTTTGGGAATTTTAGGCATATTTTCACCTCAATTTAAGTATGGAGCTATAGGTCCATCACGGACAGTGTGGATGACGTTTATGTTTTCTAACGTACAGTCATTGTTCTGAGAAGACCTCTAGCGATCTTTGCGTCAATAACGTGTGTAGGACCCACGTGATCGGATCACTGACTCAACTAATCACTTTTTTTCACTTTGATCACTCAATTTCATCAATGGATAATTGCTAATGTCATACCAATCATTATTTGATCTCACATACCTTAGAATATATGCCAATGTATACATATACACAAAGAATATATATTAGGGGGTGCTTACCTTAATTCGTTGTGTAGGGGTGCTTAACTTAATTCTTTGTGTATATGTATATATAGTTACATTTGGAGTGGGGGGGGGGGGGGGGGGGGGGTAAGAGTCTAAGATTTCCTTAGAACAGATAGAACTGTATAAAGTAGTATGGTCTGTGTACAAGCACTTCCTCTCAGGTGATACCAATTCTCCCCCAAAAAAAGCTCTCCTCCACTCGTGCTTTTTTCACAACCTCCCTCCAGTGCACCGGATCCAACAGACACTAGCTCGACCCCTTACTCTCCGGACAACACTCCGCCCTTGCAGGCATTCATAACTCCGCCCCTCTTGGGGAGACGAAGCTCCTCCCTTCCTTCTTTGAAGCCACACCCAGGCTGCACTGGGGATTACGCAGGAGGTTTTACACACGTTTCCTTCACATTAAACCCTAGCTATTTAATATAACGTACCACCCACCGCATGGTGCATGTTTAAACAGACAATCCATAAGATACATGTCCCTGTTACACTGGATGGGCCGAACAGACTTTAACTCCCTCAGACTGTGTTCAATTTATGGTGGTCTTGAAGGAGCTGTGCTCCAACTCGAATCGAAAGAATGGACGCGACAAAAAGCTGGAATTCGGCCGAGTTTCTTTATTGCATCAAATCAACTCGGGTACTCTGAAAAGCCTGTTTATTGGGCAGCATTATATACAAGCACTCGAATATCTCATGCCGGAGCGTTTTCCCTTAAAAGGCGCGACTGGGCGTGTCCGGGAGACCTGGGCGAGTCTGGACATGCCCGGGAACGGCGAGACTGGGTGTCGCCGGACGGGCCGGGCGAGCCCGGGAAAGGCGAGTCTGGGCATGCCCGGGAAAGGCGAGACTGAGCGTCTCCGGGCGGTCTGGGCGAGCCCGGCACAGCGATCGCTCCGTGGTTGCGTCCTCGGCAGGTGTAAGGCGATTGTGTATGTTCAGCGGCAACCGCTACACACGCCCCCCCAGAATCGACTTGCACCGGCAGGGTCAATTTAAGGGGGGTCCTGATGACCCGGCCGAAGCGACCCCTGGAGGGTCGTGGGGGGGGGGGTCCGGTGTGGGGGTGGGTGGTCGAGCGGGAGGCACCGTGGACGGGGGGCGGCCTCGCCATGGAGGAAGGGCCAACCGAGGTGGTTGGTCGATGTCCACGTGTGCCGGCTTGAAGCGGTCCACCGAAATCCGGTCCGACCTGACGTCGATGACGAAGGACTTGTCGTCCCGTCGCAGGACCCGGAAGGGTCCGTCCTACGGCGGCCTGAGTGGCCCCCGGTGTGCGTCATGACGCACGAAAACGTACTCCGCTGTGCGAAGCGCTGGGGGGACGTAGGCCTGGGGGTCACCGTGGTGGGACGTTGGCACGGGGGCAAACCGTCGGGCGGTCTCCTGGAGGTCCGAGCGCTGGCGAGCTGCGGATCAGGGACTGGTGGCGTCGGGCACGAATTCACCCGGGACGCGTAGCGGCTGGCCGTAGACCAGCTCGGCGGTGGATGCCCGGAGGTCCTCCTTGGGGGCCGTGCGGAGGCCCAAAAGGACCCACGGTAGCCGGTCGGTCCAGCCGCCGTCCTGAAGGCCGGCCATGAGCGCGGCCTTCATGGAACGGTGGAACCGCTCGCACAACCCGTTGGCTTGGGGGTGGTAGGCCGTGGTACGGTGGAGCCTGACCCCCAGGTTGCGGTGGACCGCGCCCCACAGCTCGGAGGTGAACTGCGGCCCGCGGTCCGAAGAGATGTGCGCCGAAACGGGCGACCCAGGTGGCGATGAAAGCCTGCGCCACGTCGGCGGTGGTGGTGGAGACGAGGGGAACGGCCTCCGGCCACCTGGTGGTCCTGTCCACCATGGTGAGCAGGTGTGTGAAACCCCGTGATGGGGGGAGGGGGCCCACCAGGTCCACGTTGACGTGGCCGAAACGCCGTTCGGGCACGGTGAAAGGTGCCAGCGGGGCCTGGGTGTGTCGGTGGGACTTGGCCTGTTGGCAGGCCGTGCAGGTGCTGGTCCAATCGCGGACATCCCGTCGAAGGCCGTGCCAGATGAATGGCGCCGACACCAGCTTCTGGGAAGCTTTCCGGCCCGGGTGGGAAAGGCCGTGGAGGGAGGCGAAGATGCGGCGTTGCCAGGTAACGGGCACGATGGGGCGAGGCTGGCCTTGGGAAACGTCGCAGAGCAGGACAGTGTCCGCGAAGGGGACGTCGGCCAGGCGGAGGCCCGTGTCCGCCGCCCGGAGGGCTTGCACCGTGGTGTCGGTGGTCTGGTCAGCCGCCATAAGCGCGAAGTCAACGCCGAGGTGGACCGCGTTCGCGCTGGCCCGAGAAAGACAGTCGGCCACGGCGTTGTCTTTGCCGGCGACGTGCCGGATGTCCGTGGTAAACTCCGACATGGCGGAGAGGTGGCGCTGCTGGCGGGCCGACCACGGCTCCGTGACTTTGGCCATTGCATAAACCAACGGCTTGTGGTCGACGAAAGCCATGAAGGGTCGGCCCTCCAGGAGGTGGCGGAAATGGCGAACGGCCAGGTGTAGACCGAGGAGCTCGCGGTCAAACGTGCTATATTTGAGCTCGTTTGGCTGGAGTTGCCGGCTGAAAAAAGCGAGTGGCTGCCAAACCCCGTTCACCCATTGCTCATGTACGGCGCCCACCGCGTAGTCGGAGGCATCCGTGGTGAGGGCGATGGGAACGTTGAGCACCGGGTGAGCGAGCAGTGTTGCATCGGCGAGGGCCCGCTTTGAGCTTGTAAATGCCGCGTCCATGGCTGCGGACCAGACGACGTCGTGTTTGGCCAGCTTGCCCCGGAGGGCTTCGTAGAGGGGCCGCATGAGCTGAGCAGCGCGGGGCACGAAGCGGTGATAGAAATTCACCATGCCGAGGAACTCCTGCAGGGCCTTGATGGAGCGGGGACGCGGAAACACGGTGATGGCCTCGACCTTGGTAGGCAGCGGCACGGCCCCGTTCTTGGTGATGTGGTGGCCCAAAAATCAACGGCCGTCGTGCCGAAGTGGCATTTGGCCGGGTTGACGATTAGGCCGTGCTCGCTGAGGCGCCCGAACAGTGTTCGGAGGTGGAGGAGGTGCTCGGCCCGGGACGCGCTGGCGACGAGGATGTCGTCCAGGTAGACGAAGAGGAACGGCAGGTCGCGCAGCACGCCGTCCATCAAGCGCTGGAACGCCTGAGCCGCGTTCTTGAGGCCAAATGGCATTCGAAGGAATTTGAATAAGCCGAACGGCGTGATGACGGCCGTTTTTGGGACGTCGGCCGGCCTGACAGGTACCTGGTGGTATCCCCGTATCAAATCGATCTTCGAAAAAATGACCCATCCTGCCAAACGGGCAGAGAAGTCTTGAATGTGCGGGATCGGATACCTGTCGGGGGTGGTAACGTCGTTAAGGTGGCGGTAGTCGCCACATGGGTGCCAGCCGCCCCCCAGCTTCGGTACGATGTGTAGTGGCGAAGCCCACGCGCTATCGGAGCACCGCACGATGCCGAGGTGTTCCAAAGCGTCGAACTCGGCTTTGGCCACGGCGAGCTTGGCTTGGTCGAGGCGGCGGGTTCTGGCGTCGACCGACGGGCCCGTAGTTGGTATGTGGTGCTCGATACCATGTCGTACCGCGACGGCCGAAAATGTCGGCCGCGTGAGGGCCGGGAACTCCGCGAGCAGGCGAGTAAACTCGTTCGCCGCCGGGAGGGCGCATGCTAGCTCGGTCGGCGCGGAGCTGCTCAACGTGCATGCCAGGGAGCTGAAGGTCTCGGCGTTGATGAGGCGACGCCGTTTGACGTCAACCAGCAGCCCGTGTGCGCAGAGGAAGTCGGCGCCCAGCAGAGCCATGGGCACGCTTGCGGTCACAAAAGTCCAATGAAAGCGCTGGCTGCCGAAGCAGAGGGTGACGTTGCACGGGCCGATGGTGCGGATGGCCGATCCGTTGGCCGCCACCAAGGAGGGGCCGCAAACCACGGACTGCCTGTCCTGATCGGAGGCGGATATGACGCTCAGTTGGGCGCCGGTGTCACACAGGAAGCGCCGTCCGGACGCTTTGTCCCTGATAAAAAGTAAGTTGCCCGTGTGGCCGGCGCTCATGGCTGGTAATGAACGCCGGCCCGGCCGTTTCCCGACTTGCCGAAAGTGCACGGGGGTCGGCATGTCCGGGCCCTTTGTCCGAACCTGGCATGGTAGTAACACCACGCCTGGTCAGGTGTAGGCCCCGGTCGTCGTGTTGGAGGCGGTCGGCGCGGCGTAGCGGCCGCCAATTGCGCCGGCAGTTCGGCCGCCGACCCTGCCGGGTGCTCGGGCGCCAGGGGCGTTGCTTCGGACGGCGGCGGGCTCCAGGTCGCTGCCCCGATGCGTTGGCCTGCCGAGGAGATCTTGTCGGCTTCCCTGGCGAGGGCGCGGGGATCCGTGATCTGCGTGCTTGCCAGGGCGAGGCGTACCTGGCTAGGCAGCTGACGGAGGAACAGCTCTTGAAAAAGAAAATCCGGGGCGTGCTCCCCGAGCAACGAGAGCATGTAATCCATTCGCTCGGACGGGCATGTGTCGCCGAGCTCGGGCAGATCGAGCAGGCGCCGTGCGCGTTCCGCCGATGAGAGGGCGAAAGCGTCGAGGAGGAGCTTCTTGATCGCGCCGTACTTGTCAGCGGCTGGCGGGTGCTGGAGGAGGCTGAGGGCGCGGGCCGCGGTGGCTGAGCCGAGTGCTGCTACCACATGATGGAAGCGGGTATCGTCGGCGGTGATGCCTCGCAGGGCGAACTGTGAGTCCGCCTGGGCGAACCAAACCGCCGCGTGAGCCTCCCAGAAGGTAGGCAGTTTGAGCGCAACTGCCGTGTCCATGTCGGTAGGTCACCAATGAAGGAGCTGTGCTCCAACTCGAATCGAAAGAATGGACGCGACAAAAAGCTGGAATTCGTCCGAGTTTCTTTATTGCATCAAATCAACTCGGGTACTCTGAAAAGCCCGTTTATCGGGCAGCATTGTATACAAGCACTCGAATATCTCATGCTGGAGCGTTTGCCCTTAAAAGGTGCGACTGGGCATGTCCGGGAGACCTGGGCGAGTCTGGACATGCCCGGGAACGGCAAGACTGGGTGTCGCCGGACGGGCCGGGCGAGCCCGGGAAAGGCGAGCCCGGGAAAGGCGAGTCCGGGAAAGGCGAGACTGAGTGTCGCCGGGCGTGCCTGGACATGCCCGGGAACGGCGAGACTGGGTGTCGCCGGACGGGCCGGGAAAGGCGAGTCCGGGCATGCCCGGGAAAGGCGAGACTGAGCGTCTCCGGGCGGTCTGGGCGAGCCCGGCACAGCAATCGCTCCGTGGTTGCGTCCTCGGCAAGTGTAAGGCGATTGTGTATGTTCAGCGGCAACCGCTACAGTCTTATGCTTGCGTGGAACTGAGGAGAAACACGAGAACCTTATCTCTTTTAAAAACAAACTGATTTATTCCCGAACACGACAAATAACAAACAGGGAGGATTGAATCAAATAAGTAACTAAATGCAATAGAACTATGGACCTATGGCACCTCACACCGGAATCGATCACAGACAGGGAAAGTGAACAAAAACCAGGTGGCTCATCTCTCTCTGCTGGTAACAGAAAAGGATGGGGTGCTGAGTAGTCATGAACAGGCGGTGAGGATGTGACGAGGATATGAGCAGGAGAATGAACAGGCAGCAAACGATCAAAAACAGGCACAGGGCGAAGGGAGGAATGCGAGCAGGCCAGCAGATGAGCAGTTGTCCTCAGGGGAATGGCCCTTTTTACTCCCCTCCAAGCACGACGCACTACCTGGCAACGCTTCAATTCTTTTCAAACCTCTGTGAACTCCTCAGAACCAGCGCGATCTCCATACGCAACAAACTTACACCACACAGGCTCCTCCCCTCTGCTCTCTTGACAACCCTCCACCCCTTGAAGAGTTGGGCTCCACCCCCTTTAGGAGACGATCATAGCTCCGCCCTCTTGCCTGGCAGAGCCCCATTACTATCTGCTTCGCTCTCCTCTGCTCTTGCCATCCGGTGCACCCGGTGGATGGTTACAGAGAGGCCTGTACACACATTTAATTTACTTAATCCTTTGCTATTAATTACAATGCACCACCTTCTGTATGGTATACATTCAAACAGACAATCAGTAAGCTACATGTCCCTGGTTATTACATCAAGATTGGCTAACTACTCGTACATGGACCACACTACTCTATACACTTTTATCTGTACGGAAGTAATCTCTAAACTCCCCTCCACCACACCTCCCACCTCTCCTCACAAGGGTAACAATATATATGGTAAGAACCCCTTGTTGTGTATAGCAAGTACAAGACAAATTGTGTCCCATCACAGATGTATGACCAACAAGCATCCTCTGCCACATGAGCACATTGTCTCTTACTATAGCACTGATAGGAGAACATCATTTTGCGGCTGGGAATAAAGATGATTATCATCCAACCCACAGCAACACTGTGATTTCACCATCACGTGATGCTATACTGCGACCGCAAGAGACATCTCTACCACATTTTATTGTCTGAAGTCTAAACCAATGATTGAAATGATAAATACATTTTAATACCTTTATACTTGTACATCAGTTTTGAACAAATTTATTATTGGCACATTTACCGTGTGTGTGTGTGTGTGTGTGTGTGTGTGTGTGTGTGTGTGTGTGTGTGTGTGTGTGTGTGTGTGTGTGTGTGTGTGTGTGTGTGTGTGTGTGTGTGTGTGTGTGTGTGTGTAGATGTTGCTCGTGGTGAGTGCCTTCTCAAGTGGCCTGCACATCAGGGCAGCGTTTGGGCGCTGGAGTTCAGTGGAGATGAAACTAGTATTTATACTATGGGAGAAGACAACAGGGTGAGAGCAAATGATGATTTGAATAATCCTGTGTTTTTGTTTTTTCTTTCTGTATTTTGTGATTTGATTTATCGTCTTGTAAATTATATGTGCCGTAAAGAGTCTGCAGGTTATTCTTGACACCCCGACCAAATTCCAAATTGCTGCCCTAACCGACAGTGTGCACTGCATCGGCACCCCATATATATTATCGTACCTGCGGGCCGAACTCGTAAGTGATTCCGAGCCCAATATGCGTAAGATACAATCCGATCAATATGCTGTGAATTATGGTTTATGAACCGGTGCTTGCAAATTCTCTACCTCCTTTTTGGCGATTTGGCGAATCGACTTGTGAAAAGGTTTCACGTGTTCATATAATGAAGCCAAGCTTCCCATAAGTTTTGCTTTCAAGTATTGTTTTTGAAATGTCGAGAGAATTCTTAAATTTGTTCTTAAACATTTGCAAAATGATATTTGGTGGAGAGAACGTTGTTCTGTGTAATTTTATGCGACATGTTATACTGAAACACCAAAAAAAAGAGATAAAATCTCCTTTTGGAAAACCTATTGGACTTGGTTGAGGGTCGAGGGGTAATTAATGGTAAGAATATTGGTCTTCAGGAACTGAGGTTTTGTACAACGAACCTGTTCATGATATAATGGAAAGTCGGATGGCACATTCGCAGAAACCTGTTTTGCTGGCAAAAGTACATTTTTGCGACAGCATGGGTATGAGTAATCGACCTAAAATAATGGGAGCCATCTCGATTTTATACGAAGATTTGAAGCGCATACCTTGTTACCAGTGAAGATTTGCACAAGAATGTTCAATCAATTTACTCCGACCCATTCCCCTTGTTAATGATTTTAAGCGAGGAAGCAGAAAATCTTCTTTTCTTTTGCCATCTGTTTGTAAATTGTATCGAATGATCGTTTTAAGGCCATTTTTCCCTGCTGGAGCGGGAGTTAGCCTTGCGATTGATAAAAGGGAACCATGACCTCATGGTTCCCTTTTTGAGACAGTTTTTTTTAATGTCCGGATGCCCTTCCTGACGCCAACCCTTAGTCGCCTCTTACGATGCGTAGGGATACGGTGTACCTATTCTAAATCGGGGTACACACCGGGATCATTCATCCCAGCAAGCTGGTACTCAATTTGCCGACCTCGGAAGGATGACAGGCTGAGTCAACCCCACTGGCGTTAATTCAGCGATCGACCGGGATTCGAACTCAGGATCCTAGGATCCCAACCCGGCACCCTAACCGCTAAGCCAACACCAGGCTTGTTTGTAATTTGTATGCCAGAAAAAAAGTACCATCTTGACTTCTTTATGCCAGCTAAACAGGTTTTTGTGCTCGTGCCATCCGACTTCCTACCACGTCGTGAACGGGTCCATAACAACAATAAATGTAAAGGGAACCGTGGGATTTTGATGTTAAAAAAAACAAAAAAAACCTGCAGTGAACAACTCGAGAGTGCAGAGGTTGGGCAGAGCCATGCTAAAATGACAAAGTAAATAGGAGGTGTAAGGAGGAAGCGGAAGGAAAAGGTGATGGGTTTTGGAAGAGGAACAAAAATCATGCTAAACAAATCTCTGCCTGACCTGATATTTGCAGTCATCTGACTATCACATGTGCTTCTTCACTCGTATGCAGCACAAGGCTTACTGGGTTGCATCACTGGGTAGGAGCGTGGCCGTGCCACTGATGCAATGCCCCCTGTTGCATGGTTGGGCAGAAATTTATAGTTTGTTCAAGGTGCCGACGATAGCTCCCCTACTCTTCACGAAGGGCACCGTGGGATCTTTAATGTCCACCAGTGAATGCTGGCAGACGGGAAGACCGTTTAACATCCATCCGGGGGATGGCACACACATCGATGAATCACCCTGACAGTGAAACACTGGGATGACAGTTTGTTTTTGGGTCGGGATTCAAACCCAGGCCTTTGAACCTTTTCTAGTTGAGAAATTTTTTGGTTCTTATATTGCCCTGCCTTTGACTCCTACACCCCCCCTCCCCCCCACTCCCCTAGTTTGTACAGTGGTCTCTCCACTCTCCGAGTTCTTCCGTGGTGGACCTTTCCTTGGGCGGAAGCCATGATGAAGCAACAGTGGGCTTGGCTTGGCGGCCACCCCCAGCTTCGTTGGCGCTCTCACCATGGGGACGACCGTTTGCACTCGATTCAGGAAGTCAGGGGGGCTTGCAATACCTGGCGGCTTGCAATGGCTTGCAAGCAACAATTTACGAGGTAAATGTGTGAAATGTGTAAAAAAATTACAAATCTGTCCATTTGTAATTATAACATCTTTGCATGGACCGAATGTGTCTATTCTGTAATGTATTTAAAAACTCATTTTAAAACACTACAACATTTGTATGTTACGTATGTATGTTTTTTGAGTGTCCAGAATTGCCAAAGGGGTCGGTAAAGGCTAGAAACATCAAAGTTGGCATACAGGTGTAGTTTACCCGGACTACACACACTGATAGTTTCTGAAGTTAAATTATATGTGCCAAAAGCTCCCAGCTTTGTGATGTCATCAATGAACATGATGTCATTTGGTACCAAGAGTAGCTCTCACACTCTCCCATCTAGCATCTCGGACATAGTAAAGTTTACATACAAAATCTAGGCTTGTGGAAGAGCAAAGTTGCAGAGAGAGAAAAAAGGTGACATCCTAGCACTGGGGTTAGTTGGGCCATAGTTGGACACAGTCAAGAGAATCAGCATACAGGAAAAGGGAAGATAGACGAGGAAGAAACGCAGTAATCCGCACGTTAGACATTTCAGTTCACTAGGCTAAATATTGTTATGTCTGGGGGTAAAGCAATATCTAGAGCTAGGTAGATCTGTATAGGTAGGTATTCGACTGTCGCGATAGGGAATCTACCTGTAATAAGTTCTTCATGTTTAGGCGATTTGTCGGGTTAAGATGGCTGCTTGTGAACATACCAGGATGTTCGAGTGTTAAGTAGTTAGGGATTAAAGATAACGCCCCTGTGAGTCCAACCTGGTCATCAAACCTTTGTCCCTTATGGCAATGCACACCTGTAGACACTTAGTTAGGTCCCTAGCGCAACATTAAATAATTCCCTTCCCTGACGGTGACTTTGGAAGAAAACGGACAGGAAACCAGGCCAGGACACCGCCGATGATGGCCGCCGCCACCTACACCTCCGGCAGGCCTATCCACCTCGAATAGCACGCGCTATGACCATGCTACAGGGAACGAGTGATGGGTTGGCATGGTAGGCACGAACCTCCAGCCAACGGGTCGGTGGAGGGCACTGATTGGGTGGCGGCGCGCCAAGGCTGACGTCACCACGGCAAGGTTATAAAAAGGACTCGCTTGGCTCGGAGAGAGAGCGAACTCGGGCTTGGAGCGGTGCTCGGACTTGGACTTGGCTCATAGCGTGCAGTCGCACTTGCGCCCTCTCCCCTTTTTTCCATTCTTCTTGGTTCTGGGTTTGTGCTCGTGTTGGAGATCGACCTCGTGTGGAGCTCGCTGGCCTGCGTTGGACGCGTGGTGCTTTTGGTGTGTTGGACGTGTGGTGCTTGGTGCACGGACCTCGTGAGCGGCGAGAGGCTTGGAGCGGGGCCTGCTGGCACGCCAGCGGGGCCGAGCGGGGCCGTGTTACACTGCAAGACTACGGACAGATAAGACTGCACACTACATTACATTTACATTACATAACAAACGTTTTTCTTTTGGTTATTCATCTTCCTGTGTGGTGTATTTGAAGTCTGGTGTGCGGGATCCCGATTAGGATATTTATTATCGGTGCGCATTTTCCTGTCCTGCCTTTTTCATTTGAATATAAAAAAAAAATAACCACCTTTAGAGGCCATTTGAATAAACCCTTATATTATTTTTATACATATATCTGAACGCAGTTTACCGGGTGTTTGATTTTAATAGATAAGGCTGCGGGGCTCTCGCCGTTCCCCTCCATTCCGCGCGCTTAAGGGTTTTAGGTGTCGATTTTGGAATCCGCTATTGAGCTTCCGCCTTGGGAGTTAAAGCCTCGTAATCGGCGTCCGCAACTCTGGTGTGAATCGGAGTTGCGCGACAATCTATATTATAATAGCCGTAGATGATTCTGTCTCTGTCTGTCTGTCTGTTGGGTGTCTGTCCAGGGTGTGGCTTACTTGGTTTGCAGAGTAGCTCCACCCATAGCTCCACCCATTCTGGGAGTGGCTTCATATAATTATAAACAAATATCCACCATTTTATTAACTCGCATAGCTTTGAGGCCTGTTTTGTAGGCCCATGGTGTCTTGCTCTCTCTCCCAGTTTTATTTCAAATCAAATTCGATATATCATTTCATTTTTCACAGTCGCTAACATAGTTTTAGACTCGGTTGAAAAAAAACGGGAAGAAAATCCAATGAAAGTTGCCGTTTATAGAACGAAATGAATTCTCAAACGCCTGTAACTTCAAGGCCATTGAGTCTCTCTCACGCCTTTATCTCCAATCTAACTCACCATATGATTTCATTTTTATCGATGGTTTTAGACTCGGTGTCAGCAATAATTGAGAACATTCCACACACGCGGGAAAATGCAGAGATATATTTTTTTAAATCGCGTCATGGTGTATCATACACCGCCCAACATGACACCGACGGCAACGTGTCGATATATATTAAAAATTCGCTTTTGCTTTTCCGTTAAGATATATTACTTTTTCGTTTGATGACAGTCGTCACAAAAACGTCAACAATGATGCCGACATATATTTCTTCATTTTTATTTCATTCAACATTATTAGCCGGAAGTAAAATATGTTTCAGGAAATTACCGAGAGATATTTCTTCGTTTTTTTTATTAGTTATGTGCACATACACTTTAAATAGGTTTATTTGAAATCTTTAATTTTCCACAATATAATTTACTTGCCATTTATCATTTGATGATTACGAGACACTTCCTCTTGAGGATCGCGACAATTCATGCGCTGCGTGGAAACTTCTATTTCCAAAATGAATGAGACGATCGATGAAGAACGCAGACTTGAACAGGATGCAGCAAGAAAACGAATGAGACGGGCGAACGAGTCCATCGACGAACGTCAATGCAAACTTGCGGGGTCACCCGTGGGAATCCCACGGGCATGGATGTGTGTGACATTTCGACATATTGAGTTAGATGCTGCACATTCATTTTTACAAAATGGTTACTGGCAAGTCATCAGATCCAGAAATGGTGTAATGAACACAATTTATTTACGCGCAAGCAAGAAAGCAAGACGGCCCGATTTCCGATTCCGACGGGCCGACGGGCGAGACGGGCCGATTTGGAGCAAGAAAAAGAATGAGACGGGAGAAGAACGAGAGAAACGAGACGGGGAAAGCCGATTGGAGAGGCGAGTGAGGAGCGATTGGAGAGGCGAGTGAGGAGCGATTGGAGAGGCGAGTGAGGAGCGATTGGAGAGGCGAGTGAGGAGCGATTGGAGAGGCGAGTGAGGAGCGATTGGAGAGGCGAGTGAGGAGCGATTGGAGAGGCGAGTGAGGAGCGATTGGAGAGGCGAGTGAGGAGCGATTGGAGAGGCGAGTGAGGAGCGATTGGAGAGGCGAGTGAGGAGCGATTGGAGAGGAGAGTGAGGGTGAGGGATTGGAGAGGAGAGGAGAGGAGTGCTAGGTGGAGAGAGGAGAGTGTCAGGTGGAGAGAGGAGAGTGTCAGGTGGAGAGAGGAGAGTGTCAGGTAGAGAGAGGAGAGTGTCAGGTGGAGAGGAGTGAGGGGTCACATATTATGTGAAATAAATAAATTGTGTTCATTACACCATTTCTGGATCTGATGACTTGCCAGTAACCATTTTGTAAAAATGAATGTGCAGCATCTAACTCAATATGTCGAAATGTCACACACGTCCATGCCCGTGGGATTCCCACGGGTGACCCCACTATATTTCTTCGTTTTTATTTCATTCAACATTATCCGGAAGTAAAGGTTCACGTGTGCAAAAACAAACTCCATTTCACGTGTGCATGGACATGAAACACAGACGGGAAATTGCTTAGAGATATTTCGTTCGAAGCAATTATACACCGCCCAAATAAAATATTTCACCCATACACCGAGCGAATTTCAGCGAATTTCACCGAGTTTCAGGAAATTACCCAGAGATATTTCTCCGTTTTTATTTCATTAGTTACTAGCAGAAGTACTCAGCGTTGCCGGGCGGGGGAGGGGGGAAGGGCACGTACACTTTAAACATGTATATACATGTGGGATGTGGGATATATACATGTGGGGTGTGTGTGTGTGTGTGTGTGTGTGTGTGTGTGTGTGTGTGTGTGTGTGTGTGTGTGTGTGTGTGTGTGTGTGTGTGTGTGTGTGTGTGTGTGTGCATATATATGTGTGTGTGTGTGCATGCATATATGTGTGTGCATGCATATATGTGTGTGCATGCATATATGTGTATGTGTATATATATATATATATGTGTGTGTGCATGTGTGTCGATGTACATTAATTTGTCTGTACGTGTGTGTGTGCGTGTATGTGTGTGTGTTTTTGTGTGTGTGTATATGTGTGTGTTTGTGTGTGTGTGTGTGTATGTATGTGTGTGTGTGGGTGTACATGTGTGTATGTGTATATATATATATGTGTGTGTATATGTGTGTATGTGCATGTGTATGTGTGTGCATGTGTGTCGGTGTACATGTGTGTGTACGTGTGTGTACACGTGTGTATGTGTGTGTATATATGTGTGTATGTGTATATATGTGTGTGTCTGTATGTGTATATATGTGTGTCTGTATGTGTATATATGTGTGTCTGTATGTGTGCATGTGTGTGGGTGTACGTGTGGATGTGTGTTTGCGTGTGTGTGTGTGTGTGGGTGTGTGTGTGGGTGGGTGTGTGTGGGTGTGGGTGTGGGTGTGGGTGTGTGTGTGTGGGTGTGTGAATAAGAGAGAGACCGAATTGTGAGATACAGAAATGAAAAAACGAGGTTGTGTGTGTGTGTGTGTGTGTGTGTGTGTGTGTGTGTGTGTGTGTGTGTGTGTGTGTGTGTGTGTGTGTGTGTGTGTGTGTGTGTGTGTGTGTGTGTGTGTGTGTGTTATTGTGAAACAGGTGCAGCATCTCACTCAATATGTCGAAATGTCACACACGTCCATGCCCGTGGGATTCCCACGGGTGACCCCACTAGTATGGATATATTATGGAAATGCATTCGAGGAATATTGGGAATAATTATGAAAACGGAAGAAGAGCTGGGTATAAAATGCAAATAACATGTGATAGAAACGCATCTTGTGTGTAAAAATACAACAAACAACAACAGGCATTTTAAGGTCATTTTCCCTGCTGGAGCGGGGGTTAGCCTTGCTAATCTTCACTTGCATGACAATCTTCACTTGACTTGCATGACAATCTTCTCCATTTTGCACTATTTTCTGCATCTCCCCTTGTTAGCCCCCTTGCCCGCATTTCTTCTTCCACCATCTTCAGCCAAGTCTTTCTCGGTCTTCCCCGTCCTCTACTTCCTTCTACATTCATTTCCATCACTCTTCTCAACCAGTCACTTTCATCCTTCCTCAACACATGACCAAACCATCTCAACCTGTTCCTCTTCACAGCATCCATCACAGGCTCTATTCCCATCATCTTTCGCAAATCATCATTTGTCTTCCTCTCTCTCAACGATAACGAATTCTGAATTCTCAACAATTCAAAGATCTCTCTTCCAACGATTTCGCAACTTGTGTGTAAAAATGAAATGTAAAAAAAAAAAAGTACAGTAATGTGTTGATAGAGAACACTGTGATTGGTTATCATGCAAGCAATCAGGAAGCGCCACACTTACAGATGGACTATAGAAGTGTAGTCGGTGATATTGTCATGTGGTGAATATTATGTCTTCCCGAGAGGAGGTATCACATGACGAGCACATAGAAATGAAACTCTTAGTTAGTGATGGTTACTCCATGTGATAGATTGCAGCCCTGACTTCATGTTTAAGCAGGCAGGAGCTGGATTTGATGGATATGCGAAGTTGGTCACTGTTGACAATCAAAGTGGGTGAGGAAGAAACCCCCAAACTCTTCAAAATTGATGTTAAATACTTCCGGGTAGGTTCTCTACCTGATAGACGACTATCCAGTAACCAAAGTAAAAGGCAAAAATGGGCAGCAGAAATGAAGTGGTGGGATAACCAATACTGGAAGAAGGTCTACGTTTTCCAATGTTTAGCAATAACCAAAACTACGTATCTGGAATGTAAAGAGGCTGACGGAACACTCACAAAGATGCCTTGGCCTGCACAAGGTACCGATATGAACATCATTGGGGCTGTATGCGGTTATATGGATACTGAGATTTAAATGGCAACCAAGCACCTTGGATGAAATTGCCAATTTTTTACATTATTATTAACTCCACAGGGAAGAGACAAGTCCAAAAACAGAGGATAATAAGATATTGAGATCATTAATTCGTGACTTGAATTGTTGCAAGTTGATAGAAGTCAGGAACACTGCTGGGGAGGCTGTTCCGAAGAGAGGCAGTGCAAGGGAAGGAGGAGGCATTTATCATATATATATATATATATATATATATTTATCGCCCACTGCGCTGTTGAGCCAGCCACAATCTCCTCAGAACTTTTCCACACTTAACACTGCGAGCTTTATCATGGCCGATGTCTTACGTGCCTGCTAGGCAGACCCCGAATGTTAGCGTAAGTATATGCATGCGTATGTATGTGTGAATAAGTAGAAATGCATTGAAGATTAATTCATCTACAATTTTATAAACAGGAATCACATTCCTGCGAGGGGCTAAGTGTGAAAAAATTCTGACTCAATGCGGGGCTCGAACCATAGGTAGGGTTTGATCTTTATTTTTGTATTATTACCGAAGGCATGCATCGATAGATAATGTTACAAAAGGTTTATGACGTGTCTCCCTCCAGTTGACATCGCAGTCCCTCAAGCCATGCCTGTCTCTGGGTTCACATGCTTCTCCTGTGACTGCCGTGGACTGGTCTCCTGGTTGTGACTGCAGCTCAATTATCTCAGCCTCGAGGGATGGACGAGTCCAATTGTCCACTCTGTTGTATCAATGACCGACTGCTGAGTCACTTTACCTTTGGATATGTTATTCACAATCACTGATTGTTTCGCTTTTACAATGGAATTAAAAACTTAGGCCATGATAGAAGCTGATTGTGACGTTTTCTGTTTCTTCTTTGGCTGCCCTCTACTTTTTTGGCCACTCTGAGGTAATTTCACAAATGCTTTATTTACTTTTTCTTTAAATTGGGTTTCTAAAGTCATCCAAGGTAATCTGGCCACTGTTACCAAATGTCCTTTTGAAGTACAGGTAACACTAATTCTACTTCTAAAATTATCTAAACTAATACTGTAATTAGAAGAAGGCAATTTTGTGGTATGTAAATTTTCCTCATTGCCATTAGCATTAAATAATTCCTTGTCAAAAGGTTTAAGAACTTTTTGCCATACTGATTCTAAAGGATGTTTCAGTTCAGAATGGACCCGATGTGTTTTTGTTGTTGTTTGTATACAAAGTCAAGGTTCTTGTAAGAGCTACTGAACACATCAGGTCGCAACAAAACAAAAGTAGCAGCAGAAAGAGGAGGAGGAAAGATCAACAGCAGTGTTGAGCGACAAAATAGAGTGAGACGAGGACAGATAAGGGATGTGGTTAGGAATGGAGGTTAAAAGAGGACACATGGGGTAGAAAAGATGGATACAGAAGCAAATTCTCAGGAAGGAAAAACAGAAAACCCCCAGAGGTGTGCTTGGGAAGGGTTGACGAGGGTAGAAAAGACAATGGTTTTGGATGAGGGATGATCTGGGATGGTGGTGAACAGCTGTCTTGAAGACCTGGATGCAAGAACGAGATTGAAGAGAACGTGAAAGTTGGTTCCACAGGTGGGGAAAAGAGGAATGAACAAATGAGTGTAGGTGAGCAGTGATTTCCAGATTTTGGGAATTCTGCATGGTTGCTGGTATTCACCCAATAAAAGAAAATGTCGGACGCTCGTATGTTGTTTCAGGATTACAAGTTTGCTGATTTCACATGTTGTACCGATAACCGATTCTAATAGCTAAAGGTAGGCCATAACAATATCTGTTACCATGGCAATGATGAAAAGCAATATATTGCCCGAATGTATTGTAGCGGTTATGGGTCTAAAAGTTAATGAGCTACACTTCAGTCGTTTATGGAAAATTATGTGTATAGTGGTGCTTGGTAGTCCCAGTTCTCTGGATGTGTGTCGGATTGATTTTCTGGGACTTTGTTGAAATGATTCACACACTCGTTCAATGTCCGCTGCACTTGTGCTCGACTGGTACTTTCTGTTTCTGACAGATTCCAGTCTCCTTAAACCTGTACCACTCTCTGATACTAATCCATGATGGCGGATTCCTTCCATACCTTGTACAGAAATTACGCTGAACTTGTGTCGGATCTCGTCTTGAACCATTCTCCCGTGGAGTCGCCATTTTCTCTTCCAATAAACCACCGGACTTGAAAATAAAGAAAACTTTAAGTTTCTGTATCATATAAACCAAAGGGTATCATTGTATCATTTGTGGTGCTAAATATATTAACACCCAAAGTTGTCCAGGTCTTTTTGGAACACTCTGTACTTGGGTTATTGTAATTTCTTGTCACCAGTGGAAAAAAAGAAAATAATGTTGTTGTCGATCTGTAGTGTATTGCTGCTTGTGGCGAGGGGCCTTCTATTTGAGTATACATCTATGATGGATTTTTTTTTAACCACAAAACAAACCCGATGGAGAATAATTTTAGGCCATGCAGTCAGATCCCACAACAAGGGTGTCTATATTGAGGCAAGTGAGAAAACATCATCTTGCAAATCTCAAGGTTGAACTCTCCAACCAGTTTCCTTCCTCAAAGCCATGGCGGTGCCTTGTTAAATCCTTCACTTGTGTGTGCTCCCCCTCATCCCGTCCTCGGAACAAATGAAATCACAAGACTGAGATAAGGTAGAATTTCGTATCTCCGCCTCCAAATCCTAGACCCAATACATCCTGCCCAGTCCCTATCTTACCCCATAGCCAATCAGGATTTGTGCCCATCTCACCTGATAAGGGTCTGTCCAACCTACTTCATCGGTGGACTCAGATGGCATCAGGGCCCATGTATTCAAACCCCGCTCTTCTTTTGCTTCTCTGCCTGCTCTATTCAACGGTAGCCTTCTCTTTTGGCTTCCTACTATCTGCCTGGAAATCTGCTAACATCACTTCTCTCAACCACAGACCACCAAGCTTGCTTACAAGAATGTAAGGAAGGTCATGGAATCCATCAACACTTGTGACGTCGTCTTTCCTGCTTTCAAACAGCCTGAATTGAGACCATCAGTTTCCATTCTGTCCCAGTTAGGGTTTGGACATCCTATGACGTTCTGAGTATTTCCTTGAGAAGTTCAGTCAGGTCAGTCTTTTGGGAATGCCACCGGTGCCATGTAACCCAGTGCTACCTGCCGCATGGTCGGGCTGGCGGCGATGAAACCGACACCCCTCACTGGCTTTGCTAGAGGGGAGGGTGACTGTAATCTGTTTTTTTTGTATACACTGTCATATACAAAAAAAACAAAAATCAGCCAATCACTGCTCAGTTGGCCAGGGCTAAAGCTCAACACGTCAGCCACAGTCACACTTCTCTTTTTCCATGGCGCTTAATGTACTCGAACCACCATTGCTGAAATCCATTCTGTTTGTTCACCTCCATCCACTCCTTTGTTCCATTTTTATTTCGTCTGCCTTCAGAATTGATTTCTTGTTTGTCCAGCATGTTTTTATATATATATATATATATATATATTTATTTATTTATTTATTTTTTGTATACAAGATCGAGGCTCGTGTAAGAGCTAACGTTCATGACAAAAAAAACGGATACATAAGACGTAAAGGGAGTGGGAGACGAGATGGGGAGGGAGGGGGAAGCGCACAAGTACAACATTTGAGAGCAGGGACATCGGGAGTTCTGTGGGAGGTGGAGGGCTTGGGGGGAAGAGGGGTGGAAGAGGTAAAAAAAAAAAAAAAACATGGAAAGAAACTATGGTGAAAACTATTTTGATCCTTTTGGAAAACATTAAAAATCAAACTAAGAAAATATAAGTGATGCACATACGTTTCCGCGATGAATTTTATTTTTAAAAAAATGAATTATTTTTTAATACACATAATTATTGAGCATGGACAACATATTGCGTACAGCGGTAACACATTTAAAACGACTCGTTATTCGAATCGAAGGCGCACTCTCTCCACAATGTTAACTCGAAGTACAGATCACATTCTCAGCAGCAATGACTGGTTGGTGGTCATAGTCACATGTCCTACTTGGCTGCAAAGCAGCATTTCGGTGTTTGTTCCATCCAGGTTGACGTAGCCACTTGGGAGGCATTGCTCGGTTTCTGATATGATACTCACAGCAGTGAATGCACCTTCCACATCTTGTTTTTGAGGCCATTTGGAATTTCTGTTGTTGCATTCATTTCCAGTACGAATCTGAAACACAATGCCAGAAGTATAATCCACTGAACAGTACGAGCAGGTACTCATGGAAATTATATGCAACTGCCACTCAAGTGATTGTGAGTAGCCTAATTGTATTAATTAATGATATTAAATTAATTATCTTATTCGTGATGTGTGTATGTATGTATATGTATATCATTTGTAAAATTGTAGATGAATTAATCTTCAATGCACTTCTGCTTATACACACATACATACGCATATATATACTTACGCTAACATTCGGGGTCTGCCGAGCAGGCACGTAAGACATCGGCCATTATAAAGCTCGCAGTAAGTGTGGAAAAGTTCTGAGGAGATTGCGGCTGGCTCAATAGCGCAGTGGGCTGTTGACGTGTAATCAACGGAGGTCCGTGGTTCGAGCCCCGCATTGTCAGAATTTTTTCACACTTAGCCCCTCGCAGGAATTTGATTCCTGCTTATAGATATATATTTAAAAATAAATAAATATATATACACACTAGTGGGGTAGGCTTACACATTGTAAGCAATAATGAACCATGCTTCATACATAGGTACATAATAAATAGAAGCTTTATGATTATAGGCAAGCATCACCTGATGCTAGATATCAATTTAGGTTATTACCCTCACCTGAGGAGAGGGTATTGCATTTGAGTCCGATTCCGGCAAGTATGTTGATTGTTTGGTTTGTCTGTCTGTTTGTGCGCAGTACTACGTCTACATCGATTGCACATAGCATCGCCATATTGTAAGTAAGTACATAGCAAGTATATTCCGGCAAGTCCTCGGTCTCTGACCGATTTTTCATTTGTCTGTCTGTCTGTTTGTTACTTGCCGGAAAAGATTCCGGCAAGTATGCTGGTTGGTTGGTTTGTCTGTTTGTTTGTCTGCTTGTCTGTCTGTTTGTGTGCAGTACTACGTCTACATCGTTGCACATAGAATCGCCAAACTTTACACACATATTTGTCTTGCCCTGGAATAGATTGTGCCCAATTTTTAACTCTCGGCCCAAGGCCTCCATTAAAAACAAAACCCACCTTTTCGAGGCCATTTTTCCCCGCAAAGCGGGGGTTGGCCTTTTTCGGGCACCGTGGTTGTTGTTGTTTTTGTTGGTCCCCTTTTTGAAGCAATGTTTTACGGCCGGATGCCCTTCCTGCCACCAACCCTGTTTGTCGTTTGTGTTTGCCCCCAACCCAAGGCCTCCATTATGACGTCATAATTCGACATGTACAAAACTTCATCCGATCAAGATGCAATTTCTTGAGCGCCATGTCGGCATAAACTGGTGGAGAAAAAAAAAATGATGACGTCATCGGTCACGTGGTTTGGCCGCCATCTTGGAAAAATCGAAAAACTTTGCACCTCTATATCTCCGAAAGTGCTGAATGGAAAGAATTGAGACATGGCTCATTGTAAAGAACTCTTCATGGGGAATAAAATATGTTAATGATGTCATAGGTGCCTCCATTATGACCATCATTCGACAAGTACAAAACTTCATCCGATCTAGACAAAATTTCTTGAGCATAATCTCGGAATAAATTAGTTTAGAAAACAAATAACGACGTCATTGGTCACGTGGTTCGGCCGCCATATTTGTTCAAAATGGCCGATAAAAAGTACATTCCGGCAAGTCCTCGGTCTCTGACCGATTTTTTCATTTGTTTGTTTGTCTGCACAGAATAAATATGATTTTCTCTGCAACCGTTGGTCCGATTGACAGGAAATTTTCACCATAGGTGCATCTCCACCTGCAGAATTTTTTAATTATAATTATGACGTCATCAGTCACGTGGTTCGGCCACCATCTTGGAAAAAAACGAAAACAATTGCACCTCTGTCTCCAAAAGCGCTGCATAGAAAAAATTGAGACATGGCTCATTGTAAAGAACTCTCCATGTGGAATAACATCTGTTAGTGATGTCATATGTGCCTTCATTATGACATCATAGTTTGACAAGTACAAAACTTCATCCAATCAAGATTTCTTGAGCATAATATAGGGATAAATTTGCAGAGAAAAAAAAAATGATGACGTCATCGGTCACGTGGTTTGGCCGCCATATTTGTTTTAACACAAAAGCCTTAAAAACCACTGAAAACACATCCTGGTCAGGGTCTGTAATCTGATTGCTCTTTCTTGTTTATTTTTGTATAGTGCAGATGCGTTTATGGTTTTTACGTAAATGTTCATTGAGATTTTTATTTCACATTTTACAGTTGTAGAAATTGCAATTTCCAAATGGTAGATGTCGATTGAGTTTTTTCTTTTTGTTTTGTTTTTACAGACATGTTTACGCTTTTTTAAATGAAAATTTTCATTTACGGACATTATTGTCATCTTTATTTCACAGTTTACAGTTATCTAAATTACAATTTTCAAATACTAGATATTGATTGAGGGGTTTTTAATGTATGCATTTACAGCTTTTTTGCATAAATTTTGATTGAAATTTTTATTTTAGTTTACAGTTATAGAAATTATAATTTTAAAATGATTAAATATCGATCAAGGGTTTTATTTGTTTTTTGTTTTTTTATGTACACATTTACGGCTTTTTTAATGTACATTTTCATTGAGATTTTTATTTCACAGTTTACCATTATAGAAATTACAATTTTAAAATGATTATATATTGATTGAGGGGTTTTTCATGTATGCATTTGCAGGTTTTTTTAAATGTAAATTTTCATTGAGATTTTTATTTCACAGTATACAGTTATAGAAATTACAATTTTAAAATGATTAGATATCGACTAAGGGTTTTTTTTGTTTTTTAATGTATGCATTTACAGCTTTTTTAATGTAAATTTTCATTGAGATTTTTATTTCACAGTATACAGTTATAGAAATTACAATTTTAAAATGCTTACATATCGACTAAGGGTTTTATTTGTTTTTTTGTTTTTTAATGTATGCATTTACAGCTTTTTTTATGTAAATTTTCATTGAGATTTTGATTTCACAGTATACAGTTATAGAAATTACAATTTTTAAATGTTAGATATTGATTGAATATGTTGTTAGATTTAGATTTTTTTTTTATGTTTGTTTTTTTTTTGGGTTTTTTTAATGTACACATTTGCGTTTTTTTGCATCAATTTTCATTTATGGACACTTTCTGATGGATCTGCGATTTCCCCAGCGTACCAGATTTGATACCCGTCGGCAGGCCAAATTTCAGCTTTCTGCATCACCTGGAAGCTACCGAACATTAATATTAGTCAGTCAATGAGTGGGTGGTTAAAAAGAGCTTCCTATACTAATATATATATATATATATATATATATATATATATATATATATATATATATATACACACACACACACACACACCAGTAGGGCATGCTTGCATAGCACAAGCAACTAACTACAGTACTTTGGTTCACCCTACATGTAGCATGAAGACTTTTTTTTAAATTCATTTAATTTTTTTCTATGCACATCAAGATTGGAAACCAATGCAGATAGACATCCACTGCTTACTACTTCGATATTGCTTTTCATTCAGAACTGCACAGAAATGGAAAGTCATTACTCTGGGTTCAAAGTCACCCCGTATACATTAAGTATGCATTAAGATACGGTGTCATAGATGGAAATTTTCGACCATGGGTTTTGATTTGTTTTGCAACTAACTTGTTGAAATGTTTGTTGTTCGTCATCATTATTAGCTCTTTATTAGCTCTTTCACGAGCCTCGATTCAGTATACAAAAAAAAAAATTTAAAAAAAATCGATATAATCCGGTCTAATTCACTTGGATGAGGTAACACGAACCTGCATACTTCCCTTGTAGGCAGAAAACAGGTGCTGAAATGAATGTTTTGGATCAGGAATTGGTGGCAATACACGTGATGTGATCCTGCAACAACATCAATATAAATGATTTTCTTCATCAAATAATACAGTGGCCTGCAATGTATTCACCCTCCTCCAAAGTTTACAAATTTTGATGCCACCTGAGCTTATTTCATGATTCTTTGAAATCAAACTTAATATAAATAGTCTTCACAAACTACTCTAAAGTGATAGAGCTAAAAATGCAGATAAAATGTGAATAAGTTTGATTAACAGAGAAACTCAGATGATTCTCAGTTGCATAAGTATTCAAACCCTTTATCTAATTAACCCAAACCCTTTGCCTAATTAACCCTAAATCACTCCAGGAGCAAATGATTTGTTTTAAAGGTTACAAAATAAGTGTAATAGGTTTCACCTGTATGTAATCAGTGGTTTAACTTAAAAATTAAGCTTCTCCACTTATGTAAGGAGTTTTAAGGTGAAACACTCGGTCAACCAACAAGGCGAACATGAAGACCTTTCCAAAGCAGCAGCTTTCCAAAGAAGTCAGACATAAAATGGTGGAGAAGCACCGTTCAGGAGAGGGTTATAAGAAGATTTCAAAGTCACTCGTTATCCCTTTGAGTTCGGTGAAATCCATCATTACGAAGTGGAAGACGTATCATATCACCCAGATTCTACCCAGATCAGGTCACCTGTCCAAAATCAGCACCCGGGCAAGCAGGAAACTGGTTCGGGATGTGACTGTAAATCCAACAATGACTAAAAGATCCACAAGGCTCTGTCTGAGATGGGAGTTAATGTTCATCAATCAACAATATCCTGTTCCCTTCACAAAGCTGGCCTCTATGGACTTCTGTTCATGGCATATTATTTTCCACATATATTGTGGGATTGTGAGTTACACAGGCAACCGTGACAGATGGGGACATTGTTTGAAGGCTTGGGGTGGGCATAGGATTGATGCCTTAGGATTGGGATGGGAAAGGTGATGACTTGGGGTTGGGAGGCAAACGTTGATGACTTGGGTTTGCGAGGCAGAGGTTGAGGACTTGGGTTTGGGAGGGCAGAGGTTGAGGACTTGGGTTTGGGAGGCAGAGGTTGAGGACTTGGGTTTGGGAGGCAGAGGGTGAGGACTTGGGTTTGGGAGGCAGAGGTTGAGGACTTGGGTTTGGGAGGCAGAGGTTGAGGACTTGGGTTTGGGAGGCAGAGGTTGAGGACTTGGGTTTGGGAGGCAGAGGTTGAGGACTTGGGTTTGGGAGGCAGAGGTTGAGGACTTGGGTTTGGGAGGCAGAGGCAGAGGTTGAGCATTTGGGGTTGGGAGGCAGAGGGTGAGGACCTGGGGTTTGAGGGGAGGGGAGTTGAGGACTTTAAGTCACATTTTACAATATCGGAATCACAAATTACCAGTATGACTATGCTTGAGCATCTAGATCCTCACAGAGAGTTTCACAATTTACTCAGTTTCCCAGAACATCAAATCTAGCATAAAGTCGCTCAATTCATCCACGAATTTGGAATCAGGAACTTGAATGGGCAACCTCACATCCTTCACCTTCTCGGTCATGCCCACCATATTTCTGAGTTATGAGCATCACCATCGTGTAGTTGTTCTTCAATCTTATCCTTGTACGACCGTTTACACTTGCCGATGACAGAGCGCAGTTCTTTCTTCGCCACTCTCAGGGCACAGGCATCCTTCTACAATCTACAGGAATGCATGTTTCTTCTTCGGGCGGAAGAGGGTGAATTCCCCAATGGCCAGCAGAGATATGGAGAGGAGTGGCGACCCCCGTCTATACTACACACTTACCCATGTGTACCAGCCATAGAAAGGCAAATATGATGACAAACACACCATCATTGCCCGAGGAGACTCGACATCATCAGTTTTAACACTTTTGCAAAGTACAGGCATTCTTTTCAACTTTTGTCTATACTTGGGAGAGAGATGGATCACCTTATGAACCGATTGCCCGATCGCAGGAGTACACTTCATCACATAAGCATGTTCACTGTTGCAATGACATTTGTCCAAAGATCATTCACATAGTGATGGAGCCGAGGGATCTGCTGACTGAGGTCACATCTATTGAAGTCCCCAATAATCAGGATGGATTGATCCACTGAATGGGTGATCGCCCTGTTGTTGATAATTCGTTCCAATACGCACTTAAAGTCCGGCCCTGGTGCACGCCAGAATAATAGGGCACTGACCAAATTCCCCTAGCAGGCAGTGGGGTCGGAAAGACACCATCAGTTCCTCCAATATCGTTCACATACCACAAAATATTTGGTCCAATTCAGATTCACCAGCATACATAACCCGTCACCTACAACTATCAGGGACGCCTCTTTGTGGTAGTTGTATTTGGGTCTGCGGGGATCTTTTGAGTCTTCAGGATATTTGAGGTCTTCTGGGTCTTTATGGTCTTTAAGGGTCGTTGGGATATTTTGGGTCTTTGGGGGTATTGGTGGTCTTGAGACTTAAAGGGTCTTCAAAGGTCTATTGGGTCTCAGCAATCTAAAGGGTCGAAAGGCATATTCCAACAGTACGTAATTAATTGACAGGATGCAACCGACATTCAAACAGTACCTAATTAATAGATATACAGTCACATGGCTTCACCGCCTCATGGCTTCACGGACCGTGTTTTTCGGTTTTATACAAATTTGAAGAAGAAGACGTTTTGGTCACAGATATACATGCATGGATACATAACCATATACGTTTGCTCCGTTATAATAAGATTACATAATCACTTTGGAAAATGCGGAGGTTTAACTAATTTGCCAAATGTTTCATTACCTTCTCCTATTGTAGACCACAAGGGAAAGGGCGACGCAAAGAGCAGAAGCAAACGCCAACACAATTGTTCCTTCGGTCGATAAAATATCCTTGGTGGTCGACACTGCGCAGAAGGGATCATTCCTTGATTAAAGGCAACATTTCGCACACGAAGTGAGCAACGATTTGCACGCGTGAGTATCGCGAGAGTCGACTCACAACCACACCGGGCCTCTCCACTCCAGGTACTCCAGTCCCCTTGACGCACAACCTTGGCTCGTGTTCGAAACACGTATTCTCGCCTTTTATCCAATCCCTCGATCTGCAGTTCGGGCTTCTTGCTTTCCCACTCCTGGCAAAGTTCAAATCAAAATTCCAGTCATTCATTTAAATTAAATAAAATAAATACACAGATCACTTAACTATGTACGATGCCGATTGTGCTAAACTTCCAGATTTTTATTTTATTTTGACGATCTTTAAAATAATTATTGAAGTATATGATTATTTAATTATTTATTACTAGCAACGGTACCCGCCCTAGGGGCGGGGCTTCAATTGGGAGGCCCAAATGAAAAGGCAAAATATCAGAAATTGAAGGTTTAAAAAAATATTTTGAACGATTTATATAAACATCCGTTAAATCGTATCACACACAAATCATCAAAATCTAAACTATTTATAGAATTTAAATAAAAGCCGCATCACTGTTCATATCGGTAAATATTATTCCATCGTGCTTGGAAAAACTGGAAAATTTTGAAATTGGAAAAATTGGAAAAACAATATAGCCTAATTTACTCCAGGGGGTCCCAGGATTACCCACCCAAAATTTCGTTGCAATCGGTTCAGCCGTTTTTGCGGTACCTGGGAACAGACGGACAGACGGACAGACTTTTGGTGAATTATAGTAAGATTCTTTTTATTTTTATTGAATATTATTTATTATACATATATTTATTATATTATTTATTGAAGTATACATAAGTATATGATTATTGAATTTATTATTGAAGTATATGATATATATATTTTTCCCTTATTATTAATTATTTATTGTAAAAGAATTATTGAATCATTGAATATTAATTAATTAATAATTACTATGGAATTAAAATTGAAGTATATGCTTGAACATGGCATGGTATATCATGTTCCATGAACTCTCGAGTTACCTCCGCCACCAAAGGTGGGCTGTTGTTATGTTTTCACCCCTGTCTGTCTGTCTGTGAACAGGATATCTCAAAACATTGTGGATGGATTCGGCTGAAATTTGGTGGAGATGTTGTGTGTGTGACTGTGTATGTGTGTGTGTGTGTGTGTGATAAGGGCAAAATGATGAGATTTTGGTAAAGATCTGGATTCATATTTGAAATTTCAATTATTTATTTATCACTGGTTCTTTATTTACCACTAGTAAAGGTGCCCGGCATTGTCTCTCCTCCCACCCCACTTCAGACTCCCACACTCCCTCAGTCTGTCGTGGAAAATTGCATCATATAATGCATAAAATTGCTCCAAACTCATAATTTGAAAACTATAGCACGTACAAAAGTGATGCATACAGCGATTCATCGATATGAAGAGACATTCGATGATGTGATTGAGAAAAATATTTTAAAAACCAACCAATTTTCAGCCTTTAATCGTGTAGAAACGGTTGCGGTCTGTTCCAAGGCAAGGCGTTTTTGATCAGGCCAAAACCCTGTGAGGGATAGCGGGCTGACCAAGGATAAAGCCTATTTTTGTTTTAATTTAATAAGGCCGTTAATTACAGTCGTGGCCAAAAATATTGGCACCCTTGCAATTTTTTCGAATAACTCACAATTTCCTTGAAAAATAAGTTTAAATTGACAAAAGTATTTGGTCTCCACAATTCTTTATTTCACTGTTAGTATTATGGAACCTTTGTTTTTTATTTAGAACTTAATAAATCCTTTTAAATCAGAAAATAAAAATAAATGGCATTGTCAAAATTATTGACACCCTTGACTTACTATTTGGTAGCACAACCATTGGACAAAATAACTGCAGTCAAGCGCTTCCTATAGCCATGAATGAGCTTCCTACACCTATCTACTGGCAGTTTGGCCCACTCTTTTTTTTGGGATTCAAGATTGAGGCTCGTGTAAGAGCTAACATTAATCACAACACAAAAAAAAAAAAAACGACACATAAAACATGATAAAGGGAGCGGGAAACAAGATGGGGAGAGAGAGGGAAGCACACAAGTACAACAGCAGAGAACAGAAGAAGTTGGTATTTCAAAAAAGTGAAACTTGTGCAAAGTGAAAACGCTCTTCTTGTGAAACACTCTTGTTGTGCAAACTGCTCCAGTTCTCCCAGATTTGAAGGGTGCCTTCTCCCAACTGCTGTTTTCAGATCTCCCCACAGGTGTTCAATGGGATTTAGATCTGGACTCATTTCTGGCCACTTCACAACAGTCCAGCGTTTTGTCTTGAACCATTCCTGGTGTGTTTGGGGTCATTGTCCTGCTGCAAGACCCATGACCTTCGATGGAGACTCAGCTTTCTGACACTGGGTTCAACTTTGCGCTCCAAAATACCTTGGTAATCTCCTGATTTCATGATGCCGTGCACACATTCAAGGCACCCAGTGCCAGAGGCAGCACAGCAACCCCAAAACATCACTGAACCTCCTCCATGTTTGACTGTAGGAAAGGTATTCTTTTCTTTGAAGGCTTCATTTTGTTTTCTGGAAGCATAGAGATGATGTGATTTACCAAAAAGCGCTAATTTGGTCTCATCTGTCCACAGGACATTCTCCCAGAAGGATTTTGGCTTGTTCTGGTGTGTTTTGGCAAACTCCAGTCAGGCTTTCTTATGTCTCTCTCTCTCAGCAGTGGGGTCCTCCTGGGTCTCCTACCATAGAACCCCCTTTCATTGAGTTGGCGACAGATGGTGTGAGTTGAAACTGTCGCACCTCGTGTCTGAATTTCAGCTTGAATCTGTTTGGCAATTGATCGAGGTGCTTTCTCCACCATTCAAACAATCCTTCACTGCAATCTTCGATCAAGTTTTCTCTTGCGGCCACGTTCAGGAAGGTTGGCTACTGTGCCATTGGTCTTAAACTTCCTGATAACATTGTGTACGGTGGACACAGGAACATCAAGGTCTCTGGAGATGGACTTGTAGCCTTGAGATTGTCCATGCTTGGCTACAATCTTGTGTCTGACCTCCTCAGACAATTCTCTGGTTTTCTTTTATTTTCTCCATGCTCATTGCGGTACACAGTGACACAAAACAGCAGAATGACTTCTTTTCTCTATTCAAACTGGTTGAATGAGTGATTTTTATATTGCAGGCACCTGCAGCTGACCACAGGTGAGTTCAATTCCAAAGTAAAGGAGAATCACCTGCTTGAAATCTAATTATTTCCAACAACTTCCAAAAGGTGCCAATAATATGTCCAGGCCATTTTAGGATTCCTGTGTGGAATAAGCTAAGATTTGGTAATTTTTTTCAGCTTTTTTTGTTTTGTTCCACTGCAAACCAAAGAAATACATCTGTGGATACCAAAATACTTTTTTATTTTAACAATTTTCTGGAAGAAATAGTGCATTATTTGAAAAAAAAGTGCAAGGGTGCCAATATTTTTGGCCATGACAGTAACTTCAATATGGGTATTTAAATTTACTCAAACACCCAGTTTTGATTCATGCACTTCCTTGAAGTTCCTTTCGTATCCGTGTAGAGATTTGGGCCACTAGGCTTCATGGTTTTGTAGTTATGGAGGAGACACACACCGTCTTTCATTATTACAGATTGAGCTTCATTGTGTCTGTCCAGGCCGTACCGTTTTTTACCAATTGAGCTTTTGTCATAAAATCTTTAACAAACCTTCATTATGAGAATATTGAGAACACAAATTTATAAAATGTACAATATTTATTTATTTTCGCTGTTATTTTGGTCAAGTTTGTGTACAATATTTATTTATTTTCACTGTTATTTTGGTCAAGTTTGTGTACAATATTTATTTATTTTCACTGTTGTTTTGCTCAAGTTTGTGTGCAATATTTATTTATTTTGCTGCTATTTTGATCAAGTTTGTGTACAATATTTATTTATTGTGCTGCTATTTTGGTCGTTTGTGTAAAATATTTATTTCTTTTCGCTGTTATTTTGGTCAAGTTTGTGTGCAATATTTATTTATTTTCACTGTTATTTTGGTCAAGTTTGTGTACAATATTTATTTATTTTTGCTGCTATTTTGGTCAAGTTTGTGTGCAATATTTATTTATTTTCGCTGTTATTTTGGTCAAGTTTGTGCAATATATATTTATTTTCGCTGTTATTTGGTCAAGTTTGTGTACAATATTTATTTATTTTCGCTGTTATTTTGGTCAAGTTTGTGTACAATATTTATTTATTTTGCTGCTATTTTCGTCAAGTTTGTGTGCAATATTTATTTATTTTCGCTGTTATTTTGGTCAAGTTTGTGTGCAATATTTATTTATTTTCGCTGTTATTTTGGTCAAGTTTGTGTGCAATATTTATTTATTTTCACTGTTGTTTTGCTCAAGTTTGTGTTCAATATTTATTTATTTTGCTGCTATTTTGGTCAAGTTTGTGTACAATATATATTTATTTTCGCTGTTATTTTGGTCAAGTTTGTGTGCAATATTTATTTATTTTCACTGTTGTTTTGGTCAAGTTTGTGTGCAATATTTATTTATTTTCGCTGTTATTTTGGTTAAGTTTGTGTACAATATATATTTATTTTCGCTGTTATTTTGGTCAAGTTTGTGTACAATATTTATTTATTTTCGCTGTTATTTTGGTCAAGTTTGTGTGCAATATTTATTTATTTTCGCTGTTATTTTGGTCATGTTTGTGTACAATATTTATTTATTTTCGCTGTTATTTTGGTCAAGTTTGTGTGCAATATTTATTTATTTTCGCTGCTATTTTGGTCAAGTTTGTGTACAATATTTATTTATTTTCGCTGTTATTTTGGTCAAGTTTGTGTACAATATTTATTTATTTTCGCTGTTATTTTGGACAAGTTTGTGTACAATATTTCTTTATTTTGCTGCTATTTTGGTCAAGTTTTTGTGCAATATTTATTTATTTTCGCTGTTATTTTGGTCAAGTTTTTGTGCAATATTTATTTATTTTCGCTGTTATTTTGGTCAAGTTTGTGTACAATATTTATTTATTTTCGCTGTTATTTTGGTCAAGTTTGTGTACAATATTTATTTATTTTCGCTGTTGTTTTGCTCAAGTTTGTGTGCAATATTTATTTATTTTGCTGCTATTTTGATCAAGTTTGTGTACAATATTTATTTATTTTCGCTGTTATTTTGGTCAAGTTTGTGTACAATATTTATTTATTTTCACTGTTATTTTGGTCAAGTTTGTGTACAATATTTATTTATTTTCACTGTTGTTTTGCTCAAGTTTGTGTGCAATATTTATTTATTTTGCTGCTATTTTGATCAAGTTTGTGTACAATATTTATTTATTGTGCTGCTATTTTGGTCGTTTGTGTAAAATATTTATTTATTTTCGCTGTTATTTTGGTCAAGTTTGTGTGCAATATTTATTTATTTTCACTGTTATTTTGGTCAAGTCTGTGTACAATATTTATTTATTTTTGCTGCTATTTTGGTCAAGTTTGTGTGCAATATTTATTTATTTTCGCTGTTATTTTGGTCAAGTTTGTGCAATATATATTTATTTTCGCTGTTATTTGGTCAAGTTTGTGTACAATATTTATTTATTTTCGCTGTTATTTTGTTCAAGTTTGTGTACAATATTTATTTATTTTGCTGCTATTTTCGTCAAGTTTGTGTGCAATATTTATTTATTTTCGCTGTTATTTTGGTCAAGTTTGTGTGCAATATTTATTTATTTTCGCTGTTATTTTGGTCAAGTTTGTGTGCAATATTTATTTATTTTCACTGTTGTTTTGCTCAAGTTTGTGTTCAATATTTATTTATTTTGCTGCTATTTTGGTCAAGTTTGTGTACAATATATATTTATTTTCGCTGTTATTTTGGTCAAGTTTGTGTGCAATATTTATTTATTTTCACTGTTGTTTTGGTCAAGTTTGTGTGCAATATTTATTTATTTTCGCTGTTATTTTGGTCAAGTTTGTGTACAATATATATTTATTTTCGCTGTTATTTTGGTCAAGTTTGTGTACAATATTTATTTATTTTCGCTGTTATTTTGGTCAAGTTTGTGTACAATATTTATTTATTTTCGCTGTTATTTTGGTCAAGTTTGTGTGCAATATTTATTTATTTTCGCTGCTATTTTGGTCAAGTTTGTGTACAATATTTATTTATTTTCGCTGTTATTTTGGTCAAGTTTGTGTACAATATTTATTTATTTTCGCTGTTATTTTGGACAAGTTTGTGTACAATATTTCTTTATTTTGCTGCTATTTTGGTCAAGTTTTTGTGCAATATTTATTTATTTTCGCTGTTATTTTGGTCAAGTTTGTGTACAATATTTATTTATTTTCGCTGTTATTTTGGACAAGTTGGTGTACAATATTTCTTTATTTTCGCTGTTATTTTGGTCATGTTTTTGTGCAATATTTATTTATTTTCGGTGTTATTTTGGTCAAGTTTGTTTTGGGTACTGTTCAAAGCAGACGCAGATAGTCTGCATTTTGAGATGTTTTTTGTGTCACACCCATTCCTCTTCAAGGGTATTTAAGATGTGAGCACACATGGATTGATGGGCATCGGTACTTGTGACTTTTTCACACTGAATTTTGTGATTTGTAAATACTGTACTGTGAATTCAGCTGACTCGGAGTGGTGGGTTTCCCTTCCCTCCAACAAATTGTGGTGTACAAATAATCTTGATTGGCCTACGGAAATCCCCAAAATCATTTGATTACAAGAGTCACGGCTCATTTTGGTCAAGTACTCACAGTCCAGTTTTCATTCTTCGCTTGTCTTGTCTCGAGCATGTACTGCAGTTGATCCATTTTGTTTTTCCAGAAACCACCGGGTGGCGCGTGCCATGAGGTAAATGCCACTCCATCTGTACACGTCACTGTCAAGTTCTCTGGAGCATATGGTCTCACTGCAAAGCAGATGTGAAAAAATACATTAGTGGACCTAAGAGTTCACCTTGACATCTACAGAAATGTTTGTCACGCATTAGCAGTTGGGCAAGTAAGATAAGTAAGGTTTATAGTGTGCAGATAAACCAAAATAAACGGAAAACAGAAAGTTATCCATGGTAAGGATTTTTTATTATTAATAGAGTTGAGGCTCATGGAAGAGCTAGTACACTGAATGGATCAGGACGCAACAGGACAAAAGGAACAGTAGCACACACTGTTGAACCTACGAGGCCTTCATCCACAACTTGATGGAATACTGCTCTCCTCTCTGGGCTGGCGCTCCTGCCTCTCATCTTGCTCAGTTTTGCGCTCTGGAAACCAAGGCCTTCAAAATTATTGGAATCTCCCGCAATGAAGCTGAGTCTATTAGCTTTATCACTTAACCATCAAAGACAGGTCGGTGGTCTGTATTATTCCGTCTCCTTTCCGGTCATGCGCCTTTTCCCATTTCCATGCTCTGTGGACTCCTTCCCCTCAGGTTTATACAGGATGCACATGGTCCACCAGTAAAATATAAGTATCCAGAATCACTGCTCACCTGCACTCGTTTGTTCCTAATTTTTATTCCACCAATGGAACGAAGTTCCTCATTCTCTTCAATATAATTCTTCCCTCCAGGAACTCAAGACATCTGTTCAACACCATTACAGGTCATCCCCTTCCACATCCATGATCTTTTCTACTCCCATGAACCTTACCCAAGGCCATCTCTTTCTGGGTTTCCAGTTTTTTTCTTCCACTTCTGTGATTAAGAATTTGCAGATTGATTCCACCTTGTTCACCCCTGTGTCGTTCCCTTGTTCTCATTCTTCCCCACATTTCTTGTCCTTCAAAGTCTCCCTCTATTTTGTCCTTCGACCCTGCTGTTCGTATGTTATACCCTCCACCCAACTCTCTTTCTGCAGTTATTTTCGTTCTGTTACGTCCTGGTCCGCACTGTGCTCTAGCTCCTCCACGAGCCACAATGGTGTATTAAAAAAGGTCTTCTTTCATATGCAGTGCTGCGGGTAGCATCGTATGCCAGGGCGCAGCTGCGGCACCAATGAGGTGAAAATCCATCTGCCCACTGTAGAAAGCAAACTAGATTTTGACACCGTATCCCTTTTGACACCGAAAATTTATCATCCACAGGAAGCAACTCTGTAGGTCACTAACTTTTCCTCCAGTCTGGCTCCCTCTGATTTCTTACTTCCCCGATCCTCCGCAGCAATTCCAGGATGCATGTGTTATTCCATTAATCCACTCCTGGTTAAACTTCCAAAATCCAGGTGGAGTGCACATACATGAACTCCTATTCCTCACTTCTTCCTTCCATGGAACAGCTTTCTCTTGAAGCAGGTGATGCACTACTATCTCATGTCCACATCCCCCCAAATCACCAGCATACACTTTTTTTTTTTACCCCCATTGATCCTGTCCTGCCCAATCGTCTTATTTGAAAGTTACTGTATTTCCTCCTCTTTCTCTACCTCCTCTCTTCCTGTTTCCTGTTCAATCCCGTGTTCATTATGTCCACCTGGTGCTGCACTGTCTGTTCATACTGTCAGTCACCTTGATATTCCTTGAGCGTCGACCTTGTTAGAAAAAACCCTCCAAACCAAACTAGAACTGCAAAGAAACTGGTAGAGCACATACTGTACCTCCGCCAGGCTGAACAGATTACGTTTTGTATCCCATCCCACCGATAGGTCAGATCTGGATTCGGACAAGAACAAAAGTCGAATCGGGTTCTTGTCCCCTAACCAACTCATCCACCAAGTTTCGTCCGAATCCGTCCATAACTTTTTGAGATATCCTGTTCACAAACAAATAACCACAGACAGACAGACAGACAGACAGACAGTTGGGGGAAAACATTACAACCTCCATCCACCTTTGGTGGCGGAGGTAAATATCGGATTTATATACGGTAGTGCCATTTGCTTATGGTAAGAAAGACTTGATTTTCCTAGGGACATGGGTGCTTCCTTGTCTACACGATGTGCATCTGATTAACCTTTTTATCCTCAAATTGTATCTTCATTAATTAATTATTTTCTAGATATACCTGTACACGCATTCTTATTTGTCTCGGTATTTTGCAATTTACCATGACAAGAATGCAGGAAACAATTTTTGTGTATTCCGTTGTCTTTCAATTCTCTTTTGTTGTTCTTTGACCTGGATATCTAGGTACTGGTGCCACATATGCAGATGGAAGATGGTTAAACTCATGGATAAACTGCCACTTATGGTTAAACTGCCAAAATATAGGCTCTCTGCTCACCTTCACTCCTTCATTCCTCTTTTTTCCCGCCTCTAAAACAAACTCCCTCACTCTCTTCAATCCCACTCCACCCTCCAGGTCTTTAAAACAGCTGTTCGCCACCATCAATTATCTTCCCCCATCCAAAACCTTGATCTTTTCTACCCCCGCTAATTCACCCCAGATACACTTTTTTGAAATACCGACTTCTTTCCTGGAAGTCCTAGCTGTGTCCATGTGTTTTTTTATTTTACCTCTCCCCCCCCCCCCACCCCCCCTTCCCATTCCTCCTCCCTCCAAGCCCTCTCCCTCCCACAGATCTCCCGATGTCCCTGCTCTCCATCTTGTTCTCCCGCTCCCTTTATCATATGTTTTATGTGTCAGTTTGTCTTTTTGTGATTAATGTTAGCTCTTACACGAGCCTCGACCTTGTATACAAAAAAAAACAAAGTGGGGGCCATTGGCCACCAGTGCAGAGCCTTACCGGTGATAATGGGCTTGCTGAAGGTGGACTTCACTTTAGCATTTGTCCCATTGATGAAGAGGGTGAAATCTGCATGTAATGGGACTTCTCCTTGTTCAAAACGACAAGCTTGTTCGCTGCCATCTTTCCAGAAGTAGTTCGGACACTCCTCTGGGTAAGGCTTGTCAATGTGCCTGTATACACGCCACCGTTAATGTAATATGAGATTTACCAAAAATCTTTGCAATATGTAGTTTACTTTTCATGTACTTTGGATCATGGAGGAGCTTTACATGCAGAGACATTAGACAACATCAGACTTGATTTCAGACAAACACAGCCGGTGACTTGTTTGGGAAAGTGATGTAACTTCCTGGTGCATTGTGTGTGTTGGTAACGCCACATTGTGATGTACTTGTCTCCGCAGTCAATATAGGATAATTAAATAGAAATCTCTCCGCTCACTCCCATAGCTCCCATGGAAGGCTGTCCCAGAGGGTCTTTCCATGGTGTATCCTCCAAATACTTATCACTTATCAGTAACCAAGAAAGGAGCTCGTACCAATTTTAAAGTCATCGGTGTGACACAGCCAGGGCCAGAATTGAACCACAGACATTGCACACTCAGAATGGCTGCTAAACCCGCAAACCGCAGAATGCGATAAATAACTAATGATAATCTCAATGTGCAACCGGCATAAAAAACAATACATGCAAAAAAATTTTTTTTGACAAATATCGTGATGTGACTGTGCCCAAAAAATGGCCCAAAGTTATAAGGGGGTCACAGCATCATGATCTCCCAGAGGATGTTCATGAAGTGGGATCAGTCACCAAAGTCATGATGTAAAACACAGTTTTAGTGCTGGTTTCTGATTACCAAGGTGATTAAACAACAATCCCAAATGGATGAAAGGTATCAATGGATTGCCAAAGACTAAAGCCTTATAATTTTCGAATAAACACGAGGTCATGGAAAAGTTGAGATTTCAAAGCGACAATAAATGGATGTGGCACCATATTTGGGAAAACTTGTTTGAGAATATTTGCACCAAAAAAATATATATATTCGGGATCCGGCACTCCCGTTACCAAGGGGGGGTTAATCCCCTTGTCCTTTAAGCTGGCCGTTCCCCAAACCATAGAAGTTATAACGCTCCTTCCGGTCGGGAGTAGCCAGGGTGATTGGTCAATGAAGTCCCAAATACCTGAGTGCTACCCCTGGCCGTGAAGCAGGGAGATAACTCCTGCTCGGACCGCGGACAAGATGGAATTTGCCGAGCGGTTAGCAATCCGAAGCCCGAGCCGTTAGCGGTTGACGAACCCGATCCTGAGCGATTGCCGAAATCGTACCACGTATATTCAATTGTGAAAAGACTAAGACGATCGGACAGAAGAAACCAAAGTAAGGAAGAACACAGGAATTTATTAACACCAATAATTAAAGAGGAAACGGAAGGGTAAATGTACAAGGGAAGAGGAAGAAGCAGAACACAGTGCAGTCTTAAACAGTCTTAACTATCACGCCCCAGGACAACACAAACAGACTTACACAAAAGGAGTAATGGTGGCAGGGAGGGAAGGTCCAAGCAGAAGGACGGCGTGGGCTCCGGCTCCGATCCACGCTCCAGCTCCGTGGCGAAACCCGGCAGGTAGCGCTGCTCGTATATTGTTGCACGCGAGCGGACCTTACTTAGCGGGGTTCATAT
Source organism: Myxine glutinosa (assembly GCF_964187855.1). Lineage (NCBI taxonomy): Eukaryota > Metazoa > Chordata > Myxini > Myxiniformes > Myxinidae > Myxine > Myxine glutinosa. The sequence goes on along the minus strand of NC_136265.1, from coordinate 36,377,019 downwards.
ATCGGGGAAGGTATTCGACTTTCTCACTCTCAACGTTCATAACGTGCTGCAGTTCAACAGAAGTCCCCGGCGCAGTCCAATACAGTTGGTCGCTCCCTGCGCAGTTCGTAACATCAGCATCCCCCAGCACAGTTATAGGTAATCGAGCTCTCTTTTGGCGCAGTTCGTATCAAGCAATGCTTCCCTGCGCAGTCATCTTCGTAACATGACAATCAACCCTACCCTGCGCAGTCCGTAATCGGGCTTCGCGCTCGCACTTATATCTCGCGCGTTGAAATCAAGCCGCCTTCATAGGGCTACGCCCACTAGCGAGCTTACCTCAGCCCTGGTTGATCGGCGAGGGCTCGCTGGCTCCACCTTTGATGATAAGTCGATGGGGGGGCCACGCCTCCTCCCCGCGCTCCGCCCTTCTTCGCCAGCCTGACCGCGTTCGCAATGGCGTTTGATGCAGCAAACGCTGCTAGCAAGCAAGCGGTAAGGCGCGTAATAGCAAGAGAGAGACAACCCCCATCTGTAGGTGTGCATGATGGAGTAGCTTGGAGAGAGAGAGATCAAAATGCACGGGATTGAAGGACCTATCTTATTTAATTATTGCAACGCAGAGTCAAACTATTGGAAACAGAGCCTTACCTGAAACACATACTAAAGAAATAACTAGACTTCCTATTGTGCCCTACGTGTTGTATATGGACTAATTAGGGTGCGACCTTTAACCTTTGGAAGATGAGAATATTTACAGGGCATTATTTATAATGGATTATTATTTACAAGTGCCAGTTCTGAAAACAGTAGCAATACTGTATATATATATTGAAGGAGCTGTGCTCCTACGCGAGTTGAAAGGATTGACGCGACAAAAGACGGGAATTCGTCCGAGTTTCTTTATTCAGCAAAACCAAACTCGGGTACTCTGAAAAGCCGGTTTATCGGGCAGCAATATATATATGCAATCAAACACAGCGAGAGTGGGCGTGCCTGGGTGGCCTGGGCGAGCCCGGGAAAGGCAAGTCTGGACATGCCCGGGAAAGGCGAGACTGGGTGTCTCCGGGCGGTCTGGGCGAGCCCGGGAAAGGCGAGTCTGGACATGCCCGGGAAAGGCGAGACTGAGCGTCTCCTGGCGGTCTGGGCGAGCCCGGTACAGTGATCGCTCCCTGGTTGCGTCTTCGGCAGGTGTAAGGCGATTGTGTATGCTCAGCGGCAACCGCTACACGCGCCCCCCCAGAATCGACTTGCACCGGCAGGGTAGATTTAAGGGGGGTCCTGATGACCCGGCCGAAGCGACCCCTGGAGGGTCGTGGGGGGGGGGGGGGGTCCGGTGTGGTGGTGGGTGGTCGAGCGGGGGGAACCGTGGACGGGGGGCGGCCTCGCCGCGGAGGAAGGGCCAACCGTGATGGTTGGTCGACGTCCACGTGCGCCGGCTTGAGGCGGTCCACCGAAATCCGGTCCGACCTGCCACCGACGTCGATGACGAAAGACTTGTCGTCCCATCGCAGGACCCGGAAGGGTCCGTTGTACGGCGCCTGGAGCGGCCCCCGGTGTGCGTCATGATGCACAAAAATGTACTCCGCTGTGCGAAGCGCTGGGGGGACGTAGGACTGGGGGCCACCGTAGCGGGACGTTGGCACGGGGGCAAACCGTCGGGCGGCCTTCTGGAGGTCCGAGCGCTTGCGAGCTGCGGACCAGGGACTGGTAGCGTCGGGCACGAACTCGCCCGGGACGCGTAGCGGCTGGCCGTAGACGAGCTCGGCGGTGGATGCCTGGAGGTCCTCCTTGGGGGCTGTGCAGAGGCCCAAAAGGACCCACGGCAGCCGGTCGGCCCAACCGCCGTCCTGAAGGCCGGCCATGAGCGCGGCCTTCATGGAGCGGTGAAAACGCTCGCACAACCCATTGGCTTGGGGGTGGTAGGCCGTGGTACGGTGGAGCTTGACCCCCAGGTTGCGGGCGACCGCGCCCCACAGCTCGGAGGTGAACTGCGGACCGCGGTCCGAAGAGATGTCCGCCGGTGCGCCGAAGCGGGCGACCCAGGTGGCGATGAAAGCCTGCGCCACGTCGACGGTGGTGGTGGAAATGAGGGGAACGGCCTCCGGCCACCTGGTGGTCCTGTCCACCATGGTGAGCAGGTGTGTGAAACCTCGTGATGGGGGAAGGGGGCCCACCAGGTCCACGTTGACGTGGTCGAAACGCCGTTCGGGCACGGTGAAAGGTGCCAGCGGGGCCTGGGTGTGGCGGTGGACCTTGGCCCGCTGGCAGGCCATGCAGGCGTTGGCCCAATCGCAGACGTCCCGTCGAAGTCCGTGCCAGACGAAACGCGCCGACACCAGCTTCTGGGAAGCTTTCCGGCCCGGGTGGGAAAGGCCGTGGAGGGAGGCGAAAACGCGGCGCTGCCAGGTAACGGGCACGACGGGGCGAGGCTGGTCTTGGGAGACGTCGCAGAGCAGGACAGTGTCCGCGAAGGGGATGTCGGCCGGCGTGCCCGGTACCGTGATCGCTCCCTGGTTGCGTCTTCGGCAGGTGTAAGGTGATTGTGTATGCTCAGCGGCAACCGCTACAATATATATACTGTATATATATTTTAAATATATATATTATTTTTGGGGGAATATATATATATATATATATATATATATATACAGTATATATATATATTGTTGCGAATATGGAATTTGGCCTCCATATCCGCTTGTAAATATTCCCCTATTTCCCCAATACTCCCCAACTATCCCCAATCCCCCATTCCCTAGTCCCATTGTCTGTAAACAACAATCAGTAGAGCCGACCATCCCCTTTTTCCCCCATTAAATGTCGTGCCCAGGTCCACCGCATCACACGTAGACAACTTTCGGACATCTTGCTAGTTATTCTTAGTCTATGTCAGTTAAGGACTCGTTTCCATTAATTCTGACTCTTCGTTGCACCAGAATGTGATTATATGGCACCAGTAGTGAGTTTAGGACCTTTCCCATACCTCCTTCCATCTTCTTCCCCAAACAACAACAACAACAACAACAACTACAACTACAACTACAACAACAATTACAACAACAACGACGCTGCACGGGGGAGTGTGCGTCATCACACCGGCTCGGTTAGCCGCCATTGACAATGCGCTCCGGACCATGCGCTCCACGGGGTTACCACGAAGGGGCTCCTTGTCAGTCCCCCGTCAAGGGCGGAGCCGGTAACCCCCCCCGCACGCACCCAATGAGAAGCGACGTGCCGATTCCATCTGGGGCGGAGCTAACGAGCCGAGGGCGTGTCACTCCCCGCCGGATATACGAAGCGACTCACCGGATGTGAGGTGAGGTGAGATGCGCCCCCAGCTTGAAGAAGAGCAAGTCACTACCTCCGAGCGCTGCGACCTCCCTGCATGCTGCATCTCTGGACCGGACCGAGCCGATTCTGTCCCTGAGCCCAGGTGCACCTGGAGCCATCGATCCTGCCTTTCCTAGCCATCAATCCCCGTGTGAGTCAGCCTTTTGTCCCGTTTATCTGTCGTCTGTTGGGAATAATATAAGAGTGTGTCTAAGTGCTTATCTTACTATGCTGTCCCTCTTGTAGTTGTAATCTAACCTTCCGTAACAATATAACCTCCTCCGGAGGTCTTGAGAACTGAACCCTGGTGTCGTGTCATTTGAATCCCAGCTGTGTGTCTTTTCCTTCATTGACCTAGCGTAGCGCGATTAGTCAACGTTCGGGTATAATCGGGTAACTTGTGCAGACGTGGTCATACCAAACCGCTCGGTAAATAACATCTAAGCCACGTCTGTAACAATTGGTGTCGAGGAGTGGAATTCGAACCCGGGACTAAATTTATTAGGCCCAAATTTGTAACAATTAGAATCGATTCGGAGCGCGTTTCCCGCGCGAAATTATAACGGCGAAATTTGATTTTGTTATACGAAAATAAAAACCCGAATTTTGAAAGTCGCGCTATGGCGGATCAAGACAGCTGGGGTCCGGTAGGGGAGAGTGAGGCAGGGTCGGTCCAGGACCAAATTGAGGGACATGAGGGACAGGAGGAGAGCGAAGCAGCGAGGGTAGCAAACGCACAAAATGGCGCCTCGCTGGTCACCGCGCCCGCGACCGTGGCAGCGCCACCGGTGGATTTGAACTTGTTTTTAATACAAATGAAGGCCCTTATGGCCCAGAATAGTGAGCAAATGAGGGCTCAGAGTGAGCAATTGGGGGTAATGGGAAACGAAATGGGGGTAATGAGGGACGAAGCGAGGGGTACCAGTGAGAAGTTAGACAATAATTTTGAGGGGTTAGACAACGGGATAAAAGAGGTGAGAAATGGGTTAATGGGGGTAGAAAACAGAATGGCCGCTCAAGAGAATCAGATAGAGGGAGTGAAACATGGGTTAACGGGGGTAGAAAACAGAATGGCCGCTCAAGAGAATCAGATAGAGGGAGTGAAACATGGGTTAACGGGGGTAGAAAACAGAATGGCCGCTCAAGAGAATCAAATGGAAGGGATGCAAAAAGGGTTAGAGGGGTTAGAAAACAGGATGGAAGGCAAATTGAGGGACATGAGGGACCAAGCGGAAAGTGAAGTTAACCAAATGGGGCAGCAGATAGAGGGGGTCAGAATGGGGGTAGAAGCCAAACTGGATGCTCACAGGGAGGAAATGGAGCAGATGAGGGTGGCATCTGGGCAGGAGATGCAAGTGATGGGAGAGGAGATCAGGAGAGGAGTGAGTGAGGAGGTCGGAGGAGTGCGCGAGGAGGTGAGGCACTGTAAGGAGCGCATGGAGAAAGAGGTGAGAAAGGGGACTGTAAAATTGCAAGGGGGCATAGAGGACCTGACGCAGGAGGTGGAGCAGCTGACGGTGGGACAAACGGAGTTAGTGGAGCAGGTTCAAAGGAACACTGCGGTATTAGGAGGTTTAAAAGCGACACAAAACGACATAAAAAACGACTTGATAGCGACAAAGAGGGAATGTCAGATGGTACGTGAGGGACTGACAACGAGGTTGGACGAGGTGATAGAGGTAATGGAGACGAAGGACCGGCAGGTGAGGACGCACCTGGAAACGGTCAAGGTAGCCTTAGAGGATGAGCTTGAGGAGACGTACCGGGGAATAAAAGAGGTGAAGCAGAAATTAGAAGAAGTGGAAGAAGGGATGAGCGAAATTAAGAAGCGACGGAGAGGGGATAAGAAAGAGATAAAAGAGGAGATAAAAGAATTGGTCCAAAGTCTGTGTTTGGATCGTGATGATGTGCTCATTAACCGGATGAGGGATTCGCAGGTGATGGAGGAGAAGCGAAGAGGAAGAGGACCCGGTGTAAGTGGTGACCAATATGGTCGTGCGTATGATGCGCCAGGTGATTTAATAAGCTTGGGGGTCGAGATGGACCCGGGTGTTCGTGAGAGGCCGTTGGTGAAGTGTGCGACAGGTCTGGTGTGCGAAAGAGGAGGTGTGCGAGAAAGTCCGACTCTGGGGTGTGTGAGGAAAAAGTGCGTGCCAAGGAGTGAGGGTGCTGGCGAGAGTGAGTCGGTCGTAGCGCGTGTGCGAGGGAGCACATGGAAGCGTGGTGTGGTGAGTGTTACAGAGGGTGTGACGGGAGAGTGTGCGCGAGAAAGGTGTGTGACGGACAGGTGCATGGGGAAAGAGTGCGCTGTCAAAGGCAAGGAAGAATGCACACCTGTGGTGAGTGTTACAGAGGGTGTAACGGGAGAGTGTGCGCGAGAAAGGTGTGTGACGGACAGGTGCACGAGGAAAGAGTGCGCTGTCAAGAGTAAGGGTGAGTGCGCTGTCAAGAATGGAGGTGAGAGTAGTGAGAGTGACAAGGAGAGTGAGTTGGTTGTGACAGGTGAGCGAGGATGTACACCTGGGATGGAAGGATGCACACCTGGAATGGTAGAGCGTGAGTGGGAATGCACGCTGGAATTGGTAGTGAGGCACGTGGTTGGGTGTGCGAATGAGAGCACACCTGTGATTGTCACAGAGGAGGTGACAGAGGAAGGGGCGCGAAGAGGTGTGTTGGTGAGGTGTGCTACCAACGAATGTGTGCCAAGGTGTTCGGTGGTCAGGTGTGTGACCAAGGCTGTGAGTGGAATGGGTGTACCTGGGTGTGTAAGGAAAGGTACGAGGAGCATGGGCACGGCTGGATGTGTGAGCAAGGAACGGGCTGCGGGGTGTAAGCGTCCAGGTGAAGCATCGACGTTAGACGGGGTAGAGTTTAGAACGACTTATAGCCGAATCGGGCCCTCGGTGCGTGCTGGGCCTCGCTTTGAACGGCTGCGTCCGTGCTCCACTAGGCGGAGCGGGCAGCCCGATAGAAAGGGTCGTCATGGCGACCACTTTTTGTTGAGGCAGTCCGGCAGGTCGAGATCGGGACATTGGATGGCTCCACGCCGAGAGGGTGCGTGGGATCTCGGCCCGGGTAAGCCCCCGTCCCTGCACCGAGTGCCGGACGCATCCAGCCGCTGGCACAAAACAACCAGCATCCATTGCTTGGCTTTACGAAGCCGGGCTTTGGACAGGGATTGGCGCACCGAGAGGTATTAGTGAGTAGACTGGGTGATGAGGTTAGTGTTTTGGACCCAAAATTAGAGAAAAACAAAAATTTGATGATTGGCAAGGGATTGGCAGTAGTGATTGGCAGATGATGGGTAGCGATTGGCAAATTTTTGATTTGTTGAAATTTGATGTGCAAAATTGGTAGTGAGCGATGGGCCCGGTGGGTAAGGCTGGCATCCCTGCCACCCTTCCCATAGGGGGCAAAGGAGCAATAGCTTATGGGGTGTATGGCAGTGAAAACTAGCCCGGGTGGGTTAGGTTATATTGATAGGGATCTAGCGAAGATGACATTAGGTGACGATAAGGTTAGGTAGTGACTGATACCTGTAGTGGGGACGCAGGTAGATTAGTGTGGATTATAATGACGAGGGAGCGCAATAGTTTAAAGGGACGACTGGGAAGCGCAAGTTTCAGAAGGGAGTAGTTAGCTGAGATGATGCCGTGTGTGTGAAGATTGAACAGGTGAGAATTGAACAGGTGTGATTGCACAGGTGTGCAACTGGACGGGTGTGTGGAGCAGTGTGTGAGTAGTGAGTGTTGTAGATCAGCGCGAATGCGCTTGGGGAGAGAAGGGTGCAGGTGGCACCAGGTGTGAGAGCACAGGTGTGCAAGTACAGGTGTGTGGAGAGAGTTGGAGTAAGTGGTACGGAGTGGTGTGCATGGTGCGAAGGTGTGGATGGGGGAAGAGTGGACCCTTTTCACGGATACCCGGGGCGGGTAGTGTAAGTGTTAGGTAGAGGGTACAGGTAAATTGTGGTTGGATATTGGCATCTGTGGTGCGGGTGACAGAATGGTATTGTGAATGGGTGCATTAGTGTTGTGGAAATGGCTGGGCGTGTAGCCTGTTAGTGTGTGTAGTTGGTTGGGCACTCCACCACTGTGAGGATGTCGGCCAGGTGAGGCCGCAGGTGGGCTCTGGGAGCCGGTAGTTGTGAGTGGGTGCCTGAGGATCCCGGGTGTGGATCGGGCAGCCCAGTGCCAGAGAGGGCACCGAGTGGGGAGAGCGCCAGAGGGCCTTCCCCAGGTAGTTAGGTTAGGGTAAGGAGCCGGTAAGCTCGGAGGCAACTGCAGTGGTGGAGGTGTGCAGGTGGGTAGACCCGCTGGGAGAGGTACACGCCACAGCCCAGAAATTGTGCGAGGGCACCGGGAGATGAATCGGGGGAGTGAGACCCCAAATTGAAGAGCACCACAGTTTGGCCAATGGGAATTGGTTTTTAGAACCCATAGTGTAAGAGGGCCAATGGTTTGGCCGGAGAAAGACCCCGGGTAGTGTAAAGTTGTTAAAGTCATTTAGGAAATAGTTAGGATTGATGAACCTGTCGCACCATACGCAGCCACTTACCTGTGGTGATGATGATGACTCCACACCTGTGTTTTCTTTGTTCTGTGTGCAGGAAATGAGAATTGCTGTGAGGATTTGTGAGACGCATCACGACGTGGATGAGACATTGGGGTGATTCCATCTCTCCCCCCTTAGGGGGGACTGATGATGAATTGGTAATGGCAAATTTTGATGTTCAGTTGGAGATGGCAAATTTTGATGAGAGTTGAAAATGGCAAATTTGATTGGTTAGGAGGGAGAGAAGACGAATTTGGTTTATGGGAGGAACGGGGAAGACAGTAGGGATGTTTGTTGATTTGTAAAATAGATGTTTATGGGTAGTGTTGTGTTTTGTGGATACAGTAAGGGGTAAGGGAGGGGCCATGTAGGTTACCTGGTGGGGGGGAGCGTACGGTAGGAACGTACCTGTCTCACCTGGTTCCCATGTGCCCCCAGTGTGCATTACCTTGCATTGTGTGCACTTTTGCGCCCTTACCACCTTACTCACTTGTCTGCTTCTTTTGTCTCCCACCTCCGAGGATCTGGCTTTGGGGTAGAGAGAGAGGAGAGAGAGGTGCTGGCTTCGCAGTTGTGGGCCTGCACTTTCGCTGCTTGCTGCTTGGATCGATACACCATATGGACCGCAATGTTTGTGGCCACCCACAATGGACCGCAGTTCTTTTGCGGCCAAGCACCACCCATGGATGGACCTATGGGTCAACGTGGCACCTATGCCATACAGGTGAACCACTTATAGTTGACACCACTGAAGGCCACAACACGGAGATGGACGCGGTTGGCGCCTTTCTTTATTTTTGAAAGAAGTGCGGGGGCCGGGTGCACCACACGAGGGCAAGACCAGCGGCAGAACATCGGCCGGCTGTGACACCACACAATGGTTTATTAAACACTTTATTGGTGCACCGGATGGTGCTGACTGTGTGATGGGGTGGTGCTTTTCGTGCTGGGAAAGGGGTGCTCTGCACGTTATTAAAGGCCGTAGGCCACAGAGCACTCGTGGGTTGGTGTATCGATGCTAGCATGCGTGCTCTCTCTATGCATAACATCAGCATGTGTCCCTCCAAAAACAGGTCCTGGATCGTAGTGTAAATATCAGCGTAGTCTTGTAAATAATGCTCCCTACCGGCTGTATGTTTAGTTTGCGAATTCTTTCCGGATTCGGTTATCCTGTGGGTGTGTTTCTGAGAGGAGAAGGGTGCAACGTCGCAGGGGGACATATTTACTCATTTGTGAATATCTGTAAAACTGTCGCACTCAGGGTAGAGTTAATAGTAGAGGGAACTACATTGCGTGCCACACTAAAGTAGGTAAAAATTTATCGGGTCGGGACGCCCCGAGGGTAGAGAAGGGTGCAATGTTGCGAATATGGAATTTGGCCTCCATATCCGCTTGTAAATATTCCCCTATTTCCCCAATACTCCCCAACTATCCCCAATCCCCCATTCCCTAGTCCCATTGTCTGTAAACAACAATCAGTAGAGCCGACCTTCCCCTTTTTCCCCCATTAAATGTCGTGCCCAGGTCCACCGCATCACACGTAGACAACTTTCGGACATCTTGCTAGTTATTCTTAGTCTATGTCAGTTAAGGACTCGTTTCCATTAATTCTGACTCTTCGTTGCACCAGAATGTGATTATATGGCACCAGTAGTGAGTTTAGGACCTTTCCCATACCTCCTTCCATCTTCTTCCCCAAACAACAACAACAACAACAACAACTACAACTACAACTACAACAACAATTACAACAACAACGACGCTGCGCGGGGGAGTGTGCGTCATCACACCGGCTCGGTTAGCCGCCATTGACAATGCGCTCCGGACCATGCGCTCCACGGGGTTACCACGAAGGGGCTCCTTGTCAGTCCCCCGTCAAGGGCGGAGCCGGTAACCCCCCCCGCACGCACCCAATGAGAAGCGACGTGCCGATTCCATCTGGGGCGGAGCTAACGAGCCGAGGGCGTGTCACTCCCCGCCGGATATACGAAGCGACTCACCGGATGTGAGGTGAGATGCGCCCCCAGCTTGAAGAAGAGCAAGTCACTACCTCCGAGCGCTGCGACCTCCCTGCATGCTGCATCTCTGGACCGGACCGAGCCGATTCTGTCCCTGAGCCCAGGTGCACCTGGAGCCATCGATCCTGCCTTTCCTAGCCATCAATCCCCGTGTGAGTCAGCCTTTTGTCCCGTTTATCTGTCGTCTGTTGGGAATAATATAAGAGTGTGTCTAAGTGCTTATCTTACTATGCTGTCCCTCTTGTAGTTGTAATCTAACCTTCCGTAACAATATAACCTCCTCCGGAGGTCTTGAGAACTGAACCCTGGTGTCGTGTCATTTGAATCCCAGCTGTGTGTCTTTTCCTTCATTGACCTAGCGTAGCGCGATTAGTCAACGTTCGGGTATAATCGGGTAACTTGTGCAGACGTGGTCATACCAAACCGCTCGGTAAATAACATCTAAGCCACGTCTGTAACAATATATATATATATATATATATATATATATATATATATATATATATATATATATATATATATACTAGCAAAAGTATTCGGCATTGCCGTTTAACAATAAGTCGCTTCCTGACAGGCATATGAAGAGAGGGGGAGGAGAGGATGGAGAGAGAGGAGGAGGGAGGAAGAGGAGGAGGGGAAGGGGAAGAGGGGGGCAAGGGGGGGAGGTTCGGGGAAGGTTCATATAATCGCACAAAATGTTAGTCATTAAAAAAATGGGTACATAAAACAAAAAGGGAACTCTGTCTACTGTAACGCCATGGCTTGCAAAAGCAGCCTGGATAGCATTCACCAAGTGGCGGTTAATCATATTCAAAAAGGGTGTTATAACAGCCAAACTTCCCCCGCCTTGTGACTAATTAATTAAGTACACAGGTATTTCTGACTTCATTTGTAGAGCCTTCGCCAAGCAGTCGATTCGTTGCCGAGAGAGGTTATCCATCTCCATAGTGACCAATGCATGCGTGACATTGATAAACAGACTCGCTTCAACCTTCTGAGGAAAAGACTAATGCACATTCCATTATAAAACTAGAAACCAACTGAAAATGAAAAGCCTGTCCACGTCCGTTTGTATTCAAACGTCTTCGTCTTCTTTTGCCTGCTCAAAATAACGAAGACAGTTTATTTAAAAAAATACAAAATGAAAATTGATGATTTGATGCAGCCTTGACCTTTGAGTTTTCGATAAATAAATAAAAATCAACTTCTAGATTTTGATTGGAGAACCAACTCAGTGACCCAATATGCAAATTCTTAAAATTTCAGGTAAATTGGATGAAAATTGATGATTTAGGTGATGCTGACCTTTAACCTTTTGACTTTTGGACAAAACTATTGTCCTATTATTAAACTATTGCATTTAACCCCTGACTATCACTTCTCCTTCTCCCTCCTTTTGCTTTAAATATTTCCCTATTGATTCTTGTCTTTTTGCAATTGTTGTTTTCATGTTTTGTTATGCATTATGTTTTGCACTCTGTCAAAGCGCCTTTGGGCTTCATGAAAAGCGCTATACAAAATAAATGAATTATTATTATTATTATTATTAATTTTTCTTCTCAATATTATCATAATAAAGCTTTGTTGAAAAATTGATGATAAAAAATGGTAAATTGAAATTTCAGGTAAATTGGATGAAAATTGATGATTTAGGTGATGCTGACCTTTAACCTTTTGACTTTTTGACAAAACTATTAATTTTTCTTCTCCATATTATCATAATAAAGGTTTGTTAAAAAATTGATGATAAAAAATGGTAATTTGAAGTTTCAGGTCAATTGGAGGAAAATTGACGAATTAATGTGATGCTGACCTTTAACTTTTTGACAAAATTATTAATTTGTCTTCTCCATATTATCATAATAAAGCTTTGTTGAAAAATTTATGACAAAAAATGGTAAATTGAAATATCAGGTCAATTGGATGAAAATTGATGATTTAGGTGATGCTGACCTTTAGCCTTTTGACTTTTTGACAAAACTATTAGTTTTTCTTCTCAATATTATCATAATAAAGCTTTGTTGAAATTTGATGACAAAAAATGGTAAATTGAAATTTCAGGTCAATTGGAGGAAAATTGACGAATTAATGTGACGCTGACCTTTAACCTTTTGACAAAATTATTAATTTGTCTTCTCCATATTATCATAATAAAGCTTTGTTAAAAAATTGATGACAAAAACTGGTAAATTGAAATTTCAGGTCAATTGGAGGAAAATTGGCAAATTAATGTGATGCTGACCTTTAACCTTTTGACAAAATTATTAATTTGCCTTCTCCATATTATCATAATAAAGCTTTGTTAAAAAATTGATGACAAAAACTGGTAAATTTAAATTTCAGGTCAATTGGAGGAAAATTGGCAAATTAATGTGATGCTGACCTTTAACCTTTTGACAAAATTATTAATTTGCCTTCTCCATATTATCATAACTAGGGCATTGCCCGTACTATATCTATATCTAAAATTATATCCCCCCCCCTCTATTTACATGAAATGGTTTGGTCCAAAGCGAACGGCTTGCGAGTACGGTGACAATCCCCCCCCTCTATTTACATGCAATGGTTTGGTCCAAAGCGAACGGCTTCCGGAGTTTGGTAAAGAAATCGCCATCGCGTGCACAAACGCGCAGGAAAGCGAATGAATCGCAAATTCGTTTTTATTAGTTGTAAAACATAGTTTAACGCCAACATAGTTTGCAAACGTGAAATAAATGAATACGCTCTCAAATGTGCCATCCGAGGCAGAGTGTGCCCGCCACGTTCGGCACACGCGATAGTTCGCTGCTCTCTGATTGGTTGAATCGTTTTTTGGACATAGCTCGGTAAGTAATTGTCCGATTAATATGAAACCTTGAAAAGGCACATCCTCGGGTCCCCAGCAATATACCTGGCAAGTTTCAAGTATATCGGACCCGTGGTTGTCGAGAAACAGCGGTCACAGACAAACAAACGTACAGACAGAGATTACTGGAATTATAGATAGACTAGGGCATGCCCGTACTATATCTATATCTAAAATTATATCCCCCCCTCTATTTACATGAAATGGTTTGGGACATGAAATGTTTTGGTTCATTCGCAACGCCAAAGCGAACGGCGAACGCTTTACATGAAATGGTTTGGTGCATGAAATGTTTTGGTCCATTCGCAACGCCAAAGCGAACGGCGAACGGCTTGCGAGTACAGTGACAATCCCCCCGGGGTTTTTATTAGTTTTAAAACATCGTTTAACGCCAACATAGCGCCAACATAGTTTGCAAACGTGAAATAAATGAATACGCTCTCAAATGTGCCATCCGAGGCAGAGTGTGCCCGCCACGTTCGGCACACGCGATCGTTCGCTGCTCTCTGATTGGTTGAATCGTTTTTTGGACATAGCTCGGTAAGTAATTGTCCGATTAATATGAAACCTTGAAAAGGCACATCCTCGGGTCCCCAGCAATATACCTGGCAAGTTAAAAGTATATCGGACCCGTGGTTGTCGAGAAACAGCGGTCACAGACAAACAAACGTACAGACAGAGATTACTGGAATTATAGATAGACTAGGGCATTGCCCGTACGTGGGTGCCCGTTCCTTGCCAAAAAAAAAAAAAAACGCTACCCGTACGCTCTACCCCGCCCGTACGCCCGTAAACAAAAAATAACAACGCTCTTCGCTTCCGCCCTTCGCTCTGACTGAATTGGGAGAAATAATGCGCATAAGAAATCGAATTACGTACCGTAATGGCGGTCAGCTCGTAACGCGCACACTGTCCGGAAGTTCGCATATCGCATATCTATCTATCTATCTATTAATGCCCATTTATTCAATTATCGCCAACGTATTTTGGCTTTTTGCAATTTAATCGCAAGGAAAAGTAGAAAGAGAAGAGGGAAAAAAAGAAAAGCCTTGCCTTGCTGCAAACAGCTGCTGCAAACAACAACAACATGGAAGGCTGCACTGTCCGGAAGTTGGCATATCGCAGTTACGATTATTTTAGTGTTAATGGCCAATTATTCAATTAGCGCCAACGTATTTTGGCTGTTTGCAATTTAATCGCAAGGAAAAGTAGAAAGAGAAGAGGGAAAAAAAGAAAAGCCTTGCATTAACGCATTAACGCTTGCATTGCATTAACGGTTCGGCACACGTGATAGCTCGCTGCTCTCTGATTGGTTGAAGCGTTTTTTGGACATAGCTCGGTAGGTACTTGTCCGATTAATTACAAACCTTGAAAAGGCACATCCTCGGGTCCCCAGCAATATACCTGGCAAGTTTCAAGTATATCGGACCCGTGGTTGTCGAGAAACAGCGGTCACAGACAAACACACAGACACACAGACAGACACACAGAGATTGCTGGAATTATAGATAGATAAAGCTTTGTTAAAAAATTGAGGACAAAAAATGGTAAATTGAAATTTCAGGTCAATTGGAGGAAAATTGACGAATTAATGTGATGCTGACCTTTAACCTTTTGACAAAATTATTAATTTGTCTTCTCCATATTCTCATATTAAAGCTTTGTTAAAAAATTGAGGACAAAAAATGGTAAATTGAAATTTCAGGTCAATTGGAGGAAAATTGACGAATTAATGTGATGCTGACCTTTAACCTTTTGACAAAATTATTAATTTGTCTTCTCCATATTCTCATATTAAAGCTTTGTTAAAAAATTGAGGACAAAAAATGGTAAATTGAGATTGGGTGAAAATTTATGATTTGATGTGACGCTGACCTTTGACCTTTTGACAAAATTATTATTTTGCCTTCTCGATATTATCATAATAAAGCTTTGTTGAAAAATTGATGACAAAAAATTGTAAATTGAGATTGGGTGAAAATTTATGATTTGATGTGACGCTGACCTTTGACCTTTTGACAAAATTATTATTTTGCCTTCTCGATATTATCATCGTAAATCTTTGGTGAAAATTAGATGTCAAAACTCAAATGGTAAAAAGGTTACGGCTCGGACAGACAGACAGACAGACAGACAGACACACACACAGACACACAGACACACAGAAGTGATTACAAAACCTGGTCTCCTGCTGTGCAGGGAACGGGCTAAAACTTTGTATCCATGATTGAGTGTCTTGGAAGAGCAAGAACAGAATGGAAAGGGACAACAGCAGAGTCGAAGTGCGACTGACCTCAAAGCAGGAAATCTCAAATGCAAGTGGATTTGAGGTCTTCAATTTCAAGACCTAAAAGTCATCAATCTAGCTCAACTGTATTCCCCAAGTTATGCTTTTATGTTTGTGCTGTTAAGGTGAACAACATGATTTTTTCCAAAATTTGTTTAAAATTCCCTTTCAATTTCAACCCACATCACTCCCAATTATATTGCAATTCCAATTCGTGCAGGACATGGCGGAATGATGAATTGTTCCTCTTACCAGTAATACAGTCTGTACCGGGTGTCATTGGATACAGCCAAGCCACGTTTCCAGGAACATTCCATAAAAAGGCCGTTGTGTAAGATACAAGCGATGCCATGCGCTGTGGTGCCATTTGCACCTGGAAAACAAAAAAAAAGTGCAAACCGATATAAAAAGGCTGATTCAACTGCTTCCCGGAAGGTGGTAAGTTCAGCAATCTGTGCACAATCATGGGGTCAGATTGATATCACTTGCCAAGCCAGTTCGTCCTTATCAACCGTTTTGTTGGAGGGCTTGATTGAGGAGTTACCTTCACCCGACTCGACAAGCTGGTTATGCCACCAAGCTGGTTATGCCACCAAGCTGGTTATGCCACCAAGCTGGTTATGCCACCAAGCTGGTAATGCCACCAAGCTGGTTATGCCACCAAGCTGGTTATGCCACGAAGCTGGTTATGCCACCAAGCTGGTTATGCCACCAAGTTGGTTATGCCACCAAGCTGGTTATGCCACCAAGCTGGTTATGCCACCAAGCTGGTTATGCCACCGAGCTTGTTATGCCACCAAGCTGGTTATGCCACCAAGTTGGTTATGCCACCAAGCTGGTTATGCCACCAAGCTGGTTATGCCACCGAGCTTGTTATGCCACCAAGCTGGTTATGCCACCAAGCTGGTTATGCCACCAAGCTGGTTATGCCACCGAGCTTGTTATGCCACCAAGCTGGTTATGCCACCAAGTTGGTTATGCCACCAAGCTGGTTATGCCACCGAGCTTGTTATGCCACCAAGCTGGATATGCCACCAAGCTGGTTATGCCACCAAGCTGGTTATGCCACCGAGCTGGTTATGCCACCAAGCTGGTTATGCCACCAAGCTGGTTATGCCACCAAGCTGGTTATGCCACCGAGCTTGTTATGCCACCAAGCTGGTTATGCCACCAAGCTGGTTATGCCACCGAGCTTGTTATGCCACCAAGCTGGTTATGCCACCAAGTTGGTTATGCCACCAAGCTGGTTATGCCACCAAGCTGGTTATGCCACCGAGCTTGTTATGCCACCAAGCTGGTTATGTCACCGAGCTTGTTATGCCACCAAGCTGGTTATGCCACCAAGTTGGTTATGCCACCAAGCTGGTTATGCCACCGAGCTTGTTATGCCACCAAGCTGGTTATGCCACCAAGCTGGTTATGCCACCAAGCTGGTTATGCCACCGAGCTGGTTATGCCACCGAACTGGTTATGCCACCAAGCTGGTAATGCCACCAAGCTGGTTATGCCACCAAGCTGGTTATGCCACCAAGTTGGTTATGCCACGAAGCTGGTTATGCCACCAAGTTGGTTATGCCACCGAGCTTGTTATGCCACCAAGCTGGTTATGCCACCGAGCTTGTTATGCCACCAAGCTGGTTATGCCACCGAGCTGGTTATGCCACCGAGCTGGTTATGCCACCAAGCTGGTTATGCCACCAAGCTGGTAATGCCACCAAGCTGGTTATGCCACCAAGCTGGTTATGCCACCAAGTTGGTTATGCCACCAAGCTGGTTATGCCACCAAGCTGGTTATGCCACGAAGCTGGTTATGCCACCAAGCTGGTTATGCCACCGAGCTTGTTATGCCACCAAGCTGGTTATGCCACCGAGCTGGTTATGCCACCAAGCTGGTCATGCCACCGAGCTGGTTATGCCACCAAGCTGGTTATGCCACCGAGCTTGTTATGCCACCAAGCTGGTTATGCCACCGAGCTGGTTATGCCACCAAGCTGGTTATGCCACCAAGCTGGTAATGCCACCAAGCTGGTTATGCCACGAAGCTGGTTATGCCACCGAGCTGGTTATGCCACCAAGCTGGTTATGCCACCAAGCTGGTAATGCCACCAATCTGGTTATGCCACCAAGCTGGTTATGCCACCGAGCTGGTTATGCTACCAAGCTGGTTATGCCACGAAGCTGGTTATGCCACCAAGCTGGTTATGCCACCAAGCTGGTTATGCCACCGAGCTTGTTATGCCACCAAGCTGGTTATGCCACCGAGCTGGTTATGCCACCAAGCTGGTTATGCCACCAAGCTGGTAATGCCACCAAGCTGGTTATGCCACCAAGCTGGTTATGCCACCAAGTTGGTTATGCCACCAAGCTGGTTATGCCACCAAGCTGGTTATGCCACCAAGTTGGTTATGCCACGAAGCTGGTTATGCCACCAAGTTGGTTATGCCACCGAGCTTGTTATGCCACCAAGCTGGTTATGCCACCGAGCTTGTTATGCCACCGAGCTGGTTATGCCACCGAGCTGGTTATGCCACCAAGCTGGTTATGCCACCAAGTTGGTTATGCCACCAAGCTGGTTATGCCACCAAGCTGGCTATGCCACCAAGTTGGTTATGCCACGAAGCTGGTTATGCCACCAAGTTGGTTATGCCACGAAGCTGGTTATGCCACCAAGCTGGTTATGCCACCAAGCTGGTTATGCCACCGAGCTTGTTATGCCACCAAGCTGGTTATGCCACCAAGCTGGTTATGCCACCGAGCTGGTTATGCCACCAAGCTGGTCATGCCACCGAGCTGGTTATGCCACCAAGCTGGTTATGCCACCGAGCTTGTTATGCCACCAAGCTGGTTATGCCACCAAGCTGGTTATGCCACCGAGCTGATTATGCCACCAAGCTGGTTATGCCACCAAGCTGGTAATGCCACCAAGCTGGTTATGCCACGAAGCTGGTTATGCCACCGAGCTGGTTATGCCACCAAGCTGGTTATGCCACCAAGCTGGTTATGCCACCAAGCTGGTAATGCCACCAAGCTGGTTATGCCACCAAGCTGGTTATGCCACCGAGCTGGTTATGCCACCAAGCTGGTTATGCCACGAAGCTGGTTATGCCACCAAGCTGGTTATGCCACCAAGCTGGTTATGCCACCAAGCTGGTAATGCCACCAAGCTGGTTATGCCACCGAGCTTGTTATGCCACCAAGCTGGTTATGCCACCAAGCTGGTTATGCCACCGAGCTGGTTATGCCACCAAGCTGGTCATGCCACCGAGCTGGTTATGCCACCAAGCTGGTTATGCCACCGAGCTTGTTATGCCACCAAGCTGGTTATGCCACCAAGCTGGTTATGCCACCGAGCTGATTATGCCACCAAGCTGGTTATGCCACCAAGCTGGTTATGCCACCAAGCTGGTAATGCCACCAAGCTGGTTATGCCACGAAGCTGGTTATGCCACCGAGCTGGTTATGCCACCAAGCTGGTTATGCCACCAAGCTGGTTATGCCACCAAGCTGGTAATGCCACCAAGCTGGTTATGCCACCAAGCTGGTTATGCCACCGAGCTGGTTATGCCACCAAGCTGGTTATGCCACGAAGCTGGTTATGCCACCAAGCTGGTTATGCCACCAAGGTGGTTATGCCACCAAGCTGGTAATGCCACCAAGCTGGTTATGCCACATATGCCACAGAAGATGGACGGAGGTTATGTTTTCACTCCTGTCTGTCTGTTTGTTACTTGCGAAAATCAAAGATTTTTCCAAGTATACACAAAGAATTAAGTTAAGCACCCCTACACAACGAATTAAGGTAAGCACCCCCTAATATATATTCTTTGTGTATATGTATACATTGGCATATATTCTAAGGTATGTGAGATCAAATAATGATTGGTATGACATTAGTTATTGACGTTATTGACGTTATTGACGTCACTTGCACGTTATTGACATTACACGTTATTGACGTTATTGACGTTATTGACGTTATTGACGCAAAGATCGCTCGAGGTCTTCTCAGAACAATGACTGTACGTTAGAAAACATAAACGTCATCCACACTGTCCGTGATGGACCTATAGCTCCATACTTAAATTGAGGTGAAAATATGCCTAAAATTCCCCAAAAAATTTCACCTTAAATTATGCAGAATAAAATATTGAAAACGGCATGATTGTTATGTTTTTATGTGACCATAATATCACTTCTCCAGAAAATATAGCAATATCATGGGTATATTACACTGTTTTGACGACAACAAACTTGTAATGTGCGAGGTTGTAAAAAAACGGGGGGGGGTGCTTAACTTAATTCTTTGTGTATATATTGGTTGGTCTTGTGCGTTGTTGGCAAAAAAAGAGTTTTTGACAAGTATGTTGATCACTCCGGTTTGTGTGTTTTTTGTTTGTGTGTTTGTTTGTCTGTCCGCTCACTTATACTTCCCTTCAGGTCACAGTTTTAAACCGAGCTTCACGAAACTTAAACCAAATGGTGGAGTTCGTGGTCCGACAAATTATATAGATCCTTGAGGTCAAAAGGTCAACATAGGCCAAAGATCAACCACTTTTTTTCAAATTCCTAAAATCCTCAATTTTCATCTGAATGACTTGAAATCTGAATAGGATTTACATATCGGCTTACTGAATTCAACCACCAACTATTTTTGAGATCAGCACCGGCCAAAAGGTCAATATAGGCCAAAAGGTCAACAGAGGCCAAAAGGTCAACATAGGCCAAGTCTCTAAAATCCTCAATTTCCATCCGATTGACTTGAAATCTGAATACGATTTGCATATCAGCTTTTAATGAAACCATTCACCAAGATTTTTTGAGATCAGCATCGGCCAAAAGGTCAACATAAGCCACGTTTATAAAATCTTCAATTTTCATCTGATTGACTTGAAATTTTAAGAGGATGTCCATATCTGGTCACTGTATTCAACCACCAACTATTTTTGAAGTCAACATAGGCCAAAAGGTCAACATAGGCCAAATTTCTAAAATCGTCAATTTTAATCCGATTGACTTGAAATTTGAAGAGGATTTGCATAGCAGGTCATTGAATGCAACCACCAAGTATTATTAAGGTCAACATAGGCCACATTTCTAAAATCCTCAATTTTCATCTGATTGACTTGAAATTTTAAGAGGATTTGCATATATGGTTACTGAATTCAACCACCAATTCTTTTTTAGGTCATCTTAGACCAACAACTTATTTTATGGATTTCGCATGTATCGTGCTATGCATGACATATCTCTTGTTACTTGCAAAATCGAAGATTTTTCAAGTATATTGGTCGGTTGTGTTTGTGACTCTGTCTGTCTGTCTGTTTGTTTGTTTGTCACCGGCCTACAGGTCACAATTTTCAACCGATCTTCACCAAACTTCACCAAATGGTAGAGTTGGTCAAATGCCAGAAGCCTATTGTTTTTGGGGTCAATAGGTCAAAAGGTCAACATAGGCCAAAGGTCACCAACTTTGCTAAATTTCTAAAATCCTCAATTTTCATCCGATTGACTTGAAATTTGAAGACCACTTGCATATCTGGTCACTGAATTCAACCACCGAGCATTTTTGAGGTCAACATAAGCCAAATGGTCAACATAGGCCAAATTTCTAAAATCCTCAATTTTCATCCAATTGACTTGAAATTTGAAAAGGACTTGCATATCTCGTCACTGAATTCAACCACACATTATATTTTAGGTGAACATAGGCCAAAAGGTCAACATAGGCCAAATTTCTAAAATCCTCAATTTTCATCCAATTGACTTGAAATTTGAAGAGGACTTGCATATCTGGTCACTGAATTCAATCAACCAACAAGTATCTTTGAGGTCAACATAGGCCAAAAGGTCAACATAGGCCAAATTTCTAAAATCCTCAATTTCCATCCAATTGACTTGAAATTTGAAGATAACTTGCATATATGGTCACTGAATTCAACCACCAAGTATTCTTCAGGTCAACATAGGCCAAATGGTCAACATAGGCCAAATTTCTAAAATCCTCAATTTTCATCCAATTGACTTGAAATTTGAAAAGGACTTGCATATCTCGTCACTGAATTCAACCACAAATTATATTTTAGGTGAACATAGGCCAAAAGGTCAACATAGGCCAAATTTCTAAAATCCTCAATTTTCATCCAATTGACTTGAAATTTGAAGAGGATTTATATATATGGTCACTGAATTCAACCACCATCTATTTTTGAGGTCAACATAGGCCAAATGGTCAACATAGGCCAAATTTCTAAAATCCTCAATTTCCATCCAATTGACTTGAAATTTGAAGATAACTTGCATATATGGTCACTGAATTCAACCACCAAGTATTCTTGAGGTCAACATAGGCCAAAAGGTCAACATAGGCCAAATTTCTAAAATCCTCAATTTTCATCCAATTGACTTGAAATTTGAAGAGGACTTGCATATCTGGTCACTGAATTCAACCACCAAGTATATTTGAGGTCAACATTGGCCAAAAGGTCAACATAGGCCAGATTTCTAAAATCCTCAATTTTCTTCCGATTGACTTGAAAATTGAACAGCATTTGCACATTGAGTCACTAAATAGGGAAGCTAACTGGTTTTGAGGTAAAAAGGTCAAAGGTCAACTCAAGGTCAACCTTCCAAAATCATCATTTTTCATCTGAAAAATCGTCAATTTTCATCCTGTTGACCCGAGCTTTGATCAAGATTGTAAATTTTAATCTTCACGAAATGGACAATTTGCTGTATCAATGGGAAACTTTTGGGGGCGGATTTTGCAAGTATCGTGCTACGCATGACGTCCTCTTGTTTATTTGTTTGTGAGCAGGATATCTCAAAAGGTTGTGGACGGATTGGGCCGAAACCTGGTGGGCAAGTTGGGTGGGTGACAATAACAAATTGATTTGATTTTAGTGAAGATTCGAATCCGGATACGAGAGTTTAAAAAAAAAAATTGAAGTGATTCTTCACCATTGAGTGATTGGGCTAAAAACGATATATAACACGATATCTCGAAACGTTGTGGACAGATTCGGAGGAAACTTAGTGGACAGCTGGGGTGGGTTACAAGAAAAAGTAGCTTCGATTTTGGTGAAGATCCAGATATTGATTCGGATACGACTTCTTTTTAAGTGATTGATCTTCACTATTGAGTGAACGGGCCAAAAACAATATCTAGCACGATATTTCAAAACGTTGTGGACGGATTTGGACAAAACCTGGTTCCAGTTTGGATGGGTGACTAAGAACGAATCATTTCGATTTTGGTGAAGACCCCAATACGGTTCCAGATACGAGAATTTTTTTTGTCTTTAAAGTGATTCTTCACCATTGGGAGATAAGGCCAAAAACGATACATAGCAGGATATCTCAAAAAGTGGTGGACGGATTCGGACAAAACTTAGCGCACAGGTTGGGTGGGTGACAACAACAAATTGATTCGATATCGGTGAAGATTCGAATTAGAATACGAGAAATTTCGATTTTTTAAAGTGAATGATCTTCATTGAGTGATGGGGCCAAAAATGATATATAGCACGAAGTTTCAAAAAGTTATGGACGGGTTTGGATGAAACTTTGTGGAGTTAGTTGGACAGGTTGTGTGTGCGACAAGGACGATTCGATTTGATTTTGGTGAAGGTCCAGATCCAAATACCAGAGTTTTAAAATTTTTTAAAGTCATTCTTATCACCACCATTGAGAGATTGAGCCAAAAACGATCATTGCCATATCATTCTCAAGAGTTAGATCGAACATACGCGATGTATCGATGACAAATGGCTCGCACATTGTGGTGGGAAATGATTCTATTTCTTGGGAATTGTTTGCGTAAAATGCAAATCAAAGAGGCCCCTTGAGATTATGAGTGACAATGGAAAACGTAAATATACAGAAGTCATAACGTCTTATCAAGATCTCATTTGCAAACATTTTTGACCAGTACTGTACATTATGATCCCGGAAATCCAAGTATTTCCTGCTCCACCTGAAAAACCCTCAAGCAAAGAGTGACCACACTAAAAACTAGAACGGCACTCAGTAGAGAGCATACATTATGTTTTGCATTATGCATTATGTTTTCCACTCTGTCAAAGCGCCTTTGGGCTTCTGGAAAAGCGCTATACAAAATAAATGAATTATTATTATTATTATTACATACCTCCACCTGGTTGATCATATCATTCAATGGTGAAGAATCGCTTAAAAATTCTACTAGGTGGATCCGTATCCGTATCTTCACCAAAATCGAATCGATTCTTCCTTGTCAAACCACCAACCACTCCACCACGTCTCGTCCAAATCCATCCATAACTTTTTGAGATATCCTGCTATGTATCGTTTTTATCCCGATGTCCCAATGGTGATAGAACCTCCTGTACACTTGGCTGCGCTACCCAACTACACTTCGATAACATGGTATGTATTCGTACCTCTTGTTCAACCTACCGTGGGGTGGTAACCTGGTAACTGTTGGGCTCCATTTTGAATGCACTCGTTTAAGACATTCAAATTTTGTTCGAACTCGAACGTCAAGCTGCAAATTTCCATCAAAGTGACTTTCAAAAAAGGTATCCTTTTGGTACGTTTTCTGCACAAGGAGAAACCGATCAGCAGAGAGAATACAAAACTCTTATGGTTAGAGAATACAGAACAACACTCAATTCTATTAAAAACTATACATGGTATTCATAGAATACTTACCCCACGTAGTAAACTTGGTGCGAACTAACTCCTCTGTTGTTTAAGGTTTAAAAAAAATGTGATCCAATATGGCTGGCACATCACGTGACCGATGACGTCATACATTTATATTGTCTGATATAATTGTTGCGTAAATCACACTGAAGAAATTTCAAACTGATCGGACTAAGCGTTGTACTTGTGGAATTATGACGTCATAATGAAGGCACCAATGACGTCATTGTTAATAGCAGTTATTCCCCATGTGGAGTTCTTTACAATGAGCGACGTTAAAAAATTTTAAATGGAGCGGTTTTGGAGGTGTAGTCCAAAGTTTTTCGTTTTTTTCCCAACATGGCGGCCGTACCATGTGATACATACGTAAGCACGTACCCGATCGCTTAATCTCGCTTCGCGCTTCGCGAGCACAGGGTAATTAGAAATTCCGCCGTGGAAAACCACTGGCCGACAGTCGCAGTTGGCGCCCACACATGAGTTGGCGAGTTGATGCCCCACGAAAGGCGCTGTGACGTCACGCCATGAACAAATCAATTGCCATCACGTTATACATTCAGTCGTTCTTATTAGCCTGTCCCCTGCAGATGGGATTTTGCAATCACTTCTGTGTATGTCTGAGTCTGTCTTTGTGTGTACGTGTGTGTGTGTGTGTGTATGTATGTGTGTGCATGTATGTGTGTGCATGTGTGTGTGTGTGTGTGTGTGTGTGTGTGTGTGTGTGTGTGTGTGTGTACGTGTGTGTGTATATGTGTCTGTATATGTACGTATGTGTGTGCATGTGTGTGTGTTTGTATGTGTGTATGTATGTGTGTGTGTATATGTATGTGTATGTGTGTGTGCGTGTGTGTGTGTGTGTGTATGTGTGTGTGTGTGTGTGTGTGTGTGTGTGTGTGTGTACGTGTGTGTGTATATGTGTCTGTATATGTACGTATGTGTGTGCATGTGTGTGTGTGTGTGTGTATTATGTATGTGTGTGTGTATGTGTGTATGTGTGTGTATGTATATGTGTGTGTGTGTGTATGTGTATGTGTGTGTGTGTGTGTGTGTGTGTGTGTGTGTGTGTGTGTTTCGTGTGTAGGTTATGGGGCGGTTATCAAAATGTAAGGTCTTAGCATGGGCTATCTGCTGGCGTAGGATAGATAATTTTACCTGCAATAAGGATTTTGTGTTTAGGTTAAGTTGTCGTTTTCTTGCACGCTTTTGGTGGGGCGTTGTGTGATCTGGTTTTCCAGTATGAACAAGCATTCTGAGTATTGCGCTGCAATACATGTCCCCTACCGGCAGTCTGTCGTCCCGAAAACGGTTGGGGAAATTACCAAAGTTCAAAGTGCCATAACTTTGTCAAAAATGATCGAAACGTCGTGAAGTTCGAACTCGATCTGTAACTTATCATGAGGAAACCATGTGCCAAGTTTGAAATTATTAACATTAAGAGTTTAGAAAAAACGTCCGGAAAACTGTTCTTTGCGTAACGGACTGACAGACAGGATCGGTGTGCACCGGTAGGGGACTAACAAGCGAGGGCCAGGTGAGGCAAAGTGAGGGGAGGGACCCCGAGAGGATCATTTATATGAGGTCGTCCCAGCATGCAGCACGAAGTATCGCTGCAGTCCCCCGCAACCTCTGGTATCTTTGCAGGCCAGAGGGCATAACATCACCACTGTCGTCAATGTCATCACTTAAGGTTAAGTGGGAGGACCCACCGACTGACTACTGTGGCAGCAAAGCAGCATACCATTGGCTGGACTAGCTGGCAACAGGAAGTGCCGCTATTGGCCGGAGCCATGAGGCATCACCTGATTGGGCCGTCGGTGGGAAGACGTCGTCCCAGTGGCCGCCATTGGTCACGTGAGGGAACGAGAACGTGGGAAGGGGCAGTATTTGAGGGCCGGAGGTGCGACGTTCACTCTTTCATTGGGATTGCTCTACAGCATCGCTCTTTTTTGCTGGGGACGCTCTTGGTGTTGGATAGCTGGGCCACGACATCTTCCTGGTACGGGCCTACTCTGCTCTCCGTGCTGTTTCTTTGAGGAATTTTAACTTTAAACAAGACCGGAAGTCCAACAGCGACGTAGCCGAGCTTGTAAAATATTATAAACCACAAACACACGTATGATTAGCTTTTTTAACAGTCGCTAATGCTGCTTATAACATTAAACAAAGAAATTTGGAAGAATCCCGACATGCGTGAGGTAAGTTTTACTTTCAGAACTGAGGGAAGATCTACGGTAATCTATATACCCCACAAGGGTTGGGTACGTACCGTTTTGTTGGAAGATCCGTAACGTCTGTGCTTCAGATATTTGATGATCATTTTAACAATCGGTTTGTTTGTGTTTCACACTGAATGAAAAACATAAAGGCAGAGCATGGCGATTGTGATATATGACAGGTTCGACGATATGTTCGGCATGAAAACAAAATGGCGGTGTGTGGAGAGTCAGCCACCGTAATGACATCAGACGTAATCACATCACCCTGTCATGTGACCATATCCTGAGCTCTGATTGGTTTATGTTTGAGGCGACATACATACATACAGACGGACAAACACTGTTCTAGATGGCTTTGCCCGATGGGCTACGCTGTAAAAAGCCTTGCCTGGTTTAAAAAACATCTGATTGGAGGATTTTGGGGACACGACTCAACTGAATTGTAACACAGCAAGGAAGCTGACCGAGCATGGTATGTTTATTCCTGTGAAGAACATTGTTCCTGTTCCTTATATTTAACCACAAAATGATTTCAGCCGGAACGACTGGTAATCCGTCCATCCATCTGCATGTGATGGCAAAAAATTTGACACTAAAAGTTTACACCACAGGTTTTGTCAGACAAATTTTTATCAGACAGAAAACAAATTCTGCAAATGTCAAAAAAAAAAGATCCTCAGAAATCAGTGGAGAGTTTTATTCTAACACCTGGCCTCTCTCTCTCTCTCTCTCTTTATAAAAATCGAATCGAATCGTCCTCGTCACACACCCAACCTGTCCACCAAGTTTCGTCCAAATCCGTCCGTAACGTTTTGAGATATCCCGCTATGTATCGTTTTTGGCCCTATCTCCCAATGGTGAAGAATCACTTTTAAAATTCTTGTAGCCGAATCCGGATCTTCACCAAAATCTTATCATTTATTCCGTGTCCCATACGCTACACCTCTGCCAAATTTCGTCCAAATCCGTCCACAACCTTTTGAGATATCTTGTTCACAAACGGACTGACAGACAGACAAATGGACAGACAGACGGGTGAAAACGTAACCTCCAACCACCTTTGGTAGCGGAGTTAATCATTCATTTGCCAAGTTTTAGTTGATGTCTAACTCCTTCAATGGACATCGAGGAAACAGTATTACTCTAAAGCAGAACATCGGAGCGTCATGAACGAGATGATCTTTTGTCTCACCCGCAACTGAACTCCACAAATGGAATAATAACGACCTAAATTTTGAGAGACAATGATCTGCCAAGATTTTTCCCTTTTTCAACATAAATATATTTTTTACAACCAAAAGCCTTCAAATGAACTCTTATGACGTCACAGAACACCTACCCTGGCTCATCATTTGAAGGGGATTATTCTACCCCATCAATGAAGTCACTTCACAAATCTAATCTCTGCTGAGCTTTAGTGTCTCTGGGGATATCTTATTCCCCCCCTAGAGGAATTTGTCAGTTGAGATAACACCTGTCAATGTCGACACAGAATCGGTCACTGTAGTCGTCATCAGTGCAGGTGTAACTTTTGGTTGGTCTCGATGGCATCGACTCCCATCTTACAGGATATTCCACCGACGGAGAAGGTTGAACTTCACAGATAAGTCCAATATCATGTATTTAGTCCACATCGTGTTCCCAATCAGCTGATTCAAGTTCAATATCATAATTGAAACGCCCTCGTCTGTGCTTAACAGTACCAGTTGCGCACAACTACCGGGGACACCTCTTTGCGGTGGTGTACCCCCCAACGCAAGTCGGGGGCCAAATCTTATACCTATGCTTCCTTGCTGCCCGGATTCGTCAGAGCAGCGCAGTCGCAGTCAGAGTGCTAATTGGTTCCCATGGACCAGCCTTCTCCCTCTTGTCTCCCCCTCTCTCTCTCTCTCTCTCTCTCTCTCTGCTCTCTCTCTCTCTCTCTCTCCTCCCTCTCTCTCTCTCTCTCTCTCTCTTTGCTCTCTCTCTCTCTCTCTCTCTCTCTCTCTCTCTCTCTCTCTCTCTTTGCTCTCTCTGCTCTCTCTCTCTCTCTCTCTCTCTCTCCTCCCTCTCTCTCTCTCTCTCTCTTTGCTCTCTCTCTCTCTCTCTCTAACTCTGTTGTGACCTTGACTTCATCAAGGCAGGGGCACATCATCCTAGATGTAGGAGATCTCTGGGTTGCTCCTGCAAGATAGATCGGCTGCCTCCGTGCCGTGGGTTGTCCGGTGCTATAAAACAACAACAACAACAACCTGTTGCGCACTTCCGGTTCTAAACGATAGTCACGCACCAGTAGCGGTTGTCCAATCAAGAACTCGCACATGTCGCCCTTCTGTTTGTCAATAGCCTGTTAGAAAAGTTTGCCATTCACACGTGACATGTGATACATGAGACAGTCTTTAGAGGTTGGAATTTGGCCAGGGTACTGGTGATAACTTGTTGAGACACCGTGTGGGATCTTTCAACATCTACCAGCTCGTGCTGGTGTGCTACCTTTTCAACGTCTTGTCTATCATGCATGCTGGACAAGGTCGGTGGGCTGCCCATGGTGTATTTATTAGTCCCCTATCGGTGTACACCGGAGGGGACTATAGGTTTGCACGCCGTCCCTCCATCTGTCAGTCTGTCAGTCCATCAGTCCGTCAGTCCGTCACGCAAAGAACAGTTTTCCGGACGTTTTTTCTAAACGCTTAATGCTAATGATTTCAAACTTGGTACATGGTTTCCTCATGATAAGTTACAGATCAAGTTCGAACTTCACGACGTTTTGATCATTTTTGACAAAGTTATGGCACTTTGAACTTTGGGAATTCTGATAATTCTGATGATCCTTAACTCAGTGCCATTTTAAGTTTTAATTTCCTTTAAAAAAGATTTTCTCTGCAATAATTGGACCGATTGAGATCAAATTTTCACCATATGAGGGACTCGGTCTGTAGAATATTTTAATGGTGATTATGACGTCAGAGGTCATGTGGTTCGGCCGCCATATTGTTCGGCCACCCCTTTTTCTCTGCAACGGCTGAACAGATCGAGGCCAAACGTTTCAGGAAGAATCGCATACCCATGACGAACTAAAAAGTCAGCGAGCATGATGTCATGCATCACATGGTTTCAGAGTTATGACGTTTTTAAGCATGAACCTTTAAAACCGAGCTCCTCCCTCATTTTTGATCCAATCGAGGGGAAACTTCACAAATCTGTTCAGCATGTCAATCTACTAAAACGTCCTTTTGGAATTTGCGATAGGGTGCGGGGTTTGGCAGATATCGTTAATTAAACGAAAATATTTTTAAAATGGATATCTCTTGTTTATTCTAGAGTTCTCCTCAAGCCGCACCGCGCGCCCTCAGCCTCGTCTCGCGAACGTCAAAAGCGCGACACAGCGCGCGCTTTCGGGTGGAGCGGAGCCAAGCCGAGCAACATATATATATACACATCGATCATTGATCATGAACCGGAAAATATAATAAATTACTGATATTTAGCGACTCGAAAGGTTCTTTATCAACAACTTATTTTCTCGTGTTTCTGCTGACCTGTTTGCAAGGTGTATAAATCGAAGTCCCAAGTGCGAATCACAGGTGAGCCCGTCCTGAGGTAATTAGCGATTGGGAAAGATTCAGAACCTGTGGGTAAATAACCCTTTGGTAATTTCCCCAACAGTTTTCCGGACGACAGACTACCGGTAGGGGACATGTATTGCAGCGCAATACTCAGAATGCTTGTTCAATCAGGATTGTATGTTTAATGTGCAGTCCCAGTGTGATAAGATTGACGTGTGCACTGCCTTTGTACTCACTTGCCAGGCGTTGCTGTGTTTTGGGTTATGACCATAATCCATTTGGAACTCGATGCAACTGCTTATGTTGAGGATCTCGGAAGATCCCCAATCAACACGTAACTTTGTCAGGTTCCCAACAGCAGAAATGCTCAAGTTTTGGGGCACGGCTGTTTTGGCTGCAAAAGTCCTTTTGTCAGCTGGAATATTGATAGGCCACAAATGAGGCGCGACCATTTGACTTTCACGCAAAGAACATAACAATTTGATCGTACCTGAAAATGATCCGTAGCTCCAGTTACCATAGGTGCTTGCGTTATAGCATACGCCAACTGCCCGCATGCGGAACTTATTCATCCATTTGACGTGACTTCCTGGAAGCATCACTTGGTTGCTACCGGTGGTAACATTCTGTGTTCAGGACGGGTCAAATACTGGTCATAAAATTTAAATAAATGAATAAAAATCACCTCAAATTGATAGAATCAAGATGAAATTGCCTACCTTCATCCGGCAAAAAACATGATTACCTTCCATGACTTTGATATTCTGCTGATTTTGTACTCTATTTGAAAGTCTATGCAGTTTGGGCCGACTGGGCCTGGCCATTGCCATTGCAGAGAAAGCTCCCCGTTCGGCTGTACAATCACCTGAAGGTTGTTAACTTGCGGAAGGGTTTCTACGAGGTTGTAGAGAAACAAAAACAATCTTTAACTGCTCCCAATTCTCCAAAAAATACCAAATAAACCCCCACTAATTAAAGCGGTAGGTAACAAATAAAAACCAAAACAAAGGTGGGGAAAATTAAGGCCTATTTACCTGAAACAACGTACGTTGAGGCAAAACAAATGATGAATATAATCTTCAGGTATGAAAGCCATTGGATGTAAAGAATCAAGGAATCCATTGAAGAGCCCAACGGTCTGTATAATTAGACAGAAAAGACTTTCCGGTGATCAATATGACCTAGGTTTGTTAGTAGAGAATTTTTTTTCTGTAAATAACAGTTGAAGCGACATTCTGGGCAGGAGTTGGGTTGGGCACTGGTGTTGTACCTGAGGAACCACCACAATATGGTGACTGCCATGGGCAATGCGCCTGGTTAGGTCAGGAATTGGGATTTGGCCAGGGTGCCGCCACACGATGGCCTAATCTTGGAATATACAGGGAAGGGCTTTATCGTCCGCCGGCAAATGTTGGCAAACGGGAACCTGGCTTATGATGCCCTCCTAGGAGGACAGGTTAGAGGTGAGTGTGCATACTTCTGGGCCATATCCTTCTTTCAGGTCAGGTCAATCTTTTGGGACTGCCACTGGTAATGGGTAACCCAGTGCTACCTGCCGCATGGTCGGGTTGCCCGGCGACTAAACCAACACCCTTCACTGGCTTTGCTAGTTGGGGAAGGTGACTGTGACACACTGCCAGGACCAAAAACACCTGGCAAAGGGCGGATGAGCTCCCGTAGGGAACCAACTGTCATCCAGTAAGGAGATGGTGTCTCCTAAAAAACACCCATCCGGTTTGAACCGGTTCAAGTCATACCAAAGACTTTAAAAATGGTACGTGCTGCTTCCTGTTTTCAAAAAATCCTGTTTTTGAGGAATATTTATACATTTTAGTTTTCATGTTCAAAAAGGTATCTATTGTAGTCATTGCATGTTCCACTGTCACTATGGATATGTGGTGTTCTGTTCCCTTTCAGATTGCATAATTTTGAGACACGGTTGGGAATATGTGGGATAGGCCGGTTTACTTTACATGCGCTCAGTCATATATTCCATATCCAGATGTGAATGCCACCCCTGGTCGTCGTCACTCCGGTCTCGGATCAATTGAGGTTCCGTAGGTAAGAATCACAGTCAGAGAATGCTAGATGTGGGATAAATGGAACTCCAAAATAACAATGGCAGCCTGGCTTAAGATCTTAAAGTCCCTGTTGTCCCTGGAAAATTGAGCTATTCGAGAATCCAGCTGCATCGGAGTGATGACCCATCCAGGATTTAGCCCCCTAGCCAATGGAAAACTGTATTGGCATCCCTATGTGTGCTTGACAGCA
This sequence comes from Myxine glutinosa, assembly GCF_964187855.1. NCBI lineage: Eukaryota > Metazoa > Chordata > Myxini > Myxiniformes > Myxinidae > Myxine > Myxine glutinosa. The sequence goes on along the minus strand of NC_136265.1, from coordinate 36,345,292 downwards.
TGAAAGGAATGGTTATTATTATTATTATTATTATTATTATTATTATTATTAACTAGGGCATGCCCGTACTATATATATGCCCGTACTATATATCTATCTAAAATTATATCCCCCCCCTCTATTTACATGAAATGGTTTGGTCCATTCGCAACGCCAAAGCGAACGGCGAACGGCTTGCGAGTACAGTGACAATCCCCCCCCTCTATTTACATGAAATGGTTTCGTCCATTCGCAACGACCACAGAACCCCCCCCCCCTCTATTTACATGGAATGGTTTGGTCCATTCGCAACGCCGGCACACGCGATCGTTCGCTGCTCTCTGATTGGTTGAATCGTTTTTTGGACATAGCTCGGTAAGTAATTGTCCGATTAATATGAAACCTTGAAAAGGCACATCCTCGGGTCCCCAGCAATATACCTGGCAAGTTAAAAGTATATCGGACCCGTGGTTGTCGAGAAACAGCGGTCACAGACAAACAAACGTACAGACAGAGATTACTGGAATTATAGATAGATGAACAGTGAAAGTACGCAACAAGCAATGGAAATATTTCCATCTGTTTTATCGAACTTCCTATTCTTTGCTTCTGTAATTATTTTCTGAACTGAATATTTTCTGAAAATGGACATTTCTTTTCTGAAAATGTCTTTCAATTTTGTGAAGATTTGTGAAGAAAATTTGAAATGTTTTTGTGAAAATTTGTGAAGGGAAATTTGTGAAATTTGAAAATTTTGAAATTTTGAAATTTGAAATTTTTTGAAATTTGAAATTTTGAATTTGAAAAAATGTGAATTTTGAAATTTCAAAATTTGAAATTAAACAAAAAAGTGAAATTTGAAAATTTGTGAAGAAAATGAAAATGTTTTTTGATTTTTCTCTGAATTGAAAAATGAAAATGAAAATGTGCAAATGAAAATTTCTGAAAATCTGAAAATGGAAATTGAATGGACATTTCATGAAAATGGAAAATGGACATTTTCTGAAAATGGAAAACGGACATTTTCTGAAAATGGAAAATGGACATTTTCTGAAAATGCAAAATGGAAAAAAAAATTAACTTTTCTGAAATGGAGAGCTCTTGAACTTAATCTTAATCAAAGGTCAAAGCAAAAATGACATCAAGCACAAGACTTAAATTCAAATGTAAAATTTACCAATAATAGAGAATCTGGGATGTCCCTTTCATATAGATGTACCTTTCTTGGTCCTGGTTATATGTTCGGTATCCCAAAAGTCTGCACCAGAGTGCTCTCCGATTGATGGTGTAGCGGACAATTTTAAATGAACAAAACAGCTGATACTCTAGGCCTTTAGGTGGCACGAGGAATAGATCTGTGTAATATGAAAGCTAAATCTGGAATACTTTTTGAAATATCACGTACACAAGCCAAGTTACCTAGATGATTACCATGGCAACATGATTCAGCCAATCGCAGCAATGATCTAATCAGGTTAAGATAATGTCATGAGGAATAGATGTCTGCAATATGAAGCTAAATGTTCAACGTTTTTTGAAATACTGCGTACACAAAAGTACATGAACGGTTGATCGGTCGGACGGAGGTTGTTTTAACGTCCCGTCTCCGACTTTGGCGGATAGGAGGGGCGGTCCAACGGGTTGGGGACAAAAAAAATTCAAAACCTTGGAGATGCTGAACAGAAGGGACCGAGAAGGATGCAGAACAACCAATTAGAGTTAAAAATTGCACCTTAACATCAGAGAGCACTCAGGTGAACCACCTACATATTGGGAGGGTGAAGGCGCGATGGACATTTCTTCTCCATTCTCAAAAAGAATCAACGCTGCTTTTAAAATTGATGCAATTGATAGAAAGTGTCAGGATAAGTAACAGGCAATACATACCTGAGAATGTATATTCACAGCACCTTGTCCAATCGAGTTATCCGCTGCTGTCCCCGTTCAGGCTTACAATCGATTGCTTGCTGAGACACATTTCCAACTAAGAGTTCCTGTTTTCTTACACAGGTTTGAGATGGAAAAATGCTTTTTCGCTATATTTCCCCCTCCTATTTGAATGCAACCACATCCTGCTTACGTTATGTTTTGCATCGACCCACAAGCTGATAAACAGACCTGTTCGTCTTGGTAAACCGCCCGGCCACACACATCTGGCCACTCTCTCACAGTGACTTCTTGTATTTTAATATCACGAATGGCCTGCAGGAATTTGGGTTCTCTCTGGAGATGTGAAAAACTTTTCCTTAACTCTTAGATGCAGGCGTCAAAACTCCTACATAAACGCAGCCATTGGGCCTCGGAGGCCCAACAGATGTATTCGTGTAATTATAGATTTTTTTTTATAGATTTTTTTTCTTTCATATGTATTTTCAATCCAAGTCGATGCTCATGGATGTGTATTTGCTCAGAAAATGTGAATCATTGATCCTATTAGTTGGAAGAATCTCATACAAGTAATGAATCCGTTTTTGTTTTTTTTGCAAAAACAATTTTTGTTCTTGGTTTTTCAACTTTTTTCTCTAAAAAGTTGAAGCTCATGGAGGAATATTTGCTCAAAAAATATGATTCACTAATCCTTTTATTTAGAATGTATATGTCCACAACTGTCAAAAATCCTACATAAATGCAGCCATTTGTCCTCGGAGGCTCAACGGGTGTATTCATGTAATGTTTTTTTTGTCTTTTTTTTTTAAATATATATTTTTCTTTCATATCCTTTTTCAATCTAAGTCGATGCTCATGGATGTGTATTTGCTCAGAAAATGTGAATCATTGATCCTATTAGTTGGAAGAATCCCATACAAGTAATGAATCTTTTTTTTTTTTTTTTGCAAAAAAAGAATTTTGTTCTTGGTTTTTCAACTTTTTCTCTCTAAAAAGTTGAGGTTCATGGAGGAGTATTTGCTCAAAAAATATGATTCACTAATCCTTTTATTTAGAATGTATATGTTCACAACTGTCAAAAATCCTGCACCTATGCAGCCATTGGGCCTCAGAGCCCCCACGAATGTATTCATGTAAAGTTTTTAAATTTTCATATTTTTGTCACTAAATTATTTGTAACCAAGTTATAGGAGCATATAATGAGGTTCATATCAAGAAAATAATGATATAACTTAGTAGTACAACAACATTTATGCGGGGTCTCGAAGGCCCCAGGCCTGCATTCATGTCGGTTTTTCAGGTAAGTGAAGAATGAAGATTTTCCCACGTCTGATTGAATTTTTTATTTATTTATGTCACTGAATTTTGTGTAATAACATGAAAGTCTGTGAAAATGAGCCTCATTCCAAAATTTTTTTGTACAGCATAGTTTTTGCAACAAAAAAAACAACCTTGTGGGCCTCCGAGGCCCAATCACTGCATCCAAGGGTTAAAACTTCTAATTTGGTGAAAAATGTTTCTGCACCTGTGTTAATGTCAGGGACTGAGTCATTCATTTCCAAGAACTTTGTGTTTATCATTAACGGCAATCCACCGGGCAGCCTTTGCCTCATATGACGCAGCTTACTCGATTTGTAAGTTTCGCAGTGAACGGAATGCCTTTGTGAGATCACAGTGGTCTTTGGAAAGTTTGAAGTTGCTTGGATTGTCGAATCGCAACACTGAACCAGTTAACCACACTTATGGCATTTTCAAACACTTGATCGATAACCATCTTCCTCTACCATGATGCTTGCTCTATATGGAGCGACGGTTCTGCTGAAGCAGTTTCTTGGCTCGGGGTACAATCCTGGATGGAAGTCAGTCTGGGTTTGACACTTTGACATTGAAAGTCAGGGCAGGAATTTGGAATTTCTTTGTGGTCCCGTCGATGGCTTGCCTATTTTTGCGGAAGCAAGCTTTAACGTCCACCGACCGATGCTGCTAGATGGGACGCTCAGTTTAACATTCACCCGAGGGACAGTTTACAGCTGGTCGAGCTTCGAACCCAGTCTACAGGTTGCCAAGACTTCTATAAATCGTTACCAAGACTACCATTAAAATGTGCAAACCACCTGTCGTTTGATACCAACGCAAAAGTGGACCTTCTGGTTCTGGACCTTGACCAATGCTTCCAGACTTTAAATATTCTCATTTCCCCCCCTCCTCCTTTTGCATTTTTAGCTCATCTATGATGAAGTTGTTAGACAGATGAGCTATTAAAGCCACAACAGTCAGCCCGTCCGCCCTTCCAGCACGAATAATTTACTAACATTTTTTCCTTTTCCCCTACTCCTCTGACGCGACTCAACAGACAGATTTGAAACTTGGCAGGACGATTCATGACGTCAATGTGCAAAAACGAACGGGGTTCTTTTTAAAATTTCCATGCATGTGGTGAGAAATTAGCTAGCTAATTAAAAAATGTAATCTATGTTGGTACAGTCACGTGAAAAAGTAAGTACACCCCATGTAAAGTTTTGACTTTTTCAACATATTTCAACATACTCTATTTGATCTTCATTTCAACAATATTGATAGACAAAGGTGATATAATATAACAAATATAATGAAACATTTACATTTTGTAGTCCATTGTATAATTTAAATAAACATAAATGCAAATTTCGCATGTGGAAAAAGTAAGTACACCCCTACATTTATCACTACTTTAAATACCTAAAATTAGAATCAGTTGCACCAGCTCAGGTGCAAATGATTAGAACATTGTTAGAGAGGATCTTGGAGGAACCTGTCTTATTTAAACCTCAGACATTTAGTTTGGTTTGATCTTTGTTGTTGAAGTGTGTGGCGTCACCATGCCTAGATCAAAAGCGCTCTCCGAGGCCTTCAGAAAGAAGGTTATAGTTGCCTACGCGTCTGGGAAGGGATTTAAAAAGATCTCCAAACAATTTGAAATCAATCATTCTACTGTCCGGAAGATCATCTACAAGTGGAGAAGATTCCAAAAAACTGCCCAACTTGTTCAGGCCAGGCCACCCCAGCAAGTTCAGCCCGAGAGCAGACCGCAAGATGCTGAAAGAAGTCTCTAAGAACCCCAGAATGTCATCACGGGACCTACAGGTAGCTCTTGCCACTGTTGATGTCAAAGTGCACGAGTCTACCATTAGAAAGAGGCTGCACAAATTTGATCTACATGGGAGGTGTGCCAGGAGGAAACCTTTGCTGTCCAGAAAGAACATCAGGGCAAGACTAAAGTTTGTCAATGAACACCTAGGCAAAGACCAGCACTTCTGGACCAGCACAGATGAGTCAAAGGTAGGGCTATTTGGCCACAGTACCAGAAGACATGTTTGGCGAAAACCAAAGACAGCATTTGACCACAAGAACCTGATACCAACTGTAAAGCACGGTGGTGGAAATATTATGGTTTGGGGCAGCTTTGCTGCATTAGGGCCTGGGCAGCTCACCATCATAGAATCCACTATGAATTCTTCATTGTACCAGAGGGTGCTTGAGGATAATGTGAGGACATCTGTCAGAAAGTTGAAGCTCAACCGAAGGTGGACCTTGCAACATGACAATGACCCTAAACATACCAGTACATCCACCAAGGAATGGCTGAAAAGAAAGAAATGGAGGGTTCTGGAATGGCCAAGTCAAAGCCCAGATCTAAATCCCATCGAGATGTTGTGGGGGGATTTGAAACGAGCTGTGCATGCAAGAAACCCCTCAAACATCACACAGCTGAAAGAATTCTGCATTGAGGAGTGGTAAAAATTTCTCCCAGTCGATGTCATAGACTGGTAGACAGTTATAAGAAACGCCTACTTGAGGTTGTTTCTGCCAGAGGGGGCAATACCACCTATTAGAGCCAAGGGTGTACTTACTTTTTCCACATGCGAAATTTGCATTTATGTTTATTTAAATTACTAGGACGTGCCCGTACGTGGGTGCCCGTTCCTTGCCAAAAAAAAAAAAAAAAAAAAATTTGTGTAGGGGTGTGTGTGTGTAAACATCCTAGGGCGTGCCCGTACGTGGGTGCAAAAAAACATGCGTGCAAACAACAACAAAAAAAAACTTTGAAACCACGTGGCAGTAACGACCACAGAACCCCCCCCTCTATTTACATGAATGGTTTGGTCCATTCGCAACGACCACAGAACCCCCCCCTCTATTTACATGCAATGGTTTGGTCCATTCGCAACGCCAAAGCGAACGGCGAACGGCTAAATCGCCATAGCTCGGTAAGTACTTGTCCGATTAATTTCAAACCTTGAAAAGGCACATCCTCGGGTCCCCAGCAATATACCTGGCAAGTTTAAAGTATATCGGACCCGTGGTTGTCGAGAAACAGCGGTCACAGACAAACACACAGACACACAGACACACAGACACACAGACATTACTGGAATTATAGATAGATACAATGGACTACAAAATGTAAATGTTTCATGATATTTGTTATATTATATCACCTTTATCTATCAATATTGTTGAAATGAAGATCAAATAGCTGTATGTTGAAAAAGTCAAAAATTACATGGGGTGGGTGTACTTACGTTTTCAGGTGACTGTATGTCCATCACATATCGCGAGATTTCGTCATCTCACAAGATGTTTCCTCGTTGCGAGAGATGTTTGCGAGAGAATTAAATTTGATGTTGATCGTAATTTAAATTAACCTCTTAATGTCAGTAACACACTCTTGCTTTGAAGAACAGGAAACAAAGGTGGAGGGGAGGACAGAGAGCTGGGGTGAGGAGTGGAGGGGGTGGCAGAAAAGGGACAGAAGGGGAAAACTGAAAATCAACTTTATCACCGAACGACGCCAACTACGACCGCCCTCCATCAGGAGACGAGCGTTGGTCCCAATTGGGACTATTCATTTGATTTCTACTGTCACAAGTTAAAGTTAGTGCCAGTGCGGTCCCAGAGGTCTAATTGACTTTCTCCAAGGAATAATGTGCCTGAGCCCCAATGGTCGAAATATCTTCTCCCTGTGAACCAATCAAAAGGAAGAGTTAGGTGTGATACAAGCCAGGTTGCAATTATGAACATTAATTTTCCTTATACAAGTTTAAACTCGCACGATGGACGCTCAGCTGAGAAAACAAACAAAGCCAGCACGTTTTTTTGGTTTTTTATTTAATATGAAGTCGAGCTCAGAGGAGGAAGAACATAGAATGGATCAGGACTTGTAGTGGGGCCCCATGGTCGAACTATTCACAACAATTGTGCATTTTGTGATAAAAGCCCCAAGTTTGGCACAGAGATAGTGTAATATATTAATGAACAAATCTGGATATTGGGGCATCGCAAATTTGGCCTCTGACAGCTGTGGCAACCATCTTACAAAATGGCTGCCTAGTGGTAGCACAGACCAGCCTGGTGTAAACCAAGAAAGACGATGGTGTGCTCCAGCATGATCCAATGTGGCCGAGACTTGCTACAAGCTTGTGTCCTGAAAATGCAAGGAGAGTTGTTGTTGTTGTTGTAGTTGTTGTTGTATAGCCCCGGACAGTTCTCTCGAACAAGCTCGCGGCATGGAGATACCCGATTGATCTCGCAGGAGCAACCCAGAGATCCCCCACCTCCAAGATGGTGTACTGCCGCCTTCCTAAAGTCAGGGACACAACAGAGTGGCGAGAGAAAGAGGACGACAGAGGGAGAGAGAGAGAAAGAGAGAGAGAGAGATAGACAGATTGATTTTGACCGTGACCATGCTGTCCTCACAAATCTGGGCAGCAGGGAAGAATGGGGAAGATTTGGTCACCGACTGGCGTTGGGGTGTACAACCACCCTGAAGAGGCATCACCGATAGTTGTTGTTAGGAGGCTTGTGTGAAACGCTGCAAGTGCAGAAAGGCCGCATTTGAATGCACAGCCGTGTGTGTGTGTGTGTGTGTGTGTGTGTGTGTGTGTGTGTGTGTGTGTGTGTGTGTGTGTGTGTGTGTGTGTGTGTGTGTGTGTGTGTGTGTGTGTTCACAGAATTGACACCCTGGCCTCCAGTGACGCATGATTAGAACCATATGACTGTGACAATGGTGAGGCCTGAGGGACTGAACAGAGTTCATTGCGATATCTGATGATGACTGCACTCGATATTCAATGCCATAGTGACATTGTTGGACATGTGTGACTGATATAACAAATATTTTCAAGGACTTTCTATACCAATCATGCCACAGCAAAAAAAAAAATCTGGCAGATGAACATGATGGCTACAGCTCAACCGATCAATACAGCGACTTAGAATTTCCGCTCATGATTTGGGCCTACATTGAAACATGGGTTAATAGAAATGCAAGTCAAATAGTTTCATTTTTCTTTGCTTTGATCATTTTCATACACCTCATTTGATTATGCTCTTCATAGTAATCAGGACAGGTCAGCTGACCGACTTGCTGGTCTTATTAGTATGTCGTATTAATAAAACAAAGTTGCTTAATCACAGAAAATGACATTTTTGCACCACTGTCACCAAAATATCAATTTAATAACCCCATATAGTGCAATGGCTGATTAGGAATGAAAAACTAGAAAGCATCTGAAAATGTAAAGCCCGTCCGCGTCTGTTTGTATTCAGAGGTCTTCTTCTTCTTCCATCTACTAAAAATAACGAAAACAGTTTAAATTTAAAAAAATACAAAACGAAAATTGATTTTATGCAGCCTTGACCTTTGACCTTTAAATCTTAAAAAAATAATCAGCTTCTAGCTTTTGATTGGTGAACCAATTCTGTGACTCAATATGCAAATTCTTAAAATTTCAGGTCAATTGGACGAAAATTGACGATTTTATGCAACCTTAACCTTTGACCTTTTGATATTAAAAACACAATCGACTCCTACCTTTTGATTAGTGAACCAATTCAGTGACCCAATATGCAAATTATATAACTTTCAGGTCAATTGGGTGAAAATTGGTGATTTTTCGCAACCTTGACCTTTGACCTTTTGATATAAAAAAAATCATCTCGCTTTTGATTGGTGAACCAATTCAGTGACCCAATATACAAATTCTTAAAATTTCAGGTGATTGAAAATTGACGATTTTATGTGACGCTTGACCTTTGACCTTTTGTCCTTTTGACAAAAGTATTAATTTGACTTCTCCGTATTATCATAATAAAGCTTTGGTGATAGTTTGATGCCAAAACTCAAATCGTAAATTGAAATTTCAGGTCTATTGGATGAAAATGGATGATTTTATGAGAAGCTGACCTTTGACCTTTTGACAAAATTATTAATTTGCCTTTTCTGTATTATCACAATAAAGCTTTGGTGACAATTTGAAGACAATAGCTCAAATGTTAAAAAGTTATGGCCTGGACAGACACACAGAAAGACAGACAGACTGGTGAACAGACAGACAGACAGAAGTGATTACAAAACTCTGTCTCCTGCTGTGCACGAAACAGGCGAATTATAATCTCCTAGGATCTGTCATTGTCCAACTACTCCACTGAAACAATCTACTATTTCTGAACAAGAAAAAGAGCAATCAGAGATTGCAAACCCTCGCTAGGATGTATTTTCAGTGGTTTTTAAGCCTTTTGTGTTAAAACAAATATGGCGGCCGAACCACGTGATTGTTGCCATCGGCATTATTTTTTTTCTCCACTAATTTATTCCTAGATCATGCTCAACAAATTTCATCTTGATCAGATGAAGTTTTATACTTGTCGAATTATGACATCACAATGGAGGCACCTATGACATCATAAACATATTTTATTCCCCATGGAGAGTTCTTTACAATGAGCCATGTCTCAATTTTTTCTATTCAGCACTTTCGGAGATATAGAGGTGCAAAGTTTTTCGGTTTTTCCAAGATGGCGGCCGAACCACGTGACCGATGACATCATCATTATTTTCTTTCTCCACCAATTTATGCCTACATGACGCTCAAGAAATTTCATCTTGATAGGATGAAGTTTTGTACTTGTCGAATTATGACGTCATAATGGAGGCACCTATGACATCATTCACACATTCTATTCCCCATGGAGAGTTCTTTACAATGAGCTATGTCTCAATTTTTTCTATTCAGCGCTTTCGGAGATACAGAGGTGCAATTTTTTTGTTTTTTTCCAAGATGGCGGCCAAACCACGTGACCTATGACGTCATAATTATTTTAAAATCCACAGGTTGAGTTGCACCAATGGTGAAAATTTCCTGCCGATCGCACCAACGGTTGCAGAGAAAATCATATTTATTCTGTGCGGACAAACAAACAAACAGACAAACAAACAGACAGACAAACGGACTCAAATGAAATACCCTCTCCTCAGGTGAGGGTAATACAGCACTTCCTCATTGTTGCCGTAATCGCTTGACAGCCATTTTGTAAGATGGCTGCCAGAGTCGTCAGGGGCCAAATCTGCAATGCCCCAATATCCAGATTTGATCCGTGTATATTAGTCTATCTCTGCCAAATGTTGTGCTTTTATCACAAAATGCACAATGGGTTCGCTATGGCGCCCCGCTATTAACGGAACAAAAGGAACATGAGAAAGATAGGGGGCAACACACCAATAGGGTGGAGGGACAAAGTAGAGGGAGACTTCGAGAAATATGGGATGTAAGAAAGAATGGGGACTGGAGGAGAACACAAGGGGTGGACGACATTGATATATAAAAGCAAACATTCAGGAAGGAAAAACTGTAAACTTGGGGAAAGACGTGGGCATGGAGAGGGTCAATGAGGGTAGAAAAGATCATGGGTTTGGATTGGGGACGATCTGAGATTGTGGTGAACAGCTACCTGGGGGACGGATGACGGAAACAGCAGAGGGTGCAACACCAGAAAGGAGGATGCTGAAGACAGTGAGACCACCGACCTGTCTGCGATGTGAAAGTTATAGGCTACCGGTACTATACCTTGTGGATCAGCAGGAGTCCAGCAAGTAAAAGTCTCGTGAAAAATTGTTACAAGTAAAGTTTCTTCCTGACTTTTCCATTTTCTTGACAAGGTCCATCACCACCCTTTCCACTTTGTTTTACTTCACCTCACCTGGCCCACCTCGTCTACAGTATGCACTTCCATCTTGTACACATAACTGTTATCACGGTCACATGTAGCTCAGATTTTGAATCCATACCTGCCGGGCTGAATTGGTTTATAGCAGCAAATTCAGTTCTGGACTTAGAAAATACTAAGCTGCTCATTAATGGTCAAGCACCCTCCAAGAATATATGTGTCCTTGAAGAAGCTATTCTACATCTCAAAGCAACCCGTGTCGGGGACACCTCTTCCTTCGTGGTTGTACCCCCAACGCAAGTCGGGGGCCAAATCTTCCCCATTCTGCCCGGATTCGTCAGGGCAGCACGGCCAATCGGTCCCTATGGACCAGCCCTTTCCCTGTTGTCTCTCTCTCTGTCATGGCCCCAACTTCGTGAAGGCGAAGGTACACCATGCTAGATATGGGGGATCTCTGAGTCACTTCCGGACATCAATCAGCTGTCTCCATGCCACTGGCTTGTTCAAAAGAGTTTTCCTCACACCTAGCTCGGCTTCACGCTGTTGAAACCAAAGTTTTCAGAATCATTGGAATCTCCCGTGATGAAGCTAACTCCAAGGGCCTTTCACTCACTCACCGCAGGCAGGTTGGTGGTCTTTCTGTCTTCTACCGACTCTTCTCCGGCCTAGCCCCCCCTGCTCTGTCTGTGCTCTGTCCCCCAAATATTTCTACAGGTCGCACAAGATCTGCCAGCAACCCTCTTATGGTTAAACTGCCAAAATCAAGACTCTCTGCTCACCTTCACTCCTTCATTCCTCTTTTCTCCCTCACTCTCTTCAATCCCACTCCTCCCTCCAGGTCTTGTAAACAGCTATTCACCACCATCTCTTATCTTCCCCCATACAAAACCTTGATCTTTTCTACCCCCGTTAATGCACCCCAGATCCGCTTTTCTGAAATACAGACTTCTTTCCTGGAAGTCCCAGCAATGTCCATGTGTCTTTTTACCTCTCTCACCCCCCCCCCTTCCCATGCCTCCTCCCCCCCCAAGCCCTCTCCCTCCCACAGATCTCCCAATGTCCCTGCTCCCCATCTTGTTCTCGGCTCCTGCTCCCTTTGTCATGTTTTTGTTGGGTTTTTTTCGTGTCAGTTTGTCTTTTTGTGATCAATGTTAGCTCTTACAAGAGCCTCAATCTTGTATACAAAAAAAGAAAAGAAAAAAAAGGAACTGTCTGGGGCTATACAACAACAACACCATCGACCCTTATTGGATGAAATTTGTCTTGTGACCTTTGTTGTCATCTCGTAGCAGCAGTATCATCCAAGCGAAGGACCTTCTGGATATTTTGAAGACATTTCGGACTCGTAATCTTGGTGAAAAGTGGTCAAACGTCTTCACGACTACAACTGAACAATTTCCTCATTCTTTGACCTGCACACCTTCTGGGCTTATCAATATCCTGACGAATGTCTTCAATTGCGTCCATCATGCCAAGTTCACTCCCATGCTTCTGATAGACATTATATCTTTCTTTGTTTGTAAATCCTTTGGCAGACATATCCAGAAGAACAGCAGATAATGATGAAGGGATGGAACTGCACTCTCCATTGACGAAGTGCGTTGGCGCAAGGTTCTGCCGGAAAATGGTGAACCCTCTTATGGTCTTTTTTTTTTTTTTTAAATTCCAACTTCTTTCCTGGAAGTCCTTGCAGTGTTCATGTTTTATACCTCTCCCACCTCCCCCAAAGCCCTCCCCCTCCCACATTTCTCCCGTTGTCCCTGCTCTCAAATGTTGTGTTTGTGTCCTTCCCCCTCTCCTCTCTCCCCTCTCTCCCTCTCTTGTCTGCCGCTCCCCTTATTTTTTTGTGTTTTGTGTGCCGGTTTGACTTTTTGTGTGATTAATGTTAGCTCTTTCACGAGCCTCGATCTTGTATACAACAAAACAAAAAAAAACTGCTTTGCCCTTCCTTGTGTGCCTGATGGTGATACAGATAACCAGACTTCCTGTTTGTTCTTCGAGATATACGTTTTCCCACCATTATCACTAGGGCAATCAGTTCATTGAACACTGCCATAATCTTCAATATGATCAATTCAGCATTTTCAGTGAACCCTTCAAAGGGCAAGGAAACAGTTTCTAACAGTAAAAAGGAAATGGCAAGCAGATGGAAGGACAGACAAAGGAAGAGTAGAACAGCTTTGAAATAAAAAATAAGATTTGTAAGTTGATGATAAACGACTGAGCAGAAGCCAGATTATGGTTTCACAGATGAGAGAAAAGGCCAACAAAGGATTGGAGGTGACGGATCAGTTGGCTTTAGGTCACTAAAGGGTCACCAACATGGAGTCGCTTGTACTCCTTATACCGACATTTTTCCATCCTGCTTTCCATGATAGTAAAGCGCGGCGTTACGCGCGCTGCTTGTGAGCAAGGAGGAAGCGGACAAGCGGTAACATATAAACGTCTTTATTGTAAGAGCACACTGTAACACTGAACTGCTCCGGGCTGGTCGCCCGGTGTATATCATGAGGCCACGCCTACCCCTCGGGCGTGGCCACCGCCCACTTGGTGCGTGGAATGATGTCACCACGCCAGTGGGCTTTTGTGTCCGCCACACGCGCCCCCCCAGAATTCCCGCGCACCTGGAGGGCCAGTTTGCGGGGCAGACGAATGACCCGGCCGAAGCGCCCCCTGGCGATCGGCGGCGTCCGGGGTGCAGGGATGCCAGGTGGGATGCCCCTGGCTGCCCCTGGGATGGGTGCAGGACCGGGGGGCGGCGTGGCGGCGGGGCTGGGCGGTGCCGGGGGTCCGCCCGCAGGAGGGCGGCCCCGACGTGGGGGTCGGGCCACTGGCGGTGGATGGTCCACATCGAGGTGGGCCGGCTTGAGGCGGTCTACCGAAACGCGGTCAGGAGTACCGCCGATGTCCAGGGTGAAGTGCTTCGCCCCGGTCTCCAGCACGCGGAAAGGCCCGTCGTACGGGGGCCGCAGTGGTGTCCGATGGGCATCGTGGCGGACGAAGACGTACTCCGCCGTGCGAAGCTCCGGGGCGACGTGCGTCGGTGGGTGCCCGTGGCATGCCGTTGGCACCGGGGCGAACCTCTGGGCGGTCTCTTGCAGAGCGGAGCGCTGCTGTGCCGCGGACCATGGTGCCGTGGAGTCGGGGAGGAACTCGCCCGGCACCCGCAGCGGTTGCCCGAAGACCAACTCCGCCGCGGATGCGCGCAGGTCCTCCTTGGGCGCCGTCCGGAGGCCCAGCAGGACCCAGGGGAGCCTGTCGACCCAGCCGCCGTCGCGGAGGGTGGCCCGGAGCGCGGCCTTCAATGAGCGGTGAAATCGCTCACACAGGCCGTTAGCCTGGGGGTGGTAGGCCGTGGTTCGGTGCAGCCGGACCCCGAGCCCCTGCGCAACCGCCCCCCAGAGCTCCGAGGTGAACTGGGGGCCGCGGTCGGATGAGATGTCTGAGGGGGCGCCGAACCGGGCGACCCAGGTGGCGATGAAAGCCTGCGCGACATCGGCCGCCGTTGTCGACGCCAAGGGCACGGCCTCCGGCCACCGGGTGGTGCGGTCCACCATGGTGAGGACGTAGGTGAAACCCCGCGAGGGGGGCAGAGGTCCCACCAGGTCCATGTGGACGTGGTCAAACCGGCGTTCCGGCACCGTGAACGGGGCCAACGGGGCCTGGGTGTGCCGGTGCACCTTGGCGCGCTGGCACGCGAGGCACGTCCTGGCCCAGCCGCGGACGGCCTTCCGGAGGCCATGCCAGACGAACTTGTCGGCGATCAGCCTTTGGGAGGCCCTCGCGCCCGGGTGGGACAGGCCGTGGATGGCGTCAAACACCTGGCGCTGCCAGCCCGCGGGCACGATGGGGCGAGGACGCCCGAGGGAGACGTCGCACAAGAGGGCCGCGCCCGCGCCGTCGAACTGCACCTCGGTGACGCGGAGGCCCGTGACGGCGGTCCGCAAGGCCTGGACGTCGGGGTCAGCGGCCTGGTCCGCTGCCATCCGGGCATAGTCGATGCCGAGGTGGACTGCGTGGGCGACGGCCCGGGAAAGGCAATCCGCCACCGGGTTGTCCTTCCCCGCGACGTGCTGGATGTCCGTCGTGTACTCGGACACGGCCGAGAGGTGACGCTGCTGCCGGGCCGACCACGGCTCGGTGACCTTGCCCATCGCAAAGATCAGCGGCTTGTGGTCGACGAAGGCAGTGAACGCCCGGCCCTCGAGCAGATGGCGGAAGTGCCTGACCGCCAAGTGAAGTCCGAGCAACTCGCGGTCGAAGGTACTGTAACGGCGTTCGGGCGGGCGAAGCTGCCGGCTAAAGAACGCCAGCGGTTGCCAAGCTCCATGCACCCATTGCTCGTGCACCGCGCCCACCGCGTAGTCCGAGGCATCGGTGGTGAGGGCGATCGGTGCATCGGGCGCCGGGTGCGCGAGCATGGTGGCGTTAGCCAAGGCGAGCTTCGCGCCCGTGAACGCCGTGTCCATCTGCTCGGTCCAGGTAACGTCGCCTTTGCCCGGCTTACCTCGGAGAGCTTCGTGCAGGGGGCGCAGGAGCTGGGCGATATGGGGCAGGAACCGATGGTAAAAGTTCACCATGCCCAGGAACTCCTGCAGCCCTCTGATCGTGCGGGGGCGCGGAAACCCCTTCACCGCCTCCACCTTGGCCGACAGGGGGACGGCTCCGTGCCTGGTGACACGGTGCCCCAGAAAATCGATTGTGGCGGCACCGAACCGGCACTTTGCGGGGTTCACAATCAGGCCATGCTGGCCCAGGCGTTCGAAGAGCGTGCGGAGGTGGCGTAGGTGCTCTTCGCGGGACGCGCTGGCGACGAGGATATCGTCCAGGTAGACGTAGACAAAATCCAAGTCGCGCAGGACGCTGTCCATCAGTCGCTGGAACGCCTGAGCCGCATTCTTCAGACCGAAGGGCATGCGCAGGAACTCGAAGAGTCCGAATGGCGTGATGACCGCCGTCTTCGGGACGTCCTCCGGCTTGACGGGGACCTGATGGTAGCCGCGTATGAGGTCCACCTTCGAGAAGAAGGACCTGCCCGCCAAACGGACGAAAAGTCCTGAATGTGGGGGACGGGGTAGCGGTCGGGAGTCGTGGCGTCATTGAGACGGCGATAGTCCCCGCACGGTCGCCATCCCCCGCCGGGCTTCGGCACGATGTGCAGCGGCGACGCCCAAGCGCTCTCTGAGCGCCGAACGATGCCGAGTCGCTCCAGGGTAGCGAACGCCGCTTTTGCCACCGCCAGCTTCGTCGGCTCGAGGCGGCGTGCCCGGGCGTAGACCGGTGGCCCGACGGTGGGGATGTGATGGGCCACCCCGTGCTTGACGGCCCCCGCCGAGAAGGTGGGCCGCGTGAGGGCCGGGAAGCCGGCGAGGAGGCGGGTGAATGCGTCCGCTGCCGGAAGCGTACAGACCAACGTGGCCGGAACCGAATCGTTCGGCAAGCCGCTTGGCAAGCCGCTCGTTGAGCTGGGCAACGCACAAGCGAGCGAGCTGAACGTCTCGGCCTGGACAAGCCGTCTGCGCTTGACGTCGACCAGGAGCCCATTAGCGCACAGGAAGTCCGCGCCAAGCAGTGCCATGGGCACGTCGGCGGTGACGAACGTCCATCGGAAAACCTGCCCTCCAAACCGCAGAGAGAGGCAGCGTTTTCCGTACGTACGGATGGGCGTCCCGTTCGCGGCAAGCAGCGCGGGGCCCCCACCCGCGGCGTGCTTGTCTGACGTGCCGGCGGGAATGACACTCACCTGCGCTCCCGTGTCGCACAGGTAACGGCGCCCGGAGAAGGTGTCCGTTATGAACAGCAGGCTGCTCGAACGGCCGGCGCTCATCGCCACTATTGAGCGCCGGCCCGGGCGTTTCCCGACCCGTTGAAGGAGCACGGCGGATGACACCGCCGAGCTTCGTGGCCGAACTTGGCGTGGAACCAGCACCAGGTGGTGGAGCTGGAGGAGCGCGGCTGGCTCCGCCAGGCCGGTGGAGTTGGCGGGTTTCCCCGCGGTGGCGGTTTTCGCCGCGGCGGTGGGCGGGGCGTGGCGGCGTTCACGAGGTGCGTATCAGCATGCTGCTGAACATCAGCGTGCTGTAGAAGCTGATGCTGTGGAACATGCTGCTGAACATCAGCGTCGAGGGCCGTGACGGCCACGCCGACGCTCGCCCGCGTGTCCGAAGCGGCGAAGTACCTGTCCGCCTCGGCTACCAATGCTCGGGGTTCCGTTAGCTCGGTCCCGGCCAACGCGAGGCGAACCTGCGCTGGAAGTTGGCGCCGGAAAAGCGCCCGGAATAGCGAACCGGGGGCTTCGTCGCCCAACAGTGACAGCATATGGTCCATTCGGACCGACGGGCGCGTCTCACCGAGCTCGGGGAGATCCAGGAGGCGGTCGGCCCGTGCGTCGTCCATGAGGCCGAACGTGGCTAGGAGTAGCCGCTTGAGTGCCTCGTACTTGTGGCCATCCGGTGGGTGGTGAAGGACGGACACAACTCGAGCGGCCGTGCCGGGCCCGAGGGAGGCGACGACATGGCAGTAGCGCAGGTCGTCGTTGGTGAGGCGCCGAAGCTGAAATTGGGCTTCGGCTTGAACGAACCAGACTTCGGCCTGGGCCTCCCAAAATTCGGGAAGTTTAATCGCCATTGCCTTGTCGTTGGCCATTGCAATGGCGTCGTGTTCGGAAGGATCGCTACGGCAGATCCAACGTCGAGGGTCACCAGTAAAGCGCGGCGTTACGCGCGCTGCTTGTGAGCAAGGAGGAAGCGGACAAGCGGTAACATATAAACGTCTTTATTGTAAGAGCACACTGTAACACTGAACTGCTCCGGGCTGGTCGCCCGGTGTATATCATGAGGCCACGCCTACCCCTCGGGCGTGGCCACCGCCCACTTGGTGCGTGGAATGATGTCACCACGCCAGTGGGCTTTTGTGTCCGCCACAATAGTCTACTTGCCAAGCCTATAGAGCCCTCTTGTGAACCCGGAAATGTTGAGTACCCCAACGTTTTAAGTTAGAAATGTACAGTATGGGTCCCCAGCACTTAGAAACTGCCAGATGCTAACTTGCATATGTTGGGCAATTAGCAAAATTAGCATTAATAGCATTAACCCTATCAAACATAGGCCTGGGACACTGAAATTTCTCTTTCACTCTATTGCTCCGTTTGAATGCTTCGTGTGAGCAAACTATTTGAAGGATCTGTATGAAATTTGGACATAATACACTTAGACAGATATGCTTTCCGTGAGTGTTCTTATAAAAATTTAGTCCTGCTACTGCCAAGGATGACCTTTACGCTGGAAGCCATGTGTGCCGCCACTGATGGTGCAGCTGCAGTGAGTGGAGACATGTTTGGGGAGCAGACATGGATCAAGCAAGGGAAGGGAGTAGGAGGCATGAAGGGCATCTCCACCAACCCTGAGCAGGTCGCCGTGTGGATCCAATCTTTCGGCATCTGCTCCTATCTCTCCAAGTCATTGGATGAGATTTACGACGATGCTGAAGCACCGGATAAGACAATGAACCCCAACAGACACAAAGAAGAGGGTAAAGGATGGCGGGAATTGGACGCGGAGGACCGGGCTAAAATCCTGAGAGTGCTACAGGAAAACTCCCATCCACTCACCATAGAGACCGCGACCCTCCACCATATCATAAATGGCCAGGTGGCAGATGAAAAGGTGAATGTGCAAGATGCATTGAAGATCGGACAGGACATGAGCACACTGTTCTCTTCATCACTTCCTGAGAGATTTCATGCGCCCATCTCAAATAAGGTGGTGACAATGACATTCACCAAAAAAAGAGTGAAGGTCAATGCGAAGATCATATGTGACCTTGAGGCGTTGTTTGCTCGGCTGCTGGTGGTGGGGAGCAAGAGAAGAATGGAGCTCTCTGCCCTCTTTGACTACGAGCTCGGCCCGGTCCCTGCATCCATCATCGATGAGTATGGATGCCTCAGGAAGGGTAACAAGTCTGTGATCGTCCAGCGTCTTGGAATCCTTGCCCCCAATCCCCACCCACCACATGTTGTACTCGTTGATGCATCGCAGCTCATCTACCACGTGGTGTGGCCATCGTCAGGCACTGTGGCTGACCTCGCAGCCAGCATGGGGCGCCGGCTTAATCGCTACATCACCGAAACATTTGTCATCTTTGACCAGTATGAGCAAGTCTCTGCCAAAGACCACGAGAGGCAGAGAAGAGCTGGGGAGAGCTCAACAGAGTACCGACTCTCACTGACAACCCCTCTACCTAGCCGCAACAAAGTGATGAAGAACAAGACAAACAAACGGAGACTGGGTGAGCTCCTGTGCACACACAGCATAGGAGATCACATCAAGATGGTCAGCAAAGCAGACAGTATTGTCACTCATGACGAGGCTGACGTCTCCCTCATCTCATACATGTTGGATGCAGCCAGTCGCGGAGCTGAAACTGTCCGCATTCTCAGCGACGACACTGATGTTTTCGTACTCGTGGTCTATTGGTGCTGGAAGGTGGGTATCACATGTAACCTGCAGATGGAGAGATGGGATGGCACTATTCTCAACATCAATTCGACAGTAGAGAATCTCGGTGAGCAGTGTCGCTCCATCCTGGCTATGCATACTCTCTCTGGATGTGACACCACCTCCTATCCCGCGGGGAAAGGGAAGGTGTCCGCACTCAAGGCCATGAGAGTAGTACCTGGTGACCTGCTTCACTTCATCGGGGAGGAGGGAGCTACTGATTTACAGATTACAGAGGCAGAGAGTGGTTTCTTCCTGGCTCTGTACAACGAGAGGGAGTCGGCATCTCTGAACGTCGCCAGATATGACATCTACCGAAAGCACAAAACCCCCCCAGCACTGAAGACACTGCCTCCTACAGAGCGCAACGCTCTCCTCCATGGACGGCGTGCCCATCTACAGGTGCTGCTTTGGAAAGCAGCAGACTGCCCTGACCCACCAGCTGTGGACATAACAGAGTTTGGATGGAATAAGAAGGAAGGCGAGAAGGGAGAGGAAGTCATCATGCCCATCCTGGATGCAAGCCCCGTTGCTCCTCCTGCCGTGTTGGAAATGATCAGCTGTAGCTGCAAAGCTGGGTTAAAGCCCTGTTTAACAGCAAAGTGCAGCTGCATAGCTGCAGGCATGGCCTGTACCAGCTACTGCTTCTGCAAAGGCTCTGATAGTACATGTTGCAACACACTCACAGCAAGGAGAGCAATATGACAAGAATGTAGAGTCAGGAGAAGAAGATGAAGACGATGAGGATGAGTTTGATGATGAGGATATGCTTTATAACAGTGCAGAGTAGTAGAAGTGCAAGACGCTCTTTCTTGATGGAAGTTTTATGTTGTGTAACTAGTGCACATATTTTTCAGCTCTGATAATTTAGTGTATACTTGTGTTTTAATTTTGAGGATATTATTTACCCATAGTCATATTATTCTAGTTTGGTATGGTACTTGCCTTTGTTACCTCTAATACCTGTGAATAAAAGTGGAGCAATAGAGCGAAATAGAAATCTCAGTGTCCCAGGCCTATGTTTGATAGGGTTAATGCTATTAATGCTAATGTTGCTAATTGCCCAACATATGCAAGTTAGCATCCGGCAGTTTCTAAGTGCTGGGGACCCATACTGTACATTTCTAACTTAAAACTTTGGGGTACTCAACATTTCCGGGTTCACATTGCTGGCAAGTAGACTATGAATCCATATCTGTCGAAAAGCCAAAGCTTCACGCTCACACCAGGACTAACATTCACGTTCTTTGGTAATTTTCTTTTCTTCTTATTATTACCTACGCCAGAGAAGGTAGACGGGAGTTTTGTTTTCACCCGTGTCTGTTTGTCTGTCTGTGAGCAGAATATCTCAAAAGTTGTGCACGGATTCGGACAAAATTTGGTGGACAAGCTGTGTGTGTGACAAGGAAGAATTGATTCGATTTTGGTGAAGATCTGAATTCTATAATTTTAAAGTGATTTTTCACTGTTGAGTGATTGATCGGGCTAAAAACAACATCGTAGCACGATATCTCAAAAAGTTGTGGACAGATTCGGTCGAAACTTGGTGGACAGGTTCAATGTGTGACAGGGATGAATCGATTAGATTTTGGTGAAGATCCGAATCTGGATATACATATATATATGTTGTCCTGTCAGCACGGCGGTTAACACCGCTGGATGACGAATAGTCGCAACGGTCCTTAACTCCGAGGCGCGTAGCCTTTGTTGATCCAATTTTGTCCTCCAACTTTTCCCCCATTCGAACAGCCTAGGTTTTACCCTCTTATATTTTCAATGCCATTTTTTCCCGTTTTAAGTCAAATTCAAAACTTGTAAGTTTATTTTATTTTTATTTTTTTCAATTTTTAAATTTTTTAAGTCAAAATTTAAAAACAACTCTGTCTTCTACCGACTCCTCTCTGGCCTTGCACCCCCACCTCTCTCTGTGCTCTGTCCCCCAAATATTCCTACAGGTCGCACAAGATCTGCCAGCAACCCTCTTATGGTTAAACTGCCAAAATCAAGACTCTCTGCTCACCTTCACTCTTTCATTCCTCTTTTCTCCCACCTCTGGAACAAACTCCCTCACTCTCTTCAATCCCTCTCCTCCCTCCAGCTCTTTAAAACAGCTGTTCACCACCATCTCTTATCTTCCCCCATCCAAAACCTTGATCTCTTCTACCCCCGCTAATTCACCCCAGATACACTTTTCTGAAATACCGACTTCTTTCCTGGAAGTCCGAGCTGTGTCCATGTGGTTTTTACCTCTCCCACACCCCACCCCCCTTCCCACGCCTCCTCCCCCCAAGCGCCCTCCCTCCCACAGATCTCCCGATGTCCCTGCTCTCAAATGTTGTTGTACTTGTGTGCTTCCCCCCTCTCCCCATCTTGTCTCCCACTCCCTTTATTTCGTCTTATGTGTCCGTTTTTTTTTTTTTTTTTGTCATTAATGTTAGCTCTTGCACGAGCCTTGATCTTGTATACAAAAAAAATAAATAATAATTCCAAAGCCAAATCTTTCTCCATTTTCCCAAATTGAGTCTCAAATTTTGTCTCGAATTCTCCCAGTCTGTCCTTCATTTGGCATTCCATTCTTCCCTCTATTCTATCAATTCGTTCCCTCTTTAATTTCGTTCATTTGATCAGTGATATATTTTTCCCTCAATTTTTCCCTCCATTCCATCTATTTTGTTCCCTCTTTAAGTTTGTTCATTTGATCAGTGATGTCTTTAATTTTCCTTCAATTTTTTTCTCCAATCGATCATTCATTCCCTCAATTTTTCCCTCCATTCCATCTATTTTGTTTTCCATCCCATTAATTTGTCCATTCAATTCATTCGCTTGGGTATTCATTTGTTCTTTCATATCCCTCATTTCATTCCTTTGTTCATTCCTATTAGCCTTCATTCATTCATTCATACCATTAATAATTGATACAAGACCTGGTTAGACATCGCACCTGTTCCATGCGTCTCGTTTTCAGCTATTGTGGAGAAGGGGGTCATGACACTCAGGACGGGGGAGGCTCCAATCCTATCATAAAAATCTCCCCCCGACTCGCTTCCTTCTACCTCGGTCTCTTATAGCCGCTCCACTATTTCGTGCACTACACGTCTGTCATTACGTCTTTAAATTTGAGTGGTGTCGCAAAATTTGCAAAAAATGTCGCAAAAAAGAAGAAGAAAAGAGTCCAAAGCTGAGTGCAATTTCCACTCTGCGGGTGTCGCACTTGCACCCGAAAATTAACCGAGTGTCTCCCAGGGTTCCGAACAACAACCCCAACAACTCGTTTAATGGGAGGTTGTTGTTATTGTTGTTGTTGTAACGAGGGTTTTATGGCGGCCTTGTTGTAGTTGTAAAAAAAAAAACGTAGGGAAAAGCCACAGGAGGCAATCACAAACTGGGGGAAAACTAACCTTAATCCCTATCTAGTTAACACATCTTCACCCCCCCCCCCCACCCCCCCGTGTGAAGGACACATAAACAATGTTAAGCTCCAGTTTCCCTACTTAATACATCAAGACGTCACGTACGTGTCTATGGGCCATGCTACACCAATACAATCCTACCTTCACTATGGTATTCCATCCTTTACCCCCCCACGAACGTTGCCTTAATGAACACTCAGCCATGCAAAGCCTCCATTAAACAACAATAACCGTCACCTGCATGCCGACAGAACCCAGAACATAGCCGATCTGACTAAGCCCCGCCTCCAAAAGAGCAAGCCGGCAGGCCACGCCCCCAAAGTTCGTCATTGGTCAAGAGGACATGGGGTGATGCAACAGAGCTCAGCGATTGGTTGGGGTGACATCAGAGCAAGGAGCTTCGAGAAGGAGCAGAGAGAAATGGACGTTGGTGGAGGAGCTGCTTTCTCTTTTGTGTGTGCGCCTGGGAGGAACGCTGTTGCTGAGTCGGCCGGGTTTTGAGGGGGTTTCAGACTCCGCTGGGCTCTTGGTGAGCTGGGGGCCACGTTGTGCTTGCTAGCTAGGAATTGAGAGGAGGACGTTTCTGGCTGCCACTTCACGGCTCGGTGCGCTCGCGTGATTGACCGGCGCCATTTTGGGGCGCTTCGATGCGCGGTCCTTTCGTCGACCGACCTCACCAGTTTCAACAGTCGCCAAGCTCCTCAAAGTCCTCGTTGAGGCCAAAGCTGAGTACAGGCGTGACGAGGACTCGGCTGTGGTGCTTCTGGGAGGCGAGGAGGTCGCGAGTGAGGAAAATGGGGGCTGTCTTCACTGCTTGCCCCATGGCTCTGGGTATCTTTGCTTTCGTCGGTCGGGGGGGAATCTTGTCTCTTCAGAGGCGTGGGACGCTCTGGGCTTCGCCACCACCGCTGGCCTTACAAAAAGACCATTTGGGACCAGATAAATGCACTTTAAAAAAAAGAACATTTAAAAAAAATCTTTCCCCTTGTCCGTATTTGAGTCTGCATGTGAGGTACCTCAGTTAGAATTTTAGTTTTTACTTCAACTTTTATTTTGACACTTTCGTATTACATTTATTTTCATTAAATCATTATTGTTGAATTTCCTTGTCGTGTCTGTTCGTTGTGGGTTCCGGATTAAACCCGTGTGCTTTCATCAGGCAAGCGCTTCGCATCCTTCACCTCGTGTGTGACAAAATAACCGCCATTTTTGGGGCAGCCGCCTCGGGAGTAAAGACCGTCCGGGTATTCATCCAAGGCTGGTCTTCAATATCTACGGATAGTACAACTGGTGTCAGGAGCGGTATTCGAACCCTGTGGGACACTGGGTGTCCGGTGTACGAGTACGACACCCGTGGAGCACAGATGGCACTCAGCGATTGGAATCAAATTTTTTAACGATTGTTTCTCCCATCGAGGGGGAGGTGATCGTAGTACCGAGGTGTCTAAATTGATAGTAAATTGGTGTCAGGAGGACGCACGGCGTCGGAAAAATTAAAAGAAATATACTTTTTTTTTCTGAGGTAAATAGAAGCGTGCGTGGGGAAACATCGCTGAACAAACAAAATGGTGGAGCGGCTAGAAGGAAGCGAAGTAGAAGGAAGCGAGTCGCGGGTAGATTTCTTTTGAGGATAGGGTAGGAACTTGCCCCGTCCCTAGTGTTCGAACCACTTCCCCTGTAATGGCGGAGTCGGAGATGCAGGGAACAGGTGCAATGACTCTCCAGGCCATGCTAAAGCAATTGATGGAACAAATGAATGCTCAGAATGAGCGTGGTGAACGAATGGAGGGTAATATGAGGGAAATTAATGAACAACTGAATGAACAAATGAATGAAATGAGGGGAATGAATGAACAAAGGAAGTAAATGAGGGAAATAAAAGGGGGAATGAATGAACAAAGGAATGAAATGAGGGAAAAGAATGAACGATGGGAGGGAAAAAATAAAAGATCACTGATTAAATGAACGAAACTAAGGAGGGAGTAACACAGGAGCTGGGGGTACGAATTGATAGAATAGAGGAAAGAATGGAACACCAAATTAAGGACAGACTGGGAGAATTTGAGACGAAATTGGAGACTCAATTTGGGGAAATGGAGAAAGGCATGGCATTGGATTTTGAACTAAGTGGCCTTCAATGCTGAGTGCTGACCATAGACCTCCTCAGCTCACCTCAATGGGCTGGTACTCCCACTTCAGACTTCCCCTGTATGCAATGCCATCTCCTACAAAGATGGGCCTCAAGCTCTCATCACGGACACCAAGGTGACCTCTTTTTGTCCTCTTCTAATAATGCCTCTTTTGCTCTTTTTATCTCTGCTCCTCCGCAGTTACTTCAGGTTGCACACATTCTTCCAGTAACCTTTTCCTTGATAACCTTCCAAAATCCACCCTTGTTGCTCACGTGCACTCCTTTATTTCCATCTTCTCTTGCCTGTGGAATCACCTCCCCGAGTTGGTCCAATCCCACTATACCTTTCAGGGTTTCAAATGGTATATCACCACCACCTTTTTTTGTCTCCCACCCCTTTGACAATGTCGTTTCTTGAACTCCGTCTGACCAATTATTTTGAGGACATTAAATCGAGCTCCCTCCGATCGATCGACCATCCGACCGACTGAGCAATTGTACTTTTGTGTACGCGATAGTTCAAAAACAATTCGAAAATCAACATTTAGATTTCATATTGCAGATATCTATCTATTCCTCATGATAGTATCTCAACAAGATTAGATCTCGGCAGTGTTTTGTCTGAATTATGTTGCCATGGTAACCATCTCGCTAAACTTGGCTTGTGTACCTGATATTTTAAAAACCGTTGAATATTCAGCTTTCATATTAAACAGATCTATTCCACATACCACCCAAAAGGCGGGGATCTAGAGTATCAGCTCCTTGTTTCATCTTCCATCACTTCCCAAGTTATATTGTTAATCCTACCCGTAGTCATCACTTTTACATCCAGGTTTCACGATACTTTTAAATCCTCTGTCACCTTGCTCTTACAAGCCAGGATATTGAGTACATTGACATGGTGAGTTGCAATGGGTGAAGGTGTCCAGAAATATGTCACCAACCAATAAATTAATAATTTGCCATTTTTAGATGGCTTTATTTTTTTATAATTACAAACTAAATGCCATACTCCTGTGGTCCTACTTTCTTGCACATCAAACATAAGACTTCTATTTATAAACACTCAGATACAATTTAACAAATTTGAAAATACAAAGTACAAACAATTATCGATTGTGAGCGTACAATGTTCATTTAATATTCCCTGCTGCTTATCCATGCGTGACAATTAAAAATAAGTTTTCAAGTGATCAAAAACAGCCAAATGAAATAAAGTTTTACCCAATTTTATTGATCTGATTGGCAGTTTCATTTTGAGCTGTCAGTTTGAATTCCTAACAGAGAACACCTAATTTGACTATAAGAAAAAAGTGTTGATGAGGCTGTGTAATTCTAGTGCTTTATACGCTACTCTCCTTTTCCAAATCGCCATTAGATTCCCGCAGCATGCCCTCACCACTGCCCAATGCATTGCTGGACGGGACGTTATTTAACACCTGTACCCCATCCGGTTCTGGTCCAGAGAGAAGGTTCCTGATCATCCCTCCATCCGTTCCATTGTCTGCCAGTACCACGGCCGACGCTTGCATTTGATCCTCCTGTCCATTTTGCATCACCACCTGTTCAGCCTCAGACTTCTGCCGACGATGAACAAATGTAGCCATGATGAAGTAAAAGATGAGGCCAAAAAACCTCAGAGAGGATGTGAGTGAAAGCAAAGTTACCCTGGAAATAGAAAGTAATTGAGGTTGGGGTGAGACATACATAAAAAGGTGTGCAAAAAAAAATCAAATTAATCAGACGATTAACAGGTACAGTCACGTGAAAAAGTAAGTACACTCCATGTAAAGTTTTGACTTTTTCAACATATTTCAACATAAAACTATTTGATCTTCATTTCAACAATATTGATAGATAAAGATGATATAATATAACAAATATCATGAAACATTTACATTTTGTAGTCCATTGTATAATTTAAATAAACATAAATGCAAATTTCGCATGTGGAAAAAGTAAGTACACCCTTGGCTCGAATAGGTGGTATTGCCCCCATTTGGCAGAAACAACCTCAAGTAGGCGTTTCTTATAACTGTCTACCAGTCTCTGACATCGACTGGGAGAAATTTTTGCCCATTCCTCCATGCAGAATTCTTTCAGCTGTGCGATGTCTGAGGGGTTTCTTGCATGCACAGCTCGTTTCAAATCCCCCCACAATATCCCGATAGCATTTAGATCCGGGCTTTGACTTGGCCATTCCAGAACCCTCCATTTCTTTCTTTTCAGCCATTCCTTGGTGGATTTACTGGTATGTTTAGGGTCATTGTCATGTTGCAAGGTCCACCTTCGGTTGAGCTTCAACTTTCCGACAGATGGCCTCACATTATCCTCAAGCACCCTCTGGTACCATGAAGAATTCATCGTGGATTATATGATGGTGAGCTGCCCAGGCCCTGATGCAGCAAAGCTGCCCCAAACCATAATATTTCCACCACCATGCTTTACAGTTGGTATCAGGTTCTTGTGGTCAAATGCTGTCTTTGGTTTTCGCCAAACATGTCTTCTGGTACTTTGGCCAAATAGCTCTACCTTTGACTCATCTGTCCAGAGCACATTGTTCCAGAAGTGCTGGTCTTTGCCTAGGTGTTCATTGGCAAACTTTAGTCTTGCCCTGATGTTCTTTCTGGACAGCAAAGGTTTCCTCCTGGCACACCTCCCATGTAGATCAAATTTGTGCAGCCTCTTTCTAATGGCAGACTCGTGCACTTTGACATCAACAGTGGCAAGAGCTACCTGTAGGTCCCGTGATGACATTCTGGGGTTCTTAGAGACTTCTTTCAGCATCTTGCGGTCTGCTCTCGGGCTGAACCTGCTGGGGTGGCCTGGCCTGAACAAGTTGGCAGTTGTTTGGAATCTTCTCCACTTGTAGATGATCTTCCAGACAGTCGAATGAGTGATTTCAAATTGTTTGGAGATCTTTTTAAATCCCTTCTCAGACTCGTAGGCATCTCCAACCTTCTTTCTGAAGGCCACAGAGAGCTCTTTTGATCTAGGCATGGTGACGCCACACACTTCAACAACAAAGAGCAAACCAAACTAAATGTCTGGGGTTTAAATAAGACAGGTTCGTCAAGATCCTCTCTAATGATGTTCTAATCATTTTCACCTGAGCTGGTGCACCTGATTCTAATTTTAGGTATTTGAAGTAGTGATAAATGTAGGGGTGTACTTACTTTTTTCACATGCGAAACTTGCATTTATGTTTATTTAAATTATACAATGAACTACAAAATGTAAATGTTTCATGATATTTGTTATATTATATCACCTTAACCTTTCAATATTGTTGAAATGAAGATCAAATAGCTGTATGTTGAAATATGTTGAAAAAGTCAAAACTTTACATGGGGTGTACTTACTTTTTCACGTGACTGTATTTATGAATCCAGAACATAATTTCATACCTTTGATGGAAACCTCTGATAAAGATAATCGTCGAGCAGCCAATGTGGCTTTTCCAACACACATAGCTAACCAAAAATTTAGGTCTACACATTTATTTATTTTTAATGATTTTTACCTCTGCCACCAATGGTGGAAGTGGTGGAATGGTGGAAAACCAATGGTGGAAGTTTTCACCCCTGTCTGTTTGTTTGTTTGTGAACAAGGTATCTCAAAAAGTTGTGAACGGATTCGGATTAAATTTTGTGGAGAGGTTGGATGTGCGATACAGACCAATTGATTAGATTTTGGTGAAAATCCGGATCTGAATCCGGACACTAGAATTTTTACGGCATAGCCCATAGGCGAATGCTGTCCGTATGCCCCCACAACCGTTCACCAATCAGAGCTGAAGATCTGGTCACATGACAGGGGGATGCGTTTAGTAACTATTACAGTTGCATATTTTACTAAAAGGAAATATAATAACCTTCTGTGGAATGTTTTGTGGTCCCAGCAGGTGTTGTAAGGTAGGTATGAGGTTTCAGAAATTCCTCAATAAAATTATTTTGGGATCAGAATCCTGAGTATTAATGCAACGGTGGACGAGGGTGGACATGTAGTCAAATCTTCCACCTAGACGGTCACCAATTTAACGACAGATGGTCCTCGGAAGTCGTACAACATCAGCCAAGAAAGCCGAACATATCTTTTCTTCGGTTTCCAACGTAAAGAAACTCCAACGAGATCCGTCACCTACAGTAGTTCCCCCATTCGTAAAGGATGATTCTTAAAGGTCAAGTTCCCCCATTCGTAAAGGTCAAGTATGAACCCCAGGGGAATGCACCGCAAATTTTACCCTCCGAGCAAGGTTTGTTGCCAATTTCTAATCACCATGGGGTTTGACTCACTCTGTGGTTATGATCTCCCAAATCCGAACCGTGCACCAGGCCGACTCGCCAATGGTGAGAAAACAGGGTTTATTACAAGGAATAGGGGTGAGAAAGACAAGGAAGCAACACACTGAGGGTTATTTATAAAGTTATGAACCCCCACACACACATGAGACTGTGACAGCTTAAAGTGGTACCTAAACCATTCACACTGCAGACAGTAGGACAGGGTTAGAGGTCACAAGACTGAAAAACCTGGTCCAACACAATTAATGTGTGGGGTAGCGACGTCTGGCCGTTATGAGAGAGAGAGAGAGAGAGAGAGAGAGAGAGAGAGAGAGAGATAGAGATAGAGATAGAGATAGAGATAGAGATAGAGATATATAGAGATATATATAGAGATATATATAGAGATAGAGATAGAGAGATATAGAGATATATACGTATAGAGATATATAATGGTCTTATAATTCAGTCGTTGGAATTCAGTCGCTACAACCCCCATCGTGTGACGCTTTGTCCTCCTGTCAAGTTGGGTTGAAATTGGTATTGGATAAATATTAGGGGTCAAAAAGACAGAGAGCCAGACATCAAATTGCATATTCCAGTATGATTGCCTGAATTGTTTTCAATTCATTGAGACATAATTATTTATTGTATAGCATTTATTACTTCAAGGATATTTTCTGTTTGGAGTTGGAAAGGGAAGTCCACCTTTCTTACCTTCTAGTAAATTATGAGATAGTCTTGAAATAGAAGGGTGGATTTATAATGTTCTAATTTCCAACACCTCCTCTAGTGTCTAGTTCAACACCCCCCTCTTTAGCCTGGTGTTGGCTTAGCGGTTAGGGTGCCGGCTTGGGATCCTAGGATCCTGGGTTCGCAATCCTGATTGATCGCTGAATTAATGCCAGGGGGGTTGGCTCAGCCTGTCATCCTTCTGAGGTCGGCAAATTGAGTACCAATGCACTGGTGTGTCGCAAGAGGCGACTAACAGGATTAGCAGTAGGAAGGGCATCCGGCTGTAAAACATTGCTTCAAAAAGGGGACCATGGTGCCCGAAAAAGGGCAACCCCTGCTCTGCAGGGGAAAATGGCCTCTGAAGGTGGTTTTTTTCTGCATGTTTAATATACATAAAAGACCAGTTATGAGGAAGTGACTAATTCCACTTTTGAAACTTCCTTATAATTGTTCCCTTCAGGCCCTCTGTTGTTCATACCTGAACTTGTCCACATTGTAAAGGCGACAAGCACCTTGATCCGAGCAGGCCTTTTCCGACCAACGTATGCACGTCTTGTCAAGTGCAGCACCAAAATACATGGGAGCCGGGATTCCACCTACGGGCAAGATTAGTCAGCAAACCATTTTTTTTCATTTGAATATCAAAGTATGAAAAGAAGTTCATAGACTCTGCAAGTTGCTTCCTCATTGCCACGTCTCCATTAGAATGCAGGTACACCGCGATGCCCAATCCCTCATCGGGGCGTTCAGGAGCAACTGTTAATAACTTGGCTGATTTTTCAGGGGAGTATCGAGAGTGCGGTCATTTGCAAAATAATTTCCAAACATGAACAAGGAGTATTCATTATATACAGTACATAACACGGCTGTACGCTGACGACTCATCATTACATTCCTCTGCATCTTTCACATCCGTTCCACATTCTCTTACTCGATCTATGTCTCGTTTCGTCACAACTAACTCTACAAATTCGGATTTTGACAGGATTTCTCAGAAGGGCAAATGTAATTAAGTTAAGGTTGTTAATTAAGTTAATTAAGTTAATTTAATTAAATTAAGTTAATTTAATTAACTAATTTAATTTAAGTTTTAATTAACTAATTTAATTTAATTTAACTAAATTTAAGTTTAATTTAATTAACTAATTTAATTTAATTAACTAATTAAGTTAAATTAAATTAACTACTTAACTGTAAATTTAAGTTAACTTAATTAACCATGTTAATTAAGTTAATTTTAATTAATTAGGTTAATTAAAAATAATTTCCAAACATGAACAAGGAGTATTCATTATATACAGTACACAACACGGCTGTACGCTGACGACTCATCATTACATTCCTCTGCATCTTTCACATCCGTTCCACATTCTCTTACTCGATCTATGTCTCGTTTCGTCACAACTAACTCTACAAATTCGGATTTCGACAGGATTTCTCAGAAGCGCAAATGTAATTAAGTTAAGGTTGTTAATTAAGTTAATTAAGTTAATTTAATTAAATTAAGTTAATTTAATTAACTAATTTAATTTAAGTTTTAATTAACTAATTTAATTTAATTTAACTAAATTTAAGTTTAATTTAATTAACTAATTTAATTTAATTAACTAATTAAGTTAAATTAAATTAACTACTTAACTGTAAATTTAAGTTAACTTAATTAACCATGTTAATTAAGTTAATTTTAATTAATTAAGTTAATTAAAAATAATTTCCAAACATGAACAAGGAGTATTCATTATATACAGTACACAACACGGCTGTACGCTGACGACTCATCATTACATTCCTCTGCATCTTTCACATCCGTTCCACATTCTCTTACTCGATCTACGTCTCGTTTCGTCACAACTAACTCTACAAATTCGGATTTCGACAGGATTTCTCAGAAGGGCAAATGTAATTAAGTTAAGGTTAAAACTCCTCTCAACTCCCCCAATCTCCTTTGAAAGCTCCACAATTACATCATGGGATTCAATAAACTTACTAGGTATTACCCTAACATCAAATTTATCCTAGAATTCACACATTCCAAAAATAGCTGCGTCTGTCTCTAATAAACTGGGAGTCCTGTTCAGATGTCGAAGATTCTTCCCCTTTGAACAGTTGATCAGATTACATAAAGGATTAATTCGTCCTTGTATAGAGTACATCTCTCAGATCTAGGGAGGTTCTAACTCTACTTTTTTTTTTTGTATACAAGATCGAGGCTCATGTAAGAGGTAACATTGATCACAAAAAAAACAAACTGACACATAAAACATAAGATAAAGGGAGCGGGAGACAAGATGAGGAGAGAGAGGGAAGCACACAAGTACAACATTTGAGAGCAGGGACATCGGGAGATCTGTGGGAGGGAGAGGGCTTGGGGGGGATGAGGCACGGGAAGGGGGGCGGGGGGTGGGAGAGGTATAAAACACATGGACACTGCTAGGACTTCCAGGAAAGAAGTCAGAATTTCAAAAAAGTGGATCTGGGGTGAATTAACGGGGGTAGAAATGATCAAGGTTTTGGATTGGGGAAGATAAGAGATGGTGGTGAACAGCTGTTTTAAAGGATTTGTAGAGTCGAGTCTAAAGCAATCCGACATATCAACTCTCCCAATCTGACCTCAAAACTCAACCCGCGTGAATTATGCCGCAATGTTGGCTCTCTCTCCCTTTTCTATAGATATTGGTTCGGTTTCAGCCATTGGACCACAAAATACTTGGCAAGCGACTACGTCACATGATCATTGTGTGGACGTTGGCAACTCGAGGGTGGGCTGTTTTATTTGTTTCCTTCCCTTCACTGCTAAGCTCTGGATTTGTTTACCTTCTCATGTCCTTCACAACAGTTAGTTATATCCTGTCTCATTTCAAGAGGCAGGTTTTCCAGTTCCTCAAAAATTCTTAGATTCTTTTTTTCCTTTTCTTCACTTCTCTAACTCTTCAGTTCTTTTGTTGTTTCATTTAAGACCTGGCCTCGATGAGGACTATACAGTCAGTGATTGGAACCTTTAACATAAAAAAATAATTAAATAGTTACGCACAAACACCTCATGGATTACATTTTCATTGCCATTTTTATTCAGAGCCCTTTTTTTGACCCCACCCATCCGCCAAGTTTGAATATGGAGGACATTAAAATGAGCTCCGTTTGATTGGTCGACCAACCGACCAATCACCGACCGATCATCAATGGGGTCTTACCATTCAACACAGTATATGGAAATTGAATCTGAATCTGAGGTCACAGAATCGTCAGACGATATTTTGGGTTGTAATTATAACCAACAGGACAAAGTTTTACTTTTAAAGCAAAGAAATTCCAGCAACATTCTCCTCCAATGAAGCCGAGTCTATGGGCCTATCACTTTGCCAGCACAGACAGGTTGGTGGTCTCTGTTTGCGACCATCTCCTTTCTGGTCTTTCATCCTCTGCTATCTCCGTGCTTTGTCCTCCCCTCCCCACCCCACCCCACCCCACCCCACCCCACCCTCCCAGGTCTTTGCAAGGCACATGTCATCCACCAGCAAACCTCTCCTGGTGAAACTCCCAAAAATCCATAATCACTGCTCACATCCACTCATTCGTTCCTCATTCGAAACAACTTCCACAGCCTCTTGAATCCCATTCTTCCCACCAGGTCTTCAAGGCAGTTGTTCACCACCAATCTGAGATCATCCTCCATCCAAAACCATGATCCTTTCTAATCCCATTAAACCACTTTCCCTCCCCTCTCCCAAATTTCCAGTTTTTCCTTCTTGAGAGTTTGCTTCTGTATCCATCTTATCCACCCCCTGCATCCTCCCCTATTCTTCATTCCAACACGCATCCCTTGTGTGTCTGTCTCGGCCTACTTTGGCCTGAGGCAGAGAGTGGGAATTTCCCCACTCTCTGCTGGTCCTTTGTTCTGTTGCTTCCAGATCCTCTTCCATAAACCTTTACTTTACATACAAAAAAAAACTAAATTCATGAAAAGAATGAGGACAGGTGTCTTACCAAGTGTTCGTGCCATTACGATGTACATGCCCAATGCGAAGGACTTCAGGTCTTTCGGGATACCTCTGCTCTCCACAATAACACAAATAATAATAATAACAAAATTATTAATCAATTCATCTACTATATAAGAGAGATGTCTGTCTGTGTGTGTGTCTGTCTGTATCGCCATTTTTCTCAGAGATGGATAAACGGATCTTCGTCAAACTTTCAGAGGTTCATCAGTGTGTGCCTGGGAGTGTTTTTTTTAGGAAAAAACCCAAAACAATTTGAAAAAAAGAAGAAGTTTTTTTGGAGTAAAAAAAAAAAAAATCGCTCGATAGTGCTGAAGCCTTTTAAAATTAATGACAGTTATATACAAGTACACATTCGCATAAATAAATACAAAACAATCACCAGACATTTGAACACAAATAAATCAAACAATTCTGGAATTGTACGAAGTTGGTAATACGGCTTCTTCTTCTTCTTGATCGGCATCACACTTAACTCAGAAATGTGATGAATGCCACATTCACCCACCAGCATATATATGAACCCCCTTCCTCTCCTGCCTCCCTCCCCTCCCCTTCCCCCTCTCCTGCCTCCCCCCTCCCCTTCCCCCTCTCGTGCCTCCCCCCCTCCCCTTCCCCCTCTCCCCCCACTTCCCCCCCTCCACCTCCCCCCTCCCTTACCTCCTCACTTCCCCTTTCCCGCCTCTCCCCCCTGTCCTCCCCTTCCCCCTCCTCCCCTTCCCCCCTCTCCACTCCCCTTCGCCCCCTTCCTTCCCCTTCTCCTCCTTCCTCCCCCCCCCTCCCCCTCCTGCCCTCCCCCCTCGTGGCTTTTTAAGTACTCAGTAAGGGTTTTCCTGATCATCACTGTTACTCCGACTATCATTGGTACAATTGCAGTTTTCTTCAATTTTCAAGTCCTCTTGAGCTCATTTTTCAGATCCTGGTATTTGGTCATTTTCCTGGTTTCTGCAGCATTTTATCCAAAGTCCATTGGGAACCGAAACCTCAATCAACAATGCCATCTTTTCCTTTTTGTGTTTGAGCGCTACGTCCTGACGCACTGCTTTGTTTGCAATGTCCACACTTGATGTCATGTCTCATCTTGTTATGCATGAGCACCATGTGTTTATTTTCAAGGATCAGATTTGGTTTGTGTTTCCATGATTGTTCTGGAACCAGAATGTTGAAATATTTACACATGTGCCGGTGGATTACTCTACAGTCGCTGTCATGTCTTTCTGTGTACAACTGTTCTGACATGACGTTTTTGTACATCCCGAAAGGAGGAGACTGGTACTTTCTGTTTCTACTCCACAAAACCTGCATTTGTCCGATTTGTCCGATTTGGCTCAATCCCACCATTTTCTTTCCATCAGTGTCGTGTCCCTGAGCCTGGTGTTGGCTTAGCGGTTAGGGTGCAGGCTTGGGATCCTAGGATCCTGGGTTCGAATCCCGGTCGATCACTGAATTAACGCCAGGGGGGTTG
The DNA here is from genome assembly GCF_964187855.1 of Myxine glutinosa. Taxonomy (NCBI): domain Eukaryota; kingdom Metazoa; phylum Chordata; class Myxini; order Myxiniformes; family Myxinidae; genus Myxine; species Myxine glutinosa. The sequence continues at coordinate 36,309,921 of NC_136265.1, read as the reverse complement.
ACTCAGCCCGCTATCCTTCCGGGGTCGGCAAATTGAGTACCAGTTCACTGGTAATTCCCTGTGTGTCTCAAGAGGTGACTAACAGGGTTGGCGGCAGGAAGGGCATCCGGCCATAAAACATTGCTTCAAAAAGGGGACCACGGTGCCTGAAAAAGGCGAACCCCTGCTCTGTGGGGAAAAATGGCCTCTAAAGGTGGTTCATTGTAGTGTCCCTGGTCTTGGGCATTGATGATGACTCGTTCTCCGTCCCAATTTGTCCTCGTCTTAGCCATTCCAATGAGCCTTCCTTGTCGATCCATGTTCTGCCAAGCTCTCTTTTTAATCTTCCTGCTCTTTCGTCATTCTCCCATTTGTACATCTATTGATATTTCTTTTTGTAGTTTTCCTTTTTGTCCCTCGTCGCACTGCGGAGCGAAAGGGGAACGATGGTTTTCCCCTCCGTCCGTGTGTGCGTCCGTCCGTGCGTGCATGCGTCCGTGCGGGCGTGCGTGCGTGCGTGCTTAAGTGAAGGACCGAATGCTAATTTGGTGTGTGGGTGCAACCCACGTCAAAATCCAAGATGGCCACCGCCATGTATGTCTGACGCCATGTATATGTGAACCTTGTGAGCGGATTTTTCTTGAAAAATAAGCGAAGTACCAACTTCTAATCTGGTGTGTGGGTGTATCTCTGCATAAGGAAGAACGCTATTGAAAATTGGGTCGCCACGTTAAAATCCAAGATGGCCGCCGCCATGTATGTGAACATTGTGTGCAGAATATCTTGAAAAATAAGCGAAGTACCAACTTCTAATCCGGTGTGTGGGTGTATCGGGGCATAAGGAAGAAGGCTGTTGAAAATTGGGTCGCCACGTCAAAATCCAAGATGGCCACCGCCATGTATGTCTGAACCTTGTGAGCGGAATATCTTGAAGAATAAGCGAAGTACCAACTTCTAATCTGGTGTGTGGGTGTATCTCGGCATAAGGAAGAACGCTATTGAAAATTTGGTCGCCACGTCAAAATCCAAGATGGCCGCCGCTATGTATGTCCGAACTTTGTGAGCGGAATATCTTGGAAACATAAGCGAAGTACCAACTTCTAATCTGGTGTGTGCGTGTATCTAGGCATAAGGAAGAACGCCATTGAAAATTGGAGCACCACATCAAAATGCAAGATGGCCGCCACCATATATATGTCTGAACCTTGTGAGCGAAATATCTTGAAAAATAAACGAACTACTAACGTCTAATCTGGTGTGCGGGTGTATCTACGCATAAGGAAGAACGCTATTGAAAATTGGGTCGATGGCCGCCATGCGTCTTGAAACATTCCAAGATGGCCGCCATGCGTCTTCCACTTTGTCAACTCGCATCACTTCACCGACGGGGGACCTAGGCGTAACGCTTGTTCTTCTTTGCGATCATTGGGCCTCTATGTGTTTGTTTCGTTTTCCTCTGTAGTATCCTGCACTTGCACCTGTTTTTGGAAGTTTGTTGCTGAATGTATTTAGGATACCTTTTCTGATTTGTTGTTTTCTTGCTCGTGCACAAATCTCATTTGATGATCATGTTCTCATCAGTGTGTGTGTGGTGTGTGTGTGTGTGTGTGTGTGTGTGTGTGTGTGTGTGTCAGCTCCATTACGAGCCATAGCCCATGTATAACCCCCCTCCAAACCCCGCCAAAAACCATGAATGTTCGTTGACTTACCTACCAGCAATATTGATTCCGACAACCACTCCACTCTTTTCCTTCAGTGTGATGAGTATACAATGCAACTTCTAGAACCTCCTCCAACATCCTGACTACCCACTCCCAATTTTCAAACATTGTATAGAAATTTGTATAGAAATTGCAGTTGCAAATTTGTAAATTGTATAGAAATTGTGAGGCAGTTGCAGGAGAAGTACATGGAGAAGAGGAAGAAGTTGTTTCTTGGGTTTGCTGATCTGGAGAAAGCATTCGATAGGGTTCCACGCAAAGTATTGACATGGGCATTGAGGAAGTTAGGAGTGGAGGAATGGTTGATCAGAGTAGTGATGGCAATGTACAAAAGAGCACGCACAGCTGTAAGGACGAAGGACGGGAACAGTGGTGAGTTTGAGGTGAAGGTGGGAGTGCATCAGGGGTCGGTACTAAGTCCACTACTATTTGTAGCTGTGATGGAGGTGCTGGCTCAGAACGTAAAGGAGGGTTTACCATGGGAGTTGTTGTATGCAGATGATCTGGTGTTGATTGCGGAAAGTATGGATGGACTGAAGGAAAAGATGAACAAGTGGAAGGAATGTATGGAGACAAAAGGTCTGAAGGTGAATATTGGAAAGACGAAGGTGATGGCAAGTGGTAAAGCATGTGGTGAGGTGGAAAGAACTGGGAAGTGGCCCTGTGCTGTGTGTAGGAAGGGTGTCGGAGTGAACTCCATTCAATGTACAATGTGCGCTGAGTGGGTTCATCAAAAATGTAGTGGTCTGAGAGGGTTATTAACCAGTGTGGCAGCTACATTCAAATGTAAGGTGTGCACAGAGGGAGCTGCAGATGGAGGAAATGTTGAGTTGGATCTTGGAGACGGCGTGAAGCTGGAAGGTGTGAAAACATTTTGCTACCTCGGAGACATGCTGAATGGAGAAGGTGGATCAGACTCGGCAACGGTTGCTGGAGTGAGATGTGCATGGAAGAAATTTCGGGAACTGAGTGGCGTGCTGATGAGGAGGGGAGTGTTGTTGAAGCTGAAGGGAAAGGTGTATGCTGCATATGTGAGAAGTGTTATGATTTATGGGAGCAAGACATGGGTAATGAACGTAGAGCAGCAACGAAGGTTGGAAAGGGTGGAAATGCGAATGGTTCGGTGGATGTGCGGAGTATCGTTGAGAGAGAGGAAGACGAATGATGAATTGCGAAAAATGATGGGAATAGAGCCTGTGATTGATGCTGTGAAGAGGAACAGGTTGAGATGGTTTGGTCATGTGTTGAGGAAGGATGAAAGTGACTGGTTGAGAAGAGTGATGGAAATGAATGTAGAAGGAAGTAGAGGACGGAGAAGACCGAGAAAGACTTGACTAAAGATGGTGGAAGAAGAAATGCGGGCAAGGGGGTTAACAAGGAGAGATGCAGAAAATAGGGCAAAATGGAGAAGATTGTCATGGGGACCGCAAGGCTAACCCCCGCTCTAGTAGGGAAAATGGCCTTTAAAATGCATGTTGTTGTTGTTGTTGTATAGAAATGTCTCCACGGTTGTTTTATGAGATGATTATAAAACAAACTTGTTTTTTAGCACAGTGGTGCGTACCTAATGAAGATTAGGTAACTTGCAGTGTAGCCGAGGCAGCTTATGAATGGAGCAAGAACTTCCAGACAGATGTATAATATGAAAGAAGCGGAGCAGTCCTGACGTGGGCAATGCCCCAGCATTGCACTAGAATTACCCAGCATGCTCTCTGCCACACACTGGCAATCTAAGAAAATCTGCACACACACACACACACACACACACACACACGCACATGTTTTTGATAAATGTCGTCCTCACAAAAAATTATATTCCCTTACTGAAAAGAAACAGATATTCCAAAAGCATTACATTGACATGTAAAGGGTCACATGTTGTAAGTGATACGAGTTCTTCAACGACCTAAACCTAACTTTATCCTTTTGCAAACTTCAAAATAGTGGTTATATAGTGATTTGTAAGCAACGTATGAATTGTCATCTGCCTCGATCAACAGTTGGTCTCCGTTATTTAGAGGTTTCGACCCCTTTAGTTGAGGACCTCTCCAGCCTGTGTGATGGATCTACATCTGTATATCTGTGACCTCAGCTGTGCCAAGTCAAGCACGCAATACAACACACACACACACACACACACACACACACACACACACACACACACACACACACACACACACACACACACACACACACACACACACACACACACCCCGTTGGTGGCGGTTAGAAGGAGGTGGGATATTGTGCCGCTTCCCTCTCACCTGGGAAGGAAAGGACCGAGGGCCACATAAAATAAATCAGTTTCGAAGGCAGTGAAGACCGAGGCGAAAACGGCAGCTTTGATGGGACGAGATGTGCACGAGGCTCCCAGTATCATGATGTTTGGTGATGCGTTTGTGACACGGCTTTGCCCTGCAGTTTGGTGCGACTTGTTGACCCCATTCTGCTGGGATACGAGGCCTGAGCTTTTGCAAATCCCGTCTTGCAAAGTTCCACGTGTTGAGGACGACAGAGACTGAGTTTTGTGGGATCGAGGACCACCCCGAATACAATGACTTTGATGTGCGTGAGAACCGAGCCGGGGGCATCAGCTTTGATGGGGCAAGTTAACCACCGCTCACGTGGCACTGATCGACATGCATTTAGGACGCGGTCTGGTGCCCTGGCCTTGCCTTTCGGCATGTTCGGTTTTGCCAATTCTGTCCCATCAAGGAGTTGTGAGACTGGGGAAGGATGGGACCAAGAGGGAAGAGAACGAGTCTGGGCCTACCCAGGTTTACATCAGAGGCCAAACAGGAGGTCGTGTAGATCTATATTGTTGCCATTTCGGGGATGGAGGGTGGGGGCATGCGGAACATGGATAAGGAGACAGCTTGGTCCATGAGTCGTGGTAACTTGCTGTGATGAAGCTGGTTGCTTCAGTACTGAGGAGGGCTCCGTTGGGTGCAGCATTGATAAGGAGACAGCTTGGTCCATGAGTCGTGGTAACTTGCTGCGGTGAAGCTGGTTGCCTCAGTACCGGGGATGACTCCGTTGGGTGCAGCATGGATAAGGAGACAGCTTGTTCATAAGTCGTGTTTCTTTGCTGTAATAATAATTGCCAGTAATAAAACGAATAATGTGATCCCCCCGACCACTCCGGTATATATTGTTGCGGTTTTGCAATAAAGGCAAACCCCCTATAGTTAATTGCACGACAACATGTAGCCTGCAGTAGTTAGTTATTTCTTATTAAATGTAAAGATGAGCTCTCCTCCCAATGTTTAGTAATCCACACCAATATGCGTTGAGTTAGGCAGGATTTCAAACCCCCGTGTGGTTGAGGGAAGACGTTTTCATGTGCAGAAAGGCATGGTTAAAAGAACAGGCCATGTAACCAGCGGGCGACCAATCAGGTTGAGCCTACGTCACCAGCGAGCGACCAATGAGGGGTCGTGGACACGTCACCGGCAGGTGACCAATGGTGGGTTGTAAAACCTCCCCGAATGAAAGAGGGAAGGAGGAATGAAACCTTCCTAGAGGGAGGCAGGGCTGAATGACCGCACGTGACCAACCTCGGCCAATGGGAGGCCATAGAACCTACTAGAAGAACTTCCACCCGATAAAGGTCCGTGCCCATCGTCATTCGAGCTCTCTTGGCATTCATCTTGAAGCTGGCTGTCCGACATGCTGGTTCATCTTTCCTGCGCTGCAATTCTTCCGAGCTGGGTCGTTGTTCGTGCGGACCTTCAAGTTGCGTGTCCTGAATGGCCGTGAGCTGCGCACGGGAACTGACAGACCAAGTCATCGTCTGCACGTTTCCCGGTACAAGAATAACCGGTGTGCTTCATTCCCTGTGTGTGTGTGAAGGCGCCTGTTGGGATTAGGTGAGGTAAGGATTGTTAAGACTGCCTCTCGTCTCTTTTTCTGTGCCTTGTAAATAAAAGGCTGTACATTGTGTTCTTTTCAAACCTGTTTGTAACGTCTTTTCCTTCATTGGCCGAGCATCATCCGAAACCGAATTTGACTAGTCAATAAGGCCCATCAATCACGGAAGATAACGCCGCGACCCACATCGTGCGATCCGCTCGGCACACCATAAGGTGTGGGAACGAGAGGGTTCAACACCCGGACTTTCTGGCGGTGCGTCTCAAAGGTAATTGGGTTTAGTGACCAGCAACCCTTCGGCGTGTGGCTGGGAGACTGGCGATTGAAGCTGCTTCGCAACCTGTCGACCACGAGTTTAGTGGTGGCCTGTGGACTCGGAGTCTGAGGGGGAAACTGGGTCATAAACCCCCCCTTAGTATGTCGACAGACCCCGGATCCGCAACAATATATATATGTTTCTTTGCTTCAGTACCTTCAACTATATATATTATTTAATTATTTTATGTGATTAGAATAACGGTAACCCCCAAATATCACCCGGCACTGCCAGCCGTGAATACAAACTCGCGCAAAGAGCTTATCCTGGGGTGTTCCATAACAAACAGATTGCTATCGCTTACCAAGCCAGCCGTCCGTTATCAACCATTTCAATGGAATGTTTGCTTGAGTGCTTGAGCCACGAGGTGAGTGCTCTACAAGCTGCATGGTAATGGAACACAACCCTAACTTGGGCAAAGGCAAATGTAAAAAAAAAAAACAATTACCATCGATTTTCCCTCTCCGGTCTTCTTCTGGCATCCCCCCAAACAGGGAGACAGGTAAGTGTGGCCATCTTGCCCACACACTGGATCCCACGCCTGGGAATCGCACGCACAGTCGGCATTGCAGCTTGATATCATGCCGTTCGAAGAATTGCCGAGTGTTCTGATGTAGATGTCAAGCAAAATGAGAGATGATCAACAAAGATCTGCTTGAAGCTACATTTTTGTACAAATAAATACATAATTCATAGAATTACTACTGATGGTCACATTCACACAGATATAAAATGATAAAGACAGGAACAAGTCAGGAGACGACGATGGTTCACGAGCGATCGGTATTCAATGACAAAGGACGGACTATAACCGAAACAGGCCCGGACAGGCCAGGCCTAGAAATGTCAAAACGAAGGTTACTGACCTTGAAATGAGATAGAAAAATAATGTATAATCAGTTATGAGACTAGTTAGCTACACAATACCGAAAATTCGGTTCGATTCCGACAACTTTGAAAATTTGACCTTTGTGACCTTCAAAGGTCAAAGGTCGAAGATTCTGAAATTTGTTGGAAAACTTGTATTTCATGATGTATGTGATAATATAAGATCATGTACGACATTTCACCCTATCAGGAAGCGAACAATGTAATAAAACCATCAGAAATCGACTTTTCTAAATTTCGTGACCTTGTGACCTTGACGTGGAAATGAAAAATCGAGCTCCCTGGGGCTAGACACATGACATTGGCCTAACCAAATACCGAAACCCCTGTCAAATTCCACCAACTCCCTCGGAGAAGATGTAGCCTGACCTCGATTACCCTCTAAAAAGACATCTTTTTCGGGCGTCGCTCCGCCCACTCTAGGCAGGACACAACTAGATCATGATATCAACCTCCCACCCAAGTTTCATCAAGATCGGATAATATCATCGGGTAGTTATGCTGCGGACAGACAGACAGACACACAGACAGACACACACCCATGACGAATATAGTGGTCACTCTGTTTGATAACTCGTGAACCAACAACCTATTTGAGTAGCGTATTTCCTGTGCCACTACAGCCTACATCCTCTACTCTTCCCTTTATAAGTCCAAACCAACCTTCTGCCCTACCTTGACTACAATACTCCTCCACTCCCCTCTGTCCAGAGCCAACTCGATCCACCCTCCATCCACCCACACCTTACTGATATCCCTTTACACACAATACTCCCATCTCAACTGTGGTCCACCTCTTTTCCTCCTACCTTGTTCCCTCTCTCTTCCAAGTGTCCAGCCCATCTCAGCCCGGAATTTCACAAATCTCTCTGTCAAGTTGTGTCCCTGTTTTTCGACAGGGTTGGCAGAATAGCCTAGCTCTGTGTAGGCTCGTCTCTAAACTGTCTAGACTTGGCTCAAGTCTAGGCCTAGCTATCAACTGTCATCCTGATGTTTCACATGCATGGCGGGACATATCAATGTGCGTGCCCTCCTTTGGATGGAAATTCTACATGGAGTCCCATATGCCAACACTAGTTGGTAGACAGTGAAGATCCCATGGCCTCTATCCCAAGGAAATGCTTTGGCAGAAACGATGCTCTGTACTTTATTTTAGGGTTAGGGTTAGGGTTCATGGCGCACAAGAGTGTTCTTCAACCTGTCCAGCACAAGAGCAGAACATATAGGTGCAAGAGTACCACCAGAATCCAGGAAATCAAATTCACATGAGAGAAAAACAACATCTTGCATTTTTATAAACAAGTCTGGGCTCGTGGAGGTACAGCGGTACAGCGGGGTTGATAGACTGACTTAAGGTCTAAATTGGGGGACAGACAGACAAAATGAAAAATCACTGATAGAGCGACACTTGGCAAAAGAGAACAAAGCAGAATGGCACTCAGTAGCGCATCCTTTTGACCTCACAAATAATTGGTAGTTGAATTCAGTTAGCTGATATGAAAATCCAATTCAAATTTCAAGTCAATCGGATGAAAATTGAGGATTTTAGAAAATTTAAATTGTTGTTGACCTTTGACCCATGTTGCTCTTTTGGCCAATGGTGATCTCAAAAATAGTCGTTGGTTGAATTCAGTTTGCTGATACGTAAATCCCATTTAAATTTCAAGTGAATCGGATGAAAATTGAGGATTATAGAAATTCGAAATTGTTGTTGACCTTTGGCCGATGTTGACCCTTTGGCCTATGCTGATCTCAAAAATAGTTGGTGGTTGAATTGAGTTAGCTGATATGTAAATCCCATTCAAATTTCAAGTGAGAATCGGATGAATATTAAGGATTTTAGAAATTTGAAATTATTGTTGACCTTTGGCCTATGTTGACCTTTTGGCCTATGCTGATCTGAAAATAGTTGGTGGTTGAATTAATTTAGTCGATATGTAAATCCTATTCAAATTTCAAGTCAATCGGATGAAAATTGAGGATTGTAGAAGTTTTTTTAAAAAGTGGTTGACCTTTGGCCTGTTGACCTTTTGACCTCAAAAATATATACGATTTTGTCGGACCACGAACTCTACCATTTGGTGAAGTTTCGTGAAGATCGGTTTAAAATTGTGACCTGCAGGCAAGTATAAGTGAGCGGGCAGACAAACAAACACACACAAACACACAAATCGGAGTGATCAACATACTTGCAAAAAAATGTTTGTTTTTTTTGGCCAAGTAATGAAAGCATGGACAGATCACAAATGATTCCTTGAATGGAGAAAGGGAGTTAAGAAAAAACATTTTGAAAAAGTTGCCCTTTAACCACAACCCCAGTGTCCTAACCGCAGGGGTCACAATTATATTTGAATTTTATGAAGTTCATTGTTTCCTTGCTCACCCATTGTAGGCCGTGGTTAGGCCAGGGACCCGGATGTTTTCACAGAAAATGAAGAACTGACACAAGTCGAGCAGCCAGCCGATCAGGCATGTGATGAAGAGTAATCTTGCACAAGCAGGAAGAGAGAGTTTAAGGCATTTCACCAGTAGTCCACCGAGGAATATGCCCAGCGCTATGGCAGGTATACTCGTAGCACCTGTGGATGAAACAAGTACGGTTCAGCGTTGGGGAGAACAGCAATGTCAGGATTGACAAATATCTGGAAAGACAAAGACGTGACAAAAACTAAGAGGAGGTCGGTGAATGTTCTGATATTCCCATTATGGATGTGAGTCATGGACAGTGAAGAAGAAAGAAATGATGAAGATTGACACTTTTGAAATGTGGTTTCGGAGACTAATGTTAAAAATCCCATGGAATTCAAGAAGAAGAAACATCAGTTGGTTAAATAAATTGGATCACCATGTACATTAGAAGCGTTGATGCTCAGACAGAAACCGTCATACTTTGGACACATCAAGCGTGCAGAAAACGAATCGTTTGGAGAAATCAGCCATGCTGGGAATTGTTGTTGTTGTTTTAGGATATCCCCATACAGTTCTCTCGAACTGTATGGGGATATCCTAAAAGCGACCCCACATGGAGCGACCCAGAGATCCCCCACATGTAGGATGGTGTACCCCCACCTTCACAAAGTCAGGGCCACGGCAGAGTTAGAGAGTTAGAGAGTTAGAGAGTTAGAGAGTTAGTTAGAGAGAGAGAGAGAGAGAGAGAGAGAGAGAGAGAGAGAGAGAGAGAGAGAGAGAGTGAGAAAGAGAGAGAAAGAGAGAAAGAGAGAGAGAGAGCGAGAGAGAGAGAGAGAGAGAGAGAGAAAGAGAGAGAGTGAGAAAGAGAGAGAGAGAGAGAGAGAGAGACAGAGAGACAAGAGGGAAAGGGCCGGTCCATGGGGACCAATCGGCACTCCGACAGTGACCACGCCGCCCTGACAAATCCGGCCAGAAGGGAAGAATGGGGAAGATTTGGCCACCGACTTGCATTGGGAGGTACAGCCACCAAGAAGAGGCGTCCCCGATAGGTGTGCTGGGAATGGTTGAGTGAAGAGGAAGAAGCAGAACTAGTGTGGTGGATTTCGGTTGAATCCCAGTGTCGGGGATTTCATACATTTGGCTCTGTTGCCGGTGCAGCCCTTGAGCATTCTGGGAATTGAACAGAGCTCGCAGAAACGACCCCTCACCTGTAATAACATGGCCTGTTGTTGCAGGTTTTCAGGCTCCGACCTTGGGCAAAAGCTGCGTGGACGAGAAGGTAGCTTTTCCCTTTACTAAACAGCCCCAATTGTTATGCTTTCCATCTCGTCTTTGAAGTTTCCTTTCATTATTTCCTGTGCAGTATAAAACCCTGGCCTGATGTGCTTTGATTGAGAAGCTGGTCCGTTCCTGGCTTATACGGCAGCTCTCCCATGTACATGTGTATCCCCTGGTACCTTTAATAAATTATCCTGTAACTGTATGAGTTTGGTCAAATTATCATCCCTGGGAGGGTGCTGGGGGGTAAATCCCTGACACTAGTATGTGCTGGATGTATGGGGTAAAGGAAGCAATCAAGGTGTCTGCTAGAGCTTCAGGAAGCAATGCAGGATTTGGATGTTTGGAAAAATCTGATCAGGAATGTCACCGGAAGTCGGACATGACTTGACGGAACGAGGTAACTAGATATAAGATCTGTTTGCTACGATCCCTTTGCTTATCCGACATATTACATTCTCTTCAATCAGCTAATATCTGCAGCATATGCTTCCCTGTTACAAAACTTTGTCAGCATCTGTCTTCCTGTGATAGATTCAGTAACCTGGGCACTATTTGCTCGTCAGCTGTCCAATATATTTGGCCATTTTTGCCCACTGCTGGTGGGTATTGTGTGGAGTTAGTTTCTTTGTTGGTTTTGAAATAGGTCGGCTTGTTTTGCGTCCCGTTTTAGCCTGTCTTCTGATGATGCGGGGAACCCAGCCTCAAAACCCAAATCCTATATATGTTTGTACATTGCCTACTAATATCCTGGTGATGTAAAATGTAAAAAACAATGTTGCTTTGCAGTTTTAATTTGATCATCATGTCTGAGTTGCACCATTTTTGGTGCCGTTTGCTTATGTCAGGCCACAGCCATTTTCATTGTATCATCTGGGGCACAGGAAGTGACGGCACCTCCCCAAAGCTCAGTGGCTGCAGTGTTTGTCTCGCCTAACAGCCCTATGATGTGTCCCATGTATTAGTGTGTGTGTGTGTGTGTGTGTGTGTGTGTGTGTGCGTGACAGCTCCAGTACTAGCCTTAGAACTTGTAAAACAAGAAGAATTCGTTTTTGAAGCATAGAAAGTCCTTCCCAAATTTAAAATTTTTCAAATAACCATAACTGTAGAATAGACTCCCAAAGATGCTCGACATGTCTGAAATTACAAGTAATTCTTGATCAGTGGTTTTTATTGACTTTTGCTGAAAAAGATGGATTCCCTTTAAAGCTGATTGTTTGAAGCTTACTGATGTCACCCACAAACTCAACTGTTGACCTCCATTGACAAATGGCAAATCAAAGCGAGATATAATCAGGGACATTTGGCAATTCAGCCAACAATAAAAAATAAAAAAAACTTTAAAAAAAAAATGTTTACGCTCACCAAATTGAAGCTCCACTCATTGATAGAGAAATTAACTTATGACAGAATGCTTCTTCTTCTTCTTCTTCTTCTTTTGTATGCAGGACATAGGCTGCGAGTAGCATCGTAATTGGCTGAGGGTGCACCTACGCCGCTCATGCAACGCCATCTGCTGGTTCGGGCAGGAATTTGAATTTGTTCAGGGTGCCGGCGATAGTTCGCCTACTCTTCGGGAAGGACACCGCGGTTATTTAACGTCCACCAACTAATGCTGGTAAACAATATGGCACACATATCGACGAACCACCCTGCCTGCGAGACACCAAGATGACTGTTTGTACCTGGGCCGAGACTCAAACCCAGGCAGGACACCTCAGAGGTGAGTATGTGTACCTGTGTGAGTACAAGGCTATTTTATTCAACAAGGTTACTTTTTAGTTCATAGAGTGTCACATTATTGAGAAACATCCCACCCCCCACCCCCTTCCCATGCCTCCTCCCCCCAAGCCCTCTCCCTCCTACAGATCTCCCGATGTCCTTGTTCTCTGCTGTTGTACTTGTGTGCTTCCCTCTCTCTCTCCATCTTGTCTCCCGCTCCCTTTATTGTATGTTTTGTGTGGCGGTTTATTTTTTTGTGTGATTGGTGTTAGCTATTACACGAGCCTCGACCCTGTATACAAAAATAAAAAAAAATAAAAAATACCCAAAAGGAAGTTTGCCTTCGAAGCACTCTCCCCAAACTGCTGCTCGACGAACTTTGCTCGGAAGGTGTAGGAACCAACGTTGCCGTTAACCATGAACACGGTTCCCGTCAGCATTGCCACGTACACAGGGTTGGTGAACAGTGTGCGCAGAGATTGCAGGAATTCTGTGCAATACGGCAAAGAGCACACACAAAATAATGGTATGAATGTGGGCAAGAGAAAACTAGAAAATATAATTTGATGCAAATATGTCGATGGATATGCCTCGACCCACATTAGATGCTTTCATCTCAATTAAATGTCAGGCGAAAAATTAAAGGTCATATGAGAGATGAAGCACAAGAGAGAAAAGAGAGAAAAGTACATAAGAGACAACATCAAGATACTTGTAACTTGAGTTATGGTCAGAAAAATGATTCACAAAGTGCGCACAAGACCATTGTCGTTTGAGTGACCAAAAATGAATCGGTTAATCTTTGTGTTGCTCAGAATTCTTTTCAGAGTTTCAGAGTTGTTCATCAGAAAAATTTTTGTAGGCTTCCCCAGATCTGTGCCTCGACACAATCCTGTCTCTGAGCTCTGCAGACAGTTCCTTCGACCTAATGGCTTGGTTTTTGCTCTGATATGCATTGTCAGCTGTGAGACCTTATATAGACAGGTGTGTGCCTTTCCAAATCATGTCCAATCAATTGAATTTACCACAGGTGGACTCAAATCAAGGTGTAGAATCATCTCAAAGATGATCAAGAGAAATGGGAGGCACCTGAGCTAAATTTCAAGTGGCATAGCAAAGGGTCTGAATACTTATGTCAATGTGATATTTCAGTTTTTTCTTTTTAATAAATTTGCAAAACTTTCTAAAATCCTGTTTTCTCTTTGTCATTATGGGGTATTGAGTGTGGATTGATGAGGGAAAAAATGAATTTAAACGATTTCAGCATAAGGCTGCAACATAACAAAATGTGAAAATAGTGAAGGGGTCTGAATACTTCCTGAATGCACTGTACATCTCCAAGATATTGTTGAGGACGGATGGACGGATCGATGGCGAGACCAAAGCCATAATCCCCTGTTTCGGACCAAGTCCAACGGGGGCTAATAACTATGCACATGAAAGAATGACACTTATTCATGAGAGTGAACACATACATATAACTAGATTTTATTCATAGAATACTTAACCTGCGCAGTCAACTTGGTGCGAGCCAATTCTTGTTTTTGAACGTTTTTTTTTTCTTTGATCCAATATGGTTGCCAGATCACGTGAGCGATGACATCATGAATTTATATTCTCTAATATAATTGTTGCATATATCATGCTAAATAAATTTAAAACTGATCAGACTAAGCGTTGGCCCTGTCGAATTATGACGTCATAATTTTGGCACCAATGAGTCATCATTAACAACACTTATTCCCCATATGGAGTTCTTTACAATGAGCCATGTTTCAATTTTTTCCATAGAGCGGTTTTGGAGATAGAGGAGCAACTTTTTGGGGGGTTTCCAAGATGGCGATGTAACACATGACTTATGACGTCATGATTATCATTAAAATATTCTACAGGAGGAGGTGCTCCTATGGTGTAAATTTCGTGTCAATCGGACCAGGAATTGCAGAGAAAAAAATATTCATAATGATCAAATCAAGCGTTGTACTTATCGAATTATGAAGTCATCGGTACCTTCATTATGACATCATCATAAACATATCTTATTCCGCAAGGGGAGTACTTGGCAATGAGCCATGTTTCAATTTTTTCCATGGAGCAGTTTCGGAGATACAGCGGTGCAACGTTTTTCGATTTTTCCAAGATGGCACCTGCACCGCATGACCTATGACATCATAATTATCATGAAAAAAATTCCACAGGAGGAGCCGCTCATATTCTGAAAATTTAGTGTTCATAAGATTAACAGTTGCAGAGGAATTATTTTTCCATACGGATCAGATCAAGCGTTGTACTTGTCGAATTATGACGTCATAATGAAGGCACGGATGACTTCATCATCAACATGTCTTATTCCCCATTGGAAGTACTTAACAATGAGCCATGTTTCAATTTTTTCCATTGAGCGGTTTGGGAGATAGAGGTGTGACGTCCATATCACGTGACCTATGACGTCATAATTATGAATAAAAAAAATTATACATGAGGACGTGCTCCTATGGCAAAATTTCGTGTCAAAGGGACCAACGTTTGCAGAGAAAATGAATTTTAAGAAATGCAGACACGTACACACGTCAGCCACACGTACGCAACCGAATGACCAACCCTGCTTATCGCTTCGCGAGCGCAGGGTAACGAACAATGCACACACATGGAGAAAGAATAACAATTTAAACACAGAACAAGAAGAGCATCACGATGAACCTTTGGCAAGGTCAGAAAGGTTTCGGCTCATTGGTTCAGTTTCGTCCTCCATGTTCTTCATGTTGGTCTCCACATGATCATCCATCTTTGTGGATTCTTCAACCTCACCAGAGATGGAGCGTGGGAAGAACCAGAAGGGAAGAGCAAGTAGGAGAGAGGTGACGCCAGTAATCAGGAAACCCAACCACCAGGCACCAACCCAACGGTTATCTTTTGGTGTAATGGTCACATCATCTGTCAAGGGGGAGTAAAAGCACAATAAAACGGGGGTGTTCGAGAAGAGAACGTTGCAGAAACTCAATAATCCTAGGTTTTGCAACTTGTCTATCAATATCTTGCTAATATTATATTCATTGTTGGGTGTTATGGCCTATCTACATCTTCTTTTTCATGGTGCGGAGAGGGAGACCACAGAATTAGAAAATATGATTTTATTAGCACCAGCGGTCATAGTGTTGCGGTTTTAGAACCCACACTTGTAAATATGACATCACTTGTAAATATGACATTAAAGGTTAAAGGTAGCACCACTAGTTAGTCCACAAGCAACACGTAGGCCACCATAGGAACTCAGTTATTTCATTAGTATGTGTTTTAGATAAGGTCGTGTTTCCAATAGTTGAATCTGCGTTGCGTCGATCAAATAAGAGTAGGCCCCGTTCCGTCCATTTTGCGACCCCCCTCTCCAAGCGACGCCATTACGCGCCCCTACAGTCGGTGCCGCATGACCCCTCCCAATTCTGTTACGCGCCTTTGTTAGCGCTCGCTCAATGCCGCCATAAGACACGTGGTAAGGCCCGGAAAAAGGAGGCGGAGCGCCAAGAAGAAGGTGTGGCATGTCAACCAGTCATCAAAGGCGTGGCTGGTAAGCCTTCACCAGCCAACCAGGGCTGAGGTAACATCGCTGGCAGGCGTGGCTTTGCGTTACGGATCTCAAACGTCGGCCTTCTCCCCTTACCAAGAGGGGGTTAATCCCCTTGTCTGTGACTGACCGACGTGATCCTGAAGTTACCCCGTTCCTTCCGATCGGTATTAGTTAGGGTTGCTGGTCAATTTGGTCCTGTTACCTAATTACCAACACCGACCGTGAAGCAAGGAGATAACCTCCTACCCGAGCCGCAGTGTTAGTGGATACGCCGAGCGAAGCGAGCCGCGACTCGGGCCGTTAACAATGACTCTAAACCCGGTTCTAGCGGTTGCGATCGTGCCACATTTACCCAATGGAAGAAAAGACGGATGCGATCGGATGGAGAGGAAACCAGGAAAGAACAAGGTAATTTATTCACAAATATACAGAAAGAAAGAGGAAACGAAAGGGATGTACAAGAGAGGAAGCGGAAGAAGCAGCACACAGGGCAGTCTTAACAACAGTCTTAACTTATTACCCCAGGACAAACATACACACTAACACGGGGATTGTAGCTGGTGGATGGTCAGGTAGAGGGTCCGGTGATGGGGTCCAGGCTGCAGGTGAGGCTCCAGTCCAGCGGCGAAACCCGGCAGGCAGCTCCGCGTATCTTGGAACGTGACCGGACCTTATACATAGTGGGGGGGGAAGCTGGTGTCCTTTGTACGTGATATTTGCACGTTCGCGCTACACGCCCCCTCTCCCAAGTTCTCTTGCCAGCGCCAGCGAGTCAGTCCTCTCCCAAATGTGCGCTCCGTATCAGTCTTTTGAAGCAACCAGCGCTCCCGACAAGTAGTCCCTTTGCAATGCACTCTCCCGACCAAGTCCTTTTGCAATGCACTCTCCCGACCAAGTCCGTCAAAGGGCTTTGCGTTCGCGCTTATATAACGTGCCACGCGATCACTCCGCGCTCCACAAAGCCACGCCTGCCAGCGATGTTACCTCAGCCCTGGTTGGCTGGTGAGGGCTTACCGGCCACGCCTCTGACGGCTGGTTGACAGGCCACACCTTCTTCTTGGCGCTCCGCCCATTTTTTCCTCGGGCCTAACCGCATGGCTTATGGCATCGTTTGAGCGAGCTATGAGGCACCGACTGTAGGGGCGCGTAATGGCGTCGCAAGGAGAGGGAGGTCGCAAAATGGACGGAATTGGGACCTACTCTTATTTAATTGATGCAACGCAGATTCAACTTTTGGAAACACGGCCTTATCTAAAACACATAATAATGAAATAACTGGTGGCCTACGTGTTGCTTGTGGCCTATCTAGGGGTGCTACCTTTAACCTTTAATGATGAGAATTTATATACAAGAGTTATTTACAAGTGAGGGTTATAAAACCACAACAATATTCATTGTTGGGTGTTATGGCCTATCTACATCTTTCTTTTCATGGTGCGGAGAGGGAGCATTTTCATATGGTTTCCGCTTTGTTTTGGATTTGAGCTCCCACCCGTGCATCTGGATACGAAATTGCTCCCGATCCAGATGTAAACACAATCATGGGTTCAGCATTCACAGTTTCGCTATTTACTGCATGTGGAAGCATTCACCGATTCGACTATTTTTTCTTTTTTCTTTTTTCTTTTTTTGTATACTGAATCGAGGCTCGTGAAAGAGCTCGATAATAGCTAAATACAATTATGATGTTGAGTTTTCACCCGAACGACGCCGCTTTTCTCCATCCTAAGGTGAGTGGGAGGTTTCATAAATTTCTAAATTCAATTGTGATTTTGACTTTGTACCCGTACGGAGTGTTACATATCCGCCATTGTTCGCCGGTAGATTAGACTGTATTGATTATCACGTTAGAATGGCATTTACATTTGCTTACCTCACGAGTGTTTGTAACATTGTATTTTGTTATATAAATGGTATCTTACTATAATTCACCAAATGTCTGTCTGTCTGTTCCCAGGTACTGCAAAAACGGCTGAACCGATCGCAACGAAATTTTGGGTGCGTAATCCTGGGACCCCTTGGAGTAAAATAGGCTATATTGTTTTTCCAATTTTTTTTCCAATTTCCAAATTTTCCAGTTTTTCCAAACATGATGGAATAATATTTACCGATATGAACAGTGATGTGGCTTTTATTGAAATTCTACAAATACTGTTTAGATTTTGATGATTTGCGTGTGATTTGATTTAACGGATGTATATATGAATCGTTTAAAATAAAAAAGCCTTCAATTTCTGATATTTTGCCTTTTCATTTGGACCTCCCAATTGAAGCCCCGCCCATAGGGTGGTTATCATTGCTATTGGTATTAATTTGTGATGAGAATGATGCTGTTTGGAATGAAAATCTAGAGACATTGAGTTTGGAAGAATCGGAAAATGACGTGAAGGTTTCCACCTGTGACATTTGCGGATTCGTCATTTGCAGTTCCGCCATTGAACTCGTATAGAAACATTACCCACATTTATTGGTGCATAGTTTGGCATTCGCCATTATATATGTATATATATATATATATATATATATATATATATATATATATATATATATATATATATATATATATATATATACATATATATACATATATATATACATATATATATATATATATATATATATATATATATATATATATATATATATATATATATATGTCCACAGAGATTCGCATGTGAGAGACGTGGGTGGGTCTTTGTTTTTCATTTGTAGGTTGACTGCTCCACGCATGCAGGTGGTACATACTTGGGAGCCTTGATGGTACGTGTTTCTGTCTACGCTGTCGCTGATGATTCACCAATAAGCGATAAAACTGGTCCGGCGACTGAGGGTGTGTGTAGCATTTGGTTTCTCTTGTGTGTACTGTGTGTAAATGTCATTACAGCTGTGGAGGGACTCTGGGAGAGTTTGAAACAGCAAAGGGCTTACCTTGGGTAGCCTTTCATGGTTAAAAACCACCTTTAGAGGCCATTTTTGGTTGCATGGTTGGTTGGTTTTCATGGTTGCTTTATGTTAAATCTCTTTGACTGGAAGAGAATGCGAGGAGTCGATTTATCTTTATTTATTTAATCCTAGCCACCTGGGGTAATTGATTAGGTGAGAGCTGATTGGTTATTCCCTCCATTCACATGAGAGATGTGAGTGGTTCCTTGTTTTTCATATATACACATATACAGTGTATGTATATATATATATATATATATATGTGTGTCAATGAAATTGAAGACTTACTCTGTGATACAAATCCGATGTCTACAAAGAGTTTGGTAGTGAAGGAACCCAAGAGGAAACCGAAGATTGGTCCAATGATGGAGATGGTGAAAACGTAACCTGAGCATAAATAGATGATAGAAATGGTTATGTACAACTATAAACAGTATATAACATCAACATTTTGTCAGCTATAGGATATAATAACCCTGTTACAAATAATAATGGTGAACAGTTTTTTTTAGATGTGATCAACCAAAGGAAGCATACGCGCACCTGCAAACAAAGTCCTAAAAGCTTCTCACATGCAAGCTCTCGTTTATATTCAAGCTTCCATGCTCAGGCCATCTTGCAGAGAGTTAAACTACAGCATCACTAGGTTAGAGTCTAGTAGGGCTCGACATTGTGTATGTTACAGTCAGGAGTGGGGATCGGACCCTCCACCAAGTTTCACTTTGTTACACTCGTGTCAGGAGTTTGGCATTGGAAGTCTGTAGGATTGGAATCCAACACCAGTGGGACTTCATTTCAGTATTTTGGGACTTCTGCAGCCCCAAAACAGGTATATACAAAATCTGCACCATTGGTGTTTCTACTCACAGGTGAATACTCGTTCAAACCTGTGCACGTGATTGCTCTGAATTTATTTGCACTGGTAAAATGGAGGGCATTGCATCAGTGGCACATCACCAAATTCCCAATTCCTGCTCCCCTCACATACTTGTGTTGATATACAAGGAAAAATCGTAATAAACTCACCCACATACAGCGCACTGTTTTCAGGTCGAGAAAAGTCATCCAAGTACGAGAGACCCAATGGTACGATTGGGGTCTCTCCAATTCCTCGCAGAATGTTCCCAAGTAAAACTAGGAGCCACATCTTGGAGCGAACCTCATGTTGGCAGTTAAATAGGTCTGCACGCCATGGATGGAGGAACATTGAGACACATCAGTGTTTGGAGTGCATCATGAGAGTTACACTTTTAAAATGGTACGTGCTACTTCCTTACGTGAGGAAATTACACACACACACACACACACACACACACACACACACACACACACACACACACACACACACACACACACACACACACACACACACACACACACACACACACACACACACACACTTTCAATTCTGATCCCAGTCCGAGTTAAAAGTCGTTGTAGGATTTGAAACAACCCAAAAAGTATTCAGTTTTCCCCCTTAATGGTTTCCATACCATCTTTGTGGGATGTGTTGGGCAGTAGTTCTCTGTTCCTTTCACATAAAGTACTGCTTGCGTTGTCCACACTAAGTGCGATTGATTGGTACGAGTACCTACACAACACAACAAAGTACAATATGGGTAGATGGGAATAAATGGACACGTTCAAACAACTTGTATTTTGTTATTTGTATAAATTATATCATTTTATCCGAATAATTACATTATTAGGCACTCAGGCCTTAATGGCCTAGAAAACACCATTATCAGCAGCTGTTGTATCCAAAATCTACTTCATATAGACTCCTCACATAATAAGATGGATCTGATTCTAATGAAGCTCCGAGATGTACCTTTAGAATTAGATTAACTACGTTTCACCCTTGGGCGCAGTGATTGGGCATCGGAGGCCCACAAGGTTTTTTTGTTGTTGCAAAAACTATGCTGTACAATTTTTTTGGGCAATGAGCCTTATTTTCACCGACTTTCATGTTGTTACACAAAATTCAGTGACATTAAAAAAAAAATCATTCAGGCGAGTGGGAAAATCTTCATTCTTCACTTATAACCCGAAAATCTGACACGAATGCAGGCCTGGGGCCTTCGAGGCCCCGCATAAATGTTGTTGTACTACTATGTTATAGCATTATTTTCTTGATATGAGCCTCATTATATGCTCCTATAACTTGGTTACGAATAATTCAGTGACAAAAATATGAAAATTAAAAAACTTTACACGAATACATTCGTGGGGCCTCCGAGGCCAAATAGCTGCATAGGTGTAGGATTTTTGACAGTTGTGGACATATACATTCTAAATAAAAGGATCAGCGAATCATATTTTTTGAGCAAATACTCCTCCATGAGCCTCAACTTTTTAGAGAAAAAAAAGTTGAAAAACCAAGAACAAAAAAACTTTTTTGCAAAAAAAAAAAAGGATTCATTACTTGTATGGGATTCTTACAACTAATAGGATCAATGATTCATATTTTCTGAGCAAATACACATCCATGAACATCAACTTGGATTGAAAAAGGATATGAAAGAAAAAAATATATGAAAAAACAAACAAAAAAACATACACGAATACATCCGTTGGGCCTCCGAGGACAAATGGCTGCGTTTATGTAGGATTTTTGATGCCTGCATCTAAGGGTTAAAGGACATTCAAGATGTCTACCCCTGTCAAAAATTATGCCAGTTTTGGCCCACACTGACAAGCAGGCACAGAAATGTCACCCTATCCTGTCCTGCACAAAAGGATGCAATAGATCGTTGTCAGAGACTCATCTTTTATCTAATTATCTGATGGCTGACCGTCAGTTTGGCTTCTGTCCAGGTTATTCCACCTCGGGGCTGCTGCTTCTACTACGTCAGCAATGGATGAATGTCCTGGATCTCAACCAAGAGGTCAGGGCCATATCATCGACATATCGCAAACTTTTAATTCTGTCTGGCAGCCCACACTGATTTCCAAACTGTCTGCTAATGTTATTCATTGTTCCCTCGTCGAGTGGCCATCAGATGTGTGTTTGCTTCTGGCACCAATCCTGTTCTTGATATGGTGGTGGTTCGTGTGCAGCTTGTGGCTGCTTGGCTGCATCATCTTCTGGGGGTGCAGCAATGTCCCCCATCACCAGTAAGCTGGTATTCATTATTCTGTCTACAGAAGAATGACAGGCTGAGTCAACCCACCTGCTGTTAATTCAACGCCATGACAGGGGCTCAAACTCAAGACCTAAACATCTCAAAGCAAGCCTTGTTCTTCATATAGTTCATGACATTACCTCATCATGGGAAATCCACTGCATCACTTTGGAGATGACTCTACACTGTGTCAGATAGTTCCAAATACAATGCCCTTAGAAAGTATTCACACCCCTTGATTGAGCTCAGATGCATCCAAATTTCCTTTGATCATCCTTGAGATGAGATGTCTGTACAACTTGATTGGAGTCCACCTGTGGCCAATTCAACAGATTGGACATGATTTAGAAAGAAACTCACCTTTCTATTCAAGGCCCCACAGACAAAAATATGTCAAATGTCACACACATGTCACATGTAAATGAAATGTCAAATGCCACATTCAATTGTCAAAATATGTCTATTTCTATTAACAAAAAAATAATAGAAAGTTCAAATCCAATTCTTGTGAATTGTGCAATGTCCTCATCACACTCAACATGCGCTGTCTCGCCTGGGTTTGAATCCCGATCCAGCTATAAACTCTCATCCTGGTGTTTCACAGGCTGGGTGATTCATCAATGTGTGTGCCGTCCCTGGGATGGAGGTTAACCTGGTATCACTTACTCTTAAATGCAGTTATCACTTACTGCACTTTCCGTGGCATATTTTAGAACGATTTGTACAACTATCATTTTCAACCTCAGATATTGTTATGGTAAGATTAATTAATTATTATGGCATTGCAATGGGAAATTAAATCCCATTATTCTTAACCCATTATTCACCATATATATGTATGCAACCTAGGATAATTGAGGTAATCATTAATAATTAATTAATTCATCATAATTAATTAAATAATTCGATATTTTAATATCATTAAAAATAATTGACAATCTGTGAAATTCTTAACCAGTCCTTAATACTACCTGTCCATGAGGAAGTGAGGCAGAGGGATCAGCAATGTCCCGATGGACATGATGGTGGCTCCGATGGCAATAACCCGGGGTCGATGGAATTTTGCGCCAATGTAGCTCACAAAGGCCATTACCAAAAGATTACCTCGAGGAGTAGGATGAGGAAGAGGAAAGGGGAAAAACAAACACAAAATAATTTTGCATCATGAAACAGTTCAGAATCGATGTCCAAATACAGGAAACATTTTCAGCTTTGATTCAGACAAAAGTGTTCACCCGAGGCTGAGAAAGTGTTGATATTGTGAGAGGTTCCCAAGTATTTAAAATCATGCTTCTACATAGAACAACCATTATTACTTGGTACAAATCATGCTTTTTGTTAGACCTATCTTCCTCATGGAACCATATCAGAGCAACGAAGATGAGTCGTGAATGATCCTACAGCTGAGAACCAATTCTGAAGAGGTCTCCACTATGTTGCAGGGTGCTGTCAGTGCATAGAAAGAAATAATTCGAGTTGGAATGTAGGTAGCATAAAGTTAAAAGGGATATAAATAAATGAATAATTCAAGTTGAATGTGGGTAGCAGAAAGTTAAAATGTATATAAATAAATAAATAATTCAAGTTGGAATGTAGGTAGTGGAGATGGTAAAGTGTGGCTAAATAAATAAATAATTGGAAGTGGAAATGGTAAGTGCATATAAATAAATAAATAACTAACTGGTAGTGGAGATGGTAAAGTGTAGATAAGTAAATAAATAATTGGAAGTGTAAATGGTAAAGTGCAGATAAACAAATAAATAAATGGAAGTGGAAATGGTAAATTGTAGATAAACAAATAAATAATTGGTAGTGGAGATGGTAAAGTGTAGATAAGTAAATAAATAACTGGTAGTGGAGATGGTAAAGTGTAGATAAGTAAATAAATAATTGGAAGTGGAAATGGTAAATTGTAGATAAATAAATAAATAATTGGTAGTGGAGATGACTGTTTCCGAAAGCTTTACAATCCTGTACTATTCTCTCCTATAAATGTGCCGAATAATGTGAATATGATAGAAATACATTCAGTCGTTTTTGAGTAGAGGCGGATGGACGGAAGGACGGACAGACGGGTCGATGGAACCCAAATACAATCTGAGGCTGGTTGGGCCTTAAAAAGCTGTCTGCTCATCTGTACATCCTCTGTACTTCTGCTATTGACCCAATATTCGCTTTTCCAGGCAGACACAGTCTCATATTAATTAATGATCATTTCTACCTCCTGTAGGTTGTTCAATGTGGGTGTGCGGGTAACAAAGAACACACCAATTTCAAAGCTGCCATCAACAATGCCCACAACGGCGCTCGGCAAGTCAAAGCGACGTTCAATGGACGTGATGGTGCTCTTCATGTAGCTACCGGCAAATGACTTCCCAAAGAACAACAGTGACAACATCACCAGAAATACCTGGAACGACAGGCAGAGGAAATAGGTGAGAAACCTCTCGTGTAACGATAATATCAATATTCCGTGCCATGTGCTTCTCCAAGTCATAACCTACTTCCCATGAAGGATGTTGCAGCATTGAAATAGGCTTTAAAGTAATTGTGGTAAACAGGCCTGTGGTAGCATGAACACTGTATGGGGTAAGGGGTCCAAGTATTCATTTATTTAATTTAAGAGGAAGTGACCACAATGATCTTCTTCAATGAGCAATGTTGAGCTGGATTCAAATAAAATAAACAGTCTCGACGTTTTACTCTTCCCCAAACAAATGCGCGTCCACCATGTAAATACGCAGATCAGAACACGTCACTAAACCGCGACTAAGATCTCGACCCCACAAAGGGGGTTCTCAATACGAGGTATGACCGATACTCATACTGATACAACTCTCATTTTATTTAATTTGATTAATGATTTGTCATGGATTGTTTATGTAAATGTAAAGTCCGAAACTGGGCAGGAACTGGATCGAAACTGGACGGGGCAGGCCCCTAAGACTCCCGCCAAAATGCCGGGCCAGGTTTTTATTTATTTATTTCAATCAGTGGCATCCGACAATTCAACTGAAAGTAAGGTCCTTACAAATTGCCACCACCTGTCGTGGTGAAGGGAAATCCAAGATGGCTGCCCCCATGAAGATAAAGATGGTGCCACGTGGCTGTGGCCCTGACACCCTCCTCCCCCAATTGCTACACTGTGACGCTCCAGGAAATGCCCCCTGTGCTGCTCAAGCAGTACCAAGTTTTTAATACGTGCTTGAGAATCATCTGATGAGCGGGTTGTGATTGGAACCACTTGAAATAAAGAGGTATGCACTTGCCTCTGGCCTCGTTTCTTGTTACTCGTATTGTCGGTGAATACCGTAGTTGGCAACAAGGATGGCCAACAATAGAGTCGGTATTCTCGGTAAAGCGTCCGCATTCAGTGGCGATAATTTTGAGCTTTTCGCTAAACAATTAGAGATCTATTTCATCAAAGATGGCGGCATGGACAAATCATTCACAAAGAATGCCATTCTTCTTTCTTCGCTGTCAGAGGACAACTATCGACGTTTGTGTGACCTGGTCACCCCCAACAAGTAGAAAGACGACGTTTTGACATTACAATCTTTTATCCAGAACATAATGGAACATAAGCCTGAAAAATCACCGCAACTAGGGAGGTAGAATTCAATAATTTGACGAGGAACTCAGAAGAAGTAGCTGATTTCATGGCAAGACGGAAGCCTCCGTCTACTTCCTGCAAATTCACACCAGATGAGTATCAAGCCAGGCTCAATGATATATTTATTATTGCCAGTCTACAAAAACAGGAGATGGTTTCTGCGATACTTTGCATCAAGTTTGAGGACATTTTTGATTCGGCAAAGCAGTTGAAACTGCATTGGCTGTCGGACAGTCCCTCAAAAATGTGCGGGCCATCACCGGTCAGTCCATGGAAATCGACACGGGAATTAACAAGGTATTTGGTTCACCTCAGACTCCGAAAACAACCTTCGCTAAGAAACAACATGCTAGGGAATACCACGGAGTGCAGCCACAACACTTCCAGTCAGGTGATGAGGTGCCTGCTCAGGCCTGTGGGGGGTGCGGAGGTCGACACTTCCATCGTGCTTGTTCCCATAAGGATGGTGTGTGTTTGAATTGTTGGAAGGTGGGAAATCTGAAATGCGTCTGTCGAGCGACATCACCCACCATACGTCATGAATGACGACCGAGGTCAAGACGTTCAACCAATGTTGGGTCTTTATTCAGTTGGAACTCCAAAACCTCAACCTAAACAGTAAATGTGGAGGTTTACAATACTCCTATCAAATTCCAAGTCATCACTGGTGCAGCTGTCTCTATCACAAGCAAATAGACCGCTCATAAGGTCAACGGTCTGAACCTGGTCAGTTTGGACCTCACACTGTTTACTTACACCAGCGAGAAAATAAAGCCAATTGGGGTCGCTGATTGTCTTCCTGTTCTTCCCCCTTCCCATTTTAAATACACATTATTGAACTCACTGGGTCTCCCTAAAGTATTCAGACCAATACGATCACTCAGTCACACAGCCGGGTTTGTTTTGGATCATTTTAGAGAATATTCTGGTTTTATGTGCTTAACTCTAGTTGATAAAGTTCACCACCTTGCCGGTGAAAGCACCACTCAGAACTCCATTTGGTCTAGATCCAATCATCCCAGCAAGGAGAGGTGCCAGGCGCACTGCACGAATGGATGTGCACGTTCCAAATTGGGCTCGGTATAGGAGCGAATAGGCCCTTTATCCGGCCTGAATCGTTTCGGCTGTTTAGCCAACGTGACCGCCTTAACATTGGTTTGTCAGGATTTGAATCAGGAAACTGGTCCAAATCTGGCAACTGTAACAACATAGTCATCGATGAGCATTGAAATACAGCATTAACGTTGATCTTCAAAACACATTTCAAAATAATGGTTTATAGGAATTTCTCCAAAAAAAACAAGTCATTTGCAATAAACATTCGATTAGACAAATCAGAACAGTTTTTGGGGTTGTGTCTTTTAAATGCAAAGGACGTTTGGCGAAGAGGGGGCAAGTAGGAAGTGGCAGGGGGAGTGAATCATGGTTGTCCATATCAAGTAGCATTTTGTGTTTGGTGCTGACAGCAACTTTTTCCCATATTTTTTAGATGTGGGACAAGCATCTCCGAACACGCAGGCATGACAACTGGTGTCTCGGACTGAGATTTAAGAACCCGATTTAAAAAAACATTCAACACCAACTGGTGTCAGCAGCTTGAGATTGGCCAGATAGCCCTGGGTATTTTTTTTATTTTAGATTTTTTGGTTGCGGGAGAACATAGAGAGAGAGAGAGACTTGTATGGATAAGGGACATGGGGAAAAAGAAGGAGAACAAGGGGAGGACACAGGCGATAAACAGGGTGGATAGAGCCGCAAACTCCCACTCGAGGAAATGTAAGGGGAAACTGAAAACCCCGAGAGAGGTGGAATTGGGAAGAGTTTCATGAGGGTGGAAAAGATCATGGTTGAAGGACTATTAAGTTAGCGATCATGTTTTCTATTCACACACATATGGACGTACAGGCGAATACACGAGACGAGATAAACACAGCCACTGAGCTTGGGGGAAGTGACGTCACTTCCCAAAGCACTATGGGTACTGGCAACGTCACAACAATGGTGCCGCCTTTCTCACTACACTCAGTAGGGCATTTCATAAGGGATTTCCTCTTCCCCATTGATGCTAACAGATTGTCCAAGCTCTATATCCTTTAAAATGAAGCAGCAGGTACCATTTTTAAAGTATTTGGTATGCCGCGGTTCAAACCACCAACTAGGCCTCCCACGCTCAAGAGCGGACGCTCTAACTCGAACCATTACACCACTCACTAAATCTGGTACAAATGATTAATTGAGTATTATTAGTATATCATCGTTGAATCAAGTTCTTACCTTGAGTTTAGCAAAGCATGGTTGCTTGCTCTTGAGTGAAGCTTCTTTCTTCATGTTGAAACAATCCGTCTCGCTGGAAAAGAATAAAAAATACAAATGTACACAAGGTGAAGGCGATACCAGAGAGAACAGAGTAACGAAGCCTACACACAGTCTTGGGATTTTCTCTTGTACTTTGTGAGACTTTCTTCTCGATTACAGACTCCTATAATTAACAGCAAACATGAAGTTAATCGGCGTTATTGAAGGATAAAAATTCCAGCGTAGTCGCCTGATCCAGCATTATTTGCTGTTCTTGTCTGCGTAGTGGCTTTTGTTTTCCAAAGAATGCCTCCCGGGTCATTAATCATCTACACCCTGTTTGTTGACCCCACATGCTGATATAGATACCCATCGTTTCGCAGAGATGTCAACAAATCACTTGTACCAAGTCTCAATTATTTGAGGGCAAGTCTTAATTATTTGAGGGCAAGTCTCAATTATTTGAGGGCAAGTCTCAATTCTTTGAGGGCAAGTCTCAATTATTTGAGGGCAAGTCTCAATTCATTGAGGGCAAGTCTCAATTCTTTGAGGGCAAGTCTCAATTCTTTGAGGGCAAGTCTCAATTCTTTGAGGGCAAGTCTCAATTATTTGAGGGCAAGTCTCAATTCTTTGAAGCCAAGTCAAGTCTCAATTCTTTGAGTGCAAGTCTCAAACAAGGTCTCAATTATTTGAGGGTAAGTCTCAATTATTTGAGGGCAAGTCTCAATTATTTGAGGGTAAGTCTCAATTATTTGAGGGTAAGTCTCAATTATTTGAGGGCAAGTCTCAATTATTTGAGGGCAAGTCTCAATTATTTGAGGGCAAGTCTCAATTATTTGAGGGCAAGTCTCAATTATTTGAGGGCAAGTCTCAATTATTTGAGGGCAAGTCTCAATTATTTGAGGGCAAGTCTCAATTCTTGAGGGCAAGTCTCAATTCTTTGAGGGCAAGTCTCAATTCTTTGAAGCCAAGTCAAGTCTCAATTCTTTGAGTGCAAGTCTCAAACAAGGTCTCAATTATTTGAGGGCAAGTCTCAATTATTTGAGGGCAAGTCTCAATTATTTGAGGGCAAGTCTCAATTATTTGAGGGCAAGTCTCAATTCTTGAGGGCAAGTCTCAATTCTTTGAGGGCAAGTCTAAATTCTTTGAGGGCAAATCTCAATTCTTTGAAGCCAAGTCAAGTCTCAATTCTTTGAGTGCAAGTCTCAAACAAGGTCTCAATTATTTGAGGGCAAGTCTCAATTATTTGAGGGCAAGTCTCAATTATTTGAGAAAGTCTAAATTATTTGAGGGCAAGTCTCAATTATTTGAGGGCAAGTCTCAATTATTTGAGGGCAAGTCTCAATTATTTGAGGGCAAGTCTCAATTCTTGAGGGCAAGTCTCAATTCTTTGAGGGCAAGTCTCAATTCTTTGAGGGCAAGTCTCAATTCTTTGAGGGCAAGTCTCAATTCTTTGAGGGCAAGTCTCAATTCTTTGAGGGCAAGTCTCAATTCTTTGAGGGCAAGTCTCAATTCTTTGAGGGCAAGTCTCAATTCTTTGAGGGCAAGTCTCAATTCTTTGAGGCCAAGTCTCAATTCTTTGAGGGCAAGTCTCAATTCTTTCAGGGCAAGTCTCAATTATTTGAGGGCAAGTCTCAATTCTTGAGGGCAAGTCTCA
Source organism: Myxine glutinosa (assembly GCF_964187855.1). Lineage (NCBI taxonomy): Eukaryota > Metazoa > Chordata > Myxini > Myxiniformes > Myxinidae > Myxine > Myxine glutinosa. The sequence continues at coordinate 36,280,540 of NC_136265.1, read as the reverse complement.
ATTCTTTGAGGGCAAGTCTCAATTCTTTGAGGGCAAGTCTCAATTCTTTGAGGGCAAGTCTCAATTCTTTGAGGGCAAGTCTCAATTCTTTGAGGCCAAGTCTCAATTATTTGAGGGCAAGTCTCAATTCTTTCAGGGCAAGTCTCAATTATTTGAGGGCAAGTCTCAAATATTTGAGTGCAAGTCTCAATTCCTTGAGGTCAAGTCTCAATTCTTTGAAGCCAAGTCAAGTCTCAAGTCTTTCAGGCCAAGTCTCATTCCTCTGAGGGCAAGTCTAAATTATTTGAGGGCAAGTCTCAATTCTTTGAAGCCAATTCAAGTCTCAATTCTTTGAGTGCATGTCTCAAACAAGGTATCAATTCTTTGAGGGCAAGTCTCAATTCTTTGAGGGCAAGTCTCAATTCTTTGAGGGTAAGTCTCAATTCTTTGAGGGCAAGTCTAAATTCTTTCAGGGCAAGTCTCAATTATTTGAGGGCAAGTCTCAATTATTTGAGGGCAAGTCTCAATTCTTTGAGGGCAAGTCTAAATTCTTTGAGGGCAAGTCTCAATTCTTTGAGGGCAAGTCTCAATTATTTGAGGACAAGTCTCAATTATTTGAGGACAAGTCTCAATTATTTGAGGACAAGTCTCAATTCTTTGAAGCCAAGTCAAGTCTCAATTCTTTGAGGGAAAGTCTATAGGTCTCGCTGGAAAAGAATCAGTCGAAGACATCAGTTGTCATGCCTACGTGTTCTCAATCTTTGAGTGCAAGTCTCAAGTAAGGTCTCAATTCTCTGAGGGCATCTCAATTCTTTGAGGGCAAGACTAAATTATTTGAGGGCAAGTCTCAATTCTTTGAAGCCAGGTCAAGTCTCAATTCTTTGAAGCCAAGTCAAGTCTCAATTCTTTGAGTGCAAGTCTCAAGTAAGGTCTCAATTCTTTGAGTGCAAGTCTCAAGTAAGGTCTCAATTCTTTGAGGGCAAGTCTCAATTATTTGAGGGCAAGTCTCAATTATTTGAGGGCAAGACTAAATTCTTTGAGGGCAAGTCTCAATTATTTGAGGGCAAGACTCAATTCTTTGAGGGCAAGTCTAAATTCTTTGAGTGCAAGTCTCAATTCCTTGAGGTCAAGTCTCAATTCTTTGAAGCCAAGTCAAGTCTCAAGTCTTTCAGGCCAAGTCTCATTCCTCTGAGGGCAAGTCTAAATTATTTGAGGGCAAGTCTAAATTCTTTGAAGCCAATTCAAGTCTCAATTCTTTGAGTGCATGTCTCAAACAAGGTATCAATTCTTTGAGGGCGAGTCTCAATTCTTTGAGGGTAAGTCTCAATTCTTTCAGGGCAAGTCTCAATTCTTTCAGGGCAAGTCTCAATTCTTTCAGGGCAAGTCTCAATTATTTGAGGGCAAGTCTCAATTATTTGAGGGCAAGTCTCAATTATTTGAGGGCAAGTCTCAATTATTTGAGGGCAAGTCTCAATTCTTTGAGGGCAAGTCTCAATTCTTTGAGGACAAGTCTCAATTATTTGAGGACAAGTCTCAATTCTTTGAGGACAAGTCTCAATTATTTGAGGGCAAGTCTCAATTCTTTGAAGCCAAGTCAAGTCTCAATTCTTTGAGGGAAAGTCTACACGTCTCGCTGGAAAAGAATCAGTCCGAGACATCAGTTGTCATGCCTACGTGTTCTCAATCTTTGAGTGCAAGTCTCAAGTGAGGTCTCAATTCTCTGAGGGCGTCTCAATTCTTTGAGGGCAAGTCTAAATTATTTGAGGGCAAGTCTCAATTCTTTGAAGCCAAGTCAAGTCTCAATTCTTTGAAGCCAAGTCAAGTCTCAATTCTTTGAGTGCAAGTCTCAAGTAAGGTCTCAATTCTTTGAGGGCAAGTCTCAATTATTTGAGGGCAAGTCTCAATTATTTGAGGGCAAGACTCAATTCTTTGAGGGCAAGTCTCAATTCTTTGAGGGCAAGTCTCAATTCTTTGAGGGCAAGTCTCAATTATTTGAGGGCAAGTCTCAATTCTTTGAGGGCAAGTTTCAATTCTTTGAGGGCAAGTCTCAATTCTTTGAGGGCAAGTCTCAAGTAAGGTCTCAATTCTTTGAGGGCAAGTCTCAATTCTTTGAGGGCCAGTCTCAATTCTTTGAGGGCAAGTCTCAAGAAAAGTCTCAATTCTTTGAGGGCAAGTCTCAAGAAAAGTCTCAATTATTTGAGGGCAAGTCTCAAGTAAAGTCTCAATTCTTTGATGGCAAGTCTCAAGTAAAGTATCAAGTCACCGTAGTATTACTTCAACTTGTGTCAAGTCCCACATTTACCTGTAAACCTTAGTTGGAGTACAAGCTATGAAGGAATTAAGACACAGAACTTCATTTATTGCAATGTATGTTCTGAAAAGCTGTTGAACTGAAGTTTCTATTTGTCAATTTCATACAGTGAACATATTTTGCTTTGTTCCCAACAAAAATGTTAAATTCCCTTCATATACTACTTGACCAAACGTATGCAGACACCCATTCTTATTAGTGGATTTGGCTATTTCAGCCACACCCATTGCTGACAGGTATATATAATCAAACACAGCCATGCAATCTCCATAGACAAACATTGGCAGTAGAATGGGCCGTACTGAAGAGCTCAGTGACTTTCAACGTGGCACCTTCATCAGATGCCACCTTTCCAACAAGTCAGTTCGTCAAATTTCTGCCCTGCTCGAGCTGCCCCGGTCAACTGTAAGTACTGTTATTGTGAAGTGGAAACGTCTAGGAGCAACAACAGCTCAGCCGCAAATTGGTAGGCCACACAAGCTCACAGAACGGGACCGCCGAGTGCTGAAGCATGTAAAAATCGTCAGTGCTCGGTTGCAACACTCACTGCCAAGCTCCAAACTGCCTCTGGAAGCAACATCAGTACAAGAACTGGTCATCGGGAGCTTCATAAAATGGGTTTCCATGGCTGAGCAGCCGCACTCAAGACTAAGAACACCATGCGCAATGCCAAGCGTCGGCTGGAGTGATGTAAAGTGGACCAACTCCATATTAATGCCCATGATTTTGGAATGAGATGTGTGATGTTCGGGTGTCCACATACTTTTGGTCATGTAGTGTATATAAATATATATATATATATATATATATATATATATATATATATATATATACACAGTCATGGCCAAAAATATTGGCACCCTTGCCCTTTTTTGAAATAATGCACCATTTCTTCCAGAAAATTGTTGAAATAAAAAAATATTTTGGGATCCACATATGTATTTCTTTGGTTTGCAGTGGAACAAAACAAAAAAAGCTGAAAAATAACTAAATCGTAGCTTATTCCACTCAGAAATCCTAAAATGGCCTGGACAATATTATTGGCACCTTTTGGAAGTTGTTAGAAATAATTAATTTCAAGCAGGTGATTCTCCTTTACTCTGGAATTGAACTCACCTGTGGTGAGTTGCAAGTGCCTGCAATATAAAAATCACTCATTCAACCAGTTTGAATAGAGAAAAGGAGTCATTCTGCTGTTTTGTGTCACTGTGTGCACCAAAATGAGCATGGAGAAAAGAAAGAAAACCAGAGAATTGTCTGAGGAGGTCAGACACAAGATTTCAGCCAAGTATGGACAATCTCAAGGCTACAAGTCCATCTCCAGAGACCTTGATGTTCCTGTGTCCACCGTACGCAATGTTATCAGGAAGTTTAAGGTCAATGGCACTGCAGCCAACCTCCCAGGACGTGGCCGCAAGAGAAACCTTGATCGAAGATTGCAGCGAAGGATTCTTCGAATAGTGGAGAAAGCACCTCGATCAATTGCCAAACAGATTCAAGACCTTCAGACACAAGGTATGACAGCTTCAACTTGTACCATCTGTCGCCAACTCAATGAAAGGGGGTTCTATGGTAGTTGACCCAGGAGGATCCCACTGCTGAGAAAGCCCTACTGGAGTTTGTCAAAACACACCTGAACAAGCTAAAAACCCTTCTGGGAGAATGTCCTGTGGACAGATGAGACCAAATTAGAGCTTCTTGGTAAAGCACATCATCTCTATGTTTACAGAAAACAAAATGAAGCCTTAAAAGAAAAGAACACCTTCCCTACATTCAAACTTGGAGGGGGTTCAGCGATGTTTTGGGGTTGCTGTGCTGCCTCTGGCACTGAGTGTCTTGAATGTGCGCATGACAACATTAAATCAGGAGCTAACCAAGGCATTTTGGAGCACAATGTTCAACCCAGTGTCAGAATGCTGGGTCTCCGTCAAAGGTCATGGGTCTTGCAGCAGGACAATGACCCCAAACTCACATCAAAAAGCACCCAGGAATGGTTCAAGACAAAACGCTGGACTGTTCTGAAATGGCCAGCAATGAGTCCAGACCTAAATCCCATTGAACCCCTGTGGGGAGATCTGAAAACAGCAGTTGGGAGAAGGCACCCTTCAAATCTGGGAGAACTGGAGCAGTTTGCACAAGAAGAGTGGGCCAAAAAACTGAGGCAACTGGGTCGATAACGAATAGCTAGTAGGTTGTAGACAGCAACAGCCCAGGGTAGTACTACCGTCCTGACTTAGGAACGTTAAACTGATGCCCGGAACCATCTTACACTCTCCGTGTCAGGATTGCTGGTCTTACTTTCTGTCTCACTCAAACTTTCCAGGCTAGCTTCAATCTCTCTTTCTCACAAACAAACACCATACACTTTTCATCATACACTTTTCTTCTCTTTTATTTAAGGCCTGGCCTCGATGAGGGCTCTATAGTCCGTGCCTGGAACCTCCAACATAAAAATAAAAAAATAAAAAAAGATTAGAAGTTGGTACTTCGCTTATTTTTCAAGATATTCCGCTCACAAGGTTTTTTTTTTTTTGGTTTTTTTTTTTTTTTGTATACAAGATCGAGGCTCGTGAAAGAGCGAACATTAATCACACAGAAAGACAAACAGACACACAAAACAAATAACATCGGGAGCGGTAGACAAGATGGGGAGAGAGGGGGAAGGACACAAACACAACATTTGAGAGCAGGGACCGAGAGACATGGAGACATCGAGAGAACTGTGGGAGGGAGAGGGCTTTGGGGGGAAGGCATGGGAAGGGGGGGGGGGGGGGGGTGGGAGAGGTATAAAACATATGGACACTGCCAAGACTTCCAGGAAAGAAGTTGGAATTTCAAACAAGGTGGATCTGGGGTGAATTAGTGGGGGTAGAAAAGATCAAGGTTTTGGATGGGGGAAGATAAGAGATGGTGGTGAACAGCTGTTTTGAAGACCTGGAGGGAGGAGTGTGATTGAAGTGAGTGTGGGAGTTTGTTCCAGAGGCGGGAGAAAAGAGGAATGAAAGAGTGAAGGTGAGCAGTGAAGGTTCAGACATACATGGCGGCGGCCATCTTGGATTTTGACGTGGCGACCCAATTTTCAATAGCGTTCTTCCTTGTGCCTAGATACACCCAAACACCAGATTAGAAGTTGGTACTTTGCTTATTTTCCAAGATATTTCACTCACAAGGTTGAGACATATATATGGTGGCGGCCATCTTGGAGTTTGACGTGGCGACCCAATTTACAATAGCGGTCTTCCTTATGCCGAGATACACCGACACACCAAATTAGAAGTTGGTACTTCGCTTATTTTTCAAGATATTCATCTCACAAGGTTCAGACATCCATGGCGGCGGCCATCTTGGAATTTGACGTGGCGACCCAATTTTAAACAGCCTTCTTGCTTGTGCCTCGATACACCCACACACCAGATTAGAAGTTGGTACTTCGCTTATTTTTCAAGATATTTCGCTCACAAGGTTCAGACATATATATGGTGGCTGCCATCTTGGATTTTGACGTGGCGACCCAATTTTCAATGGCGTTCTTCCTTATGTCGAGATACACCCACACACCAAATTAGAAGTTGGTACTTCGCTTATTTTTCAAGATATTCATCTCACAAGGTTCAGACATCCATGGCGGCGGCCATATTGGATTTTGACGTGGCGACCCAATTTTCAATAGCGTTCTTCCTTATGCCGAGATACACCCACACACCAGATTAGAAGTTGGTACTTCACTTATTTTTCAAGATATTCATCTCACAAGTTTCAGACATACATGGCATCAGACAGACATGGCGGCGGCCATCTTGGATTTTGACGTGGGTTGCACCCGCACACCAAATTCGAATGCGGTCCTTCGCTTATGCACGCATGCACGCACGCAACCACGCACGCCCGCACGCACGGACGGATGGACGGACGGACACACGGACGGAGGGGAAAGCCATAGTCCCCCTTTCGCTCCGCTGTGCGACGGGGGACAAAAAGAAAGAACTGCCAGTCGAGAGGTGTAGGAAGCTTATTCATGGTTATAGGAAGCGCTTGACTGAAGTTATTTTGGCCAACGTCTGTGCTACCAATATGAAATCGAGGGTGTCAATAATTTTGTCAAAGCCATTTCTCTTTATTTTCTGATTTAAAAGGATATATTAAGTTCTGAATCAAAAACAAAGGTTCTGTAATATTAACAGTGAAATAAAGAATTGTGGAGGCCAAATACTTTTGTCAATTTCAGCTTCTTTTTAGAGAAAATTGTGAGTTATTTGAAAAAGGTGCCAGGGTGCCAATATTTTTGGCCATGACTGTATGTTTGTACATATTTGAACATATTGTGATTGACCTCGCTGCTCTCAAATAACTCTGAGAATGCAAGATATCTAGAAAAAGACCACAGACGCCATCTACAGCACTCAAACCTGATTGGATATTTGCGCCCAGGGTCAGTTTACCGTACCTGTGAGAGGACTGAAGCAGATAAGGAACCGTACCGGCGGCTCCACAACGGATGTTATTTGGCTGAGCGAACAAACATTTCAAGCTGCACCCTATCATCTATCAGAGGCTGATCAACTCTGGGTCAATGGCTCGCAGGCATGTTGTGTCGTGATCAAAGCACGACAGGACAAGCCAAGACATTTTCAACCTTGTATTGGCAATGGCAGGCATGCAAGTATTTACAGGCAAGTATTTTCAACAGGTATAACATTCCCACCTGTCCCTTAAGTGAACAATCCCGTCCTCGGATACCTTAAAACAATGACTTGGCATCTTTATACTGATGGATCCAGACACCTAAAGAAATGAGAGAAAGTGTGGGTTGAGAAGAAGTACGAAGTACCTGGGGTTGTGGTGACCCAGTCACACCTGAGTTTCTGCCCTTTGGTCTGGTCCGATGGTCCTGGGAATCACTTCCTCACACTCCCTCCTCCACTCCGCTTATTCTCCCTCAAAACCCCTGATGGTGCGGGTGACTGCACGCAAAGGCGCTCCATTTGAGCTCCTCCAGGCACCTCCAGGTATGTGATGGGAGAATGGTGGCTGGCAGTGAGTCGAGGAGCCGCAATATGGCCGGGCAATGAGGTGAGGCAACCGGGTCGAAGCGAGTATGTGTGAGGTGAAGAGATGTGTGTGCGTACGGAGGACATTTGAATTATTTTCTTTAATTGGTGGACGATAGATTAGACCCTTTCCTCGTTCTTATTCTTGCTGTCCCGACGGGATTAGGAATGAAAGGAGGACCAAGTTGATGAAGTGAATGTGATGAGGTGCAGAAGCCAAAATGTATTAGTGAACATAAGATTGAGTGAATGGTGCGAAGAGGATGTGTATGAAGAGGAGGAAGCACACACCCTGTGGAGAGAATTCCCACTCAGGTTAGAGTTAGGTAGATAGAGGGAGTTCAGGTGTTTCAGAAAGGGTTGCCATTCCGGTGTTGGTGCTGGTGGAACTAAAGTTTAATTTTGAGGGTGCAAGAGTTATTTGATGGACTGGGATGTGGCTCTGAGTGTTGGTATTTGTAGAAGGTAGCCAGCCAGTTTTGACAATTTATTTTTTGCCATATGCCACCTGCTGAGCCAGTCTGTCTGCTGGCCATGCTGTTTACCTGCTGTGTTTTTGCTCTTGGGCCATTAAGGCTGAATACCTTTGTTTCATGGCTACATGGGCCAAATAGCATTTACTTGTTGGACCAAAGGAGCCATTTGCATTCATATAGGGCCACATGAGCCAGAGACTCACCTGTTTGAGAGGCCACATGGACCCTTTTTGAGAACTCCATTTGTGGAGAGGCCAATTGGGCCAGGGGAGCACCGGTTGCTTAAAGGCCCTGCGGGTCACCGAAGACACTTGTTGTTCCACGACCCAGGGCCCTGATAGACAGTGTTGGATATGGGATGGATACATAAGCTACATGAGGAGTCAACTATTGAGACATTCAGTCTAGCGAAATTCTTGGCCTCATCATCAGCCACAGCCTCTACTGGGAACAACTATCGGGGACACCTCTTTGTGGTGGTTGTATCCCCCTAATGCAAGTCAGGGGGCAAATCTTGCCCATTCTTCCCTGCTGCCCGGATTTGTCAGGGCAGCGAGATCACAGTCAGAGTGCCAATCAGTCCCCATTGACCGGCCCTTTCCATCTTGTGTTGTCTTTTCCCTTTCCATCTTTATTTCTCTGTTTCTCTCTCTCTCTAACACAAACTCTGTTGTGGCCCTGACTTTGTGAAGGATGTGGGGAATCTCTGAGTCTCACCAACGTGGATGTGGGGGATCTCTGGGTCGCTCCTGCGAGATCGATCGGCTGTCTCCGTGCCACTAGTTTGTTCAAGAGAACTGTCCAGGGCTATACAACAACAACAACCTCTCCTGGGTCGAACCGAAAGGACCGAATTTACAAAAGGCGTTTAGAGAGCGTCTTGCTAACTCACGCTTAACCCTTAAGCGGTGACAAAAACATTGTTGTACGCACACAGCCAAATGCACGTCAAGATAGCAATTTACTAATGGAGATAAACTGCCGATTATAATCGCTTAACCTCACTTTTCACTTCACGAATGAATGATAATCATTCATTCATGAAGCGAAAAGTGAGGTTAAGTGATTTGTCGCATATGTATGTGTCTGCATTTTTAAAATTTCTTTTCTCAGGAACCATTTGTGAAGGATGTGGGGGATCTCTGAGTCTCACCAACGTGGATGTGGATCCCAAGTCTCACCAACGTGGATGTGGATGATGTGGATTGTTGCGGATCTCAGCGCCGGCCTTTCCCCTTACCAAGGGGGGATTAGTCCCCTTGTCTTTTACTAGCCGACGGGACCCGGGACCTATGACGTCCTTCCCGGAATTGACATAAAAGTTTCACCATAATATGGGTCTACTCATGTAGAAGGTTTTAGTGATATTTATGACATCATAGGACACATGGTAGGGGCTGCCATCTTGTTTAAATTCATTTTCTCATCAACTGTTGGTCAGATTTTCACCATAGTATGCATCTACTCGTGTAGAAATTGTGATTATTATGACATCATAGGTCATGTGGTTTGGGCACCATCTTGGAAAAACCGAAAACCGGGACCTCTCCATGTCTGAAACCACTTCATGGAAAAAAATTTGAAACATTAGTCAGGTTCACTATGTTTTTTCGTTCAAAATTTTGGTAGATTAGCAAAACTATACATTTTTGGAATATTCAGAGCATGAGGAATCCAAAAATTAATGTTTACATTTGCGTAGACACCTTTGCGAAAATGACACTCAGGACAGTGATGAAGATCTGTAAAAGCATATTCCTGAACGGTATAGACCTCGTAGATCCTGTGTATAGGACTTATAGTTCAATCTGATACTACCTATAACTTCCTATAACAACCTATAACTTCAAAGGACTTGCAATATCATGTATTATGTAATACAGTTATATCACAAATATAAAGACAATGGTTTTCAATTACCTTTGTTTGTTGCTTTTCTATAATCCTGAGCACTATTTTGAGGCCTTTATTGGATTCCTTGACCCAGAAAACATAGGATTAGCATATTTAATTAAGTCTCTCGGTTGACTGGAAGCCGAGATCGCGCAAAATATGTATTTTATGGCGGCCATTTTCAAAATCCAAAATGGCAGCCATGCAGGTGCCTGTGCAAATGCCAACATTGCTTTTCAGATTCTCCATGCTCTGAAGATTCCAAAAATGTACAGGTTTGCTAATCCCAAAATTTTGAACGAAATTATATTTGTTAACATAGTGAACCTGACTACATGGCTCATTGTAAATAGTCCGTGGGCTGAGTAGGGTTTACATGCACCCCCCTCACAACTTAACTTCCCGGGTATGTCCATGTACCCCCCACCCCAGGGGTTAGGAAAAACCATGTTAACAGAAAAAAAACTCATTCCCAAGGTACCTCCCACGCATATTTTGATGTTACCCCCCCTGTGTCAGTGATTTCCGAAAATTAGGGGTAGGCGAAATTCAAATGGCCATAACTTTTTACCTAGTCATCCTATGGTTGCATATGACCCCTCAAAATGTTTGTCCTGGGACACTCTTTACAATGATATGTGTTATATGCAAATGAGGTCACTAATGAGGTCACCAGAGGTCAAACTATGAGGGAATGAGTTTTTTTTCTGTTAACATGGTTTTTCCTAACCCCTAGGGTGGGGGGTACATGGACATACCCGGGAAGTTAAGTTGTGGGGGGGGGGGGGGGGGGGGGGTGCATGTAAACCCTACTTAGCCCACGGACTAAAAGAACTCCGCATAGAGAATAAGTGTTAACGATGATGTCCTTCTTCGTTAGGTGTCCTTCGAAATAGCACAGCCATTTGAGCCTTCATTATGACGTCATAATTGCACAAGTAAAATGCTTAGTGCAATCAGTTTGAAATTTATTGAGCGTGATCTACGTAACAATTATATTGCAGAACGTAAATGTATGACGTCATCAGTCACGTGATCTGGCAGCCATATTGGGAAAAGAAAACCTTTTTTTTAAACCAGAAGAAAAGCCTAAAGGCTCGCAACAAGAGGACTGCGCTGGGTAAGTATTTGATGAATACCAACGAGTTCGTTTGTGCGTTCCAACGATGCAACATGTCGGGAAGGAAAAGAAGGGACAATTTTTCATTTGAGCAATGAACGAATGGAGCACATAAAATCCTTCTGTTACAGCTTTCCTTTCATCTGGAGGATCCACAATTAATGTATAAAGTGTATTTTCTCAGCACAAATGGCTGGAGTGACACACTCAATCACTTTGCAACATGTTACCTGTGAAACACCGGCCATATCTCCAACAATTGAAATGATGCATTCTTTTTTGTATACAAGATCGAGGCTCGTTTAAGAGCTAGAAGATCTAAAGATTTTGATATCGATTTTTCCAGATTTTTCGATATTTATGATTTTCTAGATCTAGAGCATTTGCATAGAATCAAAGTGCCACGGACAATTGTTGAAGGGGATTCAGCACATTGCTCCTCATCTTAGGTTGATCCACGTCATATTGCAGATTCAGCAGGCAACAAAATGATTCCTTCGAGAGATCCATCCCTCCTTCCCCTCATACATCCCTCCTTCCACTCATCCATCCATTCCTCCAACCATTGATCACTGAAAAGACAATCTGTGAATGTGTACAATCTTGTAATCCTAAGTCTTAATGATCTTGGGGGGGGGGGGGGGGGGGGGGTCTTCATGATATTGGGGGTCTTAAGGGTCTTGGGCATCTTAGGGGGTCTTGAGGATCTTTGGGCTCTTGGGAGTCTTTCAGTGTTTAAGGTTTTAGAGGCTCTTAGGGGTATATAGGGTCTCAAGGGGTCTAAAGGAATTGAGAGGTCTAAAAGGATGTAAATGTCTAACAGCGTCTAAAGGGTCTTCTAAGGTCTAAGGGGTCTTCACAGTCTAAAGGGTCAAGAGGTTTAAAAGGTGCATACAAATAGTACGTAATTAATAGATGTACGTGTAATCAGGGTGCAACTGACGTTTAAATAGTACGTAATTAATTGAACAATTACCGAGGCTTCATGGACGGATGGGAACATGTTTTTTGTTTATATACAGTACATATATATACAGACTTGGCATTTAATATGGAATTTTTTTTTTGTGGGGGTGAACTTACTTTTCAAGATGACTTAGAACCAAAAGTTCATTGGAATTATGTTGAAATTATTCTAGATTTTGTTAATGTGACCTTTAAAAGAAACAAAAACCACGTGACATTTCGAAACAAATAAATTGATCCTTGAAAGTGATGTCAACTGATATCGAACTCAATTCACGGACAGTACTGTGTTAAACTTCTGTGCGTTTTCCAGAAGTATCTCTTTATTTCGCACATTAGCCCAAATTTTTTTTAACAAAAACAAAAGTTAAATTACGACTGGGACTACGGACAGTAAAATTACAGTTCAGTACTTCGTGTAACCCCCACAAGCATTCAGGAGAGCACGTACACGTTGAGGCATGCTGTTCACGAGATTTGCCAAGGTTTGGACAGGAATCGCTTGCCATGCAGTGACAATAGTCTGCTGCAATTCACGCACAGAGGTCGGCTGCTGGTCCAAGTTGTCGATTTGACGCGTTAATTCTGCCCACAAGTTCTCTATCGGATTCATATCCGGGGACATGGCAGGCCACTCCATATGCTCCACACCACGGTCAGCAAGAAAGTGTTGGATCATGCGAGCACGATGAGGCCGTGCATTGTCATCTTGGAAGACAAAGTTTCCTCGAAAGGCTGCACGAGCAAATGGAAGCAATGTTTCTTCCAGAATGACCCTGTACTTGAACTGGTTCAGGTTTCCATTCAGAACAATCAGGTCAGTTTTGCCCCCTGCATGAAAAGCAGCCCAAACGGTCACCCCACCACCTCCAGCTTGGACTCTTGGCACTATACAATCTTCGTTGTGGGCTTCATGCACTTGTCTGCGCACTCGGACGCGGCCATCTTGACGATAGACCAGAAATCTAGACTCGTCACTGAAGGTCACGTGATTCCAGTGTCCTGGCTGCCATTGACGGTGCTCTCTGGCCCACTGCAATCGGCGCTGGCTGTGTTGTCTGGTCAGGCGTGGCTTTCTCAGGGGACGCCTGGCACAATAGCCTGCTTGAACCAGTCGTTGGTTGACTGGCCTTCTGGATACAGGCACATTTGTCAGTTGATGCCACTCAGCCCTACGCCGATTAGCTGACTTGGTACGGCCATTGCAGACTAACCGGTGCAGCTGGCGATCATCTCTCCTTGTGGTTCTGCGTGGACGTTTATGTCTTAATGTATTGGAGGTGTGATGAGGGGTGTCCCTACTAGTATTGGAGTAGGGACACCCCTCTGAGCATTTCGTTTCAGGATCTTTGACACCTGACCTTGAGTGATGCCATACTGCCGAGCAATAGCACGCTGTTTCATGCCAGAATTTCGTAAAGCCACCACTCCATGACAAACAGCATTGTCAAGTTGACGGACCATCTCCAGAGGAAGCGGCAATAACTTTTGTAGACGTGCAGCAGTTGTTTTCCACTAATACAGAACGCAACAACCCTTGTATACCCGATTGTGAAGCCATTCGTCAAATGTACCTGTCCTTACATTTTGTCACGCCACCTGTGATATAATCCTGTTATTGACTTCTTGCTGCGAAAGACATTCAGTGACATTGTTATTTCAACAAAGACATCACCGAAGGGTAAAGAAAAACTCACCAGATTGATATACTGAGTTCAGAAAATAAACCCAAGTCAAGAAAAAAAAAAAATTCCATATTAAATGCCAAGTCTGTGTGTGTGTATATATATATATATATATATATATATATATATATATATATATATATACACAGTGGAAGTACAGCTGTCCCCAACTCGCACCGCGAAGCAGATGAACCGACGGCAGCGGCCAGGAGCTCTCCACGTGTCGTTGGTGCGCACGGGATTATTATGGAGCGAATCGGTAGGGCAGGCTTTTGCGTCTACACTCGGGGCTCAGCTGCGTATAATAAGCGAATAGTTCGTACTGGTTCAATACACGCGAGCAATGCACTTCTCCCTTCTCAACTCCGTGTCCTTTTCCAACCAGTCCTCTTGATACCAGCGCTTGGCTCCCGTCCTCATCAAGTCCTTTGTAAGCGCCTCTCCCTTCTCCTCTCTCAACTTCAACACCACGCATCCCTTTCTCATCCGAGGTGGGGGAGCTCACGCCAAGGGTTTTATTGCCACGCCCTTGGAACCCTCTGGAACTCACCAGACGTTTCTTGCCATGCCCTATCAAGCCATGCCCACCGAGCTCTGGTTGGTTGTTGCCCTTACCGTCACCACCTTCTGACGTGCTGCTTGATGCGGCCACACCTCGACCCTCGCGCTCCTCCCCCTTTTCAGGCCTACCTCGTGGTTACCCGACTAGTTTCGAGCGAAACTAAGGGCAGCGAACGCTGCTGGCGGCCAAAGCGTAACAAACTTGAGGGATGCCAAATGGGGCGCGGGGTCGAGTATGCCCATGATGGAAATTGGAGGCTGGCCGCAAAATGAAAAGTACCTTAGCTTATTATTTCTTTACACAACGCAGATGTCACTAGGGAAATGGCCAACTCTTACACATACTATGACATAACTAATTCTAATGGGCCTACGTGTTGCTTGTGGACTAACTATGGGGGGCAAACCTTTAACCTTTAATGATGTTATATGTACAATTCTCAAAACCTTAACAATATATATATATATATACAGGGGCGCCGCCAGGGATTTTGGGCCCCATGAAAAGATATCACAATGGGCCCCCTCTGAAGCACGCACGCACATTTTTTCCCCAACATTTTTGCCAGGAGGTTGAAACAATGCTTGTATTTCTGCATACAGTATGGAATTCATTATTTGATGCAAGACTGACACCCACACAAGAAAGGTGCTAAAGGCCATCTTTTACAGTCTAAATGTAATTTTAATGGTAAGAATTACAACATACATTAACCTCTTCAATTAAAATAAATTAACATTATCATCTATAGAATGATATAACAAACAAAATAATAAAATCAGCAGCAGAGTATACATACAAGTATACATACCAAGTGTAGTGATCCAATATCCATAGCCATGCCATTTAGTTATCACTGGTCCTTGCTCAGCCTCACACACCAAGAGCCCAGCGCCGAGCCTTGTTGCTGGCAAAGTCACTGATAAAGTCTTTGAAGTCCAGCTTTCCAGCCAACTGACTTTCAATGGACAGCATGGCAAGACTGCAAAGCCTGTCCTGGGACATAGTGGACCTCAAATAGTTTTTTTTTAAAATCAGTTTTAGCTTACTGAAAGATCTCTCGCCACCAGCAACAGTCACAGGCAGTGTGCAAAATATACGTAAAGCAGTGCACACTTCTCCAAAAATGCTTTGCAGCTACATCTTACAAATTGCGTTCAGGAGATCAACAGGGGACAAGTTAGGGGGGAAAGTGGCAGCATATACTGTGTTCAGGTGTCTTATTTCATTTTGAAACTCAGGTGTAAGATCTCTGGAATACTTAATGATCAGTGGTTGGCACACAGAAGGGACTTTATCCTCACTAATCTGCGCAACTTTCAGAACAGCAGAAAATTCTTTGTACAATTTTTGCAGTGGTGTGGAACCTAGTGTCCAAGTCACTTATGATGTTGTCCATAGCTGTAAAAAAACACTGTGTTCCGAAACACCGTTGCTGCACTGTCCTGAGCTGTCTCCTCTTCAGAGGTCTCATCATGGAATCTCTTCCTTTTCCTCTGGCGGCTGCGTTCCTTGCTAAATTGAGGTTCAACATCCATTTGTGTAGCAATCAGTGTTGCCTCAGACAGGAGAGACTCCCATCTGTCTCTAAGAGCCAGCATCTCTTCCTTTAAGGCTCTGATATTGGCTGCCTCTGTGTCAAGTGAGATTTTTCCTGACTGGAGAATCACATTCCTGTCCTCAATGCATTGTAGTACTTTCAGCCAGACAGTGAGGAGGACAATATTGGTCG
The DNA here is from genome assembly GCF_964187855.1 of Myxine glutinosa. Taxonomy (NCBI): domain Eukaryota; kingdom Metazoa; phylum Chordata; class Myxini; order Myxiniformes; family Myxinidae; genus Myxine; species Myxine glutinosa. Next base: position 36,264,768 of record NC_136265.1, on the reverse strand, counting down.
TGGAATTAACACCAGGGGGTTGACTCAGCCTGTCATCCTTCCGAGGTCGGCAAATTGAGTACCACTTCACTGGTAATTCCCTGTGTGTCGCAAGAGGCGACTAACAGGGTTGGCGGCAGGAAGGGCATCCGGCCATAAAACATTGCTTCAAAAAGGGGACCAAGGTGCCCGAAAAAAAGGCCAACCCCTGCTCTGCAGGGAAAAATGGCCTCTAAAGGTGGTTCAGTGAGGAGGACAATAGCGTTGAATGACATGAAGTAGTTCTTCAAACCACTAGCTTAAGATCTGGCCTCACTGGTGAGACTGCATGTCATGAGTATGCTATCAAGGGCCTTGACGACACAAGGTAGGTGTTTTGCTACAGGTTTAACAGCTTCAATCCTTGCACTCCAGCGTGTATCAGAGAGGCGATGCAAAGAGCAACCTGTTTTCTCTTTGTAGATGGCCCATCGCTCCGGGCTGGCACTGATAAGTGCGTAAAGGCGATTGAGGCAGCCAAAAAATGCTGATACATCTGGGCTTGACTCTGCAGCATGCACACCTACAAGATTTAAGGTGTGGGAGGCACAAGGTGAAAATGTAGCCAGATGATTTTTCTCTAATATTTGGGCTTGGACTCCCTCGACTTTCCCCGACATGTTTGCCCCATTATCATATCCCTGCCCTCTGCAATCTCCGATGTCTATCCCTTGGTCATGAAACATATTTTCAATCATCTCTGCTATCTCACTTCCTGTCTTTTTGTTAAAGTCCTTGAATTCAAGAAACTGTTCAGTGATCTCTCAGTCATATGTTTCTTTGTTATAATTCACATATCTTATAAGCACAACATTCTGTTCAGTATGGGAAATATCTGGTGTAGCATCACAGATGACTGAATAATAAATAGCATCCTCCCTTTCCTTTAGCATGTTTAGTTTATTGTTGTTATTATTGTTATATTGTTGTTAGTTTATTGTTGTATTGTTTATTATTGTCATGTTTAGTAAAGCATGTGGTGAGGTGGAAAGAACTGGGAAGTGGCCATGTGCTGTGTGCAGGAAGGGTGTCGGAGTGAACTCCATTCAATGTACAATGTGCGCTGAGTGGGTTCACCAAAAATGTAGTGGTCTGAGAGGGTCATTAACCAGTGTGGCAGCTACATTCAAATGTAAGGTGTGCACAGAGGGAGCTGCAGATGGAGGAAATGTTGAGTTGGATCTTGGAGACGGCGTGAAGCTGGAAGGTGTGAAAACATTTTGCTGCCTCGGAGACATGCTGAATGGAGAAGGTGGATCAGACTCGGCAACGGTTGCTAGAGTGAGATGTGCATGGAAGAAGTTTCGGGAACTGAGTGGCGTGCTGATGAGGAGGAGAGTGTCGTTGAAGCTGAAGGGAAAGGTGTATGCTGCATGTGTGAGAAGCGTTATGATTTATGGGAGCGAGACATGGGTCATGAATGTAGAGCAGCAACGAAGGCTGGAAAGGGTGGAAATGCGAATGGTTCGGTGGATGTGTGGAGTATCGTTGAGAGAGAGGAAGACAAATGATGAATTGCGAAAGATGATGGGAATAGAGCCTGTGATTGATGCTGTGAAGAGGAACAGGTTGAGATGGTTTGGTCATGTGTTGAGGAAGGATGAAAGTGACTGGTTGAGAAGAGTGATGTAAATGAATGTAGAAGGAAGTAGAGGACGGGGGAAGACCGAGAAAGACTTGGCTAAAGATGGTGGAAGAAGAAATGCGGGCAAGGGGGTTAAACAAGGGGAGATGCAGAAAATAGGGCAAAATGGAGAAGATTGTCATGGGGACCGCAAGGGTAACCCCCGCTCTAGCAGGGAAAATGGCCTTAAAATGCATGTTGTTGTTGTTGTTGTTGTTTGTATCTTCCATTTCCTTTAGAATTCTTTTCAAAACTCTTTTGCCACATAATTCAATGAACTCATTTTGAATGTCAGAGCTCAGATAATGTGTCAGCCTGGTTCCTTTTTTTTTGTGCCTGATTTTTTGTAAGTGCTCATTCAGCAGTGGATCGTAATGAGACAAGAGCTCTAGTGTGCGTAGGAAATTACCATTGTGGATGTCATCTAGGTCTTTGGTTTTACCCCTGAAAGGTAAATTCCTTGATGCCAAGTGCAGTGTTACATCTAGGATTCTCTGCAAGAGAGCTCTATTTTTCGCTGTTTTTGCTTGTATCTGCTTCTGCAACTGACAGTCAATGCCACTAACTGCCATTACAGATTGTTGCAAATTCTTCCACTTCAAGTAGCAGTCTCTGTGCGCCTTATTGCTCTCATGGCTTGGGAATTTATCATACATACGACGCCACTTCACATCGGACATTTTATATCCATGTTGACTGTTCAGTGCACTAAGGGAAGGTCTTTTTTGTTCATGGGAGAAAAGCACACATGGGATGCAATACAGTGCATTAGTACTTTTGCTATGAATTACCCAGTCTCTCTTCACCTTTTCTCTTCCATTGGCTGCCTTAGTATACTGCGAGGATTCTGGGAATGGCTTTCCCTCTGAATCCTGTGGCATTCCTTGGTCTTCATCTCTTGTGGCCAATTTCCGAACAATAGTCTCCCGGTCCATAGCAGTTATTTTTGCTGGCCACAAACCTGGATCATCTGATAGAAGATTCTCCTCCTCTCTTTCTGTGCACCTTCTCTCATTTGCTCCATCCTCATCATCTGCATTGGTACTGTTGTGGAAAACCAATCAGGTCCACACAACTTTAGTCCAACTTGTGGTTTAATTCCATTTAGATCATGACATCATCCTGTAATGCAGGAAATGCAATAAGTATACGATGTGGCATCACATGGGACCATTCATCTATCTATAATTCCAGCAATCTCTGTGTGTGTGTGTGTCTGTCTGTGTGTTTGTTTGTCTGTGACCGCTGTTTCTCGACAACCACGGGTCCGATATACTTTTAACTTGCCAGGTATATTGCTGGGGACCCGAGGATGTGCCTTTTCAAGGTTTCATATTAATCGGACAATTACTTACCGAGCGATGTCCAAAAAACGATTCAACCAATCAGAGAGCAGCGAACTAGCGCGTGTGCCGAACGTGGCGGACACACTCTGCCTCGGATGGCACATTTGAGAGCGTATTCATTTATTTCACGTTTGCAAACTATGTTGGCGCTATGTTGGCGTTAAACGATGTTTTAAAACTAATAAAAACGAATTTGCGATTCATTCGCTTTCCTGCGCGTTTGTGTACGCGATGGCGATTTCTTTACCAAACTCCGGAAGCCGTTCGCTTTGGACCGAACCATTTCATGTAAATAGAGGGGGGGGTTCTGTGGTCGTTGCGAATGGACCAAACCATTCATGTAAATAGAGGGGGGGGATTGTCACTGTACTCGCAAGCCGTTCGCCGTTCGCTTTGGCGTTGCGAATGGACCAAACCATTTCATGTAAATAGAGGGGGGGGATATAATTTTCGATAGATATATAGTACGGGCATATATATAGTACGGGCATGCCCTAGTAACATTCAATGCAAGCAAGCTGAATATTCTATGCTGGCGTACCGTTAGCGAGTCTACCAGATGTAACGTGTCACAGGAGAAGTTTCGGAGCACCGTCCGCAGCAGCGGGTCTTATAGTCACGCCCCTAGCGGTGTCAACGAGCAGCGAGCATCACCCCGGGTTCAGTACGAATACGATTTCACTACATTCTCCCCCCCGTCAGAATTATACGGCGGTGCGGCTAGAAGCGAGCGAGCGTCAGCACGAACAGGGTGCGGAACATCAGTCGACCCAACCGTATCGGGCCGGGCAGCGAATTTCTCTGCCAGCACGCGTCCGAAATTCCCCGGGTACGGCATCACGTATCCCTGTGTCCCCGGCGTCAGAGGCGCCATCAGGGTCGGGTGACGAAGGGGGTAACTCCAAGTCGTCGGGCCCAGGTAGACCCGGCGAGGGGAGAGTCGGTAGACTTTCGGCGATGAGAGCGTCGGGAGAGGCCATAGTCTCATAGATGGGTTCGGTCGGTCCGTCCGATTCCCTACTCAGGTCGGCGACCCCGCAAGGGGCAAGGTGACGGACGGAGACAGTAGTCTCACGGCCATCAGTCGTCATCACACGAGCATGCTCAGGATTAGCCTGGAGAATCTGCACTTTGTCCACTAGGGGGTCGTACTTGCTCGCGCGAACCGCCCGTTTAAGGTAGGCCGGCCCGGGCCCAGCGAGCCAACTGGGCAAAGACCGTATACACCCCGTGCTCCTGGGGTGGTGGAAAGGTCGCTCTTGGGGAGTTTGGTTGGTTGCCGTACACAGGAGAGCCCTGATCGAGTTCAACGCCGCAGGTAGCGACCAACCCATTTATCGAGGCCCCGGCCGAGGGTCCGGAGGTTGAGCATGACGGCCCTCCAGATAATCCCGTTGAAGCGTTCGATCTGCCCATTAGCCTGGGGTCTGTACGGCGTGGTGTAACTAGAAGCAATGTTATTTTGGAGCAGATAGCCGCGCACCTCCTGAGACAAGAAGACCGCACCCCGGTCGGTATGGACATAGGCCGGGTACCCGAACATTGAGAACAAGTTCTGTAAGCATCGCATCACTGTGGCAGCAGTCATGTCCGCGCACGTATAAGCAAAGGGGAATCGCGAGTACTCATCGACGATAGTGAGCAGATAGCGAGAGCCGCTCGACACCGGCAATGGGCCCTTGAAATCCATCGCCAAGCGTTCCCACGGTCGCGTAGCCTTAACCAGAGTCCCCATGGGAGGGTTATAGAAACGCGGTTTGATTTCCGCGCAGATAGCGCAGTCGCGACAGATACGGCGGATATCGTCAATCGAGTATGGGAGATTGCCACGCCGCACAAAATGAGCGAAACGCGTTACGCCGGGATGGCCCGCAGTGGCATGCAGCACACGTAGGCCCTCCAAAGAGGTGATACCCGCGCATGTAGCCGGTCGTGATAAGGCATCGGCGGCCCGGTTATCCTTCCCCGGGCGATATTTGATGGTGTAACAGAAGTCGGCGAGTTCGATACGCCAGCGAGTGATTTTCTCATTCTTAATGCGCTGGGCGTGTAAGGTGTCATACATGAACGCAACGCTTTGCTGGTCCGTGATGATTTGGAAGCACCGCCCGAGTAAGTACGGGCGCCATCGCCGAATAGACTCGACGATCGCATACGCTTCCTTTTCGACGGACGAGTGTCTCCGCTCAGCGGTGGTAAGAGTCCGTGAAAAGAAAGCCACGGGACGCCCCCCTTGGGAGAGGGTCGCCGCGATGGCCTGATCCGAGGCGTCACTTTCGAGGACGAAAGATCCGCTCTCGTCGATTGTCGCCACGGCGGCTCGGGCGATGTCGGCCTTAAGGCCTTCAAAGGCCGCCAATGCGGCCGGACTCAGTGGGAAGGTGTCGCAGGCCACGAGGGGGCGAAGTTTCGCGTTGAAATTTTGCACCCATTTGGAGTAATGGGCGAATAGCCCGAGGGCGCGCTTCAGGGACGCCCGATCACAGGGAGGGGCCATGTCGAGCAAAGGTCGCAGACGCTCCTTATCCGGAGCGACAGAGCCATGGGTCACGGTGTACCCCAGAAGATCTATCGTGCGTAGGGAGTATTGGCACTTATCCTCGTTCATAGTTAAGTGATACCTCTGCGCGACCTCAAGGAAGCGCTTCAGATTAGCATCATGGTGCCCTTGGTCATATCCACAAACCGTAAGATTATCGAGGTAGACGAAAACATCGGTTAAGTGCTCCCGCGCAATGAGGTCATCCAAGGCCCTCTGGAAACAAGCGACCCCGTTCGTTACCCCAAAAGGCAATCACGTAAATTGGTACAACCGCTGCCCCGACTCAAAAGCGGTATAGATACGATCCGCCCTAGAGATAGGGATCTGGTGGTACGCACTACGGAGATCGAGAGTGCTATAGACCGAATACTGGGACACGTTTTGCACCAGCGCGTCCATCCCCGGAAGGGGGTAGGCATCCAGCTGTGTAAAGCGGTTAATCGTTTGGGAATAGTCGATTACCATGCGTCTGCGGTGGGCCTCGCTGCGCACCACCAAGACCTGGGCGCGCCATGGCGACCTGCTAGGTTCTATGATGCCGTCGTTCAAGAGCTGAGCCGTTTCGTCCGCAATGAATTGCATGTCTGCGCGAGAGTAGCGCCGTGATTTCACCGCGACAGGGGTACAGTCGGAGGTTAGATTGGGGAACAGCGAAAGCGGCTGGATGTCCATTTTCGCTAGGGCGCACACCGCAAGCGCGTCGTCCGCCCCCACAACAAGCGTGTCAGGCCCACCAAACTCCATTACCAGACGTCCATGCAGCTTAAGAAAATCGTGTCCTAACAGAATATCAGCACATAAAGCGGGTAAAACCAAAAGGTGTACATCAGGAAAAACCCGTCCCTTTAGCACGAGTTTCAATCGGCATTCCCCCTTCGTGCTGAGTCGAAGCCCCTGGGAAGCCATGAAGATCCGTCTCGTAGACCTCCAGATCCGCCATCCATGCCTGAGCACAAGTCGCTGGTCGATAAAACTATCCGTAGACCCTGTATCCACCAAGGCCCGAACACAATGGCCTTCGACCATGAGGGGAATAAGGGCTTGAGCCAGGCCAGACGAGGCTGCTGGGAGTGGGACTGAACCCCCCCGAATGGGTCGGACAAGCCTCGCGGGTGGATCCTATGCCAGCAGCAGTTTTGCGGTTGTGGCCGGAGTATGCGTTGTCCATGGGGAATCCATTAATGCCATCAGAGGGCTTTCCCAAGCATTCTGGTGTTTCGCGATTCAAAATCTGACAATTCTGACGGGAAAAGGCCTCTGTAGTATTTGAAAACGCCTTTTGACACTTTTGGCAGGAAAAGGCCTCCGTAGTATTTGAAATCACCTTTTCCGGGGTGAGGGCCACCGTTAACTCGTGGACGACACGAGGAGAACATTCCACTGGGGCTTGGCGAGGCTTCAAAGCCCCTTGCGTGGCCCGGAGTTTGGTCAAGGACACGTACTTCGTGCCCGATTGACGATGAGACTGTGGTGGCTGTCCGGTGATGCCACCCAAGGACGTCTGAGTGCCCAGGGGCCCGCAGAGAGGGGCCCTCCCCTTCGAAGACGGGTAAGGCGCCGGGTTTCGGGCTCGGCTCGCAGGCTCCGCAATGAGCCCATTCAAGGTCGCCGCGACCGCGCGACCGCGACCGCGCAATTCAATGATCCGCGAGCCGCGTGCCGTTTTCCTGCACACTTTCGCGTAATGTCCCTTTTGCGAGCACAAATGGCATATAGCGTCTCGTGCCGGACACACGGGCCGGGCATGGCGTGGCCCCCCACAGAAAAAGCATGCGGCCCCGCGTAAGGCCTTGGGTCTGGCCGTACGCGGCAGCCGTCAGGACTGGGTCTTCCTCCGGAGCATCCCGGAGTTCCGCGAGCAGGTCCGCGTCCTCGGCGGTAGCACTCTCCGGCCGGGCGTGTAGTGTAGTGCCCGCCAAGAGGCGCGTGCGATCATAGGTGTTCGATTGCATCCGCGCTTCGGTGTATACTTTCCCTTGCTCGAGTGCCGTAGCGAAGGTCAGGTCGGTCTTCTCTAGGAGCTTGAGCCTTAGTTCCTGGGAGGAGACCCCTGCAATAAAGGCATCTAAAAGAAGATCATCCTGAGACTGCGCGGGAGTCCGTGGCTCCTTGATGCTGTCCAGCAAGAGCTGCCGGAGCTCCTGGGCGTAGTGGTCCATCGCCTCGTTGGGTTGCTGACGTCGCGTTAGCAGCAAATATCGTGCATACACCGGGCTTTTTCCCTTTATGTACAGCCGTTTGAGCTCCGCGATCGAGAGGTCATACGTCGCGAATTGAGCGATGGAATTGTACACCATGTAGTCGATTTTTGAATGAAGCGTTGCTAGCTTCGCGGCAGCCGTCGGCGCGGTCTCAGGCTCCTCGAAATGATTCTCCAATGTTCTGAGCCAGTGCTTCAGTTGCAAGCCACCATCCGGGGCTTGCGGGTCGGCGCAGAATACGGCAACCGCCAGCGTCTTGTTGCCAGCCATGTCGGTAGATATAAATGGAATTAAGTGTTGTGGAAAACCAATCAGGTCCACACAACTTTAGTCCAACTTGTGGTTTAATTCCATTTAGATCATGACATCATCCTGTAATGCAGGAAATGCAATAAGTATACGATGTGGCATCACATGGGACCATTCATAACATTCAATGCAAGCAAGCTGAATATTCTATGCTGGCGTACCGTTAGCGAGTCTACCAGATGTAACGTGTCACAGGAGAAGTCTCGGAGCACCGTCCGCAGCAGCGGGTCTTATAGTCACGCCCCTAGCGGTGTCAACGAGCAGCGAGCATCACCCCAGGTTCAGTACGAATACGATTTCACTACAGGTACTGCCAGCACTCTCCATCACCTCTTCTTCCACTTCCACACTCCTCCCTGACAAAACTGTATCACTTGAAGAGGGCCCTGGCTCTGTCGAGTGTACATGACGCATATGATAATATAGCCTATTCTATAATATAATACAATTTGTAATAACATCATAACCAAAATTTCAGTTCCTACCATTTTGTTGACTTAAATTAACTGTTGACAATAATGTCAACACATTGAACACAATGCTGCTCACCTTCTTCAGTTGGGAGTAGGGCTGGTTCATTATGGGGAGACAGGGCTGCTGAGCCTGTAGCTGCATCTGTTGGGCCTCACACCAGGCAGGGGCAGTGACAACTGATTTAGTATGAATAGCTTGCTAAAAGTTTGCCTGCATTGATTAAATGTTAGCTAAAAGAGGAGCAAACACTCAGAATTTTCTGTGAAGATATTAACTAGCTCTGCATTTTGCGCCTCTCTTAGCCGACATTGCTAGCTAGGGGAGCAAATTGTAACTTTAGCTAGCATATGGACTAGCTAAGCAAACAGGTTAATTTCCACCACTCACGGACTATACCCACCTTCCTTTGTGAAAAATTGGGTCACATACTGTTGTCCTTTCTTTTCTTTTTTGACACCCAGATTTGTTTTTTAGCTGAGACATGACGCTCCTGAACCGGCACTTCTCACGCTCAATTCACTGTCTGCTAGCAAGCCGTTCGCGTCTGGTTTGGGGGCAGGACCAAACCATTTCATGTAAATAGAAGGGGGGATTTGGCAATACAGAGGCTCTCCGGATGTTTACTTTTTGGCAAAAACAAGAAAAGAAAAAGACCCGTTAGTTTTATTGGTCTATTATTCTATTAAAGATGATAGGTTAATAATTTAATATTGAGAATTTTTACCTCATGTTCTAATAATTTTTAGGGCCCCTGTCAGTGCAGGGCCCTTGGAATCATCCGAACTTTTCCCCCCCTCACAGCGGCCCTGTTCGTGGGGGTAGAAAAGATCAAGGTTTTGGATGGGGGAAGATAAGACATGGTGGTGAACAGCTGTTTTAAAGACCTGGAGGGAGGAGTGGGATTGAAGGGAGTGGGGAAGTTTGTTCCAGAGGCAGGAGAAAAGAGGAATGAAAGAGTGAAGGTGAGCAGAGAATCTTGATTTTGGCAGTTTAACCATAAGAGGGTTGCTGGCAGATCTTGTGCGTCCTGTAGGAATATTTGGGGGACAGAGCACAGAGAGAGCTGGGGGAGCAAGGCTGGAGAGGAGTCTGTAGAAGACGGAAAGACCACCAACCTGCCTGCGGTGAGTGAGTGGAAGGCCCTCGGAGTTAGCTTCATGGCGGGAGATTCCAATGATTCTGAAAGCTTTGGTTTCAACAGCGTGAAACCGAGCTAGGTGTGAGGCAGGAGCACCGGCCCAGAGGGAAGGACAGTATTCCATTGAGCTGCGGATGAAAGCCTTGTATGTGGGGTGAGGAGCTCAGGTGTGCCAAGGAAGGACTTTGCACGATGGAGGATGCCCAGTCGGCGACTGGCTTTGGAGGCCAGCTTGGAAGAACTTGTATGGAGGACTGAAGGGAGAACTTATATGGAGAGCATGGTGATTGGGAATACGATAGGTCCGAAGATGTCTTTGACTTCGCATAGCAGCAAGCACAAACATGGCAGATGTAATATTGAAATTGAAGGCGGAGTCATTCTAAATGTCCAACCAATGGGTGGAGCTCAGACACCCGCCTCCTTTTCACATGGGACTACCCTCAACGAGGGTTCACCGTACACCCATTTTTCTCGGTATATATATATATATATATATATATATATATATATATATAGTGTTATGGTTTTGCAATAAAAGACACCCCATCTAGTTAATTACACGACAATATGTAGCCTGCAGTAGTCAGTTATTTCTTATTAAATGTAAAGATTAGCTCCCTTCCCATTGTGTAGTAATTAAAGCAGATATGCGTTGAGTTAGGCAGGATTCCAACCCCTCGTATGGTTGAACGAAGACATTGGTTCGTGGGCGGGGAGAAACAGTCCACGTGATCAACCGCGACAGTGGTAGGCGGGGAATGAAACCTTCCAAAAGGAGGCGGGAATGAAACCTTCCAAAAGGAGGCGGCGGGGAATGAAACCTTCCAGAAGGAGGTGGGGAGGGGGGGGGGGGGGGAATGACCGCACATGACCAACCTCAGCCAATGGGAGGTCGTGGAACATTCCAGAGGGAGGCAGGGCTGAGTGACCGCATGTGACTAAAAGCGACCAATGGGAGACCGTGGAATCTTCGGGAAGAGGGCACCACCCGATAAAGGTCCGTGCCTATCGCCCTTCGGGCTCTCTCTCTCTCTCTCTCTCTCCTCATTCGTCCTTCAAGCTGGCTGTCCTATGAGCTGGTTCGTCCGTGCTGCTCTTTTCCTTCGCCCTCCAAGCTGGTTCTTCATCCGTGCTGGGTCGTCCGCTGTGCTGGGTCATCCTCCGTGCGATCCTCTTTCGTGCTGTCTACCGGATCGATCCGTGCGCCACGCGCGGGACCTGCCAGACCCAAATCATCGTCGGCCTGTCCGCCGGTACGAGTCTAACTGGTGTGTGATTCATTCCCTGTGTGTGTGCGAGTATGCCAGGCGCTTATGTTGGGATTGGATAGGTAAGAATAATGTTAAGTCTGTTTCTCGTCCTTTTTTCTGTGCCATTGTAAATAAAAGACGTGTACATTTTGTTTCCGTTCGACCTGCTCGTGTGCGTCCTTTAAACCATTGACCCAGCATCGTTCGAAACCAAATCCGGTTGCTCAATTAGGCCCATATAACACGCAGGTTAAAGCCGCGACCCACACCGTGCGATCCGCTCGGCGCACTTGATTGGAATAAGGTGTGGGAATGCAAAGAGTTCAATTCCCGGTCTTCCCAGCCACGTGGTCTTGAAGGTATTCGGGTCGTGATCGATAACCCTTCGACTCGTGATTGGTGGATTGGCGATTGGAGTTGCTACGCAACCCGCTGGCCGTGAGTTTCGTCTCGCGGTCGACGGCCCGTGGACCCGGGGTCTGTGGGGAAACGGGGTCTTAACCCCACCATTAGTACATCGACAGACCCGGGATCCACAACAATATATATGTATGTATGTATGTATGTTACATATGGGAAATCGGATGAAAATTAACAATTTGTGACCTTGAACCTTTAATCTGGCGAGGAAACGTCACATATTGATATACATGGACTATATCCCACCAAAACGTGGACGTCACCTAGCGATAGAACTGCTGCCAATATAACCATTGCCTCATGGTTACTTCTTTCATTGCCCAAGACAGCATGGCTGAGGTGGAGATACTGCATCTGTATCCAAGTCAATCTTTTCAACTCGCATTTATCATGTCACTTCATGTTCTGATTTCAAAGACCTTCGCTATCCTAATCGGTTAAGCTGTAAAAAAAAGAAAAGAAGAAGAAAAAAGGGCAATCATTTACAGAAGCCCTAAACAACACATTTCCTTTCTTGATCATGAAAATTGAGAGATAACGATTCCTAGAGAGTTTATCATTTATGTTGACGACCTCCTTCCTTTCACAAAAATCTTCTTCAATCGTTTGACATTTTCAATCTGCGGCAAGACATTCTCTGTCCTTTGTGCAACAAAACAAGGTGTATTATACAACATTATTTAATTTCAGGGTCACCATATGTTGCAATGGTTGGAAGGACAACAAGTGGTTGTACAAGTTGTTGTATATAACAACCGAATAAAAAGGTTCTTTTCAAAAAGTCCAACAAAGAAATAAACAAGCCAGCACGAGTCGCTCATCGCTGCATGAAGTTCTTGTTGATCTCCGCGGACGTACGCTGGATGTTGTGCATGTTTCGTTTGACACGATCCTCGAGCGATGATGAAGTCGCACTTTCCAACTTCATCGCCCTAGGGGAAACAGGGTTAGTTAACACAGTGCAAAGCTTTTGTACTTAAAAAAAATAAAATAATTAGCCAGTTGGTTAGGCATGTCATATTTATTTATGGGGCAACAGGAGGTACAAATGGAAGTCAATTAACATTCATTCAGAAAGGATGGCTTTCTCTGTGATGTCATTCCCTGAACACATAGCATCGGAGTGATGGTTTGTATTCACATTGTATGCTTTTCAGGGATCAAAACAAGACTCGAAACCCTCCCCACCCGCCAACAATGCCCCCGCCCAAAAAAAAACAATCCTGAACTTTGAACCATCCTGCCAGTCATGTTGTTCCTCAGATGTGGTGATCAAAATGTAACACAGTATTCTCAATGAGGCCTCACGAAATTCCAATGCAGTGTTAACACCGCCTCGTTTGATTTATCATTTATCCCCCATACGAATACAACCTAAAACCCTATTTGCTTTACCAATAGCTGCACTGCGACATCTGCTTAACCCCCATGTCTATTACCACTCCCAGATCATATAAAGGGGCGCCAATTTGATTCATACAGCTGCATGAAGAAGTAAATGTATTTTAACCGATATATGTAGGGTTTTTTTTTTTTTTTTTTTTTTTTTTTTTTGTATCAACCGCGTGCCCCTTTATATGAACTTTTCCCGAGAATTACTTGGTTCTCCTAAGAACACAAGGGTAGTCCAGCATGCACACGAGATTTTTTGAATGTCCCTTGTTTTATATTGTTTGGCATTTTCTACAAGCTATGCTACAAGGCCCTTCTTTTCTATACTTTGCCACATGGCACATACCATATAAAGGGGCCTTTTCATGCCCCTCACATTTTCCTCAAGAATTCTCACTCAAATTTCAACATCACCATAATGTATATAAATACTATATTATCAAGTTGTGTAACACCTTGACTGCCAACACCTATAATATACATCACTCCCATTTGCCAAGCCAGGTATGCAGGTGCAAATACATTATTGTCAAATTTTACCCTTCTGTGAGCAAATCTAAATTCATTTCTTATCCATTGGTGCGGAAACCTCACGTTATGAGAAACCTCGGAGAAGGAAGTGGGACAAGACTTTCAATTCCAGATGCCAGGTATGATCTATCTGGTATGACTATTTTTTACATTGAATCGACATTCCAGTTGGTATGATGTCATTGCTAATGGTAGATCATGTGCTGAGTTACCATGTGTTGCTACTTGTCATTACCCTTAAAAATGGCACATATGAAATGCAGATGAAGAGGCAAAACTTCTCATGGAGACCGATAATGATGATCATGATTATTACATAAACCTATGTTCACCGAACTGCCAGCAGATCATTTGTTGTGTAATCCTGCACAGCAACATATTCTGTTTATAATACAATAGCGTAATATTTTCAACGACAATACTTGTCGAGGCAGAAGCTGGTGCACGCAGCACTATATGTATACTCATAGTCGGCAGTCAACGCGTTAAACTTTCTTTACGCAAGACAATTTGTAATACCGGCTACCACCAGGTGGCGCTATACGATACACATTTACATGGATTAAAATAGTATCTCCCCCCCACATTAAACCCCCTCCTCGAGATATACTACTCTGACAAAAACAATACATGATCTTGTCGACAAAAACTATATCATACATGGTCCATATCCCCAAAGTGTAAATCTTGTGCTGACCAATGAGGCTGGTTCATGGTACGGAAGTAAAAATGAACTATTATTTGGAATCTAAAATAAAATGAAATTCCAACACAAGGACTGTGATGCAGGACATTTAAAATCATGCAATTTAAACTCAACGTTTATCTTCGTAAGATAATAAAGAATACAATATTCTTCCTCTTTAAGCTTAAATTCCGAAGAGTTAAAATGGCAACTATTTCTGGGATCAAGACGCGCTTTGGGGATCACACTTCAATTACGTGCAGAATGTAATGTAATGCTATGTTCCTTGTCCATGTTTGTGATTTGCTTCCATGGTTTGGTTCCATGGTTTGTGAATGACCGTATGCCCTTCCCACTTGGAAGAGATTTGCTGTGATCCCACGAGAGCACGCCACGCAGCCTTGGCCTTACCAATAAAGCAGTGTACTACATCAGACTAAACGAATTTTAAACAGAATCAAAAAATGGATCTTTTTTCGATCATTCTCAATGGAATACTGTTCTCCCCTATGGGCTGGTGCTCCTGCCTCACACCTGGCTCGGCTTCACGCTGTTGAATCCAAAGCTTTCAGAATCATTGGAATCTCCCGCGATGAAGCTATCTCTGAGGGCCTTTCACTCACTCACCGCAGGCAGGTAGGTGGTCTTTCTGTCTTCTACCGACTCCTCTCCGGCCTTGCTCCCCCAGCTCTCTCTGTGCTCTGTCCCCCAAATATTCCTACAGGTCGCACAAGATCTGCCAGCCACCCTCTGATGGTTAAACTGCCGAAATCTCGGCTCTCTGCTCACCTTCACTCTTTCATTCCTCTTTTCTCCCGCCTCTGGAACAAACTCCCACACTCACTTCAATCACACTCCTCCCTCCAGGTCTTCAAAACAGCTGTTCACCACCATCTCTTATCTTCCCCCATCCAAAACCTTGATCTTTTCTACCCCCACTAATTCACCCCAGATCCACCTTGTTTGAAATTCCAACTTCTTTCCTGGAAGTCTTGGCAGTGTCCATATGTTTTATACCTCTCCCACCCCCCCCCCCCTTCCCATGCCTCCCCCCCAAAGCCCTCTCCCTCCCACAGTTCTCTCGATGTCTCCATGTCTCTCGGTCCCTGCTCTCAAATGTTGTGTTTGTGTCCTTCCCCCTCTCTCCCCATCTTCTCTACCGCTCCCGATGTTATTTGTTTTGTGTGTCTGTTTGTCTTTCTGTGTGATTAATGTTCGCTCTTTCACGAGCCTCGATCTTGTATACAAAAAAAAAAAAAAAAAAAAAAATCCATCGACCAAAAAAAATAAATTTCGCCCGAGAAAAACCGTGAATAGGCGAAGCACAAGGCCGCAAATGTAGAAGCAGGTCACATTTTATGAACCGAATACGCGGGGTCCGTGAATGTCAAATCCGTCGGGGTACCACAGTATTTAAAAAAAAAACATCTTACCGAAAGTATTTGCCATCATATTTGTCTGACTTTTCTTTCTGTGCCTCATTTTCATCTTCCTTTTTGTATTTGACGATGTTTTCCACTCGCTGTTTGTCTCTCCACTTGGCATTTGCCTCCATATCTTGCCGGAGCCGTTCCAGCTCCTCTGATGGGAGTTTCCTGCAGAAGATCAATACAAAATATCATCTCTACACGATGACGATGTCAACAGGAATAAGTAATCTTTTTCATCAATTTTTAGGCGAATGCTTTAATCCCGAATGCACTTATGTTTTTGGTATAGCCAAAAGGGAAAGATATGCATCAGGTGGCAGGGTTTGGTGGAGCGTTGTCCACGATGCTACCTCAAGAATATCGAAACTGCATTATAAGACCATGTTGCACCTGGTGTTGATTATCTGTGCAGATGCTATGGCGTGGATTCGTTAGCAGACAAGAGAAATTAATGAAGAATGTTTGTGTTGTATCTGTTAAATTCTGAGAATAAGAAAAGACGTTAAAAAAAAAAGTGCTGTGAGAATTCTGGAAACGACTAGGCCCGAGACTTTTTGTGAATTTGCAACTTCAAATGAGACATGATGCAAATGAAATGTTCCATAAATTATCCCGGTACAGCTGTCTAGCCTGTGTTCGAATTTCAGCCAAGCTACAAACTGTCATCATGGTGTCTCGCAAGCAGGTGCGTGTGCCGTCCTCCGGATGGATGTTAAACGGGTGGTATAAAAGGAAAATTATACCAGGCGAGTGTAAACTCCCACACGAGACCTCGGCTAGTGGCTCCTGAGGCCATGTGTCTGAGCCCATGTGTCTGAGCCCGAATTAAGCTTCCATTACTGACTTTAAAATGCTAAGTATCTTGTTGTAGCACAACACGATACAAAAAAATATTTAACATCTATCGTCTTCACTTCTATCCATAATGCATGAAAAAACTAGAACAATGAGACTGTCGCCAATATGCCTCCGCATAGTTCCACAATGGGTAGATGCCCTCATTCACTGTCCTAAAAATAAACAAGTTTGATTTAAATCCCTTCAGCTGTTCTCAAGTATCACATTTTCACCAGCCATGACAGGTTTCACATCGATCGGTGAAGCAGTTTCAGAAGAAGAAGCACCTTTAGAGGCCATTTTTCCCGGCCGAGCAGGGTTGGCCTTTTTCGGGCACTTTGGTCCCCTTTTTTGAAGCAATGTTTTATGGCCGGATGCCCTTCCTGCCGCCAACCCTGTTGGTCGCCTCTTGCAACACACAGGGAATTACCAGTGGACTGGTACTCAATTTGCCGACCTTGGAGGGATGACAGGCTGAGTCAACCCCCCTGGTGTTAATTCAGCGATTGACCAGGATTTGAACCCAGGATCCGAGGATCCCAAGCTGGCACCCTAACCGCTAAGCCAACACCAGGCTTGAAGCAGTTTCGGAGAAGGGATTTATTTAAATTTCGGCTTGCAAGCTAATATGGCTGCCATACCACGTGACATGTGGCCTTAAAACATGTGCACTCTGCATATGTATGTGTAGGGGATCACGTTTGTGAAGTTTCGTGTTGATCGGATAAGGTTTGTTTTTCTATCCAAGATGGCTGCCAAACCACGTGACCTACGACATAATAATTTTCAAAGTATATGCAACAATGCTGTTATATGATATTTGTAAAATTTTGCATCGATAGGGTGAGCGGTTTCAGAGTTATAATAATTTAATATTTTCCTTCAATCCAATATGGCTGCCACACCATGTCACCAAGCCTAGTCAATGACACACGTAAAGTTTCAAGTCAATCGATTTGGTGGTTTGGGAGAAGACGGACGGACAACCCGAAAACAATGCGTCCGGCGGCGGAGGCATAAAAATGTTCTACGTATAGGCCCATTATGTCATTACTTGAGAGAGGGCGTTTGAGGAAAACATTTGAGGGAAAAGTTCATTTAATCTGATATTTTAAATCCCGATTACATATTTAGGAGATCATGTTTGTTTGACTATCCTAATGAGGGCCGGGGCAGGTAGAAGGAGGCAGCCTCACAACATCTTACCGGCTCCACCCTGAAACGGGCCTCCTGTAGCCCTGGGAATTGCCTCTCACAGCCAGAGTCTGCTTTTCTCTGTACCTGATGGACAGCACAGAAAGCATCGACCACAAGGGCCGCGTAATCAACAAAACAACCAAAAATCTCAATGGCCTTCGAAGATCAAGCAAAATACAAGACCCCTAAGGGCAAGTGGACAGCGAGCGGACGTGTTCACAAATCAATGATCTCACCTTCCCAATGCCCCCGGATTGTGCTGTGACAGGGAATCCTCCTCCTTTACGAGACCGTCTCTTCGTGTGGGAGACCGAGGGCTGTGAGATCGATAGCGGTGCTCAGGAGGATCCTCAAGACAGCCTTGGCGCTAGTGAGGTAAAAAAAAAAAATTTTCTTCAAAATACCATCAAGACACTTGATGAATCTCAACGTTTAAACTGCCACGCAAACACAAATTATGACCAATAATCTTCTCTTACAAATCCAACGCTCAAAATGTTATTCCACAAACCTGAAATCTGTACACGCCGTGCCTCGTTTTGTGTTGTAAACGTTCAGGTTTCACCTCCAGAGATTGTCGCTGTTTGCTCCTAAAAAAACAATACAAACAAAAAAACGTTTCTTGCAGGTTTGAGCCTCATGAATAATGCAATATAGTATTGTATACGCACACGGACAAGTTGAGCCAGATATTTAGGACGTAGTATGCAAAGGACCGAATTGCACGGAATGATCTCAGTGTTTCTAGTCTTTTTCTCAGACGACGTTCCCACACTCAAAATGTCAGCCGCACCGTGGGGGTGTTTATCAGCTTTTCATTGATAAACTCCATTAACCTTCCCACCGGCATAAATTGACACTAGTTTTAATGAGGCTCGTATTCCAATGAACTATAGCTGACTTTTTTTGTATCCAGAGTCAAGGCTCATGGAAGAGCTCGTACACGTAACGAATCAGGATGCAACAGGGGGCACAGGACGAAAGGAACAACAGAGAGAAGAGGAGGGCACATCAACAGCAGAGCCAAAGGCCAAGATAGAGGGAGACGAACAAACAATGCATGTGGGGAGGAATGGGTGCAGGAGAGGTGGACAAGATGAATACAGAAGGAAACTTTCAGGAGGGAAAAATGGAAATTTGGAAGGAGAAAGGATTGAGGTTGGGGGGAGTTAACGAGAGTAGAAAACATCATGGCTTTGGATTGGGGACAATCTGAGATGGTGGTGAACAGCTGACTTGAAGACCTGAAAGGAAGAATGAGATTGAAGAGAATGTGGAAGTTGGTTCCACAGACGGGAAAAAATGAGTAATAAATGAGTGGGGGTGAACAGTGATCCTGGATTTAGGTAGTTTCACCAGAAGGGGGTTGATGATGAACCACGTGTGCCCTACAGTAACCTGGAAGGGACAAAGCACAGAAAGAGCAGAGGAGGGTACAAGCATAGTAAGGAGGTGGTAGAAGAACGAGAGACCACCAACCTGTCTACGATGGTGTAGTGATCGACCCAGAGACTCGGATTCATCGTGGGCGATTCAAATAATCTTGAAGGCCTTGGTTTCCACGATGTTAAGCTGAGCATGGTGTTAAGCAGAGGATCCAGCCCAGAGGGAGAGCGGTACTCCATCAAGCTGTGGATGAAAGTCTTGTAGGTGTTGAGGAGTTCAGGTGTACCAAGGAAGGACTTTGTACAAGGGATGATGCGCAGTTGGCGAGCTGGCTTTGGAGGGCAAATTTGAAATGTGGTTTGTCCAAGAAAGACCATGGTTTATAGTGAGACCCAGGAGATTGAATAACTGAACTTCCTCAAGAGAATTGTTAAGAAAGTACATTGGAGGGTTTGCCAGATGGTCCTTTCGGAGAGAAACGATGACGGTGTGACATTTGCCAGGATTGAAAGGCATATTTCATGCGTTTGATCAGCTTGTGATGTGGTCAAGGTCTGAAGTGGGAAGATGCTGCATCCTGTCTGTCTAAATGATGAGTGATGTCATGGCAGAGGATTGATTGATCAGCAAATAGATAAAGGGGATTATCCAGAGAATCAGGGAGATCATTGATGAACATCAGGAATAAGAGTGGGCCAAGAACACTGCCTTTTGCACTCCAGCCTGAACAGGGAGAGGAGATGAAAGGATTCCGTTGAGAGCCACACGGTGGCTACAAGAGTCGAGGAAGTCAGAAAGCCATGTGTGGAGTTGGCCTTGGATTACATGAGCAAACAGTTTGGAGAGCACGGCAGGATGCCAGACTGTATCGAAAGCACGAGATATGTCCAGAGAGATGGCCTTGATCTCATGTCTGATATTGATGGCCCCATCCATTTTTGGGTGAGTAGTTGCAGCATGTCCAGGGTAGAGTGACCTGGTCTGAAATGAAATTGGTGATCTGAGATGAGGTTGATGGATAAAATGAAGGATTTCATAATCAACTGCGATGATGGATTCTGTGACCTTGCTCATGATCGGAAGTAAGCCGATAGGTTTGTAGTTGAGGAGATCCGTTTTTGCACCTTTTCAAGTTATGCAAAAACATCATTAAACTTTTCTCAAGAACAGTCATTAAAGGAAGTATGTTGAAAAAATTTTGTCAAATTGAGACGGTATGAGACGGTGGCTGTCTACATATTATACACGGGGAGGGAGGGAACATGATGGATAGAAAAAATGGTGGGGGGAAGAATGCTTATATCTGGAAGGATGATCATTACCAAGGTCAGATAGAAAGGGAAGAGGAGAGCACGAGGAATGAGACATGGAAGGAATCTGGAAAGGAGGCGATTGCAAAATTGCACCACGTCTGTGTGTGGGCCAAAACGGTCTATGATGTCAGCGCAATGGAATCCTTTAATCAAGCGACACCAACTTTATCAAGATACGTAGATATGCAAACCCACCTGCCATTATTCACCCCAGGCTCGTCACAGCTGTGGTCACTGCTGGAATGATGCCTTTGCTTCTTTTTCTTCTTCTTCATTTTCTTCCTTTTCTTTTCTTCTTCCGCAAGATTCTTCTTCAGCTGAACATTACACAACCAGCAAAAGTAAATACAACGTATTAACTTAAAGAAACAAAAATAAAACAGGTGAATACGTCGGTGTTCGTCCTTGTGTGACAAGCACACAATAGTCACATCATCCCCGTAGGCGGGACGGGCATGATAGCAGCTTCTTAATAAAGATGTGGAGCCTCCCATATACTAGCTGCTGCGGCATCCACTATGTCATACAGTGAATATTATTACCCTGCACTCACGAAGCGAAAAGCGTAGTTAAGCGATCGGAACGTGTCTGCATTTTCAAAATTCATGTTCTCAGCTAGCGTTGATCCGATTGACACAAAATTTTGCACCATAAGAGTGCCTCCTCCAGGAGATTTTTTTAGTCATAATTATGACGTCATAGGTCACGTGTTATGGAGGCCATCTTTGAAAAAAGTTGCATCTCTATCTCTGAAACCGCTCAATGGAAAAAATTGAAACATGGCTCATTGTCAAGTACCCCCATGGGAAATAAGATATGTCAATGATGATGGCATCGGTGCCTTCATGATGACGTCGTAATTCGACAAGTAGAACGCTTCATCCGATCAGTATGAATTTTTTTTCTCTGCAATTGTTTGTATGATTGACTCGAAATTTTCACCATAGTAGCACCTCCTCCTGTAGAATTTTTGCGATAATTATGACATCATAGGTCACGTGGTATGGGCGCCATCTTGGAAAAACCTTGCACCTCGTCTGGAACGATGTGTTAGTTTGGCGCATGTGTTTGTTTGGCGGATGTGTTTGTTTGGCGGATGTGTTTGTATGGCGGATGTCTTAGTTTGGCGGATGTGTTAGTTTGGCGCATGTGTTAGTTTGGCGCATGTGTTAGTTTGGCGCATGTGTTAGTTTGGCGCATGTGTTAGTTTGGCGCATGTGTTAGTTTGGCGCATGTGTTAGTTTGGCGCAAGTGTTAGTTTGGCGCAAGTGTTAGTTTGGCGGATGTGTTAGTTTGGCGGATGTGTTAGTTTGGCGGATGTGTTAGTTTGGCGGATGTGTTAGTTTGGCGGATGTGTTAGTTTGGCGGATGTGTTAGTTTGGCGGATGTGTTAGTTTGGCGGATGTGTTAGTTTGGCGCATGTGTTTGTTTGGCAGATGTGTTTGTTTGGCGGATGTGTTTGTTTGGCGGATGTCTTAGTTTGGCGCATGTGTTAGTTTGGCACATGTGTTTGTTTGGCGGATGTCTTAGTTTGGCAGATGTGTTAGTTTGGCGCATGTGTTTGTTTGGCGGATGTCTTAGTTTGGCGCATGTTTTTGTGAGGCGGATTTCTTAGTTTGGCGGATGTCTTAGTTTGGCGCATGTGTTTGTTTGGCGGATGTGTTAGTTTGGCGGATGTGTTAGTTTGGCGGATGTGTTAGTTTGGCGGATGTGTTAGTTTGGCGGATGTCTTAGTTTGGCGCATGTGTTTGTTTGGCGGATTCCCTCGCGGTCCCCCTGTGCTGTCTTTCCCTCGCGGTCCCCCTGTGCTGTCGTTCCCTCACGGTCCCCCTGTGCTGTCTTTCCCTCGTGGTCCCCCTGTGCTGTCTTTCCCTCGTGGTCCCCCTGTGCTGTCATTCCCTCGCGGTCCCCCTGTGCTGTCTTTCCCTCGTGGTCCCCCTGTGCTGTCGTTCCCTCGCGGTCCCCCTGTGCTGTCTTTCCCTCGTGGTCCCCCTGTGCTGTCTTTCCCTCGTGGTCCCCCTGTACTGTCTTTCCCTCGTGGTCCCCCTGTGCTGTCTTTCCCTCGCGGTCCCCCTGTACTGTCTTTCCCTCATGGTCCCCCTGTGCTGTCTTTCCCTCGTGGTCCCCCTGTGCTGTCTTTCCCTCGTGGTCCCCCTGTGCTGTCTTTCCCTCGCGGTCCCCCTGTACTGTCTTTCCCTCGTGGTCCCCCTGTACTGTCTTTCCCACGTGGTCCCCCTGAGCTGTCTTTCCCTCGTGGTCCCCCTGTGCTGTCGTTCCCTCGCGGTTGTCAGCTCTTTCACGAGCCTCGATTCAGTATACAAAAAAAAAAAAACAAAAAAAAAAAACCTCTACATCTTGGAGGTTGTTGTTAGGGTTAGGTCCTCGGAACTATGGCTCGGAACTTCGACATACATACATATACATATATATATATATATATATATATATATATATATATATATATATATATATATATATACATACACATACATACATTCCATTGAGTGGTTTCAGAGATAGAAATGCAACTTTTTTCAAAGATGGCCTCCGTAACACGTGACCTATGACGTCATAATTATGACTAAAAAAATCTCCTGGAGGAGGCACTCTTATGGTGCAAAATTTTGTGTCAATCGGATCAACGCTAGCTGAGAACATGAATTTTGAAAATGCAGACACGTTCCGATCGCTTAACCACGCTTTTCGCTTCGTGAGTGCAGGGTAATAATATATGTCAAAGGTCAAGGTCAAACTGAAAACAAATACTATAACTTTTTTTTATCTTAATGTGATTTTTACCATTGAGTGATACGGCCAAAAACGATATACTGTATCGCATGATAGCTCAAAACGTGGTGGACGGATTATGACAAAACTTGGCGTACGAGCTGGGTAGGTGACATAAACAAGGAGATCACATTTTGATTCAGATCCGGATCCAGATCCGGGTTATGAGTCAGCTACACGTAAACCGTTCAGCCTGGCAGAAGTATGAGCTCTTCCGAGTGGCGTTCTAGTTTTGTATGCAGCACAATGAGTAGCATCATTTGTTTGGGGTGCAGCTGTGCCACTGATGCATTTACCCCTGCAGGTTAGGGCAGGTATTTGGAATTTGACCATGGTGCCTGCGATAGCCTGCTACTCTTTGTGAAGGACACTATGGGATATTTAATTTCCACCAACAAATGCCAGCACACGGACTCCAGTTTAACGTCCATCAGAGGGCTCACCCTACTTGTTAAACACCAAGTCAACCGTTTATAGCTCTGTCAATTAAGCTTCAAACCCAGGCTATACACCAATATCTTTAAATGCACGACAATGACCTGCTTACCATCTCCTTGATCTTCTTCATTTTGATGGGATTTTTCAGCATTTCTCTTTTTCTTTCTTCTTCTTTTTTCCTTCAGAGACAAAGAAAGTGCTTCATTGGATGTTCAGAGACATATCTATCATCTTTGAAGGGGGCAGGGGGCACATAATAGTAACAACAACCTTCAGCATTTTTCAAGTACTGCATCAGGTACACAAAGTGAAGAGCAAGCATTGCGTAAGTGGAACGGCACATGGCCAATTCTACTGGAAACCAATAAAATGCTGTTCCCCACTAATGAGGCCCATTCCATTTTTACGTCCATATTCCAAGTGCAAACAATCAAAAGGAGATAAAGGTCATTCTAGTTATTCTGGGGGCGGGCAGGGAATAAAACATCAAGGAAGTGATATCTCGTATTTTAAGCTAGTTTGAGGATGATTATTTTGGCAAGGCTTTACAAATCATTATGCCGAGACATATCCCATTACTAAGATTGTACCTCCAAAGGCCACTAGAAGGCGGTATAGTATACCAACTTCCTGCAATTGTCTCAGCAACTTGGACGAGGTAAGTTGGCACACGTGACTTCAATTCTACCTTGTCAATTTCCCCACTGCTCGAGTGTCACACAAAAACACGCAATTTGGTGTCCGATTGTTTTTTGACCGTGATACATTAGGTCGTTACTTATCCAATCTCAACCAAACTTGACAAGAGGAATAAGGGTCACATGATGGCGGTTGTAGCGATTTCATTTGCCCTCCTTCCCAAGTGGGTTTTCCGCTTTGGATGAAATCCATGTTAAGGTGTATATCCGTGTTAAGATAGATAAATCGTGCCATTTAACCAAGCCTGTTTCTAATAACAAAAATAACAAGAAAGACCCCCCCCCCCCCCCCCCTCCTAGGAGACATTTTAGACCCTGAATTTTCTTAATGCTGTAAACAAACTTAAATACATCACAGGAGATGAAGGTTGTGGTCAAGTTTCATCGAAATTGTGTGTGTGTAGTTTCAGATAAGAGAGTGAATACCTATTTTGGAGGGGGGAGGCAGAGTTGGGGAGAGGGATCAAACCTGGACCCACTTTGACCTCAGGTCAAATTGATTCAAATGTGCCCTTAGATCCCGATTTTTTTTAACGCTGGGAAAAACTTGAGTTGCAACATACCAAGTATCATTTTAGCCAAGTTTGATCACAATCCCATCAGCAGTTTTGGAGAAGACGTTTTAAGTGTTTACGGACTGACAGATTGACAGATGGACGACGCACCATCCCATGAGCTTCCCCCAACTACATTCCAGGTAAGCTAAAATTGGGGTGCCAATTGTACAAACAAACCCTACAACAACAATAAGCTTTACCCTATGCTATAATGGAAGGCTAAACAAATTGGGCAGGCTGCCACACAGTAAAAGGTAATAAGTGTTGAAACAATTATGTGTTCATAGTGAGCTCCATATGTGGGCAAGTAAGAATTAAAGACGAAGACGACAGATGGACAACAAACTCGAAAATCATTTCAGTACGTTTGCCTGTCTGCATGTGAGGGGCAATTTTACCAATGTTGCATTTTTGGAACGAGCACACGTCCCAACGCGAGCGAAGTCGATGGCGCACCATCACAAATCCCCATGCTTCCCACCTAAAGAAAAGTTGAAAGATGGCAAAAAATTCCATCAGGAATGACCCAATATCAAATATTGAGTGGAAAAAACCTTCTGTTTTGAGCCCTGTGACCCACATGAACTGAGTGTCAAATCAAAGGAAAATCGTTACATTTTTCAGGCATCTCTCAATGTGTAATGTTAAAAATGCCCCCCCCAGGGCCCCAGGATGCGGGGCCAAAAATGATACTGCTCTCGCCCCTTCTTGCTATGTGGACCATAACTACCAAGTTTGGAGCATTTCTGCACAACTATTTAGGACGAGATAGTGTGTCGGACGTTTGCAATATTCCGCCATATTTGTTTTCTAAAAGTGTGGGGATAAACATAGAGCAAACAAAACAATAACGCCGAAGTGTGAATAGTGCTGTGACGCGGCCACATTGGAGGTTTCGTCTTATTTTCATCGAACGTTTAAGATTAATGCAACGAGTGTTTAACAAATTACAATAGGAATGAAACTAGACAAAAGGTCAAAGGATTATAGTGCTATATTTTAGTTATGAGATTGCATGACGATAGAACAATGTTGGCTGTATACCAAAAAAAATACACTGCAACATCTATGCCTCTTCTGAGCTCGCTTCGAGATAACATCTATGTCATATATTAATCACTTCATTAAACTTCAGCAAAATGGAACCTACCTGATGAGGAATAGGGGATCCTCACGGATTTTGACGGCAATGTCTACAACTGTATTGGCCATCGGGTCACCGCACATGGCTTCAGAAAACAAAAGTTTCTCACAAGGCCCAGGCTCGTCAGCAGCTAGCTTTTCGTTGGCATAGCGGTCAATAGGCTTGCCAAGGAGGTAGGCCTCACGGTCCACCATGCTGCTGACACCACTATACATCCAGTCGAGCCTCTCTGACTTCTTCCTGCAATGATCACGATAAAGTGACGGGGTCATTTATTCATTTAACAAATTCAGATAGCAAGATTTGGGGAAAGCGGCACACAATGGCTTACATACCTTTACGCAAGAGGCCGAGTGGATAGTTAATTTATGTACACGAGTGAGTGCTAACATGTATGACTGACAAAGATATAATATCTTGACTGACAAAATACCAGAACAATAGTTTGTGGTCAAATCCTATTCCATTGGAAAGTGAACCCGAATGAAACAATTCATTGTGTCATGCAAGTATCCGTAACCCCCATGAACTCCCTCAAAACCGTCCATACTCCTTCCTAAATGGACATGTGGGAAGGAGTATGGACGGTTTTGAGGGAGTTCATGGGGGTTACGGATATGGTGTGAGAAATGGAGAAGGTGAAAGGATTTTGGAGTTTGCTGATGGAGCTGGTTTGTTGATTTGTAATACTCAGTTCCAGAAAGAGGATAATAAGCTTGTTACATACACGTCAGGTGGGTCGACGACAACCGTTGACTACCTGATGGTGCATAGGCGAGATAGGGGGTACCTCCGGGACACAAAAGTGATCCCGGGGGAGGAGGCTGTTTCACAGCACCACTTGGTTGTCTGCGACATAAGGGTGAAAGGTGCGAGGAGAGCTCGGCGGGTGAAGTACCAACCAAGAATGAAGGTGTGGAGGTTGAAAGAGGTGACAGTAAGGGAGGCATTAAAAGAGAGGCTGAGCATGGTGGAGGATGATGTGGTTGAGCTTGAAAGTGGTTGGATGTCAATGAAAGATAGTCTGTTGGGAGCCGTTGGTGAGGTATGTGGATGGACAAAAGGACCACCGAGGCACTCGCAAACATGGTGGTGGGCTGACGAAGATGGAAAGAAGATTGACGAGAAGAGGAAGAAGTTCAAAGAGTGGCAGAAGGCAAAGGGTACGGGAGCAGAAAAAGCAGAGCATGAAGTTATAAGGCAGCCAAGAGGGCTGCAAAGAAAGAGGTAGCAAAGGCGCAGGAGGCATGCAGGAAAATGTTCGGAGAACGCTTGGATTCGGAAGAGGATCAGATAGCGGTATTCAGGATTGCAAAGCAGATAGCGAAAGAGAGGTGTGATGTGATGGGGGTGAGTTGCTTGAAGGATGAAGTGGGACAAATCGTTGTGGACCCAGATGGAATTAAAGGAAGATATAAGAGATATATGGAAATGCTGTTGAATACAGAGAATGAATGGGACGGCAACATAGAGAGTAACCCAGTTTTAGGACCGGCAGAGAAGATAACCGAGAAGGAAGTTGAGGAAGCGATAAAAGCAATGAAGAGTAGAAAAGCGGGAGGGCCGCCGGGAGTTGTGGGAGATATGTTGAAGGCAGCAGGAAGTTAGGGTGTGAGAAGAATGACAGAGATCTGTAATCTGGTGGTGAAAGAAGACCGCATTCCAGTGGATTGGGAACTGAGTACCCTCGTCCCTCTATACCAGGGGAAAGGTGACCCTCTGGACTGTGGCTTGTATCGAGCGATAAAGTTATTGGAGCATGGAATGAAGGTATTGGAAAGGGTGTTGGAGAGGAGGATAAGAAAGAAAGTGAAGATTGACGAAATGCAGTTTGGATTTATGCCAGCAAGAGGAACGACAGACGTGCTTTTTATTGTGAGGCAGTTGCAGGAGAAGTACATGGAGAAGAGGAAGAAGTTGTTTCTTGGGTTTGTTAATCTGGAGAAAGCATTCGATAGGGTTCCACGCAAAGTAGTGACATGGGCATTGAGGAAGTTAGGAGTGGAGGAATGGTTGATCAGAGTCGTGATGGCAATGTACGAAAGAGCGTGCACAGCTGTAAGGATGAAGGACAGGAACAGTGGTGAGTTTGAGGTGAAGGTGGGAGTGCATCAGGGGTCGGTACTAAGTCCATTACTATTTGTAGCTGTGATGGAGGTGCTGGCTCGGAATGTAACGGAGGGTTTACCGTGGGAGTCGTTGTATGCAGATGATCTGGTGTTGATTGCAGAAAGTATGGATGGACTGAAGGAAAAGATGAACAAGTGGAAGGAATGTATGGAGACAAAAGGTCTGAAGGTGAATATCGGAAAGACGAAGGTGATGGCAAGTGGTAAAGCATGTGGTGAGGTGGAAAGAACTGGGAAGTGGCCATGTGCTGTGTGCAGGAAGGGTGTCGGAGTGAACTCCATTCAATGTACAATGTGCGCTGAGTGGGTTCATCAAAAATGTAGTGGTTTGAGAGGGTCATTAACCAGTGTGGCAGCTACATTCAAGTGTAAGGTGTGCAGAGAGGGAGCTGCAGGTGGAGGAAATGTTGAGTTGGATCTTGGAGATGTCGTGAAGCTGGAAGATGTGAAAACATTTTGCTACCTAGGAGACATGCTGAATGGAGAAGGTGGATCAGACTCGGCAATGGTTGCTGGAGTGAGATGTGCATGGAAGAAGTTTCGGGAACTGAGTGGCGTGCTGACGAGGAGGGGAGTGTCATTGAAGCTGAAGGGAAAGGTGTATGCTGCATGTGTGAGAAGTGTTTTGATTTATTGGAGCGAGACATGGGTAATGAACGTAGAGCAGCAACGAAGGCTGGAAAGGGTGGAAATGCGATGCAAATGGTTCGGTGGATGTGTGGAGTGTCGTTGACAGAGAGGAAGACAAATGATGAATTGCGAAATATGATGGGAATAGAGCCTGTGATGGATGCTGTGAAGAGAAACGGGTTGAGATGGTTTGGTCATGTGTTGAGGAAGGATGAAAGTGACTGGTTGAGAAGAGTGATGGAAATGAATGCAGAAGGAAGTAGAGGACGGGGAAGACCAAGAAAGACTTGGCTAAAGATGGTCGAAGAAGAAATGCGGGCAAGGGGGTTAACAAGGGGAGATGCAGAAAATAGGGCAAAATGGAGAAGATTGTCATGGGGCCCACAAGGCTAACCCCCACTCTAGCAGGGAAAATGGCCTTAAAATGCATGTTGTGTTGTTGTGTATGCAAGTATGGTACCTGTCAGTCCGGTGATGCAGACCTGCCATATTTCAACCCAGCAGTGCCACAAAGGCGATTTGTTTTCTCGTGTTCAAGAATATAATTCAAATTGAAATAAAATAAGGGTTTCAAAGACTGTAGAAAAAAAATTTCTGAGGTTTACCACCATTGATGCAGCATCTTTTACACTATGTTATTTAGCACGTTACATTAGTTATACGTGCCTGTTGTTTCTGTCCTTTATGACCGCTAAAAACAGAAATTTTCCTGTTGGAAATGATTGTACACCGCTCATTTCCTATTCCATTTCCAGGCACTGCATGACGTCATTGCCGGGCACCGAAGGGGGCCCGGTGATGACAGGCGCTGAAAGGGAGTGCTCAGTTTTCACTTCGGTTTCTTGTTTGTTTGTCCGGGCGATATCTCAGCCATCCTTTGAGATAGGAAGTTGAAACTTTGGCACAATAGTGAGCAAGTGCTTTGGCAAAACGTTATTTTTTGTTTTTTATTAATCAATTAATTGATTAATTATTTAATTATTATCGATTAATTAAGTACTTATGTATCTCCTTTCTCATCTGGGCAATATCTCAGGCACATTTTGAGTTAGAAAGCTGATATTTTGACACGACAATGACCATTGACCATGCTTTGGCTGCAAAGTATATTTTTGATTTATTGATGAATCAATTAATCGATTAATTATGTAACTATTCGATTAATGACTTATTTAATTAATTTTCAAAAAGTTACAGCTTCGGATGAAACACTGGTGGTTGAGGTATGCTATTAGCCAATTGATTAAGAAATTATTCTGCGATTACAATTTATTGATTTTAATTATGCAATTAATCAATCAATTATTGTACGCCTCTCCCTCCCAATACCGTCTCCAAGTGCTGCACGGCGGAGGCACCCCGGGAATGCTGCGCTGGAGGATGTTATTTATTTATTTGGCATGGGGGTGGTGTACTTTGAATGTAACTGTACTTGTTTTCAATTCGGTTTGACAGCCAGACAGGCAGACAGAGTAACAAATACCTTAGCTCATCCATGCACATGTGCATCCATGCACATGCACATTCGGAATGAGATTTTGTTCATTTTGCCAATTTCAGAGCCAAAGTACTGCTAAACTGCAGGTTTGTGGTCGATTCACATTCCAATTCGTGTTCTCCAGTGTTCAAAATATAAAATTTATTTGAAATTAAGTAGATGCTCGATCGTAAACCGACGTCTGTATGTAGACTGATAGACAAAGTGAGCAAATTTCTTAATCGCGCTTTTTGCTTCACGCGCGCAGGATAGTTACTTTGTCGATGATATTTGTTAAATCATTAAAGTAAAGTCAGCAGATACACAGCGATTAATTACAGTTTGGACACTGCAGCGATTTACCTGATTGTAGGAGTTGGTGAGGAGGGGAATTATGTGTTGGGGACGGGGAGGATGAGTCCAAGTGGGTCAGATGATATACTTGATCCAAGGGAGGGGAGTGTGGCGAGCTGAAAGCTTCGACATCGGCTTGTAGAGGCCTTGGAGCAGTCCACATTGTTTGATGCAATGCGGACAGCTTTTTCTTCTTTCATATGCAGCACATCAGATAGCTGGGGGTGCATTTGTAGTGCTGATGCAGTGTCCCCTGTAGGTTAGCACATGAATTTGTAATTTGTTCAGGGAGCCGGCGATAACGACGACTCCGCGAAGGACACCCAGTTTCTCGTCCATCCGAGGGATGGCAGTCCTGCGCACATATTTATTGATGCCCCGCCCGGCATGCAAAACGCCAAGATGAAAGTATATATCTGAGTCGAGATTCAAACCCAGGCTAGACAGCTCAGAGGTAAGTTTGCACACCTCTACGCTATCCTTGTAGCCTCTATGGGAACTGCTGCACGACGGTCTGATATTACTTTTGTGCCATCTATTACTACAAGATTTCTGAATTACGGTTCCCATTAAATGGTTATTAATCACTTATGTGGCTTCTGCAATAAGTACTGCTGAAGGCCCCCATGTCCGTGCTGGTCCTTGCCTCATGACTCCAGTATCCTCAGCGTGTCGCTGTATCTCCTCTCGCGCTCGCTCATCAGCCAATTCCTTCTGCAGCTCCTCAATCTTTTTCCTCTCTCCTTCATGTTTCTGCTCAACCTTCCACACCCGCTCGATGTTGCGCATTGTCTGCGGGTGCCAGCTTTTCTTCATGTTCTGCAGAAAAAGATGGGCACACAAGCACAGTCATGTACAAGTTATGCATTTGCATCTACAACTAGAACGGCATTCGGTAGAACACATACATCAAGCAGGCTGAACAGTTTACGTTTTATATCCCATTGATAGGCCGGATCTGCATCCCGGATCTTCACCAAAATCGAATCGATTCGTCCTTGTCACACCCAACCTGTCCACCAAGTTTCATCTGAATCCGTACATAACTTTTTGAGATATCGTGCTATATATCGTTGTTGGCTCTATCGCTAAATAGTGAAGAATCACTTTAAAAATTCTCGTATCTGGATCCAGATGTGGATCTTAACCAAAATTGAATCAATTCTTCCTTGTCCCACACCCAACCTGTCCACAAAATTGTCTGAATTTGTCCACAACGTTTTGAGATATTTTGCTCATAGACAAACAGACAGACAATGGTGGAAACATTACCTCCGTCGACCTTAAGTCGGGGAGGCAAAAAGTGAAACATTGTGCCAATTCCTTATTTGAAGAGTCTGAATGTCCCATGGCCTACGACCCCCTTTCTTTGTCCATAATTTGATGCTATATTATTCTACGTATAAGCATGTGCCTCCATTTTAGGGTCGTCACTCATGGATGGGGTCAAATTGAAAGCTCCGTTTCATTGACATCTCCTGCAAAGAAGCAGAGGTCCAGGACCTGTTCCTTCCTCATCACAAATAGGATCGTGGACTATTGTACACCGCTCCTTTCCTATGCCATCTCCAGGCATTGCAAATCGTCATTGCTGGGCACCGAAGGGGGCTCGGCAGTGACGCACGCTGAAAGAGAGTACTCAGTTTTCACTCTGGTTGTTTCCTTGTTTCCTTGTTTTCTTGTTTTCTTGTTTGTTTGTCCGGGCGATATCTCAGCCATCCTTTGAGCTAGGAAGCTGAAATTTTGGCACAATAGTGAGAAAGCGCTTTGTCAAAAACAGTATTTTTTTTTTTTGATTAATCAATAAATTGAGGAGTTATTTAATTATTAGCGATTAATTAAGTACTTATTTAATTAATCAAATTTCCTTTCTCTTCTGACCATTAACTCAGGCACCTTTTGAGTTAGGAAGCTGATATTTGGACATGCCAATGACCAGGTGATTTGGCTGCAAAGGATATTTTTGATTTATTAATTAATCAATTAATCGATTAATTATTTAATTATTCGATTAATGACAAAAAAATTTTTTTTTTAAAGTTACAGATTCTGATCAAATAGTGGTAGTTTATGTGTTCTCTGACCAAATTGATTAATAATTTAATTTTTTTATGATTATTATTTATTTATTTTCATTATTAATCATTTATTTATTTTCTTTCTCATTTGGCCAATATCTCAGGCACCTTTTGAGCTGGGAAGCTAATATTTGGACATGAGTGACCAAGTGATGTGGCTATCAAGGATATTTTTGATTTATTGATTAATCATTTCATCTATTAATTATTTATTGATTAATCGATTAATTATTTATTGAGTAATCAATTAATTATTTAATTTTTTATAAATGACTTATTTAATTAAATTTCTAAAAGATACATCTTCGGATGAAGCACTAGTGGTTTAGTTATGCGATTAGCCAATTGATTATGAAAATATTTTGTGATAATCTTTTATTGATTTTAATTATACAATTAATCAATCAATTAGTGTACACCTCTCCCTCCCAATGCAGCCTCAATGAGCTGCACTGCGGTATTGCCGGGCGCCGGAGGCGTCCCGGCAATGCCGCGCTGCAGCATATTTAATTATTTGGCATGGGGCGGTGTACTTTGAATGTATGTGTACTTGTTTTATATATTGTTTTTATTTATTTGTTTAAACACTTATTTTTATCTGCGAAATGTTGGTCTCCAAGAGCTTCATGTTGGTGTTGTTGGGGTTCTTGTTGGCGGTCGATTTTTGAAATGTGCACCCATTGGTCAGCCAGCTGTCAGACCACACCCACATCTGTCGCTTGACTCCACCCACAATAGCACCGAGACAAAATGATATGGCTGGCATCTTGGATTTCTGCTGGACCTAACACATTAGGCCTGCAGGCCGCTACTGATTATACACTGCCCAGGTCTGTTGCGTCAGATTTCCGTTGGCTTTGTTTGGGTCGAGTGTTATTCATCATGAGGGGCCCCCAAAAATCGAATATGTTGAATAATAGGAAGGTTTAATCAAGCCCATCAGAACGCATGGTAATCAAGCGTTACATTACGCAAATTACCAAAAAAAGCGTTACGTAATTTTCAACATTCCCATATTGGGGTTAAGCAATCTGTGACCATGTGACCATGTGACGAATCAGCTCGTTCTGATATAACCGTGGGGAGGGTGACATGGATAAGGTGTCAAGTTGATATTTCAATAGCGCATTAAATGTGTTTCCCAAACGTGCTGTTCATCTTTTAAGAGTGCTTTAAATGCGCATTTCCCAATCGACCCGATACCGGATTTTGTCGCAGGCTGCGGCCACAGTGTGGTCATTCTTGTTTAGTCTTGCTCTGCCCGACTGATCCTTCAACCCCAGTCACCCCGAGGCAAGCGTTCTCCGAGCAAACCCCTCCATGTGTTGACCCCAGAAAAATCCAGGCTTTCTGCTCACCTCCACCACTTGGAAGAATTATGGTGGCACACCGCTAGTCATCTGCCATCCATACCTGTGATGTTTCTACCCCACATGATGCAGTGGCACATCATCGGAACTCAGTCCTGTAAGTCTCCCCAGGTGCTCCAGGAGGCACACGTACTTCCAGCATCCCCATCCGGGTCAAGATCCCCAAAACCAGGTTTACTGCACACCTCAACTCTTTTCTTCAGTTTGTGTAACCACCTGTGCCCCTGTACCCTACCCCTGATCTTGTTTTACCCCTACCTAACCTGACCCTCTTGCAGGTTAGTCTGTTTCCTTTCAATTTCATCCTCTCTTGCGGTTTATACACAACGTTATTTGCTGTTACCCATCACCAGCTCTTCAAGTTCAATGAGCCTCAATCTCGGCTAATAATATATCTATTTAAACCTTGGGGGGGGGGGGGGGTGGGGGGGGGGGGGGTGATGTCCCAAAATGGATCCCAGTTTTCCCTCAACTTGGGATGTTTCTTACAATATACCTTTGATTCACGTTTCACTCAATGCAATCCAATGTAATGTAAAGTGTTTACATCGAACAACCGTACCAGGTCGCCACCCCCCATGATGACTGCTTGGGTCTTGGCCCTCCACCCCTAACTGATGAACGAGCAGAGGCCTTCCCGGTTCAAACAGCAGTCCTGGAGAATCCGCGGGTACGCACAGACTCGCCAATACCGAAGGAAGGACCGAGGATAGGATAGGGAAAAGCAAGATCAACGAATGAACAGATGAGCGCCTTCAAAAAGAACGACGAAAAACAACTTCCGGGTTTTCCAGGCGAGCAGAGACCAACCCAACCTCCCGTGACGTAAATTAAAATCTATCAAAACAGAGTTAAACTTCGGGAATACCCTTGGTTAGAAGTAAATCGATATGAATAACATTTGCGAACATTAAATAGCCAACAAGAATGAAGATGACTGATTAATATCGAGAATATCAGAGAATGTGTGTCAAAACAATAAAAACAACAACAACAATAACAAGCAAAACGTGCGTCGCTTCCGGGTTGGTGAACTTTCACCCGGAAGTTTTAAATATTTGGCACGAGACTTTGTAAGCGGTATTTTTCCCTTCTCTTTGTACTTTCTGCTATTCCGCGTTGTTTTCTGGTTTCATTTCGCTGTTACTTTAGTTTGAATTCAGCTCCTGTCTTTATAACAATGTTACCTTGAGTTCTGAAGCCACTTGGCGAGCGCTCTATGAACTTATTGTACCTATTGAGTATTAGTAATGGATCACATCCCTGGTCACAACAAGAACCATGTATTTACATGGTTACAGAACCCACCCCTCTCTTTCCCACCCCTCTCTTTCCAACCCCCTCTCTTTCTTTCCAACCCCCACTCTTTCTTTCCAACCGCCTCGCTTTCCAACCGCCTCCCTTTCCAACCGCCTCCCTTTCCAACCCCCTCCCTTTCCAACTCCCTCCCTTTCCAACCCCCTCCATTTCCAACCCCCACCCTTTCCAACCCCCTCTCTTTCCAACTCCCTCTCTTTCCAACTCCCTCTCTTTCCAACCCCCTCTCTTTCCAACCCCCTCTCTTTCCAACCCCCTCTCTTTCCAACCCCCTCTCTTTCCAACCCCCTCTCTTTCCAACCCCCTCTCTTTCCAACCCCCTCTCTTTCCAACCCCCTCTCTTTCCAACCCCCTCTCTTTCCAACCCCTCTCTTTCCAACCCCCTCTCTTTCCAACCTTCTCTCTTTCCAACCGCCTCTCTTTCCAACCTCCTCTCTTTCCAACCTCCTCTCTTTCCAACCTTCTCTTTCCAACCTCCTTTTTTCCAACCCCCTCTCTTCCCAACCTCCTCTCTTTCCAACCTCCTCTCTTTCCAACCCCCTCTTTCCAACCCCCTCTTTCCAACCTCCTCTCTTTCCAACCTTCTCTTTCCAACCTTCTCTTTCCAACCTCCTCTCTTTCCAACCCCCTCTTTCCAACCCCCTCTTTCCAACCTCCTCTCTTTCCAACCTTCTCTTTCCAACCTTCTCTTTCCAACCTCCTTTCTTTCCAACCCCCTCTCTTCCCAACCTCCTCTCTTCCCAACCTCCTCTCTTTCCAACCTCTCTCTTTCCAACCCCCTCTCTTTCCAACCCCCTCTCTTTCCAACCCCCTCTCTTTCCAACCCCCTCTCTTTCCAACCCCCTCTCTTTCCATCCTCCTCTCTTTCCAATCCCCTCTCTTTCCAACCCCCTCTCTTTCCAACCCCCTCTCTTTCCAACCCCCTCTCTTTCCAACCCCCTCTCTTTCCAACCACCTCTCTTTCCAACCCCCTCTTTCCAATCTCCTCTCTTTCCAACCTCCTCTCTTTCCAACCCCCTCTTTCCAACCTCCTCTCTTTCCAACCTCCTCTCTTTCCAACCTCCTCTTTCCAACCTCCTCTCTTTCCAACCTCCTCTCTTTCCAACCTCCTCTCTTTCCAACCTCCTCTCTTTCCAACCCCCTCTCTTTCCAACCCCCTCTCTTTCCAACCCCCTCTCTTTCCAACCCCTCTCTTTCTTTCCAACCCCCTCTTTCTTTCCAACCCCTCTTTCCAACTGCCTCTTTCCAACTGCCTCTTTCCAACCGCCTCTTTCCAACCGCCTCTTTCCAACCGCCTCTTTCCAACCGCCTCTTTCCAACCGCCTCTTTCCAACCGCCTCTTTCCAACCGCCTCTTTCCAACCGCCTCTTTCGAACCGCCTCTTTCGAACCGCCTCTTTCGAACCGCCTCTTTCCAACCGTCCTCTTTCCAACCGTCCTCTTTCCAACCGTCCTCTTTCCAACCGTCCTCTTTCCAACCGCCTCTTTCCAACCGCCTCTTTCCAACCGCCTCTTTCCAACCGCCTCTTTCCAACCGCCTCTTTCCAACCGCCTCTTTCCAACCGCCTCTTTCCAACCCCCTCTTTCCAACCCCCTCTTTCCAACCCCCTCTTTCCAACCCCCTCTTTCCAACCCCCTCTTTCCAACCCCCTCTTTCCAACCCCCTCTTTCCAACCCCCTCTTTCCAACCCCCTCTTTCCAACCGCCTCTTTTCAACCGCCTCTTTTCAACCGCCTTTCCAACCGCCTCTTTCCAACCGCCTCTTTCCAACCGCCTCTTTCCAACCGCCTCTTTCCAACCGCCTCTTTCCAACCGCCTCTTTCCAACCGCCTCTTTCCAACCGCCTCTTTCCAACCTCCTCTTTCCAACCGCCTCTTTCCAACCGCCTCTTTCCAACCGCCTCTTTCCAACCGCCTCTTTCCAACCGCCTCTTTCCAACCGCCTCTTTCCAACCGCCTCTTTCCAACCTTCTCTCTTTCCAACCCCTCTCTTTCCAACCCCCTCTTTCCAACCCCCTCTCTTTCCAACCTCCTCTCTTTCGAACCCTCTCTCTTTCCAACCCTCTCTCTTTCCAACCTCCTCTCTTTCCAACCGCCTCTCTTTCCAACCTCCTCTTTCCAACCCCCTCTCTTTCCAACCTCCTCTCTTTCCAACCTCCTCTCTTTCCAACCTCCTCTCTTTCCAACCCCCTCTTTCCAACCCCCTCTCTTTCCAACCTTCTCTCTTTCCAACCTCCTCTCTTTCCAACCTCCTCTCTTTCCAACCCCCTCTCTTTCCAACCCCTCTCTTTCCAACCCCTCTCTTTCCAACCCGCTCTCTTTCCAACCCGCTCTCTTTCCAACCCGCTCTCTTTCCAACCCCCTCTCTTTCCAACCTCCTCTCTTTCCAACCTCCTCTCTTTCCAACCCCTCTCTTTCCAACCCCCTCTCTTTCCAACCTTCTCTCTTTCCAACCTTCTCTCTTTCCAACCTTCTCTCTTTCCAACCTTCTCTCTTTCCAACCTTCTCTCTTTCCAACCTCCTCTCTTTCCAACCTCCTCTCTTTCCAACCTCCTCTCTTTCGAACCTTCTCTTTCCAACCTCCTCTCTTTCCAACCTCCTCTCTTTCCAACCTCCTCTCTTTCCAACCCCCTCTTTCCAACCCCCTCTCTTTCCAACCTCCTCTCTTTCCAACCTCCTCTCTTTCCAACCTTCTCTTTCCAACCTCCTTTCTTTCCAACCCCTCTCTTTCCAACCTCCTCTTTCCAACCCCCTCTCTTTCCAACCTCCTCTCTTTCCAACCCCCTCTCTTTCCAACCCCCTCTCTTTCCAACCTCCTCTCTTTCCATCCTCCTCTCTTTCCAACCCCCTCTCTTTCCAACCTCCTCTCTTTCCAACCCCCTCTCTTTCCAACCTCCTCTCTTTCCAACCTCCTCTCTTTCCAACCTCCTCTCTTTCCAACCTCCTCTCTTTCCAACCCCCTCTTTCCAACCTCCTCTCTTTCCAACCTCCTCTTTCCAACCTCCTCTCTTTCCAACCTCCTCTCTTTCCAACCTCCTCTTTCCAACCTCCTCTCTTTCCAACCTCCTCTCTTTCCAACCTCCTCTCTTTCCAACCTCCTCTCTTTCCAACCCCCTCTCTTTCCAACCCCCTCTCTTTCCAACCTCCTCTCTTTCCAACCTCCTCTCTTTCCAACCTCCTCTCTTTCCAACCGCCTCTCTTTCCAACCTCCTCTCTTTCCAACCTCCTCTCTTTCCAACCGCCTCTTTCCAACCTCCTCTCTTTCCAACCTCCTCTCTTTCCAACCTCCTCTCTTTCCAACCTCCTCTCTTTCCAACCTCCTCTCTTTCCAACCTCCTCTCTTTCCAACCTCCTCTCTTTCCAACCCCTCTCTTTCTTTCCAACCCCTCTTTCTTTCCCACCCCCTCTCTTTCCAACCCCCTCTCTTTCCAACCCCCTCTCTTTCCAACCGCCTCTTTCCAACCGCCTCTTTCCAACCGCCTCTTTCCAACCGCCTCTTTCCAACCGCCTCTTTCCAACCGCCTCTTTCCAACCGCCTCTTTCCAACCGCCTCTTTCCAACCGCCTCTTTCCAACCGCCTCTTTCCAACCGCCTCTTTCCAACCGCCTCTTTCCAACCGCCTCTTTCCAACCGCCTCTTTCCAACCGCCTCTTTCCAACCCCCTCTTTTCAACCGCCTCTTTCCAACCGCCTCTTTCCAACCGCCTCTTTCCAACCGCCTCTTTCCAACCGCCTCTTTCCAACCACCTCTTTCCAACCGCCTCTTTCCAACCGCCTCTTTCCAACCGCCTCTTTCCAACCTTCTCTCTTTCCAACTCCTCTCTTTCCAACTCCTCTCTTTCCAACCCCTCTCTTTCCAACTCCTCTCTTTCCCACCACTCTCTTTCCAACCCCCTCTCTTTCCAACCCCCTCTCTTTCCAACCCCCTCTCTTTCCAACCCCCTCTTTCCAACCCCCTCTTTCCAACCCCCTCTCTTTCCAACCCCCTCTCTTTCCAACCCCCTCTCTTTCCAACCCCCTCTCTTTCCAACCCCCTCTCTTTCCAACCCCCTCTCTTTCCAACCCCCTCTCTTTCCAACCCCCTCTCTTTCCAACCCCCTCTCTTTCCAACCCCCTCTTTCCAACCCCCTCTCTTTCCAACCCCCTCTCTTTCCAACCTCCTCTCTTTCCAACCCCCTCTTTCCAACCCCCTCTCTTTTCAACTTCCTCTCTTTTCAACTTCCTCTCTTTCCAACCTCCTCTCTTTCCAACCTCCTCTCTTTCCAACCTCCTCTCTTTCCAACCTCCTCTCTTTCCAACCTCCTCTCTTTCCAACCTCCTCTCTTTCCAACCTCCTGTCTTTCCAACCGCCTCTTTCCAACCGCCTCTTTCCAACCCCCTCTTTCCAACCCCCTCTTTCCAACCTCCTCTTTCCAACCTCCTCTTTCCAACCTCCTCTTTCCAACCTCCTCTTTCCAACATCCTCTTTCCAACCGCCTCTCTTTCCAACCTCCTCTCTTTCCAACCTCCTCTCTTTCCAACCTCCTCTCTTTCCAACCTCCTCTCTTTCCAACCCCCCTCTTTCCAACCTCCTCTCTTTCCAACCCCCTCTCTTTCCAACCCCCTCTCTTTCCAACCCTCTCTTTCCACCCTCTCTCTTTCCAACCCCCTCTCTTTCCAACCCCCTCTCTTTCCAACCACCTCTTTCCAACCCCCTCTTTCCAACCCCCTCTTTCCAACCCCCTCTTTCCAACCCCCTCTTTCCAACCCCCTCTTTCCAACCCCCTCTTTCCAACCTCCTCCTTCCAACCTCCTCCTTCCAACCTCCTCTTTCCAACGTCCTCTTTCCAACCTCCTCTTTCCAACCTCCTCTTTCCAACCTCCTCTCTTTCCAACCTCCTCTCTTTCCAACCTCCTCTCTTTCCAACCTCCTCTCTTTCCAACCTCCTCTCTTTCCAACCGCCTCTCTTTCCAACCGCCTCTTTCCAACCCCCTCTTTCCAACCCCCTCTTTCCAACCCCCTCTTTCCAACCCCCTCTTTCCAACCCCCTCTTTCCAACCCCCTCTTTCCAACCTCCTCTTTCCAACCGCCTCTTTCCAACCGCCTCTTTCCAACCGCCTCTTTCCAACCGCCTCTTTCCAACCGCCTCTTTCCAACCGCCTCTTTCCAACCACCTTTCCAACTGCCTCTTCCAACCGCCTCTTTCCAACCGCCTCTTTCCAACCGCCTCTTTCCAACCGCCTCTTTCCAACCGCCTCTTTCCAACCGCCTCTTTCCAACCGCCTCTTTCCAACCGCCTCTTTCCAACCGCCTCTTTCCAACCGCCTCTTTCCAACCGCCTCTTTCCAACCGCCTCTTTCCAACCTTCTCTCTTTCCAACTCCTCTCTTTCCAACCCCTCTCTTTCCAACTCCTCTCTTTCCAACCCCCCTCTTTCCAACCTCTCTTTCCAGCTCCTCTCTTTCCCACCACTCTCTTTCCAACCCCCTCTCTTTCCAACCCCCTCTCTTTCCAACCCCCTCTCTTTCCAACCCCCTCTTTCCAACCCCCTCTTTCCAACCCCCTCTCTTTCCAACCCCCTCTCTTTCCAACCCCCTCTTTCCAACCCCCTCTCTTTCCAACCCCCTCTCTTTCCAACCCCCTCTCTTTCCAACCCCCTCTTTCCAACCCCCTCTCTTTCCAACCCCGTCTCTTTTCAACTTCCTCTCTTTCCAACCTCCTCTCTTTCCAGCCTCCTCTTTCCAACCTCCTCTCTTTCCAACCTCCTCTTTCCAACCTCCTCTCTTTCCAACCTCCTCTCTTTCCAACCGCCTCTTTCCAACCGCCTCTCTTTCCAACCTCCTCTCTTTCCAACCTCCTCTCTTTCCAACCTCCTGTCTTTCCAACCACCTCTTTCCAACCCCCTCTTTCCAACCTCCTCTTTCCAACCTCCTCTTTCCAACCTCCTCTTTCCAACCTCCTCTTTCCAACCGCCTTTCCAACCGCCTCTTTCCAACCGCCTCTTTCCAACCTTCTCTGTTTCCAACCCCTCTTTCCAACTCCTCTCTTTCCAACCCCCCTCTTTCCAACCCCCTCTCTTTCCAACCCCCTCTCTTTCCAACCCTCTCTTTCCAACCCTCTCTCTTTCCAACCCCCTCTCTTTCCAACCCCCTCTCTTTCCAACCCCCTCTCTTTCCAACCCCCTCTCTTTCCAACCACCTCTTTCCAACCCCCTCTTTCCAACCCCCTCTTTCCAACCCCCTCTTTCCAACCGCCTCCTTCCAACCTCCTCTTTCCAACCTCCTCTTTCCAACCTCCTCTTTCCAACCGCCTCTCTTTCCAACCTCCTCTCTTTCCAACCTCCTCTCTTTCCAACCTCCTCTCTTTCCAACCTCCTCTCTTTCCAACCTCCTCTCTTTCCAACCTCCTCTCTTTCCAACCTCCTCTCTTTCCAACCGCCTCTTTCCAACCGCCTCTTTCCAACCGCCTCTTTCCAACCCCCTCTTTCCAACCCCCTCTTTCCAACCCCCTCTTTCCAACCCCCTCTTTCCAACTCCCTCTTTCCAACCGCGTCTTTCCAACCGCCTCTTTCCAACCGCCTCTTTCCAACCGCCTCTTTCCAACCGCCTCTTTCCAACCGCCTCTTTCCAACCGCCTCTTTCCAACCGCCTCTTTCCAACCGCCTCTTTCCAACCGCCTCTTTCCAACCGCCTCTTTCCAACCGCCTCTTTCCAACCGCCTCTTTCCAACCGCCTCTTTCCAACCGCCTCTTTCCAACCGCCTCTTTCCAACCTTCTCTCTTTCCAACCCCTCTCTTTCCAACCCCTCTTTCCAACCGCCTCTCTTTCCAGCCCCTCTCTTTCCCACCACTCTCTTTCCAACCCCCTCTCTTTCCAACCCCCTCTCTTTCCAACCCTCTCTCTTTCCAACCCCCTCTCTTTCCAACCTCCTCTCTTTCCAACCTCCTCTCTTCCCAACCTCCTCTCTTTCCAACCTCCTCTCTTTCCAACCCCCTCTCTTTCCAACCTCCTCTCTTTCCAACCTCCTCTCTTTCCAACCTCCTCTCTTTCCAACCCCCTCTTTCCAACCCCCTCTCTTTCCAACCTTTTCTCTTTCCAACCTCCTCTCTTTCCAACCCCCTCTCTTTCCAACCCCCTCTCT
This sequence comes from Myxine glutinosa, assembly GCF_964187855.1. NCBI lineage: Eukaryota > Metazoa > Chordata > Myxini > Myxiniformes > Myxinidae > Myxine > Myxine glutinosa. Next base: position 36,222,577 of record NC_136265.1, on the reverse strand, counting down.
TTCCAACCCGCTCTCTTTCCAACCCGCTCTCTTTCCAACCCCTCTCTTTCCAACCTCCTCTCTTTCCAACCTCCTCTCTTTCCAACCCCCTCTCTTTCCAACACCCTCTTTCCAACCGCCTCTTTCCAACCTCCTCTTTCCAACCTCCTCTTTCCAACCTCCTCTCTTTCTAACCTCCTCTTTCCAACCTCATCTCTTTCCAACCTCCTCTCTTTCCAACCTCCTCTCTTTCCAACCTCCTCTCTTTCCAACCTCCTCTCTTTCCAACCTCCTCTCTTTCCAAACCCCCTCTTTACAACACCCTCTCTTTCCAACCTCCTCTCTTTCCAACCTCCCCTCTTTCCAACCTCCCCTCTTTCCAACCTCCCCTCTTTCCAACCTCTGCTCTTTCCAACCGCCTCTTTCCAACCTCCTCTTTCCAACTGCTCTCTTTCCAACCGCCTCTTTCCAACCCCCTCTTTCCAACCCCCTCTTTCCAACCTCCTCTTTCCAACCTCCTCTCTTTCCAACCCCTCTCTTTCCAACCTCCTCTCTTTCCAACCTCCTCTTTCCAACCACCTCTCTTTCCAAACCCCCCTCTTTCCAACCTCCTCTCTTTCCAACCTCCTCTTTCCAACCACCTCTCTTTCCAAACCCCCCTCTCTTTCCAACCCCCTCTCTTTCCAACCGCCTCTCTTTCCAACCTCCTCTCTTTCCAACCTCCTCTCTTTCCAACCTCCCCTCTTTCCAACCTCCCCTCTTTCCAACCCCCCTCTTTCCAACCACCTCTTTCCAACCTCCTCTCTTTCCAACCACCTCTTTCCAACCGCCTCTTTCCAACCTCCTCTTTCCAACTGCTCTCTTTCCAACCGCCTCTTTCCAACCCCCTCTTTCCAACCCCCTCTTTCCAACCCCCTCTTTCCAACCTCCTCTTTCCAACCTCCTCTCTTTCCAACCCCTCTCTTTCCAACCTCCTCTCTTTCCAACCTCCTCTTTCCAACCACCTCTCTTTCCAAACCCCCCTCTCTTTCCAACCCCCTCTCTTTCCAACCCCCTCTCTTTCCAACCTCCTCTCTTTCCAACCACCTCTCTTTCCAACCACCTCTCTTTCCAAACCCCCCTCTCTTTCCAATCCCCCCTCTCTTTCCAACCTCCTCTCTTTCCAACCTCCTCTCTTTCCAACTGCCTCTTTCCAACCCCCTCTCTTTCCAACCTCCCCTCTTTCCAACCTCCCCTCTTTCCAACCCCCCTCTTTCCAACCACCTCTTTCCAACCACCTCTTTCCAACCACCTCTTTCCAACCTCCTCTCTTTCCAACCACCTCTCTTTCCAACCTCCTCTCTTTCCAACCTCCTCTCTTTCCAACCACCTCTCTTTCCAACCTCCTCTCTTTCCAACCTCCTCTCTTTCCAACCACCTCTCTTTCCAACCTCCTCTCTTTCCAACCTCCTCTCTTTCCAACCTCCTCTCTTTCCAACCTCCTCTCTTTCCAACCTCCTCTCTTTCCAACCTCCTCTCTTTCCAACCTCCTCCTCTTTCCAACCTCCTCCTCTTTCCAACCTCCGCCTCTTTCCAACCTCCCCCTCTTTCCAACCTCCTCCTCTTTACAACCTCCTCCTCTTTCCAACCGCTTCCTCTTTCCAACCTCTTTCCAACCTCCTCTTTCCAATCCTCCTCTCTTTCCAACCGCCTCTTTCCAACCGCCTCTCTTTCTTTCCAACCCCCTCTCTTTCTTTCAAACCCCCTCTCTTTCTTTCCAACCCCCTCTCTTTCTTTCCAACCCCCTCTCTTTCTTTCCAACCCCCTGTCTTTCTTTCCAATCCCCTTTCTTTCTTTCCAACCCCCTCTCTTTCTTTCCAACCCCCTCTCTTTCTTTCCAACCCCCTCTCTTTCTTTCCAACCCCCTCTCTTTCTTTCCAACCCCCTCTCTTTCTTTCCAATCCCCTTTCTTTCTTTCCAACCCCCTCTCTTTCTTTCCAACCTCCTCTCTTTCTTTCCAATCCCCTTTCTTTCTTTCCAACCCCCTCTCTTTCTTTCCAACCCCCTCTCTTTCTTTCCAACCCCCTCTCTTTCTTTCCAACCCCCTCTCTTTCTTTCCAACCCCCTCTCTTTCTTTCCAACCCCCTCTCTTTCTTTCCAACCCCCTCTCTTTCTTTCCAACCCCTCTCTTTCTTTCCAACCCCCTCTCTTTCTTTCCAACCCCCTCTCTTTCTTTCCAGCCCCCTCTCTTTCTTTCCAACGCCCTCTCTTTCTTTCCAGCCCCCTCTCTTTCCTCCTCTCCTCCACATGTACACCTTATCCTTACTCCTACCTTTTCCCAGCCATTTAAAATAATAATTTGGTGCATCAAGCCAATGCAATGGTTGCCAACCTATGGTTTTCTTTGGCCATGCTCTTTCCATCCCTGGTAAGATGCTGAGCATCCCACAAGGAAGCGGCGTGTACCATTTTTCAAGTCTTGGGTATAACTCGCCCAAGGTTCGAATCATCGACCTCCCAGACTTGTTCTTCATGAAGTGCATCTCCTTTCCCAACTTTCGTTTTCTTTATCAATGTAACTTTTTCCCCCCAATTTACCCTTTTTGTAAATAAATGAGCGTGTACCCCCTTGGCCCTTTCCCCTTGAGACAAATTGAATGCCATAGTTTAATGTGGTACCCTTGACGGTATAGCCAGCGGAAGCCTTTCCTACCCTTTGACCACCTTTTTATTTAATGTGGTATATCCTTTGGAATTTTATATTTCCACCCCAGGTGATACCCCACTCATTGATGTTGAGACCCCTGGTGCGATCGACCCAATGAAGACCTGCGTCGATGTGGATCTGAATATCCAGACATCGGTTTCCACCGCTCGTGTTTGGTGAAAGTAAAATCGAGATCCCACGCACGTGACGGAACATGTGGGTCTTGAAGTCTTTCCGAGTCCCACGCGTGACTTCGAGGTGTTTTTCCACGGCGCCGGTACGCTCTCACGATTCTCTCCTCGCCCATCACCGACACCCTCAACAGGCGCAGTCTGGTGTCTCGGTGACGTCACTGTGGAAGCGGTATGTCGCTCAGCACGGGTCTCCAATCTGGAAGACTGCCACTTATGGATCATCGACACCTCATTGGTCATTATACAAAAGCTGTAGATGCCTTGGAGTTGGAAGTGGTACAAGGGGAGACGAATATGACTGCATAGATGAGAAAGATCTAGATAATGATGAGAAAGATGATGAGCTGGAAGAGTTACTTTCGTCTTATCGAACTTTGATCCCTCTTGGGGGGCATCGGGTCGTGATCGTCCAACCAGCGCTGCGAGGACCCGGAGGCTATCCAGCATCTAAGTGTAAGGGATTCCTTTTTGCATGGACATTTATTCTGCAGTTGCAGGAACGTAATCCTTGCTTCAGTGTATGCTTACCTGTCTGTCTTTGATCCTTCTCCCACACCTAGTGGAGCTCCTGTTGCAGGAGGCTGTGGCTTTGGCACAGACTCTGCCAGAATGGCATGTCTTGCACTGTTTGGCATTTCCAACCCGTATTCCCTCTTCAAAACGCATCTTCAGCCCTGGAAACCTCAAATTGCTAACGGGTAAGGAAAAACGTCACTTCCTTATAAATTGGGTCAAGCAGAACGCAAGAACGGTGTGCAGCTGGATAAGCAATGGTCGATTTATTTATTTGTTTATTTATTTATTTATTTGTGTATACAAGATCGAGGCTCGTGAAAGAGCTAACAATCACACAAAAAATCAAACAGACACATAAAACATATAATAAGGGGAGCGGTAGACAATATGGGGAGAGAGAGGAGGAAGGACACAAACACGACATTTGAGAGCACGGACATCGGGACATCTGTGGGAGGGAGAGGGCTTGTGGGGAGGAGGCACTGGAAAGGGGGGGGGGGGGGGGAGTATAAAACATATGGACACTGCTAGAACTTCCAGGAAAGAAGTCGGTATTTCAAAAAAGTGGATCTGGGGTGAAATTAGCGGGGGTAGAAAAGATCAAGGTTTTGGATGGGGGAAGATAAGAGATGGTGGTGAACAGCTGTTTTAAAGACCTGGAGGGAGGAGTGGGATTGAAGTGAGTGAGTGAGGGAGTTTGTTCCAGAGTCGGGAGAAAAGAGGAATGAAAGAGTGAAGGTGAGCAGAGAGTCTTGATATTGGCAGTTTGACCAGAAGAGGGTTGCAGGAAGATCTTGCGCGACCTGTAGGAATATTTGGGAGACAGAGCACAGAGAGAGCTGGGGGAGCAAGGCCGGAGAGGAGTCGGAAGAAGATAAAGTCCACCAACCTGCCTGCGGTGAGTGAGTGAAAGGCCCTCGGAGTTAGCTTCATCGCGGGAGATTGTGAATTAAACCACAGAATGTTGATCAATGGATGGTAACCGCCATGAGAAGCGAAGAGGAGCTGGCGTTTTGGCCCGTAACACTTCATCGGAGCAAGAGTATAGCAAAATACCTCTTTTGCTCTGATGAAGTGTCAATGCCCGAAACACCATCTTCGCCTTACTTCCCAAAGCGGTTATAATACGACGATCAATTGGCGTAATACATTGATTCCAAATCATTCTACCTGTCCAGCAACTCTGACCCGACACTAGGCTTCATCAGCCAGACTAGTTCTTTATTCTAATGTTGGGTTATTTTTGAGGACCCCTCCCTCCCCTTCTTTTTATTACTTGTGAAAATCGAAGATTTTTCAAGTATATTGGTTTGTCTTGTGCGTTATTCTGTCTGTCTGTTTGTCTGTATGTCAGTCGCCTAAAGGTCAATTTTCAACCAAACTTCACCAAATAGTAGAGTTGATCATAAGCAAGAAGTCTATTGTTTTTGGGGTCAAAAGGTCAATAGATCAACATAGGCCAAAGATTTGACAACTTAGTCAGATTTCTAAAATCCTCAATTTCTATCCAATTAACTTAAAGTTTGAAGAGGATTTGTATATCTGGTCACTGAATTCAATCCCCTACTATTGTTGAGTTCAACATAGGCCAAAAGGTCAACATAGGCCTGATTTCTAAAATCCTCAATTTTCATCTAATTGACTTGAAATTTGAAGATGATTTGCATACCAGGTCACTGAATTCAACCACCAATTATTTTTGAGGTCATCATCGGCCAACAACTTATTTTAGGGATTTAGCGAGTATCGTGCTATGCACGACATATTTCTTGTTTATTTATTTATCTTCCAGATCAAATCAAATCTCTACGAGCAGTTACAGCGGTGTTCTTAAATGTGGAGCGCTTGAGTCCTCTGCAGGAGGTTTGTTTTTACTTTTCACTTTTCACTTTACATGTACAATAATAGTGCTAGTGCAGCAGATAAACACAAAAATTGTGCATTTTATGAGAAAAGCATGAAATTTTTAACATAGTTAGTGCATACCATAAGGTTTATTTTCAGATGTGGAGGGAAGTCAGATTTGACCTCTGAGAACCGTGAGAGGTCAAATCCAAAATGGCCGCCAGTCCACCGAGTCTAATGTTCAAACGCGCTTAATTTTGGAACCAATTAGTGTAGAAAAACATTATAGGTGTCATTTCCAACTAAATTGGGGATGCCCAGAGGTGAATGATGCTTTCATTGAACTCCTAGGCATGCCAAGTGAGGTCAGTGAAGGCTCAATGTTACTGCTAGAGCGATTTGTGGTGCTGATGTACGATAGAACCAGTGAGAGCACGGAAGTGAATGATGCCAGGAAACAGCTCTTCACACAGAAGTGTAGAACTCTAGAGAACATTCCTCCAACCCAGGCAACACTCAAGCAGCACATCAAGCGCACTTGCTACCAGGCCAACTGTTGTAACCAGGCATTGGTCATGGATCCAGAGATGCCAGACCCACCTGATTGGGGCTGGACAAAGGACACAACTGGGTGGCAGCCTCTTTGGACCACTCTTCCTGAAGCATCAAAATCGTGCCATGAATTGATCGACTGTGGCTGCAAGAAAGGGTGCACTGGATGCTGCAAGTGTGCCAAAGCTGCATTCAAGTGCACTGCACTGTGCTTCTGTTCTGGAGACTGTTAGATTGAGATCATTACCAATTTTCATCATTGCACTTGATTTAATGTAAGCTTTGGTGGACATACTTGGTTAACTACAGTTATTTTTTCAGAGGTTATTGCATCATTCCTTGCAGTGTAAACACTTTTTTTTCATCATTTCTGGTCTTTGGGTGTTCTGTACCTATCCCTGTACCTGAAAAAATAAAGTTTTAAAAGTTCAAATGAACTTTTTCCAATAGCAGTTCCAACTGCAGTATCATAAAAAGAGATATTTAACGTAATTTGACCTTGACCGTGACCTAAATGCATGTCCTTGAGTTCTGACGATCTCAAAAGTATCACCAAATGAATGGGCATCCCCAATTTAGTTGGAAATGACACCTATAAGCGCGTTTGAACATTAGACCCGGTGGACTGGTGGCCATTTTGGATTTGACCTCTCACGGTACTCAGAGGTCAAATCTGACTTCCCTCCACATCTGAAAATAAACCTTATGGTATATACTAACTGTGCTAGAAATTTCATGCTTTTCTCAAAAAATGCACAATTTGTTAAAATATGAGAGCTTATCCGCTGTACTATGCCCCAGTCAGGTCTTTAGTGGGACATGGTCTCACACAGAACCAAGTACGTACAACGCAACACCGGGTACTTCTGCTCGTATTTTATATTAGCAAAGGTAGCCTGTTGTTGCCTTCATACCACCACTTCCCCTTACCTTCTCTCTTCCCATCCGCACACGTACATTCTCTTGAAAAATATTTATTTACCCCCTTTAACTGGCACAGGAGACTCAACTGCATACGTAATACCTCGTCGTTTACGTCACCTTGCCATGTTGCTCACAGCACTGCAGTGTTGTTAAAGGACGTGTGTGAATACCGTGGGGACGCACACAGGTTTCTCTCAAAATACCACCCGTCACTTCGCTGAATATGGAGAAGGAGGGATTTTTTTTTTTTGTTTTTTTTGTATTCAAGATCGATGCTCATGAAAGAGCTAACATTAATCACACAAAAAGTCAACCGACACATAAAACAAAATAAGGGGAGCGGAACACAATATGGGGAGAGAGGGGGAAGGACAAAAACACAACATTTGAGAGCAAGACACCGAGAGAAATGTGGGAGGGGGAGGGCTTGGGGGGAGGTGGTAGAGGTTTCAAACATATCAACACTGCAAGGACTTCCAGGAAAGAAGTTGGAATTTCAAAAAAAAAGTGTATCTGGGGTGAAAATTAGCGGGGGTAGAAAAGATCAAGGTTTTGGATGGGGGAAGATAAGAGATGGTGGTGAACAGCTGTTTTAAAGACCTGGAGGGAGGAGTGAGATTGAAGGGAGTGGGGGAGTTTGTTCCAGAGGCAGGAGAAAAGGGGAATGAAAGAGTGAAGGTGAGCAGAGAGCCTAGATTTTGGCAGTTTAACCATAAGAGGGTTGCTGGCAGATCTTGTGCGACCTCTAGGAATATGAGGGGGACAGAGCACAGAGAGAGCTGGGGGAGCAAGGCCAGAGAGGAGTCGGTAGAAGACAGAAAGACCACCAACCTGCCTGCGGTGAGTGAGTGAAAGGCCCTCGGAGTTAGCTTCATCGCAGGAGATTACAATGATTCTGAAACCTTTAGTTTTAACAGCGTGAAGCCGAGCTAGGTGTGATGCAGGAGCACCGGCCCAGAGGGGAGAACAGTATTCCATTTAGCTGCGGATGAAAGCCTTGTATGTGGTGAGGAGCTCAGGTGTGCCAAGGAAGGACTTCGCACGACGGAGGATGCCCAGCCGGTGACTGGCTTTGAAGGCCAGCTTGGAAATGTGGTTTTCCCAAGAAAGATCATGGCAGATAGTGAGACCCAAAAGCTTGAGCGACAGAACTTCTTGGAGAGGATTGTTGAGAAAGTATATGGGAGGGTTTTCCAGTCGGTCTTTTCGGAGAGACGTAGTAAGAGTGTGAGATTTTCAGGATTGAAAGACATGTTCCACTTGTTTGACGAGTCTGTGATTTTGTCCAGGTCTGCCGAGAGTGAGGAGACTGCTGATCTGAGGTATGGAGTGGCATAGGGTGGAGTCATCAGCAAAGCGATAGAGAGGATTTTCCAGAGAGTCAGAGAGATCATTGATGAAGACCAGAAATAGCACAGGACCCAGAACACTACCTTGGGGAACTCCAGCCAGAACAGGAAGGGGAGATGAGAGAAATCCATTCAGGGCCACACATTGCCTACGACCAGAGAGGAAGTCCGCAAGCCATGAGTGGAGATTTCCATGGATATCATAGGAGGAGAGTTTGGTGAGCAGAGCTGTGTGCCAGACCTTATCGAAGGCACGTGATATGTCAAGGGAGACAGCTCTGATTTCCTGTTTGGCATTGAGGACCTCCAGTAGTAAGGGCATTTTATGAGATATTTCACAAATCTGTTAACTAAATTGTTACCAAAAAATTTCTTCACCAATATGTTTGTAAAGGTGTGTAATAACATGTGTTAAAATGTTGAAGTTCAACTCCCGTGGGAAACCCAGAAAAAAAGCTGTTGAATTCGGGTACCGAAAAATTATTTTCGAGAATTTTTTTTTTTTTAAATCGGCCCTTAAGTAACTTATGAGGGGTCAAATAAGGGTTTTTCATGATTCTGAGTTGATTGTTAACATTTATATTTTCACTTTTACATTTACACACAAAGTAGCTTTTATTTCACATACATATATAATACTCAAGAGTTATTTCTCATTCACAATGTCAGAAGTTTCAACAGTCATTGTCTATGTCTTCTTCAGACTCAACAACATCATGACTGCAGTTTCTGCATGTAATGCCATTACAGACTCCACAGGCCGAGATGCACGTGACCCCATTCTTCTTGCAGCTGCACCGCCGGTTGCTGCAATCTCCATGACAATTACAGCTCGTGAACTGCAATAGCTCCTCAGGAGCCGTGGGGTCCAGTGTTGGAACTGGCTCATACCCATGCACACCTATTGTCCATCCATAGTCACTGGGGTTTAGAGACATGCTCTGTAGAAGGATCCAGTCCCGGGTCTGCAGGTAGGCACGGAGTGAATGTTGTGCAGCTGCACCCTCTGTTGGAGGTAGAGTCTCTGGTTTGATCACTCCTGCCGCTGCCCAGAGTGTGTCACCTGGAGTGAGGAGTGGCTGATCATGAGCCAGGGAGGAGGAAAGCTCAGCGAGGGGGAGAAACATGATCGCGTTCGTTCCTATCTGTTTCCTGTTCGTAAATGGAATAATCTTTACTTCAGTTCCTCTCAGGATCTTAGCTTTGTCGAGTGCCTTCAACTTCACCCGGGGGAAAGCTGCTGTTGTCTGTGGATCTGGCAAAGGTGGTGCCGGAGAGGTGACTTCGATCCAACCCATTGAGTGAAAGGGAGTGTTTCCGTGAATAGAGACAATGTTTAAATCTATACTGTCTCCAACAAACTGAGTGACTGCATTGTTTGTTTCCCCAACCTCCATAAAGACCACCTGATCATTACTTGACAATTCACTTTCACTGGCTGGCACTTTGGCTGTCATCACTGATTGATCCTCAAGCGCAGCATCAACCGCAACCTCATCATTGATCTGTTCATCGGTTTCCTCCACAATGGTGTCAAGAGTGCCAGAAGTATCTGGAACATCATCTCCACTCCTACTATTAAGGAAGCAGTATTTGTAGTTTTGTGTCTCCGTGTAAGACTCAGTGTATCCCAGCCGGTGGAACTTGTTGAGCATCCATTTTGACCCAAATCTATGACCCATTTGGTGTGGCAATACTCCAGACCGAGGTCGACAGGCCTTAATAAAATTCTGCCCCCAAACGGCAACTCTTTCGTCTGTCTTGACAATCGGTCTCAAGAACATCTGAAGGCTTGCAGGAACAAGTGTCAGCTGACTATCGATGTCAGTCATACTGTGTGTGGTGGGGTATGACTTTGGACCTAAATCAATCAAGGCAATATTATTGGATATGAACTTGAGTGCCGTCTTTATGATCTGAGTCTTCTCATCTCCATGGTCAAGATTAGCATGATGCGCTCGCAGAATATTGTCGGTGCCATCTTTGAGACAGAGTACATCTGCCCTTCTTTCCTGTGTTGTGAAATACAAGGTGTCTTCGTATTTCTCTAGAAGTTTTATCTTTAGCCAATGCTTTGAATAAGAAAGGCTCTTCTCTGGTGACTGATCAAACTCCTGCAGCTTTTCATGGACTTGGTCCATGTTCATTACCCCATGCTCTAATTCTGAGTCTAACCATTCGCAGAATTCAATAAAAATTGCCTCTCGCTCCTCATCAATACTCCTCTGTCCTCTCTTCCTTTTTCCTTCCTCATCAGTCTTGGACAAACTGTCACCTCTCGCAAACATAAGTTTGCATCGCAAATGGTACAGTGTTTCTTCTGCTACCAAGTCGTTGATCCCTTCCAGGCGTCCAGTGACTTCAGTGCCCCAGTCATCCCCGCGACTCCGTGCTGTCTTCAGCAAGCTTGCCTTCAGTGTATCTGCAGTCAAATTATCTGGCACTCTGTATTTCTTTCTAGCTTGTGCTGGATTATTTTTGTAGAGCTGGGCTGGTTGATTGCAAAGAATGCATACATCCTTATACAGGAGGTCAACTGACTGTGATCTTCTAGAACTGCAGCCAGTTGATGAACTGAACTCACAAGTAGTGCGTCTTCTCTTCAACTTTGATGACTCTTTCTCTGCCTTTGATGCTTGAGCTGACTTCTTGGTGGTTGCAACAAAGTTGTTGTACAGATCATTTTTACACTTCTGGTGGTACCTCAGTTTTCCTTCCTTTTGAGCCTCCTTCATACGTTCCACAACAGTAACATTTTCGACAGTTTCTGCTTGTTTCAATAAAGTTGAGTATCCCTTTGGAGTTGCCTGTATGAGCCTTTCAGCTGGTGTATCCGAGCGTGCACAGATGAAGCAATTGAGCACAGGTGGAGTAACGTCTTCATCCATATTGCTAGACTCCATGTCCTGCAAAGTAGAAAATGAGATATATTTAGAAATTATTTTTCCACAAAGGAGTGTCTGTGGTGAAATATAAATGTTAACAATCAACTCAGAATCATGAAAAACCCTTATTTGACCCCTCATAAGTTACTTAAGGGCCGATTAAAAAAAATAAAAATTCTCGAAAATAATTTTTCGGTACCCGAATTCAACAGCTTTTTTTCTGGGTTTCCCACGGGAGTTGACCTTCAACATTTTAACACATGTTATTACACACCTTTACAAACATATTGGTGAAGAAATTTTTTGGTAACAATTTAGTTAACAGATTTTCATATGTTTCCCTTACTACAGGGATCTTCTTCTTTTTAAGTTTTATCATGTTGTTCGAGACGCGAGGCTCTATATATGCCATGCGCCCAAACATAACAGCGGTGAACGGAAAAGCCTTTAGAACAGGTGTCCTCAACCATTTTTGATCTTGGGTGAGAACCAACATTCTTCAGCACCTCATGGGCCCCACAACCAAGGACATTTTAAACAAGTAAAAGCTGCATTTTGTGGACACCACCCTCTTTAAATGTTCTTGCATAAAAGTTTATCTATTTGCTCTCCATACCCGCCAACATTCTTCTCTCAGTCAATTAGGGTTGTTAATCATGAGTATTACATGCAATAACAACTGAATAAAATGTACTTTTAAAATTATTATTATTTAAATTTACCAAAACACCCAGTTTTCATTCATACACTCCTCTGGAGTGCCATTCGTATGCATGCAAGGTTTTGGACCGCTAGGTCTTATGGTTTTGGAATTATGGAAGGGAGACACACACACAAACACTGACATCTATTATTATAGATATTTTTCTGTGTATAAAAATGAAGCTCAGGTCAGAGCGAGTAGGAAATAGGATAAAAAGGCAATGTAGTTCCGGGGCTAGAGTTGGATAAAACGAGCAAGGGAATGAACTAACAACAAAAGACAGGAGACTTTCAATGGCTAGGATAATCTGCTTCATGGGTCAAAAGGCTTGGAAGCAGAGGGAATTACGAATGTCTGCAGCTGTAGAGGAACCTGGATAGGGTTGGAAACGGCAAAGGGCTTACCTTGTGCAGCTTTTCTTGGCAAATTTATGCAGCTTTCTTTGGCTAGAAGAGTACGGGAGTTAATTATATATATCCTATCCACTTTGGGATAATTGATTCGGTGAGCTGATTGGTTGAAAGAGGTGACAGTAAGGGAGGCATTAAAAGAGAGGCTGAGTCGGGTAGAGGATGATGTGGTTGGATGTCAATGAAAGATCGTCTGTTGGGAGCCGTTGGTGAGGTATGTGGATGGACAAAAGGACCACGAGGCACTCGGAAACATGGTGGTGGGATGATGAAGTTGGAAAGAGGATTGACGAGAAGAGGAAGAAATTCAAGGAGTGGCAGAAGGCGAAGGGTATGGGGGGCAGAAAAAGCAGAGCATGACAGTTATAAGGCAGCCAAGAAGGCTGCAAAGAAAGAGGTAGCAAAGGCGCAGGAGGCATGTAGGAAAATGTGCGGAGAACGCTTGGATTTGGAAGAGGGTCAGAGAGCGGTATTCAGGATTGCAAAGCAGATAGCGAAAGAGAGGTGTGATGTGATGGGGGTGAGTTGCTTGAAGGATGAAGTGGGACAAATCGTTGTGGACCCAGATGGAATTAAGGGAAGATGGAAGAGATATATGGAAATGCTGTTGAATACAGAGAATGAATGGGATGGCAACATAGAGAGTAACCCAGTTTTAGGACCGGTAGAGAAGATAACTGAGAGGGAAATTGAGGAAGCGATAAAAGCAATGAAGAGTAGAAAAGCGGGAGGGCCGACGGGAATTGTGGGAGATAAGTTGAAGGCAGCAGGAAGTTGGGGTGTGAAGAGAATGACAGAGATCTGTAATCTGGTGGTGAAAGAAGGCCGCATTCCAGTGGATTGGGAACTGAGTACCCTCGTCCCTCCATACAAGGGGAAAGGTGACCCTCTGGACTGTGGCGCGTGTCGAGCGATAAAGTTATTGGAGCATGGAATGAAGGTATTGGAAAGGGTGTTGGAGAGGAGGATAAGGAAGAAAGTGAAGATTGACGAAATGCAGTTTGGATTTTTGCAAGGAAGAGGAACGACAGACGCGCTTTTTATTGTAAGGCAGTTGCAGGAGAAGTACATGGAGAAGAGGAAGAAGTGGTTTCGTGGGTTTGTTGATCTGGAGAAAGCATTTGATAGGGTTCCACGCAAAGTCGTAACATGGGCATTGAGAAAGTTAGGAGTGGAGGAATGGTTGATCAGATTAGTGATGGCAATGTACGAAAGAGCACGCACAGCTGTAAGGACGAAGGGCGGGAACAATGGTGAGTTTGAGGTGAAGGTGGGAGTGCATCAGGGTTCGGTACTAAGTCCACTACTATTTGTAGCTGTGATGGAGGTGCTGGCTCAGAATGTAAAGGAGGGTTTACCGTGGGAGTTGTTGTATGCAGATGATCTGGTGTTGATTGCTGAAAGTATGGATGGACTGAAGGAAAAGATGAACAAGTGGAAGGAATGTATGGAGACAAAAGGTCTGAAGGTGAATATCGGAAAGACGAAGGTAATGGCAAGTGGTAAAGCATGTGGTGAGGTGGAAAGAACTGGGAAGTGGCCGTGTGCTGTGTGCAGGAAGGGTGTCGGAGTGAACTCCATTCAATGTACAATGTGCGCTGAGTAGGTTCATCAAAAATGTAGTGGTTTGAGAGGGTCATTAACCAGTGTGGCAGCTACATTCAAATGTAAGGTGTGCACAGAGGGAGCTGCAGATGGAGGAAATGTTGAGTTGGATCTTGGAGACGGCATGAAGCTGGAAGGTGTGAAAACATTTTGCTATCTCGGAGACGTGCTGAATGGAGAAGGTGGATCAGACTCTGCAACGGTTGCTAGAGTGAGATGTGCATGGAAGAAGTTTCGGGAACTGAGTGGCGTGCTGATGAGGAGGGGAGTGTCGTTGAAGCTGAAGGGAAAGGTGTATGCTGCATGTGTGAGAAGTGTTATGATTTATGGGAGCGAGACATGGGTCATGAATGTCGAGCAGCAACGAAGGCTGGAAAGGGTGGAAATGCGAATGGTTCGGTGGATTTGTGGAGTCTCGTTGAGAGAGAGGAAGAAAAATGATGAATTGCGAAAGATGATGGGAATAGAGCCTGTGATTGATGCTGTGAAGAGAAACAGGTTGAGATGGTTTGGTCATGTGTTGAGGAAGGATGAAAATGACTGGTTGACAAGAGTGACGGAAATGAATGTAGAACGAAGTAGAGGACGGGGAAGACCAAGAAAGACTTGGCTGAAGATGGTGGAAGAAGAAATGCAGGCAAGGGGGTTAACAAGGAGAGACGCAGAAAATAGGGGAAAATGGAGAAGATTGTCATGGGGACCGCAAGGCTAACCCCCGCTCTCGCAGGGAAAATGGCCTTGAAATACATGTTGTTGAGCTGATTCGTTGTTCCCTCCAATTACGGGTGAGAGGCACGATTGGATACATCTATATGTATATAAATGAGGGAGTCAGCTCAACATTATTTAAATGGACGGACAGGTTGATAACGGGGGCTAATGAACAATGATGAAAAAGCTCCAACTTGTGTTGTCCTTCCAAACATTATCCTTGCTGTGACATAAGATTACCATTTTGTGTGTTCTGTTCTGCAAAGTTGACTACAGTAAGATAAGTTGTTCACGCTTAGTTTTGCTAAATATAGAACACATTGTCGTGTAGACTAGTTGGAAGTTGTCAAAGGTATGTTATTTTCGTTCTTCCTCTTCTTTTTCTTGTTTTGCACATGTCAGACTGAGCTGGAGACTTTTTGGGGTTTACCAGTGTTGGATCGATACATGGTTGTTCTCGAGATCTTTCGGCAACATGCCCATACACGGGAGGCCAAACTGCAGATCTCCCTCGCTGAGATTCCGCTCCTCAGGTTTGCAAGTCAGTGTGGTACTGCAAGGTGTGTTCTGTCTTGCCCGGTAGTTGTTAAGAAATGTTTCAAGTTTGGGGAAATCGCTCACACCTGTTAAGGTGGATCTCATGGGCTTGAAGTGGTGTTGTCAAGCGAAATAGAAAGTAATGAAAAATACAATTTTAATTTGAACGATATATTATTACATTAGAAATTTGACCACGCTGTCACTGCTTCGGGTAGATTGGGCTCGTTAACTTTGATAGGCAGCTCATCGAGGAGAAGGAAATTCTGAATCCAAGTTCACCGCTGCCTTGCAGTTCAGATTTTTAACTCAACTGGACTATGTCCAGCTGAGTTTTTGTCGACACCCAGTGTCCGCTGTCCGTCGGCTGTCGTCTGTAAACAATTCGACGTCTACGCTCTAAAAGTCACAAATATTGATTAAATTTGATGAAACTTGTTATGCAGCATCTTTAAGACATAAACTAGTTTGGGATTGCATTTGGGCGTTGCACGCCCAAAAATGGGCGCGGCAGGGCGGCCATATTGAAAAATCAATTTTTGTCAATCTGGTACTTCCTAATGTAGCTAGAACGCTGAAACTTGGTGTGTAGACGGTATGTAACAAACCTCAACACATATAATAAATTCAAGTCTGAAATCTGAGAAAAGTAATTGTTTTACTTTTCATGCCTCACTTAAAACTCAATTTTTTCTAGTTTCCTGTTTAAACATGAGATACCTTCAACGTTACTGTACCTCTTTAGCACATATAAACTATATAGTTTGTGGTTCTATTATGCATATTCTAACCATATTGATATAGACCAGTTGAGTTGAGGTTCCCTGGAACCTCTAGTTTTTTTAAATGAAAGGCTAAGGGCTTAACAAATTAATGGCAGAAATCCTTTTTAAAGGAGGTGGCCTTTATATTCGGTAAGCAGTGAGCCAACCCTAGGCAAGGTTTACTTCATAATTTTAGCCTCCCGATCAGGGTTACGTGAAGTCATATGAGCAGGTGGTGGATGGCCATGCAGGCAGCTGGCACATATTGTCAATAATGGCAGCAAAGCCTTGATGCAGAGGTCTCTCTTATGGAGAACAATGGCTAGGTTTACCAATCTGATATAGACACTGCCAGAAAGATGGCAATGGCAAAGCACTTCCGTACATGCCAAGAAAACAATCATTAGCACTTTCCTCCACTCATACTGCAATAGCACTTGCCCTGTTTCCCTTGCATCGGGCCGGTGCCCCTGGCTGCCTCGCCCCTATGAGAGATGCCGACGAGACGCACAGAATTGGCTTTGCATTATTGTCTAATCTTAGTTAAAATTTTCCATCACATTTGTGCCAAATTATATATTTTTATTAGGCGAGATGGATTTTTCCATTGGCTTTTGGCAAATTTGGCGAGCTGCAGCAGAATGCCTGGTGTGTTTTCCGAGCACGAGGAAACTCAATGGACAACTGTTGCAGACCTTGATTGGTGTGGTATTCTGAATGCTTGACCGTTCGTACTGCACACTTGACACATTTAATGCTGTGCAAAAAGTCAAACACGGGATCTCTCGTTTCTTCTGCAGATCCAAATTGCACAAAGAATTGTCTGGGATGAAGCGGCAGGGTAGTGCATCACGCTACACCAGGGGCTCAGGTGAGTCTCTCTTTGTGGCACCAGCACATCTCCTCTATCGGTTAAAGCCTTACTCACACAGATCAAATGTGATGTTCCTAATCAATGCGCACGTTTTTTTTTACCAGGTGAGACGCAGACTGAGCTGCGTCGGCGTATCCTTGAGGAGAGAAAGCAGAGGATCGAGAAGAAACTCCTGTCGCTGCGGAAGAAACGCATTGTGATGAGGAAGCAACGACAGCGCCTCGAAATCCCACTTATCGCTGTTGTCGGCTACACCAATTCAGGTGTGAAATATCACTGCGAAATTGTTCTCTGCTCACCATTTTCACCTTGGCTTGTACTAGGTGTGGAGTCCATCAGGGCAAGGTCCAAAAGGTCAAAAGCTAGGTCCCAAGCGAGCGAGTCATATAACTAGGTCCATATAACTAACCACACAACTTTCCCTCAAGATTTTGAGGGATAAGGTGTTCTAAGAACTCTCCAGTTTGTATTTAATTTAATTTTCTTTTATGCCCAGGTAAGACCACTTTGATCAAATCCCTTACAAAGGACAAAAAGCTGGCACCCCGAGATGCATTGTTCGCCACACTGGATGTGACGGTACATGGTGCTCAGCTGCCTTGCCGCCTTCCCGTGCTCTTCATGGATACTGTGGGATTTCTGTCACAACTTCCTCACGGCCTTGTGGAGTCATTCACTGCCACATTACAGGACATCACCGTTGCGGTTAGTACATCATTGTAGGTTACCATGTTTTACATTTTGTTTGATTGTGCCTCACTGTATTACACTCTCTAATATGCCATCATTATATACCACCAGGGGCACTCCTGCCCAGAGTACCCTTCTCAGCCCACCTTCAGTGGGCAATGTGCTGCGGCATATTCTTCAAAATGCACTTTATATTTTTTGTCATTTTTGAAAGAAATTTTATTGATCACAACTTATCATACTCCATATCATAACATAAAGGAATATGATTTGTAATACCGGCGACCACCAAAGATGGCGCCATTGCACCATATACAATGCAGGATGTCACAGAATAATGTGGGCACATTTCCTCAAACACAATTTCGTATTTTAATAAAGAAAACGCATGTAATTTAGCAAAACGAAGGCTTACTTACCTGATTTATTATTGCAAATGTTCAATGCATACATAATACATTTCATTACATTATATTACATACATGTAGCCTGGTGTTTGCTTAGCGGTTAGGGTGCCGGCTTGGGATCCTGGGTTCAAATCCAGGTGGATCGCTGAATTAACGCCAGGAGGGTTGACTCAGCCTTTCATCCTTCCGAGGTCGGCAAATTGAGTACCAGTTCACTGGTAATTCCATGTGTGTTGCAAGAGGTGAGTAACAGGGTTGGCAGCAGGAAGGGCATCCGGCTGTAAAACATCGCTTCAAAAAGGGGACACGGTGCCCGAAAAAGGCCAATCCCTGCTCTGCAGGGAAAAATGGCCTCTAAAGGTGGTTCTTCATATTACATACATATATACACAGTGTAGCCATATACACATCTGCTCCATTATAGATGTGCATGATGTTGGAGAGCATGGGCAATCGGTTGCAACGAGTTCCTGTGATTGCGATTAAATACCAATACAAGGCCTGGCATGCCTTGACATCTATACTACGAGAGCCGTTTGTCTGTTTGTGTCTGTCTGTGTGTCACCATTTTTCTCAGATGGCTGAACGGATCTTCGTCAAACTTTCAGAGGTTCATCAGTGAGTGTCTGGCGGTGTTTTGGGCAAAAACAATTTTCGAAAAAGAAAGTTGGATTCTTTTGGATTTTAAAAAAAACAAACTCTATGGTGCCTGAGCCTCTGTAGCTATGTGAAAGGTAATATTAAATTTGTGTGTGTGTGTGTGTGTGTGCGTGTGCGTGTGCGTGTGCACACCGAACAATAGCGACAAACAAATATGGCTAATGAATCATGTGACCGATCTCATCATCAATTCTTTCTTTTTTTTGACAAATTTATCCTTTGACCACACTCAAATATCATACTGATCGGATCAGGCATTCTACTTTTCGATTTATGACGTCATAATGAAGACACCTATGACATCATCATTAACCTCTGTTATTCCCCATGGGGGGTACTTTACAATTGGTCACCTTTCAATTTTTTCCATGGAGCGGTTTCGGAGATTTTGAGGTGCAACGTTTTTCGGTTTTCCCAAGATGGCGCCCATAACACATGACCTATGACATCATAATTCTCATTTAAAATTATACAGGAGGAGGCATTTTCATGGTGAAACTAGAACGCCACTCAGTAGAGCGCATACTCCCGCCGTGGGTGGCCGCTGCTGAGCCCTATCTTCCAATGGTAAAAAATCCTTCAAAAAGTTCCTGGATCCGGAATAATATCCTGAGCTTCACCAAAAACTAATCAATTCTTCCTTATCCCAAGGGCAATCATCCCACCAACTTTCATCCAAATCCGTTCATAACTTTTCCAGATATCTTGTTCACAAACACACAAACATACGAACACACATACACACACACATACACACACACACACAGACGGACACGATCGAATGCATTACTCCCTGGCGGGAGTAATGATGAAAATTTTGTGTCAATCGGACCAACGGTTGCAGAGAAAACGAATTTTAAAGAGAATAAACCCACAAAATGCCAGCGTAAAGGACATACGTACACTGGACGGACAGACAAACGCTGCTCCAGATGGTGTTCCAGACGGCTACGCCATTAAAACACCCGTGGGGGACTGATGGTTATTTCCCCCACGGTTACTGAGAAATAACCTAAAGATGAGCAAAGTATTTGCAGCGCCTTCAGTATAATTTTAATAAGAGTTTTGTTGAAGACTGTTGAGGAATGCTACGCAACTCTGTTATAACCAATTATAATGTGTGCAAATGGGTGGTTTAGCAGTACGCTTGTGTACGCTGATTTTGGATGACTTCCCTCAGTTATAGTTGTACAACTTGGTGGGACAATGATCGAACGTTGTGTAAGTCACGGACGTTACATCGTTGTTGAAACTGAAATGCGCAACTCTGTTCCATTTCTTTGCTGCGACAACGATTTTGTTAAAAGAGGCGATTTGATTATTCATTTTGTGTGCAGCTTGTGGATGTTGTTTGTATCATTACTCAGAGCGCAGCTGTGCCACTGATGCAGGGCCCCCTGTAAGTTATGGCAGGAATTTGGAATTTGGCCATGGTGCCGGCGAGGGTTCTCCTACAATTCCGTGAAGGACACGGTTGGATCTTTAACGTCCACCAACTAATGCCGGCAGACGGGACAGCCTGTTTAACGTCCGTCCGTTGGACTACACACGTTGCTGAATCGCTCTGTCTACGAGACATCAGGATGACAGTTTGTAGCTGGGCCAAGATTCAAACCTAGGCTAGATGGCTCAGGTACTCACCTGAGCATACCTTTCGTGGTATACCATACGTGAGCATACCATACCTGAGCATACCTTTTGTGCATACCTTTCGGCCATCCTGCCAGCCCAAAAGAGGTGATAAAGTAATTTTATGACGTTTGGTGCATCATTGGGTTCACTTGGGTAATGATCATGGTCCTGTGACATCCAGCAAAAGGTATATTTGACTCCATGCTCTTATCGAGGTCATTCTTGGCCGGCAGCAATTAAATGCGCGTTGTACAAACTAGCAAGTTGCCCGTGCCCACACGGGATTCTAAATGGGGGATTAAGGCGTCAAAAATGCAAATGGCATCTTCTGTCATCGAC
This sequence comes from Myxine glutinosa, assembly GCF_964187855.1. NCBI lineage: Eukaryota > Metazoa > Chordata > Myxini > Myxiniformes > Myxinidae > Myxine > Myxine glutinosa. The sequence continues at coordinate 36,202,315 of NC_136265.1, read as the reverse complement.
CCGGCGAGCTCGGAGCAACATTGCACATTTATTTGCACAGCTGATGCAATTTATGCTCGACTGTTTGTTCGATATATGTAGCTTTTTGAGGCCCCGGGTCTGTAATAAAAAAAAACTATTGGTGTCAAAGCCAGTGACATCTCATCAGGTGTTGTGTTGTGTTCTTGCAAACTGAAAACTATTGAAATATAGACAACAATTGACTGTAATACAATGAGCCTGTCTTTCACCATGCGTTGTCTATATCTGGAGACTTTCTGTTCTCCATCATCCCTTCTCTGCTCGTGCACCTCTGACAGTTCATAAGTACATTTGTATTTTTTCTTTCCTTTTTTTGCTGTGGAACAGGATGTCATTCTGCACGTGAGAGACATGAGCCACCCTGACCGAAATGATCAGTGTGCCACGGTGAATCAAGTCCTCCAGCAACTTGGTTTACCACCAGCGCTGCTGCACTCTGTGATCGAGGTGCAGAACAAGATTGATCTCTTGCCAGGGTAAGCTGTTTTGTCCTCATTCACTGAACTTGCAGATGTGTTCTAGACTCGCTAGTTGGACACCCTCATGGCAAAACTTTAAAAAATACCTGCTGAAGTTCTAGATAGACAAACTGCAAGGAGCTCCTCTCCAAGTTTGGTCGTGTTGTTCGTCTTGCCCTGAAGGTGTTGCGAGACGACTGCAGTGTGTGCGTCCGTCCATCCACATCTATATATTTTCGCTTATTTTTGTTTTCTCTGCAACCGCCTGTCTGATCAATACAAAACTTTAAACATAGGAGGGCACCCCATGGAGAATATTTCATTGATAACTGATGTCATAGGTCACATGGTATGACAGCCATATTGGATTAAAGGGAAAAAATTGGGACATCTCCGAAACTGCTTAACGAAAAAAGTTGAAGCTTTGCATATGTCATCAACTCCCCGTGGGGTATATAGGGTGATGGCGATGTCATTGGTGAAGTGATATTCCAGCCATAATTGGTTGAATCAAAATCCTTGTCTGAAAAATCTGACACTTCATATATCTGCTATGCGTCCGCATGTGCGCAGCAGATTTTCGTTCCCGTGATAACTTGGAAACTACTGTACTTGGTAGAAGTATTATGATGCAAAGATGAACTGATTTGATTTTGCGTTAAAGTGAGATTGTAAAGGTTAAAGGTCATGTGACCTTTAATCGAAATTATTTTTGTTTCCATAATAATTTGTGACCCACAGAAGGGATTTCAACCAAACTTGGCACAAGTATTACACACTCATATGTGTAATACATAGATGAACTGACTAAATTTTGGGTTCATTGGGTCAAAGGTCATGTGCCATTTGGAAATAATTTTGCAGATCTTAACTTGAGTTGGAGGCAACTGATGTTTCTCCCTCTTCTACTTCTTTATTGTCTCTCTCTCTCTCTCTCCCTCTCACACTCTCTCACTCTCTCTCTCTCTCACTCTCACACTCTCACTCTCACACTCTCTCTCTCACTCTCATTCTCTCTCTCTCGCTCTCTCACTCTCACTCACTCGCTCTCTCTCTCTCACTCTCTCAGTCTCTCAGTCTCTCACTCTCACACTCTCACACTCTCACACTCTCACATTCTCTCACACTCTCTCTCACACTCTCTCTCTCTCACTCTCTCACTCTCTCTCTCTCTCTCACACTCTCTCACTCTCTCTCTCTCACACTCTCTCTCTCTCACACTCTCTCTCCCTCTCTCTCTCACACTCTCTCTCCCTCTCTCTCTCTCTCACACTCTCTCTCTCTCTCTCACACTCTCTCTCTCTCACACTCTCTCTCTCTCTCTCACACTCTCTCTCTCATACTCTCTCTCTCTCTCCTCTCTCTCTCTCTCACACACCCTCTCTCTCCCTTTAATTAATATCAAACGTAACGCTGGGTTGACATGTATTGTGGGCAGAGGCATATCCGTGCTGTATTGACGCATTCATGTCAAATTCTACTTTCTAGTCTGGTATTTTTTTCTAAAACGTGTATTTCAATAATTGGTGTGACCACGTTCTCATGCAAAACAGTAGATATCCGTTTTGGGAATACTTTCCTGCAATTGCTGGAGAAATTCCATCGGAAGCTTGTGTTCCATGCATTCTGCAATGATTTAAATAAGTAAATAAAAACACCTTTAGAGGCCATTTTTCCCCGCAAGCGGGGGTTGGCCTTTTTCGGGGACCGTGGTTGTTGTTGTTTTACGGTCCCCTTTTTGAAGCAATGTTTTACGGCCGGATGCCCTTCCTGCCGCCAACCCTGTTTGTCGCCTTTTTACGACACACAGGGAATTACCAGCGAACTGGTACTCAATTTGCCAACCTCGGAAGGATGACAGGCTGAGTCAACCCCCCTGGCGTTAATTCAGCGATCGACCGGGATTCGAACCCAGGATCCTAGGATCCTAAGCTGGCACCCTAGCCGCTAGCCCAACACCAGGGATTCTGCAATGATTCCCATAATTTAATTCATAATCCCAATTAAAATAAACTATGTTAAGTTCAGGACTTTGAGGTGGTCATTCCAGTAGTTTTAGAGTACCTGACACTCCTTTATTTTTTTTAGTTCTGAGTTCCTGACTCTGGTTGTAGCCATTGAAGAGTCACAAGGAAGGGCTTTCTCAACAGTGGGCCGAATGTTGGAGATGGCTCGAGAAAGTAAGATGGTTAATCAGTTGGACAGCCTCGGCATGGACGTGATCCAGGATACGGATGACTGGACTGATGGAGGAGCGCTGCCTCAGACATGAGAGTCTGACTTAGGACTTGTAGAGTGTAAGAAGCTGATGAGAGGTGAAGCGTTTGCAAGCTCTGAAGAGGAATATTTTGTGCTATTGAGGATGTGAAGGCTGCAGGAGGGATTTCCTGAGATTGTGACCGTGAGCATATTAATAGAGGACTGCTGGAGTTGAGAGCTGGACATGAGTAGGGGTGGCTTTGTTGATCTTTTTGGATAAAAGGAGGGTTTTTAGCCTTGGACTGATTAAAGGAGACAAAGTTGTTGGAGCATCAATGGAGGATGAGATTGAGGTTATGATTGATAGGGGCAACAGCTGAGACAATCGGCAGCAAGGGACTGGGAGGAGGAATACTGAGATTTAAATGTGACTATTCAAATATGGCATTGCTACCCTTCCAACTGCCAGCCGCGGTGCTGTGGGCACCTGGACTTTTATACATTTAACAAGCTTCGGATGAAATGACCAGACGAGTTGCAGACAGACACTCCACTTTGAATCCGACACCTGCCTGGATGCAAATGTAATTTCTTACTCGACATTGTTTTGCATGGGTTACAGGAAGCTCAAAAAAGGAAGACATCAATTGTTAGCATCATTTTTCATGTTCCTCCTCTCTTCGTTACCTGTGCGTTTGTCATGCTTGGTGCATGCTTGCATGTGTGGACTTGAATTAAAATGCCTTTTGTCCAATGATTTGTCATTCATCAGCTCCAAGCACGTTTAGGGTCTTCATTACCCTCAGACTCTCAACTTCCGTCACCCCGATTCTCAGTTTGCCTTTCCATATCCTACCCCTTTAAATAGGAAGATTGAGGCTTATGGAAAAGCTTCTTTTTCCTTTTTCTTTTTGCAGTATCTAAGGCTTGCAGTGCAGCTGCCACACACATCTCACACACGGACATACAGATGAATACATGACACAGCATGGGACCTTAGATGAGACAAACAGCCACTGAGCTTGGGAGAAGTGCCGTCACTTCCCGGGACAATCTGGGTACCGGTAATGTCACAACAATGGCTCCACATTTCTCACGCATTTCCTAAGAAGGAATTTCTTCTTCCTCCCCATGGATGCCAACCTATCGGGATTGTCCATGCTCTTATCTTTTTAAATGCTGGACGTCAAGCAAGGAGGCAGCACATACCGTTTTTAAAGTCTTTGGTATAATTCGGCCGAGATTTGAACCACCGACCTCCCAGACTCTGAGCGGACGCTCTAACCATTCCACCACAGTCTGGTGGACAATAAATGAGAGGTCATTGCACAATCAATGTCGCAGAGGACAATATATTTCGTAAAGGTATGCAAGGGACATGCAGAAGGGAATGAGTACCTCAGTAGACAGTTTGAGCCTGGTTTTGGCTTAGCGGTTAGGGTGCCGGCTTGGGATCCTAGGATCCTGGGTTCGAATCCCGGTCGATCGCTGAATTAACACCAGGGGGGTTGACTCAGCCTGTCATCCTTCCGAGGTCGGCAAATTGAGTACCAGCTTGCTGGGATGAATGATCACGGTGTGTACCCCGGTTTAGAATAGGTACACCGTATCCCTGCGCATCGTAAGAGCGTGACCAAGGGTTGGCGTCAGGAAGGGCATCCGGCCATAAAAACATTGCCTCAAACAGGGAACCATGATTGTCATGGGGCCCGCAAGGCTAACCCCCGCTCTAGCGGGGAAAATGGCCTTAAAACGATCATTCATTCATATTTCATTCATTCATTCAGTAGACAGAAACCTAGAGGGAGGAATTATTGAGAGGAGAAAACATCACAAGTTGGAATGAGGAACAACATGGATGGATTTCCCTGGAATGTTTATTTATTTGAGCCAAACCAGGCCAGCCAACCGGATTTAATCACACCCTTTCATTAATCGCATCAACTACCTGTTGGGACTTCTCAGTCCACGCAGATGTTGACACAAGTAATTTGCAACAGACTATATATAGACAGCCAGGCAGCCGCTGCATTCCCAGGACATCACACCTCATTTGTGATGAGATACTGGAAGTATTTACACCTGCTCCTCCAGGTATTCTCAGGTAAATATAGGGTTAATCTTGGTTTCAAATTGCCACCAGATTTTCACCAAATTTTTGTTTTCACGAGCAAGAGAGATTTTGATTTCAAATCTGAATTTTGTCGAATGCCAGCACAATCATGGAGCATGAGATGACAATGGCTCACCATCTTGAGTGGAGTGGAGTGGAGTGGAGGAACCTAATTTTTCTTGGCCATGTGCCTATTGTCTCTTCCACACACCCCCTCCCCCCCCCCCCCCTCCCCGTAGCTTGCCAGATCGGTCCATTCCAGGGGCCGTGCCTGTGTCTGCACTCACGGGTGCTGGCTTCGAGGACCTTCTGCAGACATTGGAAAGGGCCGTGCTTCATGCCACGCACAGACGACACCTCATGCTGCGTATTGCTCTCTCGGGACCCCAGCTACAGTATGCTGCGGTGCACTCCTTACCTTCACCTTTACCATACCGCGCCATTCCACCATATAATGTGTGAAGTACGTGCCCGATGTCAAAATAATACTTTGGGCGTTTGTGTGTTTGTCAGGTGGTTGTACCAAGAGGCTGCAGTACAGGAAGTGTCTCCACTGCCTGATGGAGAGAGTGCTGAGGTCACTGTTCTTATCACCAGTTCTGCCCTGAAGCAATACAAACAACGCTTTGGGTTGCCGGAAGATTAATACACCATATTAACAAAAGTAGTGGGACAGCAATTAACCATTCAAATCCCATGAAAACGAGTGAGATTGAAGTGAAGTGGAAGATGTTTTTGCAAGTGGGCGAAGTGAGGAGTTGTGTTCAGCTTGGGGATTGGGGTATGAGAGGCCAAACCTGAACTGATTTTAATCCCTGTGTGTGCAACATCCGGCGGAAGGACACAGAAATCGCCTGGTTATATTTTTACCCCACTGAAAAGTAGCACGTGCTTCATAAAAGATTCTTCTTGTGACATTTTTGACAATGTCGCATGAAGAACTGGCAATGCGAATTGTCATGATGGTAGACGTATCCAAGGCCAGAGTTCTGACCTTTTTGGGATGGATTCCTGAGACCTGACACCAGAAACCGGAGATGATGATGATGACGAAAACGATCTCTTATGGAAAACGAACCTGATTATTTCTTTTTCAACCCAGAACTTGTTACACATGAGATCAGAAATTTGGGCCTGAGGTGTGCAACATTTGAAGTCTCATCGTGAGGCCTGAAATACAACAACAACAACATGCATTTTAAAGGCCATTTTCCCTGCTAGAGCGGTCCCCATGACAATCTTCTCCATTTTGCCCTATTTTCTGCATCTCTCCTTGTTAACCCCCTTGCCCGCATTTCTTCTTCCACCATCTTTAGCCAAGTCTTTCTCGGTCTTCCCCGTCTTCTACTTCCTTCTACATTCATTTCCATCACTCTTCTCAACCAGTCACTTTCATCCTTCCTCAACACATGACCAAACCATCTCAACCTGTTCCTCTTCACAGCATCAATCACAGGCTATATTCCCATCATCTTTCGCAATTCATCATTTGTCTTCCTCTCTCTCAACGATACTCCGCACATCCGTCGAACCATTCGCATTTTCACCCTTTCCAGCCTTCGTTGCTGCTCTACGTTCATTACCCATGTCTCGCTCCCAAAAATCACAACACTTCTCACACATGCAGCATACACCTTTCCCTTCAGCTTCAACGACACTCCCCTCATCATCAGCACGCCACTCAGTTCCCGAAACTTCTTCCATGCCTGAAATGCCAGATTAATTTTCCTTTGCCGAGACTGAAATCGCGTTTGGGTGCCAAGTTCATCTGCGATAGGTGAAAAATGGATAATGTTGATGCAAATAAATTATGATTGTATTTTATGGTTGTATAAATCTGTCAAACACCATAGAATAACATTACAAAATAGGGAATCGGATTACAAACTTATCAAGAGAGCTTCCGGTTTGACCCGTCTGTATCGTCCTTATCCAACTCCTTTCTCATCTGATTGAAAAGGTGAGGGTCACCCATCAGTGCTGTGTCGACAGGGAGTGTAAAATGGAGGCAGAAATGAGTGATTATTTATTTATTTGACCCGGATACCATTCGGTCTTTACTTATCTAATGTCAACCAAGCTTGACAGGAAGACGAAGGGTCACGCGATGGATGTTGTAGCGACTTAATTGGCCCTCTCTTCAAGGGGGTGTTCTGCCTTGGGCGAAATCCATGTTAAGGTGTATATCCGTGTTAAGATAGCTTATCGTGGAGTTTTTCCCCAAAGACGCGTCTAACAAAAGTAACTACAAAACATCTGAAAAAAAAAAAAGCATGATATTAATGGTATTACCATATTTCAAAACAATATTAATACTAATAATATTGCCTCTTCCCAAAGGTCATGTTAACTTGTATAAATAGGTTATCGGGCCATTTCATGGGGGCACCCATACCAGAAGTAAAAAATTTTTTAAACCACAAACACATGTGGTTGCCTTTTTTAACAGTCGCTACTGCTGTTTAACACGAAACTGAAATCGATTTGGAGGAATCCTGGAGGCATCCATCACGGATGAATGGACTCGAGTGTAGATCTACTGTAATCTATGTACCCCAAAGAGGATAATAACATGACTGCTCCTGCTGCTCCCGTAGGAAGTGTGTACTAAGATTTCAAAACGTTTCATTTTCTGTGTCTCTCCGTTAGGAAAACCATACGTGTTTTCCTTATTAATGTCTTCACACATTTTCTTTCCCAAGCCTGTATGTAGATCATGCGAACGCTCGGTCCGTGGATCATCGCCCCCAAAACTTATAGCATGACTTTCCTCCATGCTTTCGTTAACCCATCATTCCATCCCTGTTGTGATGTCTGTGTTTTGGCAAAATTATGGATCATGACAATAAATCTGCAGGGAATGCCACCGCACGACCATTAACCCTTCACAGTAAGTACCCCCACTTGCGTCCCTCTTCCCCTGGAATGCGTTCTCCCTCTCCTTTCCCCACAATGCTTTCCACTTCCCCTATCCCGACTATGCATTCCATCCTACCTCCCCCTCCCCGCTGCATTTGCCCCTGCCGCATGCCAAACCCACACCATCTCTTCCCCCCCTCAATCACAATGTCGTCCATGGCTATTCAAGGTTCTTGTTCTAATATTTCCGATCTCTCGAGGTTGCTGCTGCTGCTCCAGACATTGTGGGCCAAATTTATGAAATTTGCATCGCAGCGCCACAGTCAATTATTGTTGGAGGGGATTCAGCGCAATGCTTCTCAACATAGGTTGATCCAGGTCATCTTACATTAGATTGAGCAGCCAACGAAATGATTCCTTCGAGAGTCTGTAACTCCGGACAAATTTGATATTGTCATACTTCTCTAGAGAATTGCATCTATCCTCGAAGATTCTCAATGCACGTCGGTGAAATGTCATAATCCTATCCTCTTCTTCCTCCTCGAGCTAATTCAAGCACTCCAATCACATCCATATTCACTGCCCCATGTAAACTACCAATCATGAGCCATGCAATTTTTATACGTCCCTTTGGTATAGTTTTTTCTCTGCAGGCTACTGTAATTACCCTGCGCTCGCGAAGCGAAAAGTGGGGTTAAGCATTCGGGTACGTATGTGCGTGACTGCATTTCAGGAAAATAAAGTGTGTGCCGTGTCAGCATTTTAAAAATTCACTTTCTCGGCAACCGTTGGTCCGATTGACATGAAATTTTCACCACAGGAGGGCCTCCTGCTGTAGAATATTTTAGTGAATATGATGACGTCACAGGTCACGTGGTACGGGCACCATCTTGGAAAAATCGTTGCACCTCTATATCTCAAAAACCGCTGCACATAAATAATTGAGACAGGTCTCATTGCAAAGAACTCTCCATGTGGAATAACATATGTGAATGATGACATCATAGGTGCTGCCGTTATGACGTCATAATTCGACAAGTAAAAACCTTTATCCGATCAGGATGAAATTTCTTGAGCATCTTCATCAATGTATAAAATACATTGATGCAGAAATAAGATTATAATGACGTCGTAGGTCACGTGGTTCGGCCGCCATATTGTTTTCAGTGAGAAGCCTGAAAAACCACGAAAATCCAATTTTCTCCAAAATGACTGAACAGATCGAGGCCAAACTTTGCAGGCAGAATCGCATACCCATGACGAACAAAAAAGTCACCGAGCATGACATCATGCGTCACATGGTTTTGGAGTTATGACGTTTTTAGGCATAAACTTTTAAAACCTAGCTCCTCCCTCATTTTTGATTCTGACGAGGGGAAACTTCACAAATGTGTTCAGTATATAATTCCACTAAAATGACCTTTTGGAATTTGCGATAGGTGGCGTGGTTTGGCAGATATAAATAATTAAATGAAAATATTTGAAAATGTATAACTCTTGAACCGCTTCATTGATCGACGTGAAACTTTATATTATAGTGGAGGTAATGAAGTGTAACAAGTGTGGAAACTTTCAAGATGTGTGGATGTACGGTCTGTAAGCTAGAAGTTGTTATCGCATGAAGAAGAACAGTCTTCCAGAGTGGGCATGGAATTAATTATCACGCTGCACATGACGAGCAGGCAAAGTACGGAGCGACCTCACGGGGTCATTTTGACCTCAAATAAAATTCTGATTTCAGATTTGTCAATCGCTGAGGTGTATTAACACACGACCAAAACAGATTTGGCGAAATTCCGACAATTTTTGACGAAAATATAACATTTGTGTCTGCAATTCAGTAAAGTAAAGTGTGTGCCCTGTCAGCATTTTAAAAATTGAAACGTGGCTCATTGTAAATAACTCCATATGGGGAATAGGTGTTGTTCATGATGACATCATTGGTGCCATAATTATGACGTCATAATTCGACAGGGACAACGCTTAGTCTGATCAGTTTGAAATTTATTGAGCATGATCTATGCAACAATTATTTAGAGAATATAGTGATACGGTTTTGGGATTTGTAAATATGACATCATTAAAGGTCAAAGGTTTGCCCCCCATAGTTAGTCCACAAGTAACACGTAGGCCCACTTAGAGTATTAGTTATGTCATAGTATGTGTAAGAGTAGGCCATTTCCCTTGTAATATCTGCGTTGTGTAAAAAAATGAGCTTAGGTCCTTTTCATTTTGCGGCCACCCTCTAATTCCACCGATGGGCAAACTCGATCCTGCCCCCCATTTTGGCTGATCCCTCCGTGTGTTACGCTTTGGCTGCCAGCAGCATTAGCTGCCCTTTGTTCGCTCGAACTAGTCAAATGACACGAGGTAGGCCTGAAAAGAGGGAAGAGCGCAGGGTCGGGGTGTGGCGGCATGAAGCAGCACGTCAGAGGCAATGACGGTAAGGGCCATCAGCCCACCAGGGCTCTGTGGGCATGGCGTGATAGGGCGTGGTAAGGGCGCGTCTAGCAAATGCTAGAAGGTTCGCTGCGGGGGGCTATATAAGCCTTCGCACAAAGCCCTTGAACAGGACTTGTTGGAGGACTGCCTTTAAGAGGACTTATGAGAAAGGACTCGGAGCACTCGTATGAAAAGGGCTGGCGTGCACACGACAGTATCAAGAGGATTTGTCGGAGGACTTGAAGGAATTGAGAAGCGCATTGTTAGCGCCTATTCGCTTATTACATATGCAGCCTGCGAGTGATTAACCGCCAGAGCCCAGCCCTACCGTTCGCCCCGTAATTATCCCGTGCGCGCCAACGACACGTGGAGAGCTCCTGCCATCTGTTTCATCTACTTCGCGGTGCGAGCTGGGTACCGGAGGAAGAGCTGCCCAGACGCCATCCCTGGACGTGCTGACCTGTTCGTCTGCAAACCCCGTGTGAGAGTGTCTGAGTGTGAACGGGCCCGTTTGTCCAGGGAATAAGTTAAGACTGTGATTAAGGCTGCACTGTGTCTTCTTCTGATTATTGTACATCGTGTAAATAAATCTTGTTATTCCTTTTCTTCTAATTCGACCGTTTCTGTGATTTCCATCATTGGGTAAGCGTGGCATGATTAAGAACCGCTTGGATCGGGGTCTAGTCATTGATAACGGCTCGGGTCACGGGTTCGCTACCGCTCGGCGTATCCACCAACACCCATGATTCGTGCGGGGCTTGTTTCCTCGTTTCTGTGCAGCGCGAGTAATTAGGTATTAGTGATTAGTCCTACGACCCTACTTCACGCTGTCCGGGAAGGACGTCATAGGTCCCAGGTCCCGTCGGCTAGTCAAAGACAAGGGGACTAATCCCCCCTTGGTAAGGGGAAAAGGCCGGCGCTGAGATCCGCAACAATACATTTATTATGTCATCGCCCACGTGGTCTTGCAGCCATATTGGATCAAAAAATATGAAACGTTCAAAAATGGAAGAGTTGGCTCACACCAAGTTCACTGCGCAGGGTAAGTATTCTATGAATACCATCTATTATATTCTCCTGTGTCTGTGTTATTCGTCTGGTGTGGGAGCGCTCCATTTAGGATATTTAGTAACCGGCGCGTTTCCTTATCGGGTTCCGTAAATAAATCCTTTTATTTTTCCCTGTACATTTTAAGCTCGGGTTTTCGTGTGAGTTATTTTTGCAGGGTGAAGACTGCTCGGCGGATCGCTCAGGTAAAAGCTTCTTCTTCTTCTCTTTCTGCCCCTGCGCATATATCTAGTAAAGTCCGCTATTTGAATTGAACGCCTCCATTAACCCTTTGAGTACGGGCTTTTTTTTATTTATAAAAATACCCCCGGTACGGGATGAATTTGGCATTTTGGTACGGGAATGCAACCACCTACTGACGATCTATTTATAGGTATAATGGATGACGTTTAGTAACATCACCCGTACACAAAACGTTTTCGCGGGTTGCGGCACTGGACGTCATCCGTACTCAAAGGGTTAACGCTCGCTTTGGCTATTCGTGATTTCCTGGTCTTCACCGAGGGGAATCACAGGACAATATATATATTTGATTGTGTTGATGCCATATATTGTTAACGTAGTTTGTTTACAGCCAGGAGTGTTAATTTTATTGTGGTAGAGCAATGTGTTGAACCATCAATGCCTATATTATTCATATTGAAAATAAAAAAATGACTTGTTTAAGTTTTGTTGAAGGTCATTAATACAAAAAAAAACTAGATAGTATTCATGGAATACTTTCCCCACACAGTCAACTTGGTGCCAGCCAACTCTTTTGTTTTTAAGGGATTTTCATCCAATATGGCTGCCAGACCACGACCAATTACATCATAAATTTTATTCTCCAATATAATTTTTGCGTAAATCATGCTCAATAAATTTCAAACTGATCGAACTAAGTGTTGTACTTGTCTGATTATGACGTCATAATGAAGGCACCAATGACATCATCATTAACAACACTTAATCCTCATCTGGAGTTCTTTGCAGTGAGCCATATTTCAAATTTTTCCATGGAGCAGTTTCAGAGATATAGAGGTCCAAAGTTTTTCGGTTTTTCCAAGATGGCGCTCATCCCATGTGACCTATGACGTCATAATTATCACTAAAATTTTTACATGAGTAGACACATACTATCATGAAAATGTTGTCAATCGCACTAACAGTTGCCGATAAAATGAATAAAGGAATTTAAACAACATGGTGCCAGTCAGTATCACGTGACCTATGATGTTATAATTATCACTAAAAAAATTGTCCATGAGTAGACACATACTATGCTGAAAATTGTCTCAATTGGACCAGTGGTTGCTGAGAAAATGAATTTATAAAATCCAGACACACGTATGACATGCGTATGTATGTACGAACACAACCAAATGCTTAACCCCATTTTTTGCTTCGAGAGCGCAGAGTAAGAAAGGAAACAATCATTCAAAACTATCAGTTTCCAATGGTTTTGCTTTTGGAAAAAAGGAAGATCAGTTGATTTCTTCCCAACAGAAAGCAATCACACCTGAGCAGTTACCAACCAACACACGCTGAGCACGTTGCGACTTTTCCCCCAAGTTGATGCTGAGCAGCCTGTGGTACGGTGAATTTTTTTTTACCATAACAGTCAAAAGAACAGGATTTCAATTAATTTAACCCTTCTCGAACCCCCAATGAATCTGATTGTTGGCGTGACAAAATGGTGGTAATACGAGACAAGTCGATGCTTATAATAGAAATAAATTACCTGTGCAAGATATGGTAAACACGAATACCGAACAGAAAAACACAAGACAACCGCCTTATTTTACCCTTCGGCTGTACGAACACACACGCACACACAGACACAGACACAGACCACATACAGACACAACACACACACACACAGACACACCCACACAACACACATACAGACACATAACACACACAACACATAGACACACATACCACACAACAAACACACACAACATACAGACACACATAACGCACACAACACACACACAAACACAAGACAACCGCCTTATTTTCCCCTTCGGCTCCACATGCACACACACACACACACACACACACACACACACACACACACACACACACACACACACACACACACACACACACACAAACAAGAACTAGGCAAGATAGAGGGAAAAGCGCAAACTGAAGAGCATGAAGCGGACAAGCTCCAGCTTTGTGTTCTTCAGAACATGCACAATGCTGCGCATCACCAAGGGAAGAGTGAGTCAGAGTGTGGGCCAGAGTCAGAGTGAGCCAGTGGCTACAAGTGGAGTGGTGGTCAGGGCGCCAGTGGATCCAAGCCTGAGATTGTGAGCTGGTCCAAGATAGCATCAGACTCAATGACAGAGGACTAATTGAGATAGAGACTCAGCATGTTTAGTGTTGGGGTCAGGGTTTTACACCCAACCCCCTCTGTGTCAGCCTTCCGAAACTCACCAATCACAGAGCACAATGGTCTCTGCCGCCAGGAGTTGCACCAATGAGACCCCAGTGATTCCACCAATCACAGAGCACAACGGTCTCTGCCGCCAGGAGTTGCACCAATGAGACCCCAGTGATTCCACCAAACACAGTCCAATGCCCTCTGGAATCCCCACCCTTAGGGTCTCCACAAGTTTCTGCCCCGAGTGGATCTAGCAATCAGGCCTTAGGAATTCCTGCCCTGGGGGTCCATGAGTGTTTCAGTTGTGGACAGCAGAGGAAGAGTTTCGTGTGCATTCGTTTGAAAGATGAGAACATGTTTACCTCCGCCACCAAAGGTGGACGGAGGTTATGTTTTCACCCTTATCTGTTTCTCTGTCCGTTTGTCTGTGAACAAAATATTCGGACGAAATTTGGCAGAGATGTAGCGTATTTGACAAGGACGAAATGATTCGATTTTGGTGAAGATCCGGATTCGGATTCGGCCACTAGAATTTTAAAGTGATTCTTCACCAGTGGGAAATCGGGCCAAAAACGATACATAGCAGGATATCTCAAAACGTTGTGGACGGATTTGGACAAAGCCTGGTGGACCGGTTGGGTGTCTGACAAGGAAGAATCGATTCAATTTTGGTGAAGATCTGAATATGGATTCGGATATGAGGACTTTAATTTTTAAAGTGATTCTTCACCATTGGGAGATAGGGCCAAAAACGATACATAGCAGGATTTCTCAAAAAGTTATGTATGGATTTGGACAAAACTTGTTGGACAGATTGTGTGTGTGACAAGGAAGAATCGATTCAATTTTGGTGAAGATCTGGATCCGGCTAGTATAATATGTTAAGTGATTCTTCAACATCGAGTGATATGGCCAACCAGGTGGAGGTGCGCTCTCTACTGAGTGCCGTTCTGGTTTCTGCATTTTCCATCGTAATCGAAAGTAGTTTATAGATTAAGTATTTGGAAACGCTCTGCGAGCTGCGACCCTCCCACATGTCTGCAGAAGTGTTCCATAACTCGATAAGCTTGTAAAGCGCTCGCCAAGTGGCTCCCCTGATTTTAAACACTCAAGCAAGCACTCCAAAGAAACGGTTTATAAGGAACGGCTGGCTTGCCAAGCGATACCAAGCTTATTGCCAATGGCAAATACATGATGTTCAAAAGCTTGGTTGTCGTTAAGGACGCGTAGACTGCCTGGAAACGGCAAAGCCACGCCCCTCGCTGACCGTTGAAATTGTTAAGCCACACCCCTCGCTGACTGCGTTGAAATCGTTAATCCACGCCCCTCGCTGACTGCGTTGAAATCGTTAAGCCACACCCCTCACTGTGCGTTTAAATCGTTAAGCCACGCCCCTCGCTGACCGTTGAAATCGTTAAGCCACGCCCCTCGCTGACCGTTGAAATCGTTATGCCACGCCCCTCGCTCAGTTGTGTGAGTAATGAGTCGAAATCGATGAAATAGTGAAAGTTATAAACGTCCAATTAAATTAATTGCCTAACTGTGAGTTATGTCGTCCTTCAAAAGAAGCAAATATCATATGTAAACAGAAGGGGTTTGATCGAGAGGAAGGAACAGGTCAGAATACCTTCGAAGTGTTAAATGGCTGATTTGAGTTGTGATTTTAACAACTTTTGAGCTTGTTTGAAGATTATTAACGGAAAGTTATTCGAATATTTCCTTTTGGAGAATTACTCAAATAAATCCGCAATGAGAGAAACTCGAGTGAGCTCGATGTGACGCTCAACTGAGGGACGGAGACGGTACAGAGAGGGAAAGAAAGTACAAACGGCGGGATGGATCAGAGGACGTGTCCTCTACGACGTCCGCCTCTCCGGCATATAAAGCGCACATTTCAATCACTTGATTCGCGTAGTGAACGGTCACGACCTCGTTGTCTCTTGTTGTCCTGTTTGTTTCCATGTGAGGTTGTGAACGGTCCGCCCCCTCTCAGGCTCGTGTAGTAGTAGAGACCTGGGAATATAGACAGGATTTCCCTCATTTCGAGTATAGACAGGATCTTCCTCTCTCGTCGTAGACAACGTGTGGCCCTGAATGGGTTTCTCTCATCTCCTCTTCCTATTCTGGCTGGAGTTCCCCAAGGCAGTGTTCTGGGCCCTGTGCTTTTTCTGGTCTTCATCAATGATCTCTCCGACTCTCTTGAAAATCCTCTCTATCTCTTTGCTGATGACTCCACTCTCTGTCGCTCCATTCTTCATCCCTCAGATCGGCAGTCTGCAGCCTCCTCACTCTCTGCAGACCTGGACAAAATCACAGACTGGGCAAACAAGTGGAACATGTCTTTCAATCCTGACAAATCTCACACTCTTACGATGTCTCTCCGAAAAGACCGACTGGACAACCCTCCCATCTACTTTCTGAATAATCCTCTCCAAGAAGTTCTGTCACTCAAACTTTTGGGTCTCACTATCTGCCATGATCTTTCCTGGGAAAACCACATTTCAAATCTGGCCTCCAAAGCCAGTCGCCGACTGGGCATCCTCCGTCGTGCGAAGTCCTTCCTTGGCACACCTGAGCTCCTCACCACGTACAAGGCTTTCATCCGCAGCTCAATGGAATACTGCTCTCCCCTCTAGGCTGGTGCTCCTGCCTCACACCTAGCTCGCCTTCACGCTGTTGAAAGCAAAGCATTCAGAATCATTGGAATCTCCCGCGATGAAGCTAACTCCAAGGGCCTCTCACTCACTCACCGCAGGCAGGTTGGTGGTCTTTCCGTCTTCTACCGACTCCTCTCTGGCCTTCCCCCCCAGCTCTCTCTGGGCTCTGTCCCACAAATATTCCTACAGGTCGCACAAGATCTGCCTGCAACCCTCTTGTGGTTAAACTGCTAAAATCAAGACTCCCTGCTCACCTTCACTCCTTCATTCCTCTTTTCTCCCGCCTCTGGAACAAGCTCCCTCACTCTCTTCAATCCCACTCCACCCTCCAGGTCTTTAAAACAGCTGTTCACCACCATCTCTTATCTTCCCCCATCCAAAACCTTGATATTTTCTATCCCCGATAATTTCACCCCAATTCCACTTTTTGAAATACCAACTTCTGTCCTGGAAGTCCTTGGTGTCCTTGTGTTTTATACTTCTCCCACCCCCCCCCCCCCTTCCCACGCCTCCTCCCCCCAAGCCCTCTCCCTCCCACACATCTCCCTTCTCTTAAATGTTGTGTGCTCTCAAGTGTTTGCGTGCTTCCCATTCTCTTGTCTTCCGCTCCCTCTTTTTCTTTATTTTGTTTGTCTGGTTGATTTGTTTGTGAAGTAAATGTCAGCTCTTTCACGAGCCTCGATTCAGTATACAAAAAAAAAAAAAAAAAATCCTTCCCATGGGCCTTACCTCTCCCCCCTGTCCTCCTCTTGCTCCCCCCCCCTCCCCCAAACATTCATCAAAATAAAAACAGAAAAATGAAACCTCATGGAGGTGCTCAGAATCTCGTCACCATGAACCCCACATTGACTGGTTCTCAGCACCATGAACCCCACATTGACTGGTTGTGAGCACCATGAACCCCACATTGACTGGTTCTCAGCACCATGAACCCCACATTGACGTGGTTCTCAGCACCATGAACCCCACATTGACTGGTTCTCAGCACCATGAACCCCACATTGACTGGTTCTCGGCACCATGAACCCCACATTGACGTGGTTCTCAGCACCATGAACCCCACATTGACTGGTTCTCAGCACCATGAACCCCACATTGACTGGTTCTCGTCATCATAAACCCCACATTGACGTGGTTCTCAGCACCATGAACCCCACATTGACTGGTTCTCAGCACCATGAACCCCACATTGACTGGTTCTCAGCACCATGAACCCCACATTGACTGGTTCTCAGCACCATGAACCCCACATTGACTGGTTCTCAGCACCATGAACCCCACATTGACTGGTTCTCAGCACAATGAACCCCACATTGGCTGGTTCTCGGCACCATGAACCCCACATTGACTGGTTCTCAGCACCATGAACCCCACATTGACTGGTTCTCGGCACCATAAACCCCACATTGACGTGGTTCTCAGCACCATGAACCCCACATTGACTGGTTCTCAGCACCATGAACCCCACATTGACTGGTTCTCAGCACCATGAACCCCACATTGACTGGTTCTCAGCACCATGAACCCCACATTGACTGGTTCTCAGCACCATGAACCCCACATTGACTGGTTCTCAGCACCATGAACCCCTCATTGACTGGTTCTCAGCACCATGAACCCCAAATTGACTGGTTCTCAGCACCATGAACCCCACATTGACTGGTTCTCAGCACCATGAACCCCACATTGGCTGGTTCTCGGCACCATGAACCCCACATTGACTGGTTCTCAGCACCGTGAACCCCTCATTGACTGGTTCTCGGCACCATGAACCCCTCATTGACTGGTTCTCAGAACCATGAACCCCAAATTGACTGGTTCTCAGCACCATGAACCCCACATTGACTGGTTCTCAGCACCATGAACCCCACATTGACTGGTTCTCAGCACCATGAACCCCACATTGACTGGTTCTCAGCACCATGAACCCCACATTGACTGGTTCTCAGCACCATGAACCCCACATTGACTGGTTCTCAGCACCATGAACCCCACATTGACTGGTTCTCAGCACCATGAACCCCACATTGACTGGTTCTCAGCACCATGAACCCCAAATTGACTGGTTTTCGGCAGTATTTCTCCTTTTGATCCCGCCCGAGGGGGCGGGGCCAAAATAATACTGCTCTCGTACCTTCTTGCCACGTGACGATCATAACCACCAAGTTTGATGAATATCTGAACAACTGTTTCGGAGAAGATGGCGTCACTGACAGACAGTTGGATGGAATACCCCTCCCCCCCCCCCCCCCCTCCTCGTTGTTTATTCATTACGCTGCGCTCACGAAGCGAAAGGCGGGGTTAAGCATTTAGTTGCATACGTGTGCCGTGTTCCGTGTGCTGTACGTGTGCCGTGTGCCATACGTGTCTGCATTTTAAAAATTCATTTTCTCGGCAACCGTTGGTCCGATTGACACAATTTTACCATCAAAGCGCCTCCGCCTGTATAATTATTATATTCATAATTATGACGTCATATGTCACGTGGTACGGACGCCATCTTGGAAAAAAGTTACACCTCTATATCTCCCAAACCGCTCAATGGAAAAAATTGAAACATGGCTCATTGTCAAGTATTCACCATGGGGAATAAGATATGTTGATGTCATTGGTGCCTTAATTATGACGTCATAATTCGACAAGTACAACGCTTGATCTGATCAGTATGAATAAAACAAAAACTCCTCTGCAACTGTTAGTCCGACGGACACGAAATTTTCAGAACTAGCAACGGTACCCGCCATACGGGCGGGGCTTCAATTGGGAGGCCCAAATGAAAAGGCAAAATATCAGAAATTGAAGGCTTTTTTTATTTTAAACGATTTATATAAACATCCGTTAAATCATATCACACGCAAATCATCAAAATCTAAACAGCATTTGTAGAATTTCAATAAAAGCCGCATCACTGTTCATATCGGTGAATATTATTCCATCGTGTTTCAAATTTGGGCAATGGGCTCTCCAATATTCGATGTGTTCACGGTTTGAATTACGTAACGTTTGTGACGATGTTTGTGTTCTCGGTGGTGTTTGATGTGACGGTGTGAACGTAATTTCGTAATGTTTTTCCTTTTTATTTTCGTAATCGTTTAATGAACGTTTAATGAGCGTAAGAATGAGCGTAATGATCATTAAATGAATGAATGAATGTCATGAACAATTCGATGCGAAGCGAAAGATGCCTCAGAGCTGTCACATTCACAATCGCTATGTCGTATGTACTCCCGATACGTGTTTCCTTCATTGTAAAAACTACCAAGTCAACAGTTAAAAGGATTTTGAGCTGATAGGTGATACGGCCTTGGCAAGATCGATGGAGACAGCGATCTGTTAGCTTATACACCGCCCAAATAGCTATGTGGAATTCTCTCATGTAGAGATTAAACCCACGTCGTTTGAACTTTAGCCGAGGTCATTATGTACTTTTAATGATGTTTATATACGAATCAAAAAGAAGATAATTGGTTTTGGGTCGTCCTTTCCGCATATCTCATGGGATTGTGAGTTGGAGAGACGACCGTGATGGCGGGGAGGGGGTTGGCATTCTCAAGCAGGGATTCAACCCATGTCCTTATAAAAGGTCTTTGTCCGAGGTCACCGAGTCCGATCGGTGCAACCGTGCAGCCGTTTGTGCGGTACCCGGGAAAATAACGTTATGCGGGAGTCCAAACCTGAAAATGCTGGAGGCCAAAGCTTAAATTGGAAAAACAATAGAGCCTATTTTACTCCAGGGGATCCCAGAATTACCCACCCAAAATATCGTTATGACGTCATACGCCATAATTCTTACGCCATAATTATGACGTCATAATTCGACAGGCACAACGCTTAGTCTGATCAGTTTGAAATGTATTGAGCGTGATATATGCAACAATCATATTAGAGAATATAGATTTATGATGCCATCGCTCACGTGGTCTGGCAGCCATATTGGATCAAAGAAAAAAAATGTTCAAAAACAGAAGAGTTGGCTCGCAACAAGTTGACTGCGCAGGGTAAGTATTCTATGAATACCATCTAGTTATAACTGTAGCTAACTGGAGATTTAACTCGATAAACAAATAAATCGGGTCTTAAAAGCCATCAACCACTTGGTAGACCAATCAGCGAGTGTACACAGTAAGTATGCGATGGTCATTACTTTTTTCTTTTTTTTCAATTTTTTTTTACAAGTATACAAGATCGAGGTTCGTGTGAGAGCTAACATCAATCACAAAAAATTATAAATATAAAAATATAAACGGACACAAAACCTACAATAAGGGGAGCGGGGGACAAGATGGGGAGAGAGAGGGAAGCACACAAGTATAACAGCAGAGAACAGGGACATCGGGAGATCTGTGGGAGGGAGCGGGCTTAGGGGGAGGAGGCATAAGAAGGAGGGGGGGGGGGGGCGTTGGAGAGGTATAAAACACATGGACATTGCTCGGACTTCCAGGAAATAAGTCGATATTTCAAAAATCTCATAATAGATGATGCCTTCGTCAGCAAACAGATGCAAATTAGAAGGGATTGGGTCTTGGATGTCGTCGATACAAAGGCAGAGCCCCAAGCACAATGTATGAAGAAGTCGATGAGGAGGGAGATGGGAATGGAGGGAGCGATGAGAGCATCACATGACATTTGACGCAATGAAGAGTTGAGCTGAAAACTTAGAACCTGAGTTTGAGTGTGCAGGGAGGTTGGAACAACCCACATTCTGATAGGGACCAGAGCTCAGATTATTGGTGCCTTTTAATTTCATTGTCCATCTAGAAAGTTCCATTCAGAAAAGGAATCTTAAGGAGCCAAAATAAGGAAATGGAGCAAATGTCGTGCGAATGAAAAAATAAGAATCTGAAAGTGGGAAGGGGAGGGTTAATTTATTTATTTATACAAAATGTTTTGAAGATTGTGAAGTCTCAGTTATTCATCGGCATTAGCTCCTATCTATCCCTTCTCCTCACGAGGGACACCCGATAGCTATGGAAAGTCTGCTAAGCACTCTCATTCCCAGGAAGGGTGCACAAACAGATCTTTTCAAATATAGATCAGGAAGCTTACTTCCCTATAGACTTAGTTGGAGAACCCATCATCACTTGCACCTTTCCTCGTTTATAGCAGCCTGATCTCTGACCACCAGTTTTGATCATGTCCCAATCGCTCTATGGATGTATGGCTCTCCTTTCTCAGTAATGGTCAGAGGCCCCAAACCTAAAATGAGGCCAGGACCCGTCTCCTTGGACATATATCGGGAGTATAGTCTGGTACCCTGCTCTGCTTCCTGAGCTCATTGGCTGCTGTATTCAAGGCCACCTTCTTACCTGGGTCTTCCTCCACCTGTGCAGTCATTGTGTTCCTATCAACGGAACACTATAATCTCCTCTCCCAGTAAAGGTTGCAGTGCACCAAATGCAGCATCTTTGGCCTACTCTTTTCTTCATTTGCACAAATCAATTAACTCTGGTGCTCTGGAAAACTGTTCCTTTTTGGAGACGACTCCACGTTGTCCCTATTCCCCTGACAATCACACAGCAGCTGCATCACACTCAGTTTATCTGGAATTGATTTGATTCGGGCTTGAGGAATGGAACATGAACAGGCAGTTAGATGCCTTAAATTACACAAACACCTGAGGATATCATAGATCTTTTGACCTCAATCATTCAACGATCGAGACCATAGTGAAGGATAAGCAGGAAATTCCTTTCAGCAAAGTTGGAGATGATTAAAAGCCATGCTCTTGGCAGGTGCAGCAAAATACAGGCAGATGTAGCCATCCGTTCCCCAGTAGCATCAGTTGCCATTTTAGGTTCGCACTGAGTGACTTTTGCACTGGACATCCCGTCTCACACTCTCCTCGAAGCTGTGAATAGCCTGGGTTTGAATCTCGGCCCACATCCCTATTTTCTCCATGTCACCCTCCACTTTATTTTGTCACTCTTCCCTGCTCTTGGTTGTTTCCTCCTCTTTCTGTTTATGGGGAGGGGAAGGAAGGCAATTTTCAAGTTACGAACAATTCGACTTACGAACAGAATTCCAGAATGTAACCTGTTCGTAAGTCGGGGCTGCCTGTACTTAATTCCTGGAAAATCTCATTGTCCCACCCCGTCGCTGTCTCACCCCAGAAGGATCATCAAACTAACCCACCTTTCTATTTCCATAGTCGACCAATGGAAGAGGTTCAGTCTCTTCTCACAACACAACATCTCACAACACGACTTCTTCTGGGTTGAACATATCGCAAAGCTTCCCTCCAAACCCAGCCGCAGACCCGGAATCTTCTCATAATTCCTTGATAATTCGGAGTTGCTGACAACCCACAACAAGGCCTTTGTCCATAGCTCAATGGGGGTACCGGTCTCCCTGTGGCTTGGGCCTGAGCATCACCATCTGTCTCCTGGATTCTGTGGTATCTAACGCTCTCAATATTATTGACTTCTGAGGCAGAAGCACAATGCTGCAGACAGGGCGGCCACCCCTCTGGTTCTTTTCACTGCCTCTCCTCTCTAGATCCGTCTGCTCTCTTAACCCTCTGGTGCTCCCAACTACTCGGGAATGCACTTTCCAGTAACCCCTTCCTGGTTAAACATCTAAAATCCAGGCATACTGCCCACCCGCATGTTTTTGCTCCTGAAAATAAATCCCATTTGTGGTGTTGCCTTCCGGAGATCGTTTGATCACAATCTTGCCTCCAGGGATTCAAGCAGGCGATGCACCAGATCTCATGTCATCCCCTATCTCTACCCTTGGCCCTTTCTACCCCGACTAACCAAACCAAACCTAACCCTCATACATGCAGGTGACCGCATTTCCTCCGTTATTCTCACTCTTTGTCAGATCAGCCTCATGTCAGATGAAAGATGTAAGGAAATCTTGGACATCACTATTGAGGGCCTTTAAGTATCCCATCCAACATTATTTTGAGTTCTCTTGCTGCATGTACTCGAGCACCAATCTTTGGTTTGACCTTCAGCGGTACCTTAAATCTGTCTGTCGGTTGCTCACATTGCTGCAACAAAGTGATCAAGCGCCCGTCGGCGGTGATATAAGGTGGTGCACCCTGTAGAAGACCACCCTGCCAACCACGCCACGTCGCCTTCACACCCAGCAAGTTGCGGCAGATCGCGTAGAAGTTGTGATCGTGGTAGAGGCGATTGCACAATGATGTGTACGAGTATGTGAGGCAGGCCTCGCAGGAGACATCTTTTTCACT
Source organism: Myxine glutinosa (assembly GCF_964187855.1). Lineage (NCBI taxonomy): Eukaryota > Metazoa > Chordata > Myxini > Myxiniformes > Myxinidae > Myxine > Myxine glutinosa. The sequence goes on along the minus strand of NC_136265.1, from coordinate 36,178,929 downwards.
ATCCGAGTCGCTCTCGTACCATTCGTTCCATCCCTCAGGCTTGGCTAGGGAGAAGTAGAGAAGGTGGGGATGAGAAGAATAGTTCGTACATTTGCACATTTTTACAAACCGTCAAAAGAAGGTATGTAGATTAACAATTTGAGATCATTTTTATCGTAATGCTCTTCCACAAAACATTTTGTATATTTCCTCAATTTTGAACCTGACTGCTGTCATGGCCTTTCTCTTCACTGTTCACAAGTGTATTGTAGTGCACGGTAGCAAATACTATGACAACACGGAACTTTCAAAAGGACGTAATCCACCAAAGATTGCTCGGCACGCATTCACAGAAACCCCCCAGTAACGAAGTAAATCGGGGCGGCCTAGAAATATTTCTTGCCTCCCAGATAAGGATTGTGTAATTAAAATATTAGAACAAGAGGACTTGTAAGCGTACATGCGAGAAATTGGTGTGCCTGTGAACAACGAAACAGTTGGAAAACTTCCTGTTTAACTCGTTCAAAGAGTTGATATGCTGCAGTCCAAACCACAAAAACTCTTGATGGCCCGTGAAAGGCTGAAGGTTCGTAGATGGTGTGTTCCATCCAAACCTTCATGATTTTTAACAATGCTAATAACGATGATATATATATTTATACACGTACACTACATGGCCAGAAATATGCGGACACCCTTTCTAATTCGTGGATTTGGCTGTTTCAGCCACACCCATTGCTGACAAGTATATATAATCAAGCACCCAGCCATACATCCTCCGTAGACAAACATTAGCAGTAGAATGGGCCGTACTGAAGAGCTCAGTGACTTTCAACGTGGCACCGTCATAGGATGCTACCTTTCCAACAAGTCAGTTCATCACATTTCTGCCCTGCTAGAGCTGCCCCGGTAAACTGTAGGTGCTGTTATTGTGAAGTGGAAACGTCTAGGAGCAACAACAGCTCAGCCACGAAGTGGTAGGCCACACAAGCTCACAGAACGGGACTGTCGAGTGCTGAAGCGTGTAACGTGTAAAAATAGTCTGTCCTCTGTCGCAACACTCTCTACCGAGTTCCAAACTGCCTCTGGAAGCAACATCAGCACAACAACTGTTCGTCGGGAGCTTCATGAAATGGGTTTCCATGGCTGAGCAGCCGTACACAAGACTAGATCACCATGCGCAATGCCAAGCGTCGGCTGTAGTGGTGTAAAGCTCGCCACCATCGGACTCTTGGAGCAATGGAAACGCGTTCTCTGGAGTGATGAATCACACTTCACCATCTGGCAGTCCGATGGACGAATCTGGGTTTGGCGGATGCCAGGAGAATGCTACCTGCCCGAATGCATCGTGCCAACTGTAAAGTTTGGTGGAGGAGGAATAATGGTCTGGGGCTGTTTTTCATGGTTCGGGCTTGGCCCCTTAGTTTCAGTGAAGGGAAATCTTAATGCTACAGCATACAATGACATTATAGACGATTGTGTGCTCCCAACTTTGTGGCAACAGTTTGGGGAAGGCCCTTTTCTGTTTTAGCATGACAATGCCCCTGTGCACAAAGTGAAGTGCATACAGAAATGGTTTGTCGAGATCGGTGTGGAAGAACTTGACTGGCCTGCACAGAGCCCTGATCTCAACCCCATCGAACACCTTTAGGATGAATTGGAATGCCCGCTGCGAGCCAGGCCTAATCGCCCAACATCAGTGCCCGACCTCACTAATGCTCTTGTGGCTGAATGGAAGCAAATCCCCGCAGCAATGTTCCAACATCTAGTGGAAAACCTTCCCAGAAGAGTGGAGACTGATATGGCAGCAATGGGGGGGGCCAACTCCATATTAATGCCCATGATTTTGGAATGAGATATTTGACGAGCACATACGGGTGTGATGTTTGGGTGTCCACATATGTTTGGCCATATTGTGTGTGTCTGTGTGTGTGTGTGTGTGTGTGTGTGTGTGTGTGTGTGTGTGTGTGTGTGTGTGTGTGTGTTATAGCTACTGCCACTGCTAGCTAATTGTTTTTGTATTTACAGGCATGTATTTACAAGTACTTGTAAAAATTCAAAACTTTCAGGCAAATTTAACCGATATTATTGTCCCTAGTGTTTTCTCTTTAGCCCCATTCTGTGTTGACAATTTTCTCACTATTATTATTCTCTTTAACAAGCCTCCCTTCTTGTATTTAAAAATAATTGCACATTACCCTTTCCAGTGTTATTAACAAATACATTTAAAATGAGCCCTTAGAAATCTAAATTTCAAAAACAAAGGTAAAAACTAAATTAGGCTTAATGGACTCAGTTTTTCATACTCTTTACAATGCAACCCTCATCGCCCACTAATTTCCATCCAATTAGCTAACTAAAGTTTGGTTCATGGAAAAAAAACATGAGGTCAAACTTCAGAGAGAAATCTCCCCCCTCCCCCCCCCCCCCCCCCGCCCTCTTTCTTTCCCCACTCTATCCTCGTCTTTTTAAATATTTTTCAAAAAAGCCCCCGAGATTCGAAGGATTTTGATGTATCTCTAGCTGCCATTATGAGGGTTTTTCCTCATACTCCCCTCACCTCCCCATATGTGGAGCTCAAGGTTTTGGTCACTGGATTTGAAAACCTTCAAATCGGTTTATCTTTTTCTCGGTTGAAAAAAAAACCATCTAAAAATACCGGAAATTGAGTTTTTTTTTTTTTTTTTGAGATCTCGATCTCGAGATCTCGTAGAGCTGTTGATTTTAACCAATATAAGTATATAACCTACTCAAAGCAAATCCAGTCAACAAGAGGGTGACCCAGGGGGGCTCGATACACTTCAAGTCGGTAATAATTCTGAAATTTCTGATCAAAGGAAGAATCAAACATGTTAAATTTCTGGAGTAGCTGCACATTGGACTAGATATACCTGGTTATCTAATTCTTATTCATGGCATCACGCACCTTCTCGTAATTGTTCTCGATCCACCACAAGCACGTTCTCCGCATCCACGAGCACAGGACGCCCGTCAATGGGGTCTACGGCGAAGTTATCAAAGGTGACGTCAAGCATATAGAGTGAGAAATGCAAGTCATTCCAGGTGAGCTTCTCAGCAAGGTTCAGTAGGTCCCGAGCAAGGGCAGCCCTCCGGTTCCAAGGTGCACCGACAAACGACCATAGTCCAGGCCCAGCATTCACCACGGCAATGAAGCGGCCACAGGCCCCGAGGTAGTGTGGGAAAGGCCAGCCCTCTGACTTGGGAAAGGCCTGCAGTGTAAATGTACTACTGTACTATACTACTACAATTAAGAACAACACCACAACAACTGCTGGTATTCAGAGGTCGAGTCGGAGGTCGATTCAGAGGTCGATAACAATTCAGATGTTATCAATATGAGGAATATGAGGAATATAATTACCCCACCCCTCTCCTTCCCTGTCCTGTACCCGATGCTCCACCTCCCTCTTCCTTAATGGTATGGACCTCCAACATCCTGGTCCTTCGCTCAAACCTGATTGATCTCTCCATACAGGTTGCTTCTGACAAAACGGACGTAATCTGCTTAAAGAAACTTTCCACCTTCAAGATGTCTCTGATTCCTTAATATCTCTACCTGGTTACTCCCTCCTCTGGTATGATAGACCTGAGCCTCGTCCTGGTGGTGGGGTTGCTATCTTTATTAAAAAAAACTCTCTTCCTCACTCTCCTTGCACTGCCCTCCCCACCACACCCTCAGGAGTACCTCTGGCTATGGCTCCCCTCTGCTCCCACCTTTTGTTCATATGTGTTCTGTACCGTCCTCCAAACAGTGATGACAACATTTACATCTCGCTGTCCGACAACATGGACCAACTTCTATCCACTCATCCCAACTCTCTCTTCTTCATATGTGGTCACTTCAACTGTCATCATGCCAGGTGGCTGGGTGTGGGTACCTCTCTCACCAGCCATGGCACCTCAGCAAAGGACTTCTGCGACTCACTGGGACTGACACAATCTGTCAATTTCCCGACCCGGATCTCAGTCAATGGAGCATCTTCTCTTCGAGACTTGGTTGTAGTGAAATCGTATTCGTACTGAACCCGGGGTGATGCTCGCTGCTCACTGACACCGCTAGGGGGGCGCGGCTATAAGACCCGCCGCGGACGGTGCTCCGAGACTTCTCCTGTGACATGTTACATCTAGCAGACTCGCTAACGGTACGCCTGCATAGAATATTAAGCTTGCTTGCATTGAATGTTATGGATGGACCCATGTGATGCCAAATCTTATTCCTATTGCATTTCCTGTATTACAGAATGATGTCATGGTCTTAATGGAATTAAACCACCAGTTGGACTAAGTTGTGTGGACCTGATTGGTTTTCCACAACACTTAATTCCATTAAAGATCTACCGACATGGCGGGCAACAAGACGCTGGGGGTTGCAACATTCTGTGCCGACCCACAAGCCTCGGATGGAGGATTGCAACTGAAGCACTGGCTCAAAACGTTGGAGCATCATTTCACGGAGCCTGAGACCGAGCCGATGGCAGCCGCGAAGCTAGCAACGCTGCATTCGAAAATCGACTACAAGGTGTACAATTCCATCGCACAATGCGTGACGTACGACCTCGCGATTGCGGAGCTCAAACGGTTGTACATAAAGGAAAAGAGCCCGGTGTATGCTCGGTATTTGCTACTAACGCGACGTCAGCAACCCAACGAGCCGATGGACCACTACGCCCAGGAGCTCCGGCAGCTCTTGCTGGACAGCACCAGGGAGCCACGGACTCACGCGCAGTCTCAAGATGACCTTCTTTTAGACGCCTATGTCGCTGGGGTCTCCTCCCAGGACCTAAGGCTCAAACTCCTGGAGAAGACCGACCTGACCTTCGCTACGGCACTCGAGCAAGGAAAGGTATACACCGAAGCGCGGTTGCAATCGAACACCTATGATCGCACGCGCCTCTTGGCGGGAACTTCGCTACACGCACGGCCGGAGAGTGCTACCGCCGAGGAAGCGGCCCTGCTCGCGGAACTCCAGGATGCTCCGGAGGAGGACCCAGTCCTGATGGCTGCCGCAACGGCCAGACCCAAGGCCTTACGCGGGGCCACCTGCTATTTCTGTGGGGGGCAACGTCATTCCCGGGCCGTGTGTCCGGCTCGGGACGCCATATGCCATTTGTGCTCGCAAAAGGGGCATTACGCGAAAGTGTGCCGGAAAACCGCCCGCGGCTCGCGGCCGCGCGCGACCTTGAATGGGCTCATTGCGGAGCCTACGAGCCGAGCCCGGAACCCGGCGCCTTACCCGGCTTTGAAGGGCAGGGCCCCTCTCTGCGGGCCCCTGGGCGCTCAGTCGACCTTGGCGGGCATCACCGGACAGCCACCACAGTCTCATCCTCAATCGGGCATGGCGTATGCGTCCTTGACCAGACTCCGGGCCACGCGAGGGGCTTTGGAGCCTCGCCGAGCCCCAGCGGTACGTTCTCGTCGTGACGCTCATGAGCGAACGCGTCCACTGGCGGCGACATGGGTTCGGTACCAACTACGGTGGCCCTCACCCGTAAAAAGGCGCTTTCAAATACTACGGAGGCTTTTTCCCGTCAAAATTGTCAGATTTTGAATCGCGAAACACCGGAATGCATGGGAAAGCTCTCTGATGGCTTTAGCGGATTCCCCATGGACAACGAATACTCCGGCAACGACTGCAAAACTGCTGCTGGCATAGGATCCGCCCGCGAGGCTCGTCCGACCCACTCGGGGGGTTCAGTCCCACTCCCAGCAGGCTCGTCCGGCCTGGCTCAAGCCCTTATTCCCCTCATGGTCGAAGGCCATTGTGTGCGGGCCTTGGTGGATACAGGGTCTACGGATAGTTTTATCGACCAGCGACTAGTGCACAGGCATGGTTGGCAGGTCTTGAGGTCTACGAGACGGATCTTCATGGCTTCCCAGGGACTTCGACTCAGCACGAAGGGGGAATGCCGATTGAAACTCGTGATAAAGGGACGGGTTTTTCCAGATGTGCACCTTATGGTTTTACCTGCTTTATGTGCTGATATTCTGTTAGGACACGATTTTCTTAAGCGGCATGGACGTCTGGAAATGGAGTTTGGTGGGCCTGACACGCTTGTTGTGGGGGCGGACGCGCTTGCTGTGTGTGCCCTAGCGAAAATGGAAATCCAGCCGCTTTCGCTGTTCCCCAATCTAACCTCCGACTGTACCCCTGTCGCGGTAAAATCACGGCGCTACTCTCGCGCAGACATGCAATTCATTGTGGACGAAACGGCTCAGCTCTTGAAAGACGGTATCATAGAACCTATCCGGTCGCCGTGGCGAGCCCAGGTCTTGGTGGTGCGAAGCGAGGCCCACCGCAGACGCATGGTAATCGACTATTCCCAAACGATTAACCGCTTTACACAGCTGGATGCCTACCCCCTTCCGGGGATGGACGCGCTGGTGTGACAGGTGGCCCAGTATTCGGTCTACAGCACTCTCGATCTCCGTAGTGCGTACCATCAGATCCCCATCTCTAGGGCGGATCGTATCTATACCGCTTTTGAGTCGGGGCAGCGGCTGTACCAGTTTACTCGATTGCCTTTTGGGGTAACGAACGGGGTCCCCTGTTTCCAGAGGGCCATGGATGACCTCATTGCGAGGGAGCACTTAACCGATGTTTTCGTCTACCTAGACAATCTTACGGTTTGTGGGTATGACCAAGGGCACCATGATGCTAATCTGAAGCGCTTCCTCGAGGTCGCGCAGAGGTATCACTTAACCATGAACGAGGATAAGTGTCAATACTCTCTACGCAAGATAGATCTTCTGGGGTACACCGTGACCCATGGCTCTGTCGCTCCGGATAAGGAGCGTCTGCGACCTTTGCTCAACATGGCCCCTCCCTGCGATCGGGCGTCCCTGAAGCGCGCCCTCGGGCTATTCGCCCATTACTCCAAATGGGTACAAAATTTCTCTGCGAAACTTCGCCCCCTTGTGGCCTGCGACACCTTCCCACTGCGTCCGGCCGCGTAGGCGGCCTTTGGAGGCCTTAAGGCCGACATCGCCAGTGCCACCGTGGCGACGATCGACGAGAGCGGATCTTTCGTCCTCGAAAGTGATGCCTCGGATCAGGCCATCGCGGCGACCCTCTCCCAAGGAGGGCGTCCGGTGGCTTTATTTTCACGGACTCTTACCTCCGCTGAGCGGAGACACTCGTCTGTCAAAAAGGAAGCGTATGCGATCGTCGAATCTATTCGGCGATGGCGCCCGTACTTACTCGGGCGGTGCTTCCAAATCATCACGGACCAGCAAAGTGTTGCGTTCATGTACGACACCTTACACGCCCAGCGCATTAAGAATGAGAAAATCACTCGCTGGCGTATCGAACTCGCCGACTTCTGTTACACCATCAAATACCGCCCGGGGAAGGATAACCGGGCTGCCGACGCCTTATCAAGACTGGCTACATGCGCGGGTATCACCTCTTTGGAGGGCCTACGTGTGCTGCATGCCACTGCGGGCCATCCGGGCGTAACGCGTCTCGCTCATTTTGTGCGGCGTGGCAATCTCCCTTACTCGATTGACGATATCCGCCGTATCTGTCGCGACTGTGCTATATGCGCGGAAATCAAACCGCGTTTCTATAACCCACCCATGGGGACTCTGGTTAGGGCTACGAGGCCGTGGGAACGCTTGGCGATGGATTTCAAGGGCCCATTGCCGGTGTCGAGTAGCTCTCGCTATCTGCTCACTATCGTCGATGAGTACTCGCGATTCCCCTTCGCTTATACGTGCGTGGACATGACTGCTGCCACGGTGAAGCGATGCTTACAGAACTTGTTCTCTATGTTCGGGTACCCGGCCTATGTGCATACCGACCGGGGTGCGGTCTTCTTGTCTCAGGAGGTGCGCGGCTATCTGCTCCAAAATAACATCGCTTATAGTTACACCACGCCGTACAGACCCCAGGCAAATGGGCAGATCGAACGCTTCAACGGGATTATCTGGAGGGCCGTCATGCTCAACCTCCGGACCCTCGGCCGGGGCCTCGATAAATGGGCTTGGTCGCTACCTGCGGCGTTGAACTCGATCAGGGCTCTCCTGTGTACGGCAACCAACCAAACTCCCCACGAGCGACTTTTCCACCACCCCAGGAGCACAGGGTGTATACGGTCTTTACCCAGTTGGCTCGCTGGGCCCGGGCCGGCCTACCTTAAACGGGCGGTTCGCCAGAGCAAGTACGACCCCCGAGTGGACAAAGTGCAGATTCTCCAGGCTAATCCTGAGCATGCTCGTGTCATGACGGCTGATGGACGTGAGACTACTGTCTCCGTACGTCATCTTGCCCCATGCGTGATCGCTGACCCGAGTAGGGAATCGGACGAACCGATCGAACCCATCTATGAGACTATGGACTCTCCCGACGCTCCCATCGCCGAAAGTCTACCGACCCTCCCCTCGCCGCGTCTACCCAGGCCCGACGGCTTGGCGGTACCCCCTTCGTCACCTGACCCTGGTGGTGCCTCCGACGCCGGGGACACTGGGATACGTGATGCCGTACCCGGGGAATTTCGGACGCGTGCTGGCAGAGAAATCCGCCGCCCGGACCGGTACGGTTGGGTCGACTGATACCCTCTTCCGCACCCTGTTCGTGCTGACGCTCGCTCGCTTCTAGCCGTTCTGCAGTATAATTCTAATGGGGGGGGGGGGGGGGGAGAATGTAGTGAAATCGTATTCGTACTGAACCCGGGGTGATGCTCGCTGCTCACTGACACCGCTAGGGCGGGCGCGGCTATAAGACCCGCCGCGGACGGTGCTCCGAGACTTCTCCTGTGACATGTTACATCTAGCAGACTCGCTAACGGTACGCCTGCATAGAATATTAAGCTTGCTTGCATTGAATGTTATGGATGGACCCATGTGATGCCAAATCTTATTCCTATTGCATTTCCTGTATTACAGAATGATGTCATGGTCTTAATGGAATTAAACCACCAGTTGGACTAAGTTGTGTGGACCTGATTGGTTTTCCACAACATTGGTTTTGACAAACTTCCCTGCAAATGTCTGCTGCTCTTCTTCTGCTCCAATCGGTTCTTCCGATCATGTGCTTAAAGTTGACATCTCTCTGGCCATTCTCAGAGAGCCTCCTCAGCTCTGGCATTTCACTCAGGCCGACTGGCATGGTCTTCAAGAAGCCATCAATCATCTGGACTGGTCTCCCATCTCTACTGCCTCTGACATAAACTCATCCTGGGAATTCTTCCAAAGTAAATTACTCTCTCTCATGCACAGATTTATCCCATCTCGTCATCAGTTGTCTTACCCTTCCTTTCGTCCATGGTACATTGAATCTTGTGGTGAAGCAGTTGCCCTGAAACAACTTGCCTTTGCCTCATGGAAGGCAAATCCAACTGAAGGCAATCTCAGTTCCTTTCACAAAGCTCGGAACAAGTGTGTGTCTAGTCTACCCTCAGGAGAGCCAGGAAGCACGATCTCTCCACTCTCAAGACTGAACTCTCAAACCTGTCTCCCTCCTCAAAATCCTGGTGGCATCTGGTCAAATCTGTTTCTGGTGTTTGCTCCCCCTCCACCCCCTCCCTTACCTCAAATGGCTACACAGCCGACACCGCACATGACAAAGCCAAATGCCTCAACTCTGTGTTTGCCTCAAAATATTGTGTCCCAAACAACATGTCTCTCTGTGCCCACCTTACCCAGTCGAACCCAGCTGCTCCTGGACTCTGTGTCCTGTTCTCCTGACAAGATGGAGAAGTTTCTGTCAAACCTAGACTCTGATTCTGCAACTGGACCTGACGGCATCAGCCACGGGTCCTAAAATCCTGTTCTGCCGCTCGATCTCTCTCTCTCTCTGTTCTCTTCACCCTCTCTTTTGCTCAAGGTCATCTGCCAGCATCTTGGAAATCAGCAAACATTACCGCTTTACACAAAAAAGGTGCAAAAACAGATCCTTGCAACTACAGACCAATCAGCCTGCTCCCAATTATCAGCAAAGTCATGGAATCGATCATCGATTCTGACATCGAATCCTTCCTCTTCTCCAATGGCTTGATCTCTCATCATCAATTTGGATTCAGACCAGGTCATTCTACTATGGACATGCTGCTTCTGCTGTCTCAGCAATGGAAGGAGGTCCTCAATGCCAAACAGGAAATCGGAGTTGTCTCCCTTGACATATCACGTCGTTTCGATACGGTCTGGCACCCCGCCATGCTCACCAAACTCTCCTCATATGGTACCCATGGAAACCTCCACACATGGCTTGCAGATTTCCTTTCTGGTCGCAGTCAACATGTGGCCCTGAATGTAATTCTCTCTTCTCCCCTTCCTGTTCAGGTTGGAGTTCCTCAAGGCAGTGTTCTGTGCCCTGTGCTTTTTCTGGTGTTCATTAATAATCTCTCCGACTCTCTGGAAAATCCTCTCCATCTCTTTGCTGATGACCACCCTCTGCAGCTCCATATCCCAACTCTCAGATCGGCAGGCAGCAGCCTCTTCAATCTTTGCAGACCTGGACAAAATCACAAACTGGTCAAACATGTCTTTCAATCCTGACAAATCTCGCACTCTCACTTTGTCTCTCCGAAAAGACCATCTGGGCAACCCTCCCATGTACTTTCTGAACAATCCTCTTGAAGAAGTTCTGTCACTCAAGCTTTTGGGTCTCACTATCTGCCATGATATTTCCTGGGAAAATCACATTTCCAAGCTGGCCTCCAAAGCCAGTCGCCGACTCGGCATCCTCGTCGTGTGAGCCTTTTCTGTAGACTTCTGGGCTCCTCACCACGTACAAGGCTTTCATCCGCAGCTCAATGGAATACTGCTCTCCCCTCTGGTCTGGTGCTCCTGCCTCACACCTAGCTCGGCTTCACGTAGTTGAAACCAAAGCTTTCAGAATCATTGGAATCTCCCGCGATGACGCTGATTCTGAGGGCCTTTCTCTCTGTCACCGCAGGCAGGTAGATGGTCTTTGTCTTCTACTGACTCCTCTCTGGCCTTGCTCCCCCTGTTCTGTCTGTGCTCTGTCACCCAAATATTCCTGCAGGATGCACAAGATCTGCCAGCAACTCTCTTATGGTTAAACTGCCAAAATCAAGACTTTCTCCTCACCATCACTCTTTCATTCTTCTTTTCTCCCGCCTGTGGAACAAACTCCCACACTCTCTTCAATCCCACTCCTCCCTCCAGGTCTTTAACCCTTTGAGTACGGGATTTTTTTTTTTGATAAAAATACCCCCGGTACGGGATTAATTTGGCATTTTGGTACGGGAATGCAACCACGTACTGACGATCTATTTATAGGTATAGTCGATGACGTGTAGTAACGTCATCTGTACACAAAACTTTTTCGCGGGTTGTGGCACTGGACGTCAACCGTACTGAAAGGGTTAAAACAGCTGTTCACCACCATCTCTTATCTTCCCCCATCCAAAACCTTGATCTTTTCTACCCCCGTAAAAACACCCCACATCCGCATCTTTGAATCCCCAGCTTCTTCCTGGGGTTCCTTGAAGTGTTCCTTTGCTTTATACCATGTACCCCCCCCCCCCTCCTCCCCAACCCTCCCCCTTCCACAGATCTACCGCCGTCCTTGTTCTCTTCTGTTGTTGCGCTTGTGTGCTTCCCTCTCTCCCCCTCTTGTCTCCCGCTCCCTTCATTGCATGTTTTCATGTTCAATGTGTTAGCTCTTACACGAGCCTTGATTCTGTATACAACAAAAAAAAGACCAAAAAAAAAAACATGTTAATATGTCTTTTTTCCCTTCTTTTTGAAAAGGGTTATTCCCAACTGTTTTAACTTAGTCCAACTGTTTAAACACTAGTAACAGCACCTGGAAACTTCAAAAAAAAGTTGCAAACTATAAATATATACAGTCACGTGAAAAGGTAAGTACACCCCATGTAAAGTCTTGACTTTTTCAACATATTTCAACATACAGCTATTTGATCTTCATTTCAACAATATTGACAGATAAAGGTGATATAATATAACAAATATCATGAAACATTTACATTTTGTAGTCCATTGTATAATTTAAATAGACATAAATGCAAATTTCGCATGTGGAAAAAGTAAGTACACCCTTGGCTCTAATAGGTGGTATTGCCCCCTTTGGCAGAAACAACCTCAAGTAGGCGTTTCTTATGACTGTCCACCAGTCTCTGACATCGAATGGGAGAAATTTTTGCCCACTCCTCCATTCAGAATTATTTCAGCTGTGCGATGTTTGAGGGGTTTCTTGCATGCACAGCTCGTTTCAAATCCCCCCAAAACATCTCGATGGGATTTAGATCCGGGCTTTGACTTGGCCATTCCAGAACCCTCCATTTCTTTCTTTTCAGCCATTCCTTGGTAGATTTACTGGTATGTTTAGGGTCATTGTCATGTTGCAAGGTCCACCTCCGGTTGAGCTTCAACTTTCCGACAGATGGCCTCACCTTATCCTCAAGCACCCTCTGGTGCAATGAAGAATTCATAGTGGATTCTATGATGGTGAGCTGCCCAGGCCCTGATGCAGCAAAGCTGCCCCAAACCATAATATTTCCAACACAATGCTTTACAGTTGGTATCAGGTTCTTGTGGTCAAATGCTGTCTTTGGTTTTCGCCAAACATGTCTTCTGGTACTGTGGCCAAATCGCTCTCCCTTTGACTCATCTGTCCAGAGCACATAGTTCCAGAAGTGCTGGTCTTTGCCTCGGTGTTCATTGGCAAACTTTAGTCTTGCCCTGATGTTCTTTCTGGACAGCAAAGGTTTCCTCCTGGCACACCTCCCATGTAGATCAAATTTGTGCAGCCTCTTTCTAATGGTAGACTCGTGCACTTTGACATCAACAGTGGCAAGAGCTACCTGTAGGTCCCGTGATGACATTCTGGGGTTCTTAGAGACTTATTGCAGCATCTTGCGGTCTGCTCTCGGGCTGAACTTGCTGGGGCGGCCTGGCCTGAACAAGTTGGCAGTTGTTTGGAATCTTCTTCACTTGTAGATGATCTTCCGGACAGTCGAATGATTGATTTCAAATTGTTTGGAGATCTTTTTAAATCCCTTCCCAGACTCGTAGGCATCTATAACCTTCCTTCTGAAGGCCTCAGAGAGCTCTTTTGATCTAGGCTGGTGATGCCGCACACTTCAACAACAAAGAGCAAACCAAACTGAATGTATGAGGTTTAAATAAGACTGGTTCCTCCAAGATCCTCTCTAACGATGTTCTAATCATTTGCACCTGAGCTGGTGCACCTGATTCTAATTTTAGGTATTTGAAGTAGTGATAAATGTCGGGGTGTACTTACTTTTTCCACATGCGAAATTTGCATTTATGTTTATTTAAATTATACAATGGGCTACAAAATGTAAATGTTTCCTGATATTTGTTATATTATATCACCTTTATCTATCAATATTGTTGAAATGAAGATCAAGTAGCTGTATGTTGAAATATGTTGAAAAAGTCAAAACTTTACATGGGGTGTACTTACTTTTTCACGTGACTGTATATATGGACAGTATATACACATCCTCTATCTCAGGCCGACCAGCTATCACGATACCAAAATCATTTTAACCATCTGCATTCCCCAAAATGTGTTCCCCCATCACATTTTCCATCACATCACATCTTCCCCCATCTCCCACCTGAAGAATGACTGGCTCTGGGTTTAGCCTCAAAGTGTAGGTAAAATGAGCCAGGCCTGAAACCACACTATCCTCGCCATGTCTTTTTGCCAACTGCTGGAGCAGTCGTCGTGATGGGCACCTCAATGCATCAGACCAGCCACTTGCAGCTTCGGTGTTCAGTTGAATTGCCCGGTCTTTCTCGGAGAATCTCACCGCACGTGATACATTGCAGTGTCCGGGAAGTCCAGCCTCATGGCAAAGTCTCTGGTCTAGCGCCAAGATCTCGTCGGCCGACGCGAGACGTTTGAAGACAACTGACACCCACCCTTGCTTGGCATCAAGGAATTGTCCAAAAAACACCTGGAAAGGATGAAAATTTTTTTTACTTCATAGCTTTGCTTAAGTATTGCATTTTGTAATCTCTACATGATTTCCTCACAATTAATTTTTCCAACATCCCTGACTGTATATAGAGTAAATTAATCAATGGCCATCCCATCTACGAAGCATAAAACATGTAGTCTCATGCTGTGATCCCATGGTGGTGGCTACGGTCTCCTAAACTGACAATTCTCTCTGTTTGCACTCACTTAATTATGAAGTTTAAGATTCTACTTGGTCCAGTAAAAAAAATAAAAAATAACCACCTTTAGAGGCCATTTTTCCCCGCGAAGCGGGGGTTGGCCTTTTTCGGGAACCGTGGTTGTTGTTGTTTTTCGGTCCCCTATTTGAAGCAATGTTTTACGGCCGGATGCCCTTCCTGACGCCAACCCTTTTTGCCGCCTTTAACGACAAACAGGGAATTACCAGTGAACTGGTACTCAATTAGCCGACCTCAGAAGGATGACAGGCTGAGTCAACCCCCCTGGCGTTAATTCAGCGATCGACCGGGATTCGAACCCAGGATCCTTGGATCCTAAGCCGGCACCCTAGCCGCTAGCCCAACACCAGGGTCCAGTATTGGCTTCAAATTGAATAAGCAGATTTTTGAACTTTTTGAATTTCAATTTTTTTTGGAATTTTTGAATTTTTAAATTGAATTTGAATTTTTGAACTTCAAATTGAACTCAAGGTTTTGGGTATCACGATCTGCCATGATCTTTCCTGGGAAAACCACATTTCAAATCTGGCCTCCAAAGCCAGTCGCCGACTGGGCATCCTCCGTCGTGCGAAGTCCTTCCTTGGCACACCTGAGCTCCTCACCACATACAAGGCTTTCATCCGCAGCTCAATGGAATACTGTTCTCCCCCTCTGGGCTGGTGCTCCTGCCTCACAACTAGCTCGTCTTCACGCTGTTGAAGCCAAAGCGTTCAGAATCATTGGAATCTCCTGCGATGAAGCGAACTCCGAGGGCCTTTCACTCACTCACCGCAGGCAGGTTGGTGGTCTTTCTGTCTTCTACCGACTCCTCTCCGGCCTTGCTCCTCCAGCTCTCTCTGGGCTCTGTCCCCCAAATATTCCTACAGGTCGCACAAGATCTGCCAGCAACCCTCTTATGGTTAAACTGCCAAAATCAAGACTCTCTGCTCACCTTCACTCTTTCATTCCTCTTTTCTCCCGCCTCTGGAACAAACTCCCTCACTCCCTTCACTCCCCCAATCCCACTCCTCCCTCCAGGTCTTTAAAACAGCTGTTCACCACCATCTCTTGTCTTCCCCCATCACGTCTCTTCAAAGCTGTCCCCGCGCGCACGCTTTCGAAGTTAAGTAATTTTTCACAATTGTGTTTTTGTCGAATCTGTATCTTTCTTTCGGTGTATGTACCTATTGGGGTGACTTTAATAGGTTTCTTGGTGTTGGTTTTTCATACCTGTGTACAGAATCGTCGTTTTTTTCGTATCGTGTATTCTGAGGCCTAGTGTAGTGCTAGTAGGCTACCGTGTCAGCCCTTGGCTTGAGGCTTTTGTTTTGTCTCAGCGGTTCTTCGATCGCGCTGCAAATTACTTTCGGTCTCTGTTTTTCACGGTCTTTTCACCCCATACTTCCTTGTTTTAAAATCTCAAAAAAAAAAAAAAAAAAAAAATTCCTTCCCTGTTCTTATCCATTTGTTCGTTCTTATTTGTTCGTTCGTTCTTCGACCACGTTGTTCGTGATCACGTGATCACGTTGTTAAAAAAGTTTCATCTGTCCCCTGAAGAACTTTATTTTGTCATATTCTATAACACCTTTTTCTTCTTCTTCTATAAAAGGATGCTTTCGACTTGCTCACCAAATCTATTCATTCCAAAAAAAAATTCCCTCTCTTACAGTGCATCTTTCATTCATTCCCTAAACTCTCCAGAGCTCCACCCATCCTTCAGCGTCCTCAAATGTATTTTTGACTCGAATGTCTCAAGAAACTCATTTTGCAATAAATGTTCGTTTCCCATTAATCGTACACTTTTCAAAATCCAATCTCACCCCTTCCCTCCAAATCTTCCCCATCACCCATCTCTTTCAAATCTTCCCCCTTGCCCCTCCCCCCCAAATCTTCCCCACCACCCATCCCTTTCAAATCTTCCCCCCCTGCCCCTTCCCTCCTAAACTCCCCCCACTCCCCTCCCCTCCGAGACTCTCCCTCACTCCTCCCCTCCTAGACTCCCCTCTCACCCCTCCTCCTCAAAGCGTCCTCCCCGCGTCTTCCCCCTTCCAACTTTCACCTTCTTCTCCCTCAACCTTCTGCCTCACTCTTCCCCCTCCTCAAATAACACCTCACTGCGCCTCACCCAATCACCATCAAACCTTTTGTCTGCCCCATTCTTCCCTTTCTCCAAGCTATTCTGTAATCTCTGACACACCTTCAACAGCTCTCCCTACCTCTTCCTCCTCTTCCACATCTTACCCTACCGCTCCCCCCCCCCCCCCTGTTCTGTATCCGATGCTCCCCCTTCCTCTTCCTTAACCAGGAAGACCTCAGACCTCAGACCAGGTCACTCTACTCTGGACATGCTGCTTCTGCTGTCTCAACAATGGATGGAGGTCCTCAATGCCAAACAGGAAATCAGAGCTGTCTCCCTTGACATATCAAGGGCCTTTGATACGGTCTGGCACCCAGCTCTGCTCACCAAACTCTCCTCCTATGGTATCCATGGAAAGCTCCATGCATGGCTTGCGGACTTCCTCTCTGGTCGTAGTCAACGTGTGGCCCTGAATGGATTTCTCTCATCTCCCCTTCCTGTTCAGGCTGGAGTTCCCCAAGGAAGTGTGCTGGGCCCTGTGCTTTTTCTGGTCTTTATCAATGATCTCTCTGACTCTCTGGAAAATCCTCTCTATCTCTTTGCTGATGACTCCACTCTCTGCCGCTCCATTCCTCTTCCCTCAGATCGGCAGTCTGCAGCCTCCTCACTCTCTGAAGACCTGGACAAAATCACAGACTGGTCAAACAAGTGGAACATGTCTTTCAATCCTGCCAAATCTCACTCTCTTACTATGTCTCTCCGAAAAGATCGACTGGACAACCCTCCCATCTACTTTCTCAACAATCCTCTCCAAGAAGTTCTGTCACTCAAGCTTTTGGGTCTCACTATCTGCCATGATCTTTCTTGGGAAAACCACATTTCCAAGCTGGCCTCCAAAGCCAGTCGCCGACTGGGCATCCTCCGTCGTGCTAAGTCTTTTCTTGGCACACCTGAGCTCCTCACCACATACAAGGCTTTCATCCGCAGCTCAATGGAATACTGCTCTCCCCTCTGGGCTGGTGCTCCTGCCTCACACCTAGCTCGCCTTCACGCTGTTGAAACCAAAGCATTCAGAATCATTGGAATCTCCCGCGATGAAGCTATCTCTGAGGGCCTTTCACTCACTCACCGCAGGCAGGTAGGTGGTCTTTCTGTCTTCTACCGACTCCTCTCCGGCCTTGCTCCCCCAGCTCTCTCTGTGCTCTGTCCCCCAAATATTCCTACAGGTCGCACAAGATCTGCCAGCAACCCTCTGATGGTTAAACTGCCGAAATCTCGGCTCTCTGCTCACCTTCACTCCTTCATTCCTCTTTTCTCCCGCCTCTGGAACAAACTCCCTCACTCTCTTCAATCCCACTCCACCCTCCAAGTCTTTAAAACAGCTGTTCACCACCATCTCTTATCTTCCCCCATCCAAAACCTTGATCTTTTCTACCCCCGCTAATTTCACCCCAATTCCACTTTTTTGAAATACCAACTTCTGTCCAGGAAGTACTTGGTGTCCTTGTGTTTTATACTTCTCCCTCCCCCCCCTTTCCCATGCCTCCTCCCCCCTTCCCATGCCTCCTCCCCCCGGGCCCTCTCCCTTCCACACATCTCCCTGCTCTCGGATGTTGTGTTTGTGTGCTTCCCCTTCTCTCCCCATCTTGTCTTCCGCTCCCTCTTTTTGGGTATTTTGTTTGTCTGGTTGATTTGTTTGTGAAGTAAATGTTAGCTCTTTCACGGGCCTCGATTCATTATACAAAAAAAAAAAAAAAATCCAAAACCTTGATCTTTTCTACCCCCATTAATTCACCCCAGATCCACTTTTTTGAAATTCCGACTTCTTTCCTGGAAGTCCTAGCAATATCCATGTGTTTTTTACCTCCCCCCCTCCCCCCTTCCCATGCCTCCTCCCCCCTTCCCATGCCTCCTCCCCCCTTCCCATGCCTCCTCCCCCCAAGCCCTCTCCCTCCCACAGATCTCCCGATGTCCCTGTTCTCTGCTGTTGTACTTGTGTGCTTCCCTCTCTCTCTCTCTCCATCTTGTCTCCTGCTCCCTTTGTCTTGTGTTTTATGTGTCGGTTTGACTTTTTGTGTGATTAATGTTTGCTCTTACACGAGCGTCGATCTTGTATCCCAAAAAAAAAACCCCCCCAAAAAAACCATATGGTTGGTTGGCCAACTTCGCTCCTTGTCGTTCCTTGTCTATACCTGTTGATACGCCCATAAAACAAAATGACGAGTGAAGCTTCTTTGAGAGGCAAGACAACTATTCACGATGGCACTATTTTTCCCTTGTTAATATTTGCCACACCATGCAAACCACACTCATGCGCACACACAAACCTGTTTGTGGTTCAGAAAATTGAGAAGCCTCAGTCGCCACCAGAAGTTCAGCCTCAAATGACCAGATAAAAATTGATGACACCAGCTGGTGCCCAAACAGGCTGGACAAGCAGGGAGCCCAAGAAAGTCTGCATCTTCCAGATTGTTGTTAAAGCCAACGATCATGGACAGGATGGCCCAGACTACAGTCACGACGACCAGAAAGGTGTAGAAGCCACATGGAACACGAAGAAAACGGCGGTGAAGAGGGCAGCACCACAGGGCCATGATATTGCATCACCTCCACCTGTTACACCTGGGGTGATAAATTGTAAAAGGAATTCAGGTTAACAAATCCAGCATCTTTTTCATCGACATGTCTCAATGAAACTGTGCCACAGCAGGATATTTAACAATATACTCAGCACAAAGTTGTGATACACAATGATACTGACAATAAAAACATGATGAAGGGGGAAAAAAAATTAAATATTTCTACAAGTATGTACATGTAAAAAAAAAAAAAAAAAAAAAAAAAAAAAAAATATATCTATCTATAATTCCAGTAATCTCTGTACGTTTGTACGTCTGTACGTCTGTACGTCTGTACGTTTGTCTGTGACCGCTGTTTCTCGACAACTACCGGTCCGATATACTTGAAACTTGCCAGGTATATTGCTGGGGACCCGAGGATGTGCCTTTTCAAGGTTTGAAATTAATCGGACAAGTACTTACCGAGCTATGGCGATTTAGCCGTTCGCCGTTCGCTTTGCCGTTGCGAATGGACCAAACCATTCATGTAAATAGAGGGGGGGGGGGGGGGGGGGGTTCTGTGGTCGTTCGCTTTGGCTTTGCGAATGGACCAAACCATTCATGTAAATAGAGGGGGGGGGGTTCTGTGGTCGTTCGCTTTGGCTTTGCGAATGGACCAAACCATTCATGTAAATAGAGGGGGGGGTTCTGTGGTCGTTGCGAATGGACCAAACCATTCACATCGAATCATCGAATCACATCGAATGGACCAAACCGTTCGCTTTGGACCAAACCATTGCATGTAAATAGAGGGGGGGGGGGGGGGTTCTGTGGTCGTTGCGAATGGACCAAACCATTTCATGTAAATAGAGGGGGGGGGGGGGGATATAATTTTAGATATATATATAGTACGGGCATTGGCAAGGAACGGGCACCCACGTACGGGCAATGCCCTAGTATATAAAATTACTAATAAAACAAGAAGACGTCATGTGCAGCACGATACTTGCAAAATCCGCCCCCCCCCCCCCCCCTCAAAAGTTTTCCAATGATACAGCAAATTGTCCATTTCATGAAGATTAAAATTTACAATCTTGATCAAAGCTCGGGTCAACAGGATGAAAAGTGACGATTTTTCAGATGACAAATGATGATTTTGGAAGGTAGACCTTGAGTTGACCTTTGACCTTTTGTCCTCAAAAATAGTTAGTTTCCCTATTTAGTGACTCAATGTGCAAATGCTGTTCAATTTTCAAGTCAATCGGATGAAAATTGAGGATATTAAAAATTTGGCCTATGTTGACCTTTTGGCCTATGTTGACCTCAAAAATAGATGGTGGTTGAATTCAGTGACCATATATATATAAATCCTCTTAGAAGTTCAAGTCCATCAAATGAAAATTGGTGATTTTAGAAATTTGGCCTATGTTGACCTTTTGGCCTGTGTTTACCTAAAATATAATACGTGGTTGAATTCAGTGACGAGATATGCAAGTCCTCTTCAAATTTCAAGTCAATTGGATGAAAATTTAGTATTTTAGAAAATTTTGCCTATGTTGACCTTTTGGCCTAAGTTGACCTCAAGAATACTTGGTGGTTGAATTCAGTGACCAGATATGCAAGTCCTCTTCAAATTTCAAGTCAATTGGATGAAAATTGAGGATTTTAGAAATTTGGCCTATGTTGACCATTTGGCCTATGTTGACCTCAAGAATACTTGGTGGTTGAATTCATTGACCAGATTTGCAAGTCCTCTTCAAATTTCAAGTCAATTGGATGAAAATTGAGGATTTTAGAAATTTAGCAAAGTTGGTGACCTTTGGCCTATGTTGACCTTTTGACCTATTGACCCCCAAAACAATAGACCTTTTGCTTTTGACCAACTCTACCATTTGGTGAAGTTTCGTGAAGATCGGTTGAAAATTGTGACCTGTAGACCAGTGACAGAAAAACAAACAGACAGACAGAACCACAAACACAACCGACCAATATACTTGAAAAATCTTCGATTTTGCAAGTAAAAAATACATATATATTGTTGCGGAGGCCGGTTTCAAAACCCCCTTCTTGCACAACAATTTTTTTGCGTGATTCCCCTCGGTTAATACCGGAGAATCACGAATACCTTCAAGATGCACGGGTCAAGGTGCACGCGCATGCCGAAGAACTGCGCGATCGAACCCTCACTTTCTCACACCTTATGGATGCCGAGCGGTTTTGCACGGTGTGGAAAGTGGCGTTACCCCCACGAGATTTATGGACCTGAGTCTAGCCAAATTCGGTCCCGGATGATGCCAGGCCAATGGAGAAAAGACGTACCGAACAGGTTGGAAAGTAAGAACAAAATGTACAGCCTTTTATTTGGAAGGCACAGATAAACAGAGACGAACATACAGCTTATCAATTATTACCTAATAATAACCCCGACGTGGTGCCTTCACACTCTGACACACACACACACACACACACACACACACACACACACACACACACACACACACACACACACACACACACACCACACACACACACACTGGGACAAAATACACTAGTTAAAGGCGTACCAATGTACATGCTAGGATTCCTCATTGGTGACCACGTGGTCTGGTGTGCGCGGCTCGTAGTTCGATCGTGACGTGCAGCCTGGATGAGGTAAATTCAGCGCAGGTGGGACGAGCTGCCACACAGGCAGACAACCTCAGCTCAGGTGAGTTGTGTCGAAAGGCCAACGCTTGCAGGTCAGCCAGATGGCGCAAAAGATCGGCAAAGAGCGATGGGTGTCGGGCATTGAACAAAGGCCAAAACACGTGTCGTCTGGTGGAGCCAAAACAAAAGAGTTCAGAGCAGGGTGTCGTCCACCTGGCGAAATCCAAGGCAAGAGCACTGTCCTCGTGTGCGCGGCGTAATATCAAGAGAGGTCTCCTCGTGGGCGCAATGGAAAAGCAAGAGAGGTCAGGTGCGTCCCTCGATGAAGTCCCAAAAAGCAAGAGAATCATAATGCGCTGCGCGTGGGCTATTATCAGAACTGCCCACGCCCTTCAAAATGTTCCAGACCCTCCCATTGGCTGAGGCTTGTCGCATCATGGTGACGGGTTCCTGGCTCGCCATTGTTCAAGTGGGCCATGCTTTTGGCCACGCCTTTCTGCTCATTAAAAAATGGCTTCCCTTAACCAACGAGGGTTTGAAGATTCTGCCTAACTCAACGCATATTTGGTCTTTTTTACGACTCAATGGGAAAGGGCTAATCTTTACATTCAATAAGACATAACTGACTAATGCAGGCTACATGTTGTCGTGCAATTGACTATAGGGAGTCTGCATTTATGGCACAACCGCAACAATATATATATATATATATATATGACGGGACTCGTTGACTTAGGACTCGAGACTAAGAGAAGGAACCATGACTGAGAGAAGGAACAACTGATATATTTATTGGATTCGTTATACACAAGCTTGTGGAAAGCAGATGCTGAAGACGAATAAGCTCACAGAGACCAACTTCCCAGCTGAATGCTCTAAAATAATTCGATCAAGCTTCATTTTATAAAGGGAATATTGGGGGTGGCCTTAGCTCACAAGACAAAGAGACGGTGTGTTCATCCAAGGCCACTCATGGGTAAGCCTTGATAAGAGGCAACATGTTGCTCATAGAAGCTTGGTTGGGAAACTACAAAGGGAGTGGATAGTCGTTGACAAAGTTTTGTGGGAGGCTAGAAAAACAACAGCTTGCACCCAAGGCTATGGAAGGGAAAACAATTGGTCTTTCACAGAGGAAGGATATAACAAGCTCAAAAAGGACATAAAAGGAAAAAAGATTGAAAGGATACAGCAATCAATCAAGACAGAGCATATATTTGGTTATAGTTGGTAATTGGTAGAACAGCAATAAAGCACAAAAGGGGAAGGGGATCTCAAGCCATATATATATATATATATATATATATATATATATATATATATATATATATATATATATATATTGTTGCGGATATGAGGATGGCATTTTTTTGATTGTGTGTATTGGATTGTGGTAAACTGCTGTGTACCATTGGTTGGATATGGCCCCTCTTGCCTCCAGAGTTGTATAAAGGTAAAAAGGGCGTCTCGGTAATTAGTCCATAAGCATACACGTCAGCCAATCATAGAATGACCCTGTTCGATAGCTTATATCTTATTATGTGTCTTAGGGTAAGGCTGTGTCTCCCATTAACTTAAATACTCCATTGTACCAAGTGAAATAAGAATAGGTCCCCATTCATTTCATTTTGATGGCCAACTGCATTTTGGGCAGTTTTTCTTCAACCACCATTGGCCACGAGGCAGGGTTGGGGAAGAAAGGCGGGTCCCCACCTCGTCAGAGAGGGGAGGAGTGAGCCAGCCCCACTCGACCAACCATGAACAAGGGGTTTGGCTTGAGAGGGCGGAGGAAGAGCGTTTGGGGGAAGTTCGCAAAGGTTGAGGGGCGGGGCCTATATAACCCGCCGGCGGGGCGTTCCCAAGCAGTTGAGACAAGGAGGGAGGAGACAAGAGCTGGGTCGTCAGAGAGTTGCGCTTTTACTGAGTCCAAAGAAAGAGCTGGGTCGTCAGAGAGTTGCGCTTTTACTGAGTCCAAAGAAAGAGCTGGGTCGTCAGAGAGTTGCGCTTTTACTGAGTCCAAAGAAAGAGCTGGGTCGTCAGAGAGTTGCGCTTTTACTGAGTCCAAAGAAAGAGCTGGGTCGTCAGAGAGTTGCGCTTTTACTGAGTCCAAAGAAAGAGCTGGGTCGCCAGAGCAGATGCGCTTTTACTGAGACAAGCAGCTCCGACCCGTGACTCCGTGCACACGACAGGCTCGGTGGCATCAGCGGCCGTCGAGGTCCAGCCCGACGTCCCGTGCGGGATCAAGCTCCAGCCAGCTCCGTGCCGTCCCCCCCCCCCCCCCTCCAGCCACACACCTCCTTCCAGCAATCCACTCTGCAATTCCCCGCGTGAGTCAGTGTCTTTGTTTGTTCTGTCCTGGGTAGGTAATTAAGCTTGTATAAGGAATTCACTGTGTCACCTGCGTCTCATGTCCCTGTAAATAATCGTGACTGCTCCTTTTTGCTTGTGTGGGTAAATAATAAATCCCGTTACTCTTCTGTACGTCTTCTTCCTCTTTGCATTCGGTCGCTTTAGAGTTTTCCCAATTGAGTAGCTGTGGCGCGATACGGCCAACGTTTGGGTTGAATCGGGTTTTAGTCGGGGAATAACTGTTCGGCCGCGGTTACACCACCGCTCGGTCAAAATAACATCTAATCCGCGGTCCGTAACAATATATATATATATATATATATATATATATATATATATATATATATATATAACTGTAAGAAATAGTAGAAACTCCAAAGTACGAGCAGGGCGTCTCATTTGTATTGAATATATAATCGTTAGATTAAATAAGACGCGGACGTAGCTTCAGGACGTCGATCTTTAATTGTCGACAAGCTTTCGACCAACAAAGGTCTTCTTCTGAGTCAGCCCCAAGTTCGACGGAAGTCGTCCGGAAGTCACCCGAAAAACTTCCGTCGAACTTGGGGCTGACTCAGAAGAAGACCTTTGTTGGTCGAAAGCTTGTCGACAATTAAAGATCGACGTCCTGAAGCTACGTCCGCGTCTTATTTAATCTAACGATTATATATATATATATATATATATATATATATATATATATATATATATATATATATATATATATATATATATATATATATATTGTCGTGGAAATCAATCAGGTCCACAACTTTGTCCCATAGGTAGGTTTAATCACAATTAGATCTTTGGCATCATCCTGTAAAAATACAATCATGCAATAGATATCAGGATCTTGGCATCATATAGAAAGGACCGATAATAATAGTCAAAGCAAGCGAGTCTAGCATATATGTGCGGGTACGTACCATTCAAGACTACAAGACTACATGTCATAGTAAATGTCACAGGAGTGGCTCAGCGTCGCGGATGTCCCAGGTCTTATAGACGCCCCTCAGTGGTTTAAGCAAGCATCACTCCCGGGTTCAACTTTGGTATATTTTCACTACATTCTCCCCGCCGTTAGAACTATACTGCCGCTAGGCAGGTCTCAAGCGTGCGTCAGCATTAATTGATTGGGGTACGTCATTCCATGTCAGTCGGTCCACCCGTAGCGGTCGGGGTGGCGAACTACTCTGCCAGCTCATGTCCGGAAACTACCGGGTACGGCATCCCCAAGCCCGGAGTCCCCTGCTTCGGAGTAGCCGCTGGAGGCAGGTGTCGGAGGGGGCACCTCAGAGCCTTCAGGCAGGGGTGTAGGTGACGACGGAAGTGACGGCAGAAGTTCCATAGAGGAAGCTTCGGTAGAGTCCATAGACTCGTAGATCGGTTCGTCGATATCCCGATAAGGGTTGATGACCCCACATGGCGCGAGATGGCGTACGGAGACAGTGGACTCACGTCCATCTGCCGTCATCACACGAGCATGCTCGGGATTAGCCTGGAGTACCTGCACCTTATCTACTAAGGGGTCGTACTTGCTTGTGCGAACCGCTCGTTTGAGATAGGCCAGCCCCGGCTCAGCGAGCCAGCTGGGTAAAGATCGGATACTACCCGAGCTTCTAGGGTGGTGGAACAGTCTTTCGTGAGGAGTCTGGTTGGTGGCCATACATAGGAGAGCCCTGATCGAGTTCAGAGCCGCAGGTAGCGACCAAGCCCATTTATCGAGGCCCCGGCCGAGGGTCCTGAGGCTTAGCATGACGGCCCTCCATATAATCCCATTGAAGCGTTCGATCTTCCCATTCGCCTGGGGTCTGTACGGTGTGGTGTAACTCGAAGCGACATTATTTTGGAGCAAATAACCTCTCACCTCCTGAGACAGAAACACCGCACCCCGATCGGTATGCACGTAGGCCGGATACCCAAACATAGAAAACAAATTCTGCAGGCACCGTATGACCGTGGCAGCCGTCATATCCCCGCACGTGTAAGCAAAAGGGAATCGCGAGTACTCATCAACGATAGTGAGCAGATAACGAGTTACTCGACACCGGCAGCGGTCCTTTGAAATCCATCGCCAATCTCTCCCACGGTCTCGTAGCTCTAACCAGCGTCCCCATGGGAGGGTTGTAAAAATGCGGTTTGAGTTCCGCACATATAGCGCAGTCACGGCAGATCCGGCAGATGTCCTCAATCGAGTATGGCAGATTACCACTACGCACAAAATGAGCGAAACGCGCCACCCCTGGATGACACATAGTGTCGTGCAAAGCGGGCAGTCCTTCCAAAGTTACGATTCCCGCGCACGTAGCCGGCCTCGATAAGGCGTCGGCGACCAGGTTATCCTTCCCCGGGCGGTATTTGATGGTGTAGCAGAAGTCGGCGAGTTTGATACGCCAGCGAGTGATTTTCTCATTCTTAATACGCTGAGCATGTAAGGTGTCGTACATGAACGCAACGCTTTGTTGGTCCGTGATGATTTGGAAGCATCGCCCGAGTAAATATGGTCGCCATCGCCGAATCGACTCGACGATCGCGTACGCTTCCTTTTCGATAGACGAATGCCTCCGCTCAGCGGAGGTGAGAGTCCGCGAAAAGAAAGCCACAGGGCGCCCCCCTTGGGAGAGAGTCGCCGCTATCGCATGATCCGAGGCATCACTTTCTAAGACGAAAGATTCGCTCTCGTCGATCGTCGCCACAGCGGCGCCAGCGATGTCGGCCTTAAGGCCCCCGAAGGCCACCAAGGCGGCCGGGCTCATGGGGAACGTGTCGCAGGCGGAGCTTCGCGGAGAAATTTTGCACCCACTTCGAATAGTGGGCGAACAGCCCGAGAGCGCGCTTCAGCGAAGCCCGATCGCTAGGCGGAGCCATATCGAGCAAAGGTCGCAGGCGCTCCTTATCCGGAGAGACAGAGCCATGGGTCACGGTGTACCCCAGAAGATCTACCATGCGTAGAGAGTAACGACATTTAGCCTCATTCATGGTTAGGCGATACCTCTGCGCGACCTCGAGGAAGCGCTTCAGATTAGCATCGTGATGCCCCTGGTCATACCCACAAACCGTAAGATTGTCCAGATATACAAAGACATCTGTCAAGTTCTCCTTAGTAACGAGGTCGTCCATAGCCCTCTGAAAACAGGCGACCCCGTTCGTCACCCCAAAAGGTAGTCGGGTGAACTGGTATAACCTTTGACCCGATTCAAAGGCGGTATAGATGCGATCAGCCCTAGAGATGGGGATCTGATGATACGCACTACGCAGATTGATAGTGCTGTAGACGGAGTACTGGGCCACCTGTCGTACTAGCACGTCCATCCCCGGTAAGGGGTAGGCGTCCAGCTGTGGAAAGCGATTAACCGTCTGTGAGTAGTCGATTACCATGCGTCGGCGATGGGCCTCACTTCGCACCACTAAGACCTGGGCCCGCCACGGCGACCGGCTAGGTTCGATAATACTGTCCATTAAGAGCTGGGCCGTTTCCTCCGCAATGAATTGCGCGTCTGCTCATGAGTAGCGCCGTGATTTTACTGCTACAGGAGTGCAGTCAGTGGTCAGGTTGGGGAACAGCGAAAGAGGCTCAATGTCCATTTTCGCGAGTGCACACACAGCAAGCGTGTCCGTCCCACCGAATTCCATTTCCAAACGTCCATGTCGCTTAAGAAAATCGTGTCCCAACAGAATGTCAGCACATAATGCAGGCAAGACCATGAGATGTACATCTGGAAACATGCGTCCCTTTATCACAAGTTTCAATCGACATTCCCCTTTTGTGCTGAGCCTAAGTCCTTGGGAGGCCATGAAGATCCGTCGTGTAGTCCCGAGGACCGGCCACCCATGTTGACGCACTAGTCGTTGATCGATAAAACTATCCGTAGACCCCGTGTCGACTAAGGCCCGTGCAAAAATGCCTTCGACCATGAGCGGCATAATGGCCTGAGCAAGGCCGGAAGATCCGGCAGGTATTGAGCCGTCCGAGTGAGAAGATCGCGCCTCGCGTGTGCATCCCACACCGGCTGCAGTTTTCCGGTCGTTTGAGCGGCTTCCGCCGGAAGATCCGGCAGGTATTGAGCCATCCGGGCGAAAAGATCGCTTCTCTCGCGTGGAGCCCACGCCGGCTGCAGTTTTCCGGTCGTTCGAGCGGCCTCCGGAGGCATAGTTGGAGCTTCAGGAGCTTGTAGTCCGTACGAGCAGCCGTCAGATGGTGCTCGTGTCACGCGAGAAGGATCGCAGCCCTCTGCAGTTTCATGTGCTGGAGCAAGAGCGTGTAGTTCGTACGAGCTGCCGTCGGATGGCGCTCGTGTCACGTGCAGCGTTTGCCGCAAAGCAAGAGGAGCTTTCAAAGCAGAAGCTTGTCGTTTGTTTGAGGAGGGCGTTCGGATGCCAGTCAAGGACGGTCGCTCCGCGGCCGGTCGTGTTCGCACCATTTGTTTTGGCGGCCCGCTGTATCTCACCAAGGACGAGCGTGCAGACAGGGGCCCACGAGGAGGAGGACCGCTCATCAAAGCCGGGTGAGGCGCCCCGCTCTGTGCTCGGTCCGTTGGCTCGGCGATAAGCCCATTCAAGGTCGCGCGAGCTCGTGTGCCCCGCGCGGTCTTCTTGCAGACTTTTGCAAAATGTCCTTTAGTAGAACACAAATGGCATATTGCTTCCCGAGCCGGACACGCCGACCTGGGATGCTGTCGATTGCCACAGAAGTAACACATCGCGTTTTGTTCAGGCCTCGGCCTGGCTGCTGTAGCTGCTGCCAGGCCGGAATCCGGGTCCACCTCGGGAGCGGCCAGGGGCTTGGCCTTAGTCGAGTCCGCACCCGTATCCTCGGCGGTAGCCCTCTTCGGTCGCGCGAGTTGAGAAGTCCCCGCAACGACTCGTGCGTGGTCATAGGCGGTAGATTGTTCCCGGGCCTCAGTGTAGACGTGGGCCACCCGTAGTGCCTCCGCGAACGTCAGGTCAGCTGTCTCCAAAAGTCTGAGCCTCAAAATCGAAGAGCTGATCCCAGAGACAAAAGCATCTCGGACAAGATCGTCCTGGACTTGCTCGTGTGTCCGTACCTCTTGAGTACTGTCCACAAGGAGGTGTCGCAGCTCCTGGGCGAAGCGATCGATCGTCTCGGTGGGCTGTTGATGCCGCGTTGAGAGCATATGCCTGTTGTACACCACGCTCCATTTCTTAATGTAAATTCGCTTTAGCTCTGCCACTGCGGCATCGTACGTCGTACATCGTGCGATGCTCCTGTAGACGCGGTGGTCTACTTTGGTCTGCAGCGCAGACAGCTTCGTTTCAGCGGTGGGAACGGTATCCTGGGCTCCGAACTGGTTCTCCAGCGTTTTGAGCCAGTGAGTGAACTCCGAGCCCGAATCCTCAGCTTGTGGGTCGGCGCCGAGTGTCGGTACATTGATCATCTTGTGTCCCGCCATTTCCGTAGATCTTAATTGTGATTAAATGTCGTGGAAATCAATCAGGTCCACAACTTTGTCCCATAGGTAGGTTTAATCACAATTAGATATTTGGCATCATCCTGTAAAAAGACAATCATGCAATAGATATCAGGATCTTGGCATCATATAGAAAGGACCGATAATAATAGTCAAAGCAAGCGAGTCTCGCATATATGTGCGGGTACGTACCATTCAAGACTACAAGACTAAATGTCATAGTAAATGTCACAGGAGTGGCTCAGCGTCGTGGATGTCCCAGGTCTTATAGACGCCCCTCAGTGGTTTAAGCGAGCATCACTCCCGGGTTCAACTTTGGTATATTTTCACTATATATATATATATATATATATATATATATATATATATATATATATATATATACATACATATATATATATATATATATACAGTATATATATATACACATATATATATATATATATATATATATATATACACATATATATATATATATATATATATATATATATATATATACACATATATATATATATATATATATATATACACATATATATATATATATATATATATATACACATATATATATATATATATATATATATATATATATATATATATATATATATATATATATATATATATATATATATATATATAACTGTAAGAAATAGTAGAAACTCCAAAGTACGAGCAGGGCGTCTCATTTGTATTGAATAAATAATCGTTAGATTAAATAAGACGCGGACGTAGCTTCAGGACGTCGATCTTTAATTGTCGACAAGCTTTCGACCAACAAAGGTCTTTTCTGAGTCTACAAAAACAGCAGGCATGTATATCAGTCAAGTATGTATGGTGATATGTGTGTGAGATGTGTGATGTGTGTAGAAAATGCATACAGAAGGAAGAGTCACGCCAAAGTTCACTCACCAGCCCCAAGTTCAACGGAAGTGACCGTTTGCATTACAGTTAGGGTGCACGTGCATATACAAATATAGAGATATACATACATAAACACACAAGCATATATTCATATCCCATTTATATTCATATAATATATTTATATATTTATATATATGACATATAAAGGTAGAATGAATGAATGAATGAATGATGAATGAATGAATGAATGGGTTACGGTTAACAATTTGATTGGGTTGATGTGGGAACATGCTTTAGTCATCAAAATTTATGCCATGAGGGACTTTTGTCCGAAGTTTGTGTATCCAAAAGGACTCACGTTTCAGAATCGTGGTGTGTGTATATATAAATATATATATATATAAATAAATAAATCCCGGACAGCCGGGAGTTTGGTTATTGAACGAGGAGAATAATAAGAAACCTCATGGGAGACACAAAGCATGGAAAGAGCAGAGGATACAAGACCACAAAGGAGGCGGAAGAAGACATCGACTGCGATTGCGAAGTGAAAGGCCCATCGACCAGGGTGTCAACAAGTCACTTGAGCCCAGTCTCAAGTGTTTGAAGTTTTATTTCAACAACACAAAGGGCAAACTGGGGAGAAGTTGAACACTTGCTCATTGTGTCGTGCGGATTTTGCACACTCGTCCACATTGAGACAAAATTGGTGAAGAATCAGCACAAGCGTTGTAAGGATTTTGTGGTTATCAGCATCAAGTCAAAAGGATCAAATGGAGGTGAATACATCAAGTTGTGGGAGGACCCCGTCACACCTGCTGAAACCCGCGAATGAAGATAACAACCAACGGGGAAAGCCGTGCAAGTGTTCCGTGTGTTCTAAGGTTTTTAGTCGTCCATCAGCCTTAAATAGACACAGACTAATTCACTCGGGAGAGAAAACGTACAAGTGTTCTGTGTGTTCTCATGATTTTAATCAGTTATCAAATTTAAATTAAACACAGACTAATTCACACGGTAGCGAAACCGAACAAGTGTTCTGTGTGTTCTCAGGATTTTAATCAGTTTTCAACTTTAAATAAACACAAACTTATTCACACGGTAGCGAAACCGAACAAGTGTTCTGTGTGTTCTAAGGATTTTAATCAGTTATCAACTTTAAATTAAACAAACAGTATTACAGCCTGAGTACCGCGAGCCTGAGGAGAATTAAATGTACCGCGAGCCTGAGGAGAATTAACTGTACCGTGAGCCTGAGGAGAATTAACTGTACCGCGAACCTGAGGAGAATTAACTGTACCGTGAGCCTGAGGAGAATTAACTGTACCGCGAGCCTGAGGAGAATTAACTGTACCGCGAGCCTGAGGAGAATTAACTGTACCGCGAGCCTGAGGAGAATTAACTGTACCGCGGGCCTGAGGAAAATTAACTGTACCGCGAGCCTGAGGAAAATTAACTGTACCGCGAGCCTGAGGCGAATTAACTGTACCGCGAGCCTGAGGAGAATTAACTGTACCGCAGGCCTGAGGAAAATTAACTGTACCGCGAGCCTGAGGAGAATTAACTGTACCGCGAGCCTGAGGAGAATTAACTGTACCGCGAGCCTGAGGAGAATTAACTGTACCACGAGCCTGAGGAGAATTAACTGTACCGCAAGCCTGAGGAGAATTATCTGTACCGCGAGCCTGAGGAGAATTAACTGTGCCCCAAGCCTGAGGAGAATTAACTGTACCGCGAGCCTGAGGAGAGGAGCTCACGTTTTTGGTGAGAACTGGTATTCTGAGGAGATTGGTCTTCCTAAGAAGGAGAGCTTGAAGGAGGTCATCCTGCCTGCCTGCTTTGGCCTTGGTGTTATCATCCTCCACCATTGCCTGTTGATGGTCCTGTTCGTCTCCTCATCAGCTCTTCGTCGTCCTGCTCATCTCATCGCCTGCTCCGTGCCCATCCTCTCATCGCCTGCTCCATGCCCATCCTCTCATCGCCTGCTCTGTGCCCATCCTCTCAACCGCTGCCACCAGAGAAAAGTCGCCATTTTGTGTCCCTCGCCCCGTCTGTGCTCGTGACTCGACGCCTTAGTTTTCATCGGATTTATTTTACTTTATTGTATATAGTTATTATTGATTTCATTCTCCGTTTATTTGTTCGGGATTAAACCCGTTTGGTTTTATTCAAAGCTTTATCCCGGTGTGTACCCTGCGTGTGAGATGAGAATAGGTACACCGTCTCCCTGCGTGTCATAAGAGGCGACTAAGAGGGTTGGCGTCAGGAAGGGCATCCGGCCATAAAAACATTGCCTCAAAAAGAGAACCATGACAATTACAACTACATATGGGCAGGGTACAGCCCGAAGTGGAGATCGGTTTCTGAGGTTTGGGACATGGAATGTAGGGACAATGACAGGGAGATCAGGAGAAGTGGTGGAAGTATTGGTCAGAAGAAGAGTGGACATATGTTGTGTGCAAGAGACGAGATGGAAGGGAAGTGGTGTGAGAATGGTGAAGGGTAGGCAGGGACAGAAATACAAGTTTGTGTGGCAAGGGTGCCTGGAGGGCGTGAATGGTGTTGGTGTCCTGTTTTCTGAGGAGTTTGTAGACAGTGTGGTGAGTGTGACTAGAGTGAGAGATAGGTTGATGATGGTGAAAATGATGATTGGAAAGCTCTTGGTGAACGTCATCTCGGGATATGCTCCGCAGGTTGGTCGAAGCGATGAAGAGAAGGACACGTTCTGGTGTGCGATAGAGAAGCTGATGGAAAACATGAAAGATGAGGAAGTTGTTGTGGTAGGAGGAGACCTAAATGGACATGTGGGAAGGAGTATGGACGGTTTTGAGGGAGTTCATGGGGGTTACGGATATGGTGTGAGAAATGGAGAAGGTGAAAGGATTTTGGAGTTTGCTGATGGAGCTGATTTGTTGATTTGTAATACTCAGTTCCAGAAAGAGGATAATAAGCTTGTTACATACACATCAGGTGGGTCGACGACAACCGTTGACTACCTGATGGTGTGTAGGCGAGAAAGGGGGCACCTCCGGGACACAAAGGTGATCCCGGGGGAGGAGGCTGTTTCACAGCACCACTTGGTTGTCTGCGACATAAGGGTGAAAGGTGCGAGGAGAGCTCGGCGGGTGAAGTACCAACCGAGAATGAAGGTGTGGAGGTTGAAAGAGGTGACAGTAATGGAGGCATTAAAAGAGAGGCTGAGTAGGGTAGAGGATGATGTGGTTGAGCTTGAACGTGGTTGGATGTCAATGAAAGATAGTCTGTTGGGAGCCGTTGGTGAGGTATGTGGATGGACAAAAGTACCACCGAGGCACTCGGAAACATGGTGGTGGATGATGAAGTTGGAAAGAGGATTGACGAGAAGAGGAAGAAGTTCAAGGAGTGGCAGAAGGTGAAGGGTACGGGAGCAGAAAAATCAGAGCATGAAAGTTATAAGGCAGCCAAGAAGGCTGCAAAGAAAGAGGTAGCAAAGGCACAGGAGGCATGTAAGAAAATGTTCGGAGAACGCTTGGATTCGGCAGAGGGTCAGAGAGCGGTATTCAAGATTGCAAAGCAGATAGCGAAAGAGAGGTATGATGTGATGGGGGTGAGTTGCTTGAAGGATGAAGTGGGACAAATCGTTGTGGACCCAGATGGAATTAAAGGAAGATGGAAAAGATATATGGAAATGCTGTTGAATACAGAGAATGAATGGGATGGCAACATAGAGAGTAACCCAGTTTTAGGACCGGCAGAGAAGATAACTGAGAAGGAAGTTGGGGAAGCGATAAAAGCAATGAAGAGTAGAAAAGCGGGAGGGCCGATGGGAGTTGTGGGAGATATGTTGAAGGCAGCAGGAAGTTGGGGTGTGAAGAGAATGACAGAGATATGTAATCTGGTGGTGAAAGAAGGCCGCATTCCAGTGGATTGGGAACTGAGTACCCTCGTCCCTCTATGCAAGGGGAAAGGTGACCCTCTGGAGTGTGGCTCGTACCGAACGATAAAGGTATTGGAGCATGGAATGAAGGTATTGGAAAGGGTGTTGGAGAGGAGGATAAGGAAGAAGGTGAAGATCGAGGAAATGCAGTTTGGATTTATGCCAGGAAGAGGAATGACAGATGCGCTCTTTATTGTGAGGCAGTTGCAGGAGAAGTACATGGAGAGGAGGAAGAAGTTGTTTCTTGCGTTTGTTGATCTGGAGAAAGCATTCGATAGGGTTCCACGCGAAGTATTGACATGGGCATTGAGGAAGTTAGGAGTGGAGGAATGGTTGATCAGAGTCGTGATGGCAATGCACAAAAGAGCGCGCACAGCTGTAAGGACGAAGGACGGGAACAGTGGTGAGTTTGAGGTGAAGGTGGGAGTGCTTCAGGGGTCGGTACTAAGTCCACTACTATTTGTAGCAGTGATGGAGGTGCTGGCTCAGAACGTAAAGGAGGGTTTACCATGGGAGTTGTTGTATGCAGATGATCTGGTGTTGATTGCGGAAAGTATGGATGGACTGAAGGAAAAGATGAACAAGTGGAAGGAATGTATGGAGACAAAAGGTCTGAAGGTGAATATAGGAAAGACGAAGGTGATGGCAAGTGGTAAAGCATGTGGTGAGGTGGAAAGAACTGGGAAGTGGCCATGTGCTGTGTGCAGGAAGGGTGTCGGAGTGAACTCCATTCAATGTACAATGTGCGCTGAGTGGGTTCATCAAAAATGTAGTGGTCTGAGAGGGTCATTCACCAGTGTGGCAGCTACATTCAAATGTATGGTGTCCACAGAGGGAGCTGCAGATGGAGGAAATGTTGAGTTGGATCTTGGAGACGGCATGAAGCTGGAAGGTGTGAAAACATTTTGCTACCTCGGAGACATGCTGAATGGAGAAGGTGGATCAGACTCGGCACAGTTGCGAGAGTGAGATGTGCTGGAAGAAGTTTCGGGAACTGAGTGGCGTGCTGATGAGGAGGGGAGTGTTGTTGAAGCTGAAGGGAAAGGTGTATGCTGCATGTGTGAGAAGTGTTATGATTTATGGGAGTGAGACATGGGTAATGAACGTAGAGCAGCAATGAAGGCTGGAAAGGGTGGAAATGCGAATGGTTCGGTGGATGTGCGGAGTATCGTTGAGAGAGTGGAAGACAAATGATGAATTGCGAAAGATGATGGGAATAGAGCCTGTGATTGATGCTGTGAAGAGGAACAGGTTGAGATGGTTTGGTCATGTGTTGAGGAAGGATGAAAGTGACTGGTTGAGAAGAGTGATGGAAATGAATGTAGAAGGAAGTAGAGGACGGGGGTTAACAAGGAGAGATGCAGAAAATAGGGCAAAAATGGAGAAGATTGTCATGGGGCCCGCAAGGCTAACCCCCGCTCTCGCAGGGAAAATGGTCTTAAAATGCCTGTTGTTGTTGTTGTTGTTGTTGTATATATATATATATATCTATCTATCTATAATTCCAGTAATCTCTGTGTGTGTGTGTGTGTGTGTGTGTGTGTCTGTTTGTCTGTGACCGCTGTTTCTCGACAACCACGGGTCCGATATACTTGAAACTTGCCAGGTATATTGCTGGGGACCCGAGGATGTGCCTTTTCAAGGTTTGAAATTAATCGGACAAGTAGTTACCGAGCTATGTCCAAAAAACGATTCAACCAATCAGAGAGCAGCGAGCTATCACGTGTGCCGAACGTGGCGAACAGACTCTGCCTCGGACGGCACATTTGAGAGCGTATTCATTTATTTCACGTTTGCAAACTATGTTGGCGTTAAACTATGTTTTAAAACTAATTAAAACTAATTTGCGATTCATCGTAACTGCGATTTGCGACCTTCCGGACAGTGCAGACTTCACTTCCGGCAGCCAATCACAGAACGCGTTGTTGCGAGCCGAGCCGAGCGCGTGCGCCATTACGGTTCGTAATTCGATTTCTTCCGGAGAAAATAATAATTTCTCCATTTCTTATGCGCATTATTTCTCCCAGAGCGAAGGGCGGAAGCGAAGAGCGTTGTTTTTTTTGTTTACGGGCGTACGGGCGTACGGGCGGGGGTAGAGCGTACGGGTAGCGTTTTTTTTTTTTTTTTTGCCACGGAACGGGCACCCACGTACGGGCATGCCCTAGTATATATAAAACACAGTTTGTGTGTGTGTGTGTGTGTGTGTGTGTGTAATGTTACCGATAGACTCCTAAACGGTGAGGCTCACGTGCTTGATATTTGGCATAGACATGGCCATTGAGCCTGGGAAGAACATGGCCGACCTAAAAAAAATTATTTCATCATATTTTTTTAACCATATTTTTACCTCAGCGCATTTCAGCGAGGAATATTATACACAGAATCTGAGCCGGTGGCAGAGCAGCGCGCCGATTCGCTCAGAGCGATCACGTGATGTTCCAACCTTGCCGCCATAATCTCACAGTTACGCCTTCGCACGTAATTCAGAGCGAAAAGCGATTGCGTTTTTTCACATTTCAGCGAGGAACATTGCCATTCACACCACATAGGTTTTTTTTTCTTGCATCTTTAGATCCATATTTTTAGCCATAACGTAGCGCATTATGGCTCGCTCGAGCTCGAGTTAGCCAATCACCTGGGTACATGAGGCCACGTTGGCCACGCCCACGGCATGACGCAGAGTTGCAATCTTGACGAAGACTGACTGTGATAAAGGCAATGGCACCGAAGAAAAGAAATTTGTCGAGTTCAACCTCCCGAGCAAGGAAAATCGCTGATCGGAGACTCCATGTAACCGATGAAGATACTTTTCACCATCGACAAGCCAATCAAGAACGTGTCTCTAGATTCAGACAGCAAGAGACAGAAGATGAGAGAACGGCACGTCTAAACGCCAATCAACAACGTCTGGCGAGGGCCAGACAGCGAGAGACAGAAGATGAGACAAACTGTATTTCAAACTGTATTTCAAACAAACTGTATTTCCCATCTACACGGCCATGTATTCCTATTAACGTTATGTAAAGTACATAAATTGTGTGGATTACATCATTTGTGGATGTGATCAATTGCCAGTAACCATCTATATCCCTCCCCTCCCCTTCCCTCCTCCCCCTCCCTCCCCTCCATCCCCCTCCCTCCCCCTCCCTCCCCCCCTACCGCTCCCTTTCCCCCCGACCCCTTCCCCTCCCCCTCCCCTTCCCCCTCCACCCCTCCCCCTCTTCTCCCCTCCCCGTCTTCTCCCCTCCCCCTCTTCTCCCCTCCCCCCCGTTCCCCTCCCCCTCCCTTACCCCCCTGCCCTTTCCCCCTCCCCCTCCCCTTTTCTTCCCTCCCCCCACCTCCCCTCCCCCCATTCCCCTCCTCCCCCTCCCTCTCCCTCTACCCCTCCCTTTCCCCCCTTCCCCCTCCCCCTCCACCCTCCATTTTCCCCCACCCCTTCCCCCCTCCCCCCTGTTCTCCCCTCCCCCCCATTCCCCTTCCCCATCCCTCCCCCTCCCTTTCCCCCACACCCCTTCCCCCTCCTCTTCCTCCCTCTCCCCCTCACCCTCCCCCCATCCCCTCCCCCCTCCCCTCCCCCATCTTCTCCCATCCCCCCCTCTCCTCCCCTCCCCCCTCTCCTCCATTCCCCTCCCTTCCCCTCCCCTTCCCCTCCCCTCCCCCTCCCCTTCCCCTCCCCCTCCCCTTCCCTCCCCTCCCCTTCCCTCCCCTCCCCCTCCCCTTCCCTTCCCCTCCCCTTCCCCTCCCCTCCCCTTCCCCTCCCCCTCCCCTCAATGCCGGGTACTTCTGCTAGTGTATATATATATATATATATATATATATTTGATATAGTAAAATGAAAATAACATTTTTCCCCCCTTTCCTATATTTCTGGACGACTCACATGAACCCACACCTAAATATCTCATTTCCTGGTTGGTGATGATTATGGTAATGGTTGATGTCTTCCTGGCTTTCTATCCTCACCATATCAGACACATAAGTTTGCCGAGGCTGGACGGGTTGCCACTCCGACGCAGGTTATTTGAGTGGCTCATTCTTCCCAGGAAGCTGGTACTCACTTTGCCAACCTCCGAAGGATGACAGAATGAGTAAACCCACCTGGTGGTAGGTTTGCATGGCTGGGCCTTGAACATAATATCTTGACCACCTTACTGTTTGGTGTTGATCCAAAAAATACAAGTTTGGCGTCAACAGTGGGGGTCAATGAGGGGGGTTGTTAAAAGTAATCAACGATTCAAAATAATACGGATATCAAGTTCGAGCTGAGTGACAGGGGTTGAACACATCCTACACAATCCCAATGGTTTATAATATGATGTGTAACTGCACCCTGCATAGTCTCAATGGTCCATCATGGGGCGTGTAACTGCACTCTGCACAATCCCAATGGTACATCATGGTGTGTGTAACTGCACTCTGCACAATCCCAATGGTACATCATGGTATGTGTCACTGCACTCTGCACAATCCCAATGGTCCATCATGGTGTGTGTAACTGCACTCTGCACAATCCCAATGGTACATCATGGGTGTGTAACTGCACTCTGCACAATCCCAATGGTCCATCATGGTGTGTGTCACTGCACTCTGCACAATCCCAATGGTACATCATGGGTGTGTAACTGCACTCTGCACAATCCCAATGGTACATCATGGTGTGTAACTGCACTCTGCACAATCCCAATGGTACATCATGGGTGTGTAACTGCACTCTGCACAATCCCAATGGTACATCATGGGTGTGTAACTGCACTCTGCACAATCCCAATGGTACATCATGGTGTGTGTAACTGCACTCCGCACAATCCCAATGGTACATCATGGTATGTGTCACTGCACTCTGCACAATCCCAATGGTCCATCATGGGGCGTGTAACTGCACTCTGCACAATCCCAATGGTACATCATGGTGTGTGTCACTGC